>NC_141457.1:50410000-51610000 GCF_015680905.1 Coptis chinensis
TGGGTTGTTCGCCCATTAAAGCGATACGTGAGCTGGGTTTAGAACGTTGTGACACAGTTCACTCCATATCTGGTGTGGGCGTTAGAGCATTGAGAGGACCTTTCCCTAGTACGAGAGGACTGGGAAGGTTACACCTCTGGTGTACCAGTTATCGTGCCCATGGTAAACACTGGGTAGCTAAGTGCGGAGCGGATAACTGTTGAAAGCATCTAAGTAGTAAGCCTACCCCAAGATGAGTGCTCTCCTATTCCGACTTCCCCAGAGCCTCCAGTAGCATAGCCGAGATAGCGACAGGTTCTCTGCCCCTGCGGGGATGGAGCGACAAAAGTTTTGAGAATCCAAGAGAAGGTCATGGCGAGACGAGCCGTTTATCATTACAATAGGTGTCAAGTGCAAGTGTAGTGATGTATGCAGCTGAGGCATCCTAACAGACCAATAGACTTGAACCTTGTTCCTACATGACCCGATCAATTCGATCAGGCATTCACCATCTATTTTCATTGTTCAACTCTTTGACAACATGAAAAAACCAAAAACTCTGCCCTCCCTCTCTATCTATCCAAGGGATGGAAGGGCAGAGACCTTTGGTGTCCCCTCTAGTTAAGAATGGGGGCCTCACAATCACTAGCCAATATGCTTTTATCTCATGCCTTTCTTCGTTCATGGTTCGATATTCTGGTGTCCTAGGCGTAGAGGAACCACACCAAGCCATCCCGAACTTGGTGGTTAAACTCTATTGCGGTCATGATACTGTAGGGGAGGTCCTACGAAAAAAATAGCTCGACGCCATGATGATAAAAAGCTTAACACCTCGCTTATTACTTATTCAATATGAAAAAAGGGTCGTCTTATTCAAAACCCCGATTATGACATCCCTTCTCTCCCACTTTACACCTCGGAAGGCACCGTTCTTATTTCTTATAGAGAAGAGAGAAATGCGCTTTCACATCTTCTTAACCAGAAATGGCTGAGGAGATGAAAGGTTCCCTTTTGAGGGTACTCTCGAACAGATCCAAAGGAGACGGGTCCTGTAGCTCGAAGATTAGAGCATGTGGCTATGAACCACGATTGTCGGGGTTCAATCCTCCTCGCCCACAACAAGCCCAAAAGGTAAGGACCTTTACCTCTGGGGGTAGGAAAATCATGATCGGAATAGCGGACCAAAAGCTATGGACCTTGGGTGTAGGTCTTTTGTCGTAATGGAATGCTTTTGCTTTTTTATTTATCGCTAAGTATATTACCATTAAATATGGTATTCCATATAAAGAATCGGCATATTTTTGTGTTTTACTCCCCAAGAACTCTTCCTCACCGGGCATGGGCTGAATAAGCGAGCAAGTACAAGTATTAGTAGCATAACAAAATGCATTACTCGTCATTAATATGTTTGCTCGCAGTAATTGTGGCCTCTCGAGAATCGATGACTACATCTTCGATGCAATCGCTAGTACTAGTACATCCGAGAATTCTTAATTGGCTAGTTGTAAATAGCCCCGGGCTATGGAACAAAGGATTATCCCGGATCTACATCGAGGTATTGACGGGCGATTCTCAAGTATTAGTAGCGAACGTAATGTGATAATGATATAAGAAAGAATGCAATAGAAACAAAGGCAGGGGAGCGGGTTACCTACTCCCAACGGTCAAAGCGAAGCCCTTTCATTCTGAATTAAAGAATTCAGAATTAATCAAATCTCCCAAGTAGGATTCGAACCTACGACCAACCAGTTAATAGCCGATCGCTCTACCATCGAAGCTCTTGAGGAACAACGGGGAAATTCGATTTCATAGAGTTCAATTCCGCTCTCAATCCATGACCACTATAAGCCCGCTTCCTTCAGAACTCCCTAACTTCTTCAGAATGGCTCCATTCCATGCCTCATTTCATAGGGAACCCCAAAGTGGCTCTATTTCATTATATTCCATCCATATCCCAATTCCATTCATTTAATATCCCTTTGGTGTCATTGACATAAGAAATGTCGTTTCTAGCCTATCTGTTTCTATTTCTATATATGGAAAGTTAAGAAATCATCATATAATAATCGAGAAATTGCAATAGAAAAGATAAAAGGGAGGTTTGTGATGATTTTGAAATATTTTCTACTAGGTAATCTATTATCCTTATGCATGAAGATAATCAATTTGGTCGTTGTGGCCCTCTTATCTCTTCCTTCTCTGAGCTCGGGTTATGGAAGAAGGAACCAAGAAGGAGGTATCAGCAACAACTGGTTTTATTGCGGGACAGCTCATGATGTTCATATCGATCTATTATGCACCTCTGCATCTAGCATTGGTTAGACCTCATACAATAACTATCCTAGTTCTACTATATTTTTTGTTTCATTTCTTCTGGAACAATCACAAACACTTTTTTTCAATGCGTAATCTCAGCATTCAATGTGTATTCTTGAATAATCTCATTTTTCAATTATTCAACCATTTCATTTTACCAAGTTCAACGTTAGCCAGATTAGTCAACATTTATATGTTTCGATGTAACAACAAGATGTTATTTGTAACAAGTAGTTTTGTTGGTTGGTTAATTGGTCACATTTTATTCATGAAATGGGTTGGATTGGTATTATTCTGGATACGACAAAATAATTCTATTAGATCGAATAAGTACCTTGCGTCAAAATTGAGAAATTCTATGGCTCGAATTTTTAGTATTCTCTTATTTATCACCTATGTCTACTATTTAGGCAGAATACCATCGCCTATTGTCACTAAGAAACTGAAAGAAACCTCAAAAAAGGAAGAAAGGGGGAAAAGTGAGGAAGAAACAGATGTAGAAATAGAAACAACTTCCGAAACGAAGAAACAAATGTAGAAATATCCTCTTTTGAAGCTATTTTAAAAACAAGGCCACAATAAGCTGCATCATTCCATGTCTTAGTATCTACTATACCCAGTTCACCTTCTTCTTTTGTAAGTCTAAGTGTCTCACTTGAGGCTTGATATATCTTTCTTTTCAGAGAAGGCCCCGACCAAATAAATCTATTGCAGATTTTATCAACTTGCTCCAACACTATCTTAGGGAGGATAAAAGTTCTTGTCCAATACGTGTGAAAAGAAGATAAGATAGATTGTATTAATTGCAACCTCCCACCATGAGAAAGAAACATGTTCTTCCAATTATACACTCTACCTGTAATCGTCTCAACTAGAGGTAAGCAATTCCTTATGTCCAGCCTAGAGAACACCAAAGGAAGCCCAATATATCTTATAGGAAACTCTGCTTGAGTAATACCCACAATATTAGCCAAGTCCTTAGCTTCTTCAATATATAGTCCGTCCACCACATATCAAGGAAGACTTAGATAGACTTAAGTTCAGTCCAGTAGCTGCTGAAAAAGAAGCTAAAATCTTCTTCATAGAGTTCATAGATCGAGCATCCCCTTTGCAAAAGAGTAATACATCATCAGCGAAGCTCAAATGTGAAATATACAACTTTCTACACTTTGAATGAAGGCTAAAAAGCTTCAGCTGCATCCCTTGTTGCAAAAGAGCACTAAGAGATTCCATAACTAGAACAAAGAGGTAAGGTGATAAAGGGTCGCCTTGCCATAACTCTCTTTTTCCAGCAAAATAACCATAAGCACTTCCATTCACCAAAATAGAATAATAAAGAGAAAAGAAGTACATGCTACACCAGCTTATAAATTGCTGAAGAAAGTTAAATCTGAGAAGAATAAGCTTTATAGTTTCCTAATTAACTGAGTCATAGGCTTTCTTAATGTCCACTTTGAGAGAGCATCTTGGAGAGATGTGAGTTCTAGAGTACCCCCTCATAAGCTCATGAGCCATCAATAGGTTATCTCGTATACTCCTTCCTGGAATAAAAGTTGATTGACTACCACTCACAAGACCAAAGATAATAGGTTTAAGTCTGTTAGTAATCACTTTAGCAATAGAGTTTATGACTATATATTTAGTACCACGTACTTTCATTTTTTTTCCTAAATGGTACCCGTATTTTTTTTCTCGCCTATTAGTACCACGAACTCTCAATTTGTTTCAATTTAGTACCTCAGTCTCTTTTCCATCTCAATCCGTCTAATTTCGCTAACTGCGTGTGCTTGGTTTCTCTAATTTCCCAGCTCAAAATCCTCATCTCTAACCATAAACGAAACTTCCCCTTGATCAAAATCCAAAGAAGACAACTCGAACTCCCATCCAATTTCGCATCCGAATTCGAACTCGTGAGCACCTGATGAGATGTTTTCACAAGGGTTTCAGTAGCACCATTACATACCGATACCAAAATATCCCTCACCTTAGTTCCATGCTTTGGGTTAATCAAACCCGAGAATATATCATCATAAGTATTAACTTCCATCATCTTCTCAAGATAAACAACAACAATAGTACTAACAAACAATTGAATGGAATCAGCAATTAACTTTTTACACTTCACACTTACCCATTTCTGCTCTTCACTAGAAGATTGATTACCATCTCCTGAATAAAAAGCCATAACCAAATTCCTACCAAAACTACCAACAACAACAAAAGCAAAACCAGTACCTGCAGTTGAAAACAACTTATCTAAAACCCGATCAGAGAAACACCCACCACTCTCCTAGCCCCCATCACTCTTGGCATCTAACTTATAACCCCTCAGAACCCCCAAAGTCAACGCCTGTGTAACTCTAGCAACAGACTCCAAAAACTCCTCTAAACTCGCAATTTTCAATATTTTCTTCAAACTATTCAGAATTTCATCAGAATCAGATTTAAGAAATTGATTCAAATCATTAGAAACAATCCCAATTGTCTCCATTGAATCGGAAACAACTTCGATTAAAGAAATTACGGTTCCAATAAGTTTCATTAGTTTCTTTCTTTTTTTAACTACAGAAGGTAAGTTATATACCTTGTAAACGCTATACCCAGTAATTTCGAATGCTGTGAGGAGGAGAATCCATTTTCTCCTTCTTTTTGAGTGGTCTAAACCTTTGTTTATAATTAGAGAAACACCATGAGCTCGCCATTAGCGAAATTAGACGTAAAAGAGATTGAGGTACTAAATTAAAACAAATTGAGAGTTCGGGGTACTAATAGGCGAGAAAAAAAAGTATGGGTACTATTTAGGAAAAAAGATGAAAGTACGTGGTACTAAATAGTCGTAAACTCTTAGCAATACACTTGTACACAACATTACAACATGCAATAGGCCTGAAATGATCAACCCTCGAAGGATTGATAGATTTTGGAACTAGACAAATAAAGGTAGAGTTGATGCTTTTATGAATAAAACTATGGTCAAAGACAAATCTTATCGCATTTAAGAAATCAGACGCAATAATAGACCAAGAAGATTTGAAAAAGAGAACATTGTACCTATCAGGACCAAGTGATTTATTCTCCTCCATAGAGAAAAGGGCTAGCTTCAATAATTTCCGCATCTGAAATGGGACCCATTAAAGTGGCACCATGAGCACATGAAACAATGTCTTTGACCTGTAGATTGTTGAAGAAAGTGGGATCAACACTTAAAGGTACTTACATGCCAAACAATCATTTATGGTACTCAACAAAGCTATTAGCAATATCTCCAGCACTATGTCTAGGACCATCATCATCTTCTACCTATTGACCAAATGAAGTTCTTTCCTCTTCTTTCTTGAATTGCTTTGTGAAAATAAACGTTGCACCTATCTCCATATAGTAACCAATCACAGTTACTCATGCCGATTGTTGATTATGTAGTTGTTATAACAAGTGTAGTCAAGGAATTAAGCACAACTAAGGTGTAACACCCTCTTTGTGCCTTAGGCGCAAGACGCAAGGCGTGGCGCACGCCTTATTAAAGTGAGGCGCACAGTAATTAAAAAAAAAGATATAACAAATAAAATAATAAAATAAATAGTAAATATGACATGAATTATCACTAATTTGTTTAGCCAAACATTAAAATTAATTATATGTGATTGTAAATATGATACCATTGAGCAACACCTGTAAAATCCACGAGTCATTTCCGACACATACCATAGTAGTCATTTAAAAGAAAAAAAACATAAGCAATAAGTAAATAGCAATCTAGCTGAACTTCAATAAACTAAAAGAGTGAACCAATCGAATTGAGCCAAAAGAGTTCTTCACGAAATAGAACACAAGATTCGAATTTTAGAATCCCGTAAAACTTCATTTAATCCATCTTTGTGTCTTATCTCAATCCATACAGCTGATAAACGTAAAAGTGATAGTTTTACCTAGACTTAACTAATTAAACTCAAGAATAAGTAAAACTAAATGATTTTTACTCTATGTATCAAAGATTCTACTCTTGTTATCAATGCAATATTTGGATTAGAGAATTCGTTCCACTCCTAGCTCGTTTAGAATGTAACGTTTTCAAGTTGAAGTATTCTAACAAAATCAATGAGAGTAATGGATTTGAAATTTAACTAAGATGGTGAATTAACTAATCAAGATGTGATAAATGAAATGACAACAATTCAATACTACGATGACAATATGAGAATAAATTAGGGGAATTTGATTCCACCTTGATTCGACTTAATAATCAAGTATAGAATTCATTGTAATCCTAATCATTACGTTTTCACGTAAAAATTGGGTATTTCTAATCCTTAATTATTCATGGCAATCTCTACCAACTAATAATTAGCATGTGAAGCAATCAAACCCATTCTCATGGTGAACTAATTACTTTCTAGAGTGGAATAGATTATCACAACTATATCTATACTAACACAATCAAGTTTTCATTAAGGCTTCCTCAAACCCCTCTAATAGAGGTTTTAGCCTTGATTCATCAAACTATCATTTCTGGAATAAGAACAATAAGAACAAGACATTATTTAAAGAATACCAATTATTTTATTAATCTAATTGAAAGAGAGTCTAATGATTCAAAACTGAATTAAAACTGAATTAAAACTAATTTAGAACTAAGTTTTTGAATAACTAACTATAAAATTAAGACTAACTAAGTATTAAATTATAAAACTAAGTTACTTAAGAGCTAAGCCTTAGTCCTCTTTATATAGAAGAGGCTAGATCCATAATTTCGTGCATGGGCTTAGGAGCCATGTTTTGGGCCGGAAAATCGAGCCCAAAACCTCATTACTTCAGTCCACAAAGGTTTTCAACTGGAAATGACTTCAACAGCCTTTTCGTCCACTTCTGCTCCTCTGATTGGGTCAAGGCTTGGACCATTAGAAAGCTCGTTCCGAGCCGGTCATTTTGACCTAGGTAGGCCCAATTCTGAGGTCTGAGTCCAAAGATACAGCCAACTGAAGTTCTATTGACTTTTGTGTGTTATTTCTCCCCGCGTTGACTTTGACTTTTCAGCTTTGACCAGGCTTTAAAAAGGTTTTTTCTCCTTGAATCTTGGCCTTTAATTATAGAACTTCTTAGTAACCAACCTTTGTTCCTTTATCTCGCAAAAGGGACGCATTTCTGCACATAATTGACTCCAATGCCTGAAATACACAAGAGCACGATAACAACACTAACTCTTACTTATTAATCACATAATTAGACTAAAAGTAATATTGTTAAAGGGTTAAAACTATAGTTTTGGGCTCTTATCTAACCACCCCCAAACAACATTTTGTTTGTCCTTAAGCAAATATGAGAAATTAGAATAAGTGACCAAAAATGGAGTTCTAACTAATCTCATTTCACCGAGTACGATTGCATTGACCATATGCAACAAGGACTTAAACCACTAGGAATTCCCCAGTGGACGAGTTATAGCCTCGTGAGAGTTTTCCAGTGAAGGTACTCACAAACTTCATCTATACTACAACGACTAAGAAATAAAACTATTGTTTCCTTACCTATTCTCATATATCTTACCATCTCACTAGCAATGAATACAGAATAGTCAAGTCGAAACCTAAGCTAATATATGCATAACAATCAATCATCTATGAATGAGCATATATATAATGAATTATGCTATGAAATGCAATAACAGGTCCGTTTCTAAAACTTTGGAATAACGTCCTTAAGTAGGTCATCACATAAATGTTAAGACAAAAACACTCTGATTTTTCTGCTCAAGTTTCGCTACTCCAGTGTGTAGTGGGCACTTTTTACCTTACAATCTCAATGACACACAAGGAAGCCGAAGTCGATCAAACACATCTACCACTTACTATCACACTAACATATTCATAATTGAGCTAGAGGTATTTATTAGGTGTTGCGGGGATTAGGTGATGGTTTAAGAATGAAGGAAATAGATATTCTAAAAGAACCAGTCTGAGATAATAATAGAGTCTTCATATTATGTATTTAAGAGAAAACCTTGTTCTTATTTTGCTTCTATACTTTGTTTCCATCCTTAGCCATTTTTTTTTCTTTTGGCTTTTGACTCCTTTGATTCTGTTTTTTGAGTTCTAACTTTTTATTTTATTTTATTTTATTTTTTCTTTTCCTTGGATGGAAACTTTCTTTTCTTTTCTTATTTGAAGCAACTAACAAATTCTTTGTTTCAAAGGTCTTTCTCTTTATTCTTCATTTCATCTCTATTCTCAGACTCATTCAAAGATGGGTAGGCTTTTTTTTTTTTTTTTAAAGGGTAAAGGATTTGCGGTTTATGAAAGGCTAAAGAAAGGCTCAGAGGGGCGACTAGCGAAAAATAATTTCATATAGGTTTGAATTTCTGGTTATATCAATCCAAAGAAGGCCTAAATTCTCACTTAGAATATGTCATAGTGATCAAGCAAGTGGACATGTGATTTCTCTTTTCGGAATTTACTTCTCCCTTGTGTCATTTCTCAAATATTTCACTCATATAAGGCTTTAGGCTATATTCTCACAGGATTTGTAGAATAAGTATACTAGCTTAGATTTCAGAAACTTACTGCCAATACAAACATAGATGCTCATGCAATATATTTATAGAAAGATGCAAAGATTATTACCTACATATTAACCTAAGTTTCTAAAGACTATTCTAATGCAAAAGCTAACATGAAACTTCTAGATTATTAAGAGCATAGAGAAAGAAACAACACCAATATTCTAAAGTGTATATCATAAACTTTTTATTTATATTTTTTAATTTTTAATTTTTTTACTAGAAAACAAGTGCATATTGTACATATCTATATCCTAATAGGTGCCTTAAATTACGCGTGTTTCTATGCCACCCCCAAACAAAAGCATGTTTTGTCCTCAAAGTATTGACATAAGAAGGGTAGGAAAATACCATAGAAACGCATGAAATTTTGGAACATCTGCAAAAGAAAGTTAAAATATACTAATATATATAAATAAAAATAGTCGCAACTCTATATGAGTTCCACCCATTATGGGGTTACAAAAAAAGTAAATTGCTTGGGACATAAGCAGACACGGACAAAAATAAAAACTTACCTCATATCTAGCATTTAGGCGTTATCAACCTCTTCTATAAAGAAGTGAGGTTCCTTCGCATCCTGCCACGCCAGATGGATTGCCAGGCCTCACGCCATTTATCATCTACAATCACTAGCATGTTCAACGCCACTTGGTCGGATGGGGTGTAGGAGGCAACCCAATGAGGTTGTAGCCTCCACCCCGGCCAAGTCATTACACAGAAAGAACGAATAATGCAGTTGGTGGATCTCACAATGTCAATCCCAACCCAATCCGTGAAACAGGCCCAAAATGCAGGAAAAAAATATAGCATGATACGACAAACTAAGACAGGCATAAGAAGGTACTTAAGCCTCATACTCTGGGCTCATGCTAAACTAGTCATTAATGTGTTAGGAATGTCATATAGCAAACGTCCCTCAGCTAGAGCAAGGAAATCGTCGCAAGTGGTGTCATTCGCAGAAGAAAACCACCACTCCCCTAAAATGTTTAGCATGATAAAGAACATCATCGTGCCCACGTTAAGGGACAAGCTACCAAGGACTACTTTATATGTCCCTTGGTCCTCTACACGGAAAATTCTGACCCCATAAGTCTCATGCAAAAGCTCATAGTTACAAGTGATAGGGTTATATACTAAAAGCATTACTTTTGTAATAACTTTAATTCTTTATATTTTGACTGAGAATCATATGGGCAAATGTTATGCATATTATATATGTTATTAGTTATATGCATGCGTCTAATACTTTATGTTGTAGATGATATAGTGTGTGGTGACACACAAAAGATCATATTATTAGTACATTATAAAGTATAAGTAAACGTTCACAACCTAGATGGATTTGGACAAACCATTGGTACGGTTGTAGTATAATCTGGTATTAGTTTATCTTGACTACAAGATTACACTAGTACACTTTGTGTGTATTGAACAGGACCAAGTGAGGTTGTTTCTCTTTGTACTGACTATATAAGAGAACAAACACCTCTGTTATTATGGATATTTGTCGTCTTAATCCGGATATAATAACAGGCACTTACGTGCATTGTACATTGCTTTAAATCATCAATGAGTGAGATTCATTTGTGAATCAACAAACTCGATGGATTGGATAATGACATTGTATGTAAGGTGTGTTGTTATTTATAGAAGGAATCTGTGACCCGCATGAAGTCAGGTTGATGATGTCCCCTTGAGGAGCTCATAAGGATTGTCATGTAAACCCTGTAGGTGGATTTAATCCGACATGACAATGAGGTTTAGTGGTACTACTCAAGGACATAAGAAGTTGACTAATGTAGTTGTCACTAACTTGACTTAATTAATGAACATTCGATATCTTAAACACGGAGAGATCAACGAGCATATAATATGGAGCCTATAAACGCTAACACATAATTTGGGATTAGGGCGGTAGTGCAACAATGGCCTTTAGTGGAATAAGCCATTTGTTGACGGACTTGGGCCGTGTGTTCTGGGCGAACATGGGAAGCCCAAGCCCGTCAGGAGTCCTAACCCTAATTTCTCCTCATGGTCCCTATTGTAGCCTATAAAAAGAAACCTTCTTTCTCTGGCCGAAAGATTAAGTATTTTCTTAAGAAAGACAATTTCCAAATTCGGTTTTGATCTTGTGAGTGAGAGAGGCCAAGAGAGAAAGAAGGGGCTGGTAGATCGTTGCCCACACAACGCCCATTCTAAGATAGGAATACAACATAAGATTAAGAGGTTGCTGATTTGTAAAGCTTGGATTCTCAAAGATATCACAGCTGATTAAAGGTATGATTCCTAACCAAACCGTGAACACCCTTTATTCTGCTGCGCATGGGTTTTCGTGGTTTGTAGTAAATTATTACATAAAACCATAACGGTTCCTATAGTAAGCAGAGAAATTATCAACTAAATAGCCCCATGATTCCATGATTTCAGTAGGCATAGGAAGGTCAACAGCAAAAGCCAACAAAAACTTGGTTATTTCCATTGTTTCGTCATTAATGGTGATGGAGAACACGTGTTCTCCATCCATTCGATAAAAGAATTTACAATGTTTATAAAAATACGAAGTAAGTGCAGGAGAGTAAAGTTCATCAGAGCTTACCATTAGAGACTGCCATCTTACTTGTATGATCACTTCGCGAAACCAAGATCCGTACGTGTCACTCGAAAACATGTCTTCGAAAGACTGCTCTGGTATGAGCATAGGAGACTTCATATCAAACAACACGCACTAGAGCTGCTAGAAATAACCTTGGAAGAATCCACAAATCAAAAATCAAAAGTGGAAGTACTGCAAAGCCAAGGCGCAGGTCGCGCTCTTGAATGGCTGTGGGCGCGCTCTCGTTTTGCTCGACTTCCAGGCACTTTAGCGCGGGGCAAGCTCAGGAATAGGCAAGCTAGGGTGCGTGGTGCGCTCCGTGTACATAGAGTGCTCTGACTTGAAAAGTGGAAAAGAAAAACCAGAGATAACAATGAGAGGTGCAAGGTGAGAGGTGTGGTGTGGAGTGTAGAGTGAACCAAGGTTTTATAGAAGTTTAGTTTCTTAATCGAGTAACACAAGTTGCCCAGATTGTTAAGGCAACTTGATGGAAACAAAATATTTCTAAAACCAAAACGGAAACAAACCAGATTCATTATTCCAAAAACAAACCTAATAGTTTAATGGTTTGAACTTGAAAATAGCAACTTTCCAATTCCATTCCTCAAAATTTTCACCACTTCAACAATAGCTAAACCTAGTTACACCAACTTAGTAACCTTCTCGCATAAGTTCATTCTCACAAATTTGCAACAAATACTTTCAAAATGGTGGATATAGGAAACAAAACAATGCTGGACAATTAATGCCACCCCCAAACAGATCGGGGAGGTGGGATTCATTAAAAAAAACAACAGCATGCCTGGATAAAATTTTAATTAACTTAAAATTCAACTACAACCAAACATTCGAAAACAATTACATAATTCAAAATGAATTACTTAACTAAACAACTAAAGATTAAATTCTACTAAAAACAGGGAAAACATCCGAAACACAATATAACTAAACTACAAGCCACGAGACGAGGATGGTTCCGAGTCATCAGTCCTGCGTCAACGACGCTCATGCCTCTCAAACTCGTCAGAAGTAGAACTCTGATAGGGTGGCAAGCGTCGTAGCACTTCCACTTAGAACTTCCGCTGACTCTCTAGATATGCATTCATGGATTCCTCGCGCTCCTTATCTCGCTGGACTAGGGTCTCCACAGTAGTCATGAGCTCCTCATAATTCTGATGGAGGCTAACTTGCCTAGTCCGGACGTCTTCACAAATGGTGTTAATAGAACGCTGGCCGCGATGAATCAATGCCATGCGTTCTATATCAGAGGTAGCCTTTTCCAAGGCATCAGCTTCGAAACATGTCGTATCTTCCTCATCATCATCCGAATCAACAACCCTATCCTCAGGCAATCGCCACATCTTCTGAATGCATTCCGAATAAATTTTTGCACTTGAATGCAATTTCAACATAATCCGTTCAGATTTCGGTTTAGCACCAAATAACAGCATGAGCTTAGTAATCAATGCAGGGTAGGGTGCGAAATGGATTCCAATGCCTCTAATAATATTTAGGGTTAGTTAGACTTACCCCCCCCCCCCCCCCAATTAATAGTTGCAATTAGTGTTATTTTCAAAAATATTAGTGATACCCCAATTGCAAGATCCAACGGCTACTGAGATGATTTTTTTTCGGATGAAGAAATCTGACCGTTGGATCTTACAAAATTAGTATCACTTATATTTTTAAAATGGGGAGGGTAACACTAATTGGCAACTAGTAATGGGGGGTAAGTCTATCTAACCCTAATATTTAACACAAAGTCGAGGATGCAAAAATCATACCTCTTCTCCTGTAATACCCACATAACGTGCAGACAGTTCAAACTGATATCGCTGACCTTCAAGGTGCCAATGATATTCTTACCAACCCACTGAGCTATAGCCAGCTGGTTGGTTCTTAGAGACGACTGTCGAACACAATGCGACCTCGCATTGTACTCTCCTTCCAAAACCGTCTCTCCCATCAATGCCTCTATCCCACCCCACTACAATTCCTGTACTGTGATTACGAGGTTGCATGTATAATCAATGTCCATAATCCTAGACAACATACCCGTACAAACTTCTCTCCTCATCGCATTCACCTTCACAAAAATCCTCTTACCCTCAATTTCCCTCTTCTTGTAAAAATCCAAAACCAACTCCGGATGGTAAAAATCAATCTCCTTATACCAAAACCCTTGCCACCTCCTTCTTTGCATCTCATCATTGTAAAATGGTGCAAAATGTTCCGTTTTGAAAACTTGTTCCGGAAGGATTTTGCATTTTTGGGCCATTATTTTGTTTTTGATTTCGAAATTGGTGTTAGTTGAAGGTGGGGGAGAGTAAAATTTATCAAGGGATAAAATGTGGGTTGAGTGGTGGTTTGGATTGAAACTCCCTAAAAAAAAAAAAAAAAAATGATGGTTTAATGGAGGTATGGAGATGTGTAGAAGATGAATGTGATGTATTTAGAGAATTTGGAGTGGGGGTAACTCAAGGCGTCGGTGGTTTTTGGATTCCTTTTTTTTTTTTTTAGGGTTTAGGTTCGGTTTCGCTGGTGATGGAGGCGAGATGAAGAACACAACTCGTGATCTAATTTGGGGGTAGGAAACGCACGTGCTGCACACATACGTGCGAGATTTTTGGGCCCAAGCCCAAACTAATTCGAAAAATGCCAATTCTGTCCTTATACGCGCAAACTTAAAATTGAAATTCTCAACCCGTTAACGGTCCGATTTTTGCGAATGAGTTATAAAACCGATCAGGAGAGAATTTCCAATCCAATGATCTATAAAACACTCTATTCTAACCGTGGTTGACATATAAAAAGATGGAAAATACCTTGAAGTGCGTGCATGACATAAGTTATGTGAACAAATGAAATCTAAAGTTATAGATAGTATCAACCCGAATCAAAATACGATTAAACGGCATAAGCAACAAGAATAGGAGCAATCAAGAATGGAAAGACCAACACCCCACCCCCAAACAAATTTTTGACAATGAAGTTTGAAAATTTGTTTTAAAACGTGGGTCTTTTAAAGTCAGATTCCCGAGACTTCCTAGATTACTATTTTTATGGTTTTAATATTTTTTTTTTCTTTTTATGAATACGGATTAATCTAAAGGAAAACAATAAAGCAATAAAGACATAATTCACACCATAGAGAAACATGACTCAAAAACTGAGAAAACATGCAAGAGTGGAAAACGTGGACTTAGGATCCGGTACTTACAGCCATACACTCCATAGGGAGGGCCCGGTTACCTGAATGGTGCACTTACCAATGTATAGAAGTGAAAGGAAGTACACCAAGCAACAAAGGTAAGTCCTCATAGACAGGGTCCTGTAAAAAGACATCCTCCACATCAGGGGACATTAACTCATGAAAATATTTTAACCATTGGCCATTGACTTGAAAGGTATTGTTGTCCTTGGGATTTACCAAGGTGATTGCCCCGTAAGAGGTAACTTCAGTAACCAGAAAATGACCAGACCAACGGGTTTTTAATTTCCCGGGAAAAATATGCAAACGGGAGTTGTAAAGAAAGACGTTTTGACCAACCACAAACTCTTTGCGCAAGATTTGTTTATCATGAACACGTTTCATGTTAGCTTTATAATCCTTTGCGAGATCATAAGAATTGCTACGGATTTCTTCAAACTCATTTAATTGCAAATTGCGCTTGACACCCGCCTCATCAAAATTGAAGTTAAGGCTTTTTATAGCCCACATAGCACCGTGCTCCAATTCCACAGGCAAGTGACAAAGTTTTCCAAATACAAGTCTAAAGGGAGACATACCTATAGGAGTTTTAAAAGCAGTCCTATACGCTCATAAGGCATCAGTTAGAAGCTTAGACCAATCTATCCTATCAGGATTTATAGTTGTTTCTAATATTTTTTTAATTTCCCTATTAAAGACTTCTACCTAGCCACTAGTTTGTGGATGATAAGGAGTTGTCACCTTATGGGTAACTCCGTACTTTTTAACTAGAGACACAACAATTATGTTACAAAAATGTGTTCCGCCATCACCAATGATGGCTTTGGGAATGCCAAACCGACAGAAAATGTATTCCTTAACAAAAAACACAACTGTCTTATGGTCATTGCTACGACAAGCCATG
Organism: Coptis chinensis; assembly: GCF_015680905.1. Classification (NCBI taxonomy): domain Eukaryota; kingdom Viridiplantae; phylum Streptophyta; class Magnoliopsida; order Ranunculales; family Ranunculaceae; genus Coptis; species Coptis chinensis. Next base: position 50,425,557 of record NC_141457.1, read on the forward strand.
GCCTCTATCCATTTAGACACATAGTCCACGACAACAAGAATATAAATAAAACTGTGAGAAACAGGAAAAGGACCCGTGAAATCAATGCCCCATACATCAAAAATTTCTACTACCATAATGAGATTTAAGGGCATCATATTACATTTGGTGATTCGCCCAGTTGGTGAAAACGAACATATGTCTTGCAATGCACTTAGGCATCTTTAAAAAGGGTAGGCCAATAAAACCCACATTGAATAACTTTGGTAGTTAATTTTTATACCACTAAAATGGCCACCACACTCTTTGTCATGGCAGAACGATAGAACCTCATTATATTCCTACTAGGGAATACAACGACAAATAATCTGATCCGCACAATACTTAAAAAGGTAGGGCTCATCCCAGTATTATAACTTAACTCTGGCCAATAACTTCTTACGTTCATTTCTTGACCAAACATCAGGAATAATATCAAAAGCTAGATAATTCACAATGTCAACATACCATGGTGCAGAAAAAATACCATACATATACTCATCAGGAAAAGAGTCAGGTATGGACTCAGAATCACTATCATTGTCATTTGTTAGTCTAGATAAGTGATCATCAACTACATTTTCGACCCCATTTTTGTCCTTAATTTCTAAGGTAAACTCTTGCAGGAGAAGAATCCATTGGATCAATCTTTGTTTAGCATTCTTCTTTGCGAGAAGGTACCTAAGGGCTGCATGGTCCGTGTAAAATAAAGTCTTAGTACCAACCAAATAAAGACGAAACTTATCTAAAGCATAAACGACAGCTAAAAATTCTTTTTCCGTAGTTGTATAATTTTTTTAAGCATCGTTTAAAGTTTTACTAGCATAATAAATAACAGTGAACTTATTATCTAGTTTCTGTCCCAACACAGCACCAATAGCATAATCACTAGCATCACACATGAGTTCGAAAGGTTTAGACCAATCGGGAGGCTGTATAATTGGTGCAGATGTTAAAGCAGCTTTTAAAGTTTCAAAAGCCTGTTTGCAGTTATAATTGAAATCAAAGATGGCATCCTTTAAAAGCAAATTAGTTAAAGGCCTAGCTAATTTTGAAAAATCCTTGATAAAACGCCTATAAAAACCTGCATGGCCTAGAAGTGCTTTAATGTCACAGACAGTCCGTGGTATAGGTAGAGATGCTATCTTATCTAATTTGGCCTTATCTACTTTGATGTCATCACTAGATACAATATGCCCTAGCATTATTCCTTTTTTAACCATAAAATGACATTTTCCCAATTTAAAACCAGACTCTTCTCTTCACACCATGTCAAAACCTTAGATATGTTAGATAGACAGTCAGTGAAAGAGTATCCATAGATAGAAAAATCATCCATGAAAACTTCCATGAAGCGCTCTACCATGCCACTAAATATATGAAGCAAACACTGCTGGAAGGTACCAGGAGCATTACAAAGGCCAAAAGGCATTCGTTTATAGGCATATGTTCCAAAAGGACATGTGAAGGTAGTCTTTTCTTGGTTATCAATATTGATAATAATCTGAAAATAGCCAGAGTAGCCATCTAAAAAACAATAATAAGCGTGACCAGCTAGTCGTTAGAGCATCTGATCTATAAAGGGTAAAGAAAAATGATCCTTTCGTGTCATGGAATTTAAACGTCTGTAGTCAATACAGATCTTCCATTTCATAGGGACTCGTGTGGAAACATATTCACCCTTAGCGTTACGCACCATAGTAACCCCCGATTTCTGAGGAACTACATGAATGGGACTTACCCATTCGCTATCGAAAATGGGATATATGATACCCGCATCGAGTAACCGTAAGACTTCTTCCCTGACCACCTATTTCATGGCAGGGTTCAAGCGACGCTGAGGTTTGCGTGCAGTCTTGGCATTATCCTCCAAATTGATACGATGAGTGCAAACATTAGGGTCAATCCCCTTAATCTCATCTAGGGACCAACCAATCACTGAACGGTGTTCCTTAATTACCCTAATCAACCGTGCCTCTTCATCAGCAGACAATAGAGAAGATATAATTACCAGATGACTACCATCCGGATCAAGTTGAATATACTTCAACTCAGAAGGAAGAGGTTTAAGGACAAGGGTAGGAGGTATGTCGATAAAGGCTTCTGGTGGTTCCTCATCGTGAATAGTGAAGACTTGTTTAGGTATCAAATCTTCATACTCGGTAGATGGAGCTACAGAAGGATCTAAGATAGGTGTAAACTCAAAAAGGGAGTTGACTTCCTTTACATAGGAATCATCCTCAAAATCTGAACTTCTGAAAGAAATGAATTTATGCATCTGGTTTTCTGGAAACGTGTTATTAAAATAGTCTTGAGCTAAGCTCTCGATCATGCTAACCTCCCCATTTATAGACAAATCTGGTAATTGTTTCATCATTTTAAAAACATTTACCTCAACAGAAAGATGGCCAAAAGACATGGACATCGAACCATTGCGGCAATTTATAAGCGCATTAGCAGTTACCAAGAAAGGACGCCCTAAGATGATAGGATTATAGTCGTTAGCGACTTCTGTATCGAGGATAATGAAATCAACCGGATAGTAGAAATCCTGAACCTTAACAAGCATGTTTTCAACAACACCCTTAGGATACTTAATAGACCGATCAGCTAATTGCAACGTCATTTTAGTAGGTTGCATCTCCTGTAGACCTATTTATTTATATAAATAATAAGGGAGTAAGTTAACACTTGCCCCCAAGTCTAATAGCGCGGTCGTCGTATGGGTATCCCCTAAGGTGCAATGTATAATAGGACGACCAGGGTCCTTGTACTTAACGATTCCATTATGCTCGGATAAAGTTGGAAACTGTTCAGTTAAAAAGGCGTCTTTAGGAATATTTGTCTTACGCCTAGTAGTGCACAACTCTTTTAGAAACTTAGCATGTTGTGGTAACTTTTTAATTGCTTCAAGAAAAGGTAAGTTTATCGTTAGATTTTTAAAAACTTCCATAATCTCGTCAAAATTTGTATCTTTATTTAACATGGCTAGCCTATGTGGAAACGATGGTTTCTCTCTATATTGAGCATATGGATCAACCGGATGCTTAACCCTGGCCTTTTGTTTCTTAGGTTATGGTTTAATTGGTACCTCTACAGGGGTAGGTACTTCAGTTTCTAGTTCGGTATCTTGTAAGTTTTCATTTGTTATGACTACTGGTGGTGTAACAACGGGCATATTTATGGCGTTATCAACCACTTTGCCAGAACGGAGAGTGGTGATAGCATTTAACTCACCTACGTTTTCATTTTCATTACTAGTATTATAGTTTACCTCAAAGGATGTGTTTGGTGTTTTAGGATTAGGAATCGCTTGACCTGGAAACATACCTTTTGGTTGTACTTTCTCTTGTGTTAACTATTGTAAAGAAAGTTGGATGGACTGTAAAATCTGTTGTTGGGTTTATATAAAGGCGTTGAAACGATCCGGTTGTGGAGGAGTGGTTGTTATAGGTTGTGTGACAGGAACTATGTCACGTTGATTATTAATGGGTGGGTTGTGATAGTTATTATTTACCAGAACGATACCTCTATTAACATTATAATTATTATTGTTATAATTATTATAATTACCTTGTCCTTGTCCTTGTCGTGGTGGAGCTTGGTTTTAATTGTTTGCTGGCCTTACATTTTGATTATTATACCCTGAAGGTGTAACTTGTTGATTATTTCTCCAACTGAAGTTGGGATTTTATCTCCAAGGGGCGTTAGGAATAGGATAGCTATTAATGGAGCAAACATTATTTGGTTGTGATGGTTGTTGTTCATAGGCGAGAGGACAATAGGAGTCGGAATGCTCAGGACTCAAACATAAATTACATAGAATAGAGTTGACATTTATGACAAGGGTAGGCTTTTGTTGAACAGAAATAGCTTCTACCTTTTTAGTAAGAAATTCGATTAAAGTTTTAACTCAGGATAAGGTTTAATCTCAAACATACTGGCAGCCTTAACTGTTAAAGAAGAACTAGCGGAGCGGGGGGATATCGTCACTACCCCGCCCCCAGTTATTATTACGCTTTGTTTGATATTCTAAAAACCTATAAGCCTTTGAGGCTCCTTTACTGAGGAAACTACCCCCATTCATTATATCAAGGACCTCTTTGTGATGGTGTAAAAACCCTTTGAAAAAGGCACGAACTAATATGTCTTTCGCAAGGTTATGATGTGGACACTCTATAAGAAGATCAGTGAAATGATTCTAAGCCTCTGAAAAGGATTCATGAGGATTCTAGTGGAAAAAATGAATCTTGGAATGCATTTCATCTGTCTTCAGTGGTGGGTAAAAATGTTCCATAAACAATTGAACAAGTTTGGCCCATGAGCCTACAGAATTAGGCGCTTGGGCAGTTAACCAAGACGCCGCCTTATCGGCTAGGGTGGAAGGGAACACTCTCAGTTTAATTTGTACCGCACCTACCGTAGGATGATGGAATGTGGTAAAAACTTGGTCAATCCTATGCATATGCTGATAAAGTTTCTTATTGTCTAACTAATGAAAAACTGGTAACAAATTAAATATATTTGGGAGGATTCGAAAATCCCCCACTGGGTCTACAAGAACGATGCAAGATTTCGAGCTATCGTTTAGGGCTTTGTAAAAGTCAGAGAGAGGAATCTCTCTTTCTTCAGCCATTATTTCAGGAGTAGTGTGTGGTGATAGGGTTATATACTAAAAGCATTACTTTTGTATTAACTCTAATTCTTTATATTTTGAATGAGAATCATATGGGTAAATGTTATGCATATTATATATGTTATTAGTTATATGCATGTGTCTAACACGTTATGTTGTAGATGATATGGTGTGGACACACAGAAGATCATATCATCAGTACCTTATAAAGTATAAGTAATCGTTCACAACCCAGATGGATTTGGACAAACCATTGGTATGGTTGTAGTATAATATGGTATTAATCTATCTTGACTATAGGATTACACTAGTACATTTTGTGTGTATTGAACAGGACCAAGTGAGGATGTTTCTCTTTATACTGACTATATAAGAGAACAAACACATCTGTTATTATGGATGTTTATCATCTTAATCCGGATATAATAATGGGCACTTATGTGCATTGTACATTGCTTTAAATCATCAATGAGTGAGATTCATTTGTGAATCAACAAACTTGATGGATTGGGTAATGACATTATATGTAAGGTGTGCTGTTGATTATAGAAGGAATCAGTGACCCGCAAGAAGTCGGGTTGATGATGTCCCCTTGAGAAGCTCAAAAAGATTGTCATGTAAACCCTGCAGGTGGATTTATTCCGACATGACAATGAGGTTGAGTGGTACTACTCAAGGACATAAGAAGTTGATTAATGTAGTTGTCTATAACTTGACTTAATCAATGGACATTCGATATCTTAAACATGGGGAGATCAATGAGCATATAATATGGAGCCCATAAACGCTGACATGTAATTTGGGATTAGGGCGGTAATGCAACAATTGCCTTTAATGGAATAAGCCATTTGTTGACGGACTTGGGCCATGTGTTCTGGGCGAACATGGGAAGCCCAAGCCCTTCAGGAGGCCCAACACTAATTTCTCCTCATGGTCCCTATTGTAGCCTATATAAAGGAAACCTCTTTCTCTGGCCGTTTTCTACACAAGAAAAATCAAGGTTTTGCTCAAGAAAAATAGATCCAAAAATTGGATCCAATTTTGTGAGTGATAGAGGCTAAGTGAGAAAGGAGAGGTTGGTAGATCGTTACCCACACAACGTCCACTCTGTGCATAGGAATACAACAGAAGATCAAGAGGTTGATTTTGGATTTCATAGCTATTGGATTCTTAGAGATATCAAGAAGCTGATCTAAAGGTATGTTTTCCAATCAAAATCGTGAAAACCCATTAATTCTGTTGCGTGTGGTTTTCACGATTTGTAGAAATATTCATTCTGAAATAACGGTTCCTACATGTGGTATACTAGATAGGTGTGTGTGTTGACATTCACGATAGATTACGTTAGTTGTTTTTTTCCTACCTGACATTAATCTCATGCAAGGCTAAGTCCAATATTATAGAAACACAACAACAATCAAAACAACCCTGATATGCTAGAATAAATCCTCTAACAGGAGAGATGAGGAGTGGAAGGAGTACCTGAATGTCTCCTTGCTACGCGTTTGAATAGCGTCTTGTATACGCGATTTCAATGTATTCTAGCAGATAGCAACACTGAATAACTTTGAATAACAAAAGTTGTAAACTAACCTGTGAAAATCAGGTTGGTTTAGTATGGGGCGCGGGCGCGCTCGGAGTTTGCCTACAGAGGGCGCGGGGCGCACTTTTGCTGTACTCAACTTCCAGGCACTTGAGGGCGGGGCGCGCTTAAAATTTGCATGTGAAAGGCGCGGGTCGCGCTCTTGCCTTACTCGATGTCCAGGCGATAGAGGGCGGGTCACGCTCTTGCCTTACTCGATGTCCAGGCGATAGAGGGCGGGTCGCACTCCAATTTTGGCTATAGAGGGCGCGTGTCGCGCTCTTGCTTTTTCCGTGAAAAAATTTAGTTTCTGAACCAAACAAACACAGTTAGATCAAAACAAGGGTGGGTAGGTTTAATGGTATTTTGGTAGGATTAACACTACTAAAGGAATTGAATCTAAACAACACTAAGATGGTAGCGGTGTCATTTGATAAACGTAAAAGCGATAGTTTTACCTAGACTTAACTAATTAAACTCAAGAATAAGTAAAACTAAATGATTTTTACTCTATGTATCAAAGATTCTACTCTCGTTGTCAATGCAATATTTGGAGTAGAGAATTCGTTCTACTCCAAACTCATTTAGAAAGTAACATTTCCTAGTTCATGTATTATAACAAAATCAATGAATGTAATGGATTTGAAATTTAACTAAGATGGTGAATTAACTAATCAAGATGTGACAAATGAAATGACAACAATTCAATACTACGATGACAATATGAGAATGAATTAGGGGAATTTGATTCCACCTTGATCTGACTTAATAAACTAGCATAGAATTCGGTGTAATCCTAATCTTTACGTTTTCACGTAAAGATTGGGTATTTCTAATCACTAATTATTCATGGCAATCTCTACCAACTAAAAATTAGCATGTGAAGCAATCAAACCCATTCTCATGGTGAACTAATTACTTTCTAGAGTGGAATAGATTATCACAACTATATCTATACTAACACAATCAAGTTTTCATCAATGCTTCATCAAACTATTATTTTTGGAATAAGAACAATAAGAACAAGACATTGTTGAAAGAATACCAATTACTTTATTAATCTAATTGAAAGAGAGTCTAATGATTCAAAACTGAATTAAAACTGAATTAAAACTAATTTAGAACTAAGTTTATGAATAACTAACTATAAAATTAAGACTAACTAAGTATTAAATTATAAAACTAAGTTACTTAAGAGCTAAGCCTTAGTCCTCTTTATATATAAGAGGCTAGATCCATAATTTCGTGCATGGGTTTAGGAGCCATGTTTTGGACCAAAAAATCGAGCCCAAAACCTCATTACTTCAGTCCATAAAGGGGAGCTAGAAATGACTTCAACAGCCTTTTCATCCACTTATGCTCATTTGATTGGGTCAAGGCTTGGACCATTAGAAAGCTCGTTCCGAGCCAGTCGTTTTGACATATGGTAGGCCCAATTCTGAGGTCTGAGTCCAAAGATACGGCCTGTGGAAGTTCTGTTGACTTTTGTGTGTTATTTCTGCCCGCGTTGACTTTGACTTTTCAGCTTTGACCGGGATTTAAAAAGGCTTTCTCTCCTTGAATCTTGGCCTTTCATCATAGAACTTCTTAGCAACCAAGATTTGCTCATTTATCTTGCAAAAGGGATGCATTTCTGCACATAATTGACTCCAATGACTGAAATACACAAGAGCACGATAACAACACTAACTCTTACTTATTAATCGCATAATTGGTGTAAAAGTAATATTGTTAAAGGGTTAAAACTACAGTTTTTGGCTCTTACCAACAGCTTAACAAAAACTAGTCAAAATTAAAGCTTAGAGCTCTCCAATATGAGACTTATTAAATTTGTACAATTTCTTGTACCATACAACAATTGGATCGAGTGTAAATGTGTCACATATATCAAACATTGTACAAAAAATGAACAAAAAACTGTAAATGTTAATAAGGCGCGCGCCTTGTGCACTTTGTGCTTCAACAAAAAGCCTAAAAGGCACGTGCCTTAGTCAAGGCAAGGCACTTAAGGTGTGCCTTGACTACACTGGTTATAACATGGCTTGTTTTTGGAGGCTACTTTGTGACATTAAATAGAGTAGTGTTCAATATTGTTATACACATCACTAAGTTTTCCTGCATCCTTAATAAAATGGATGGAATTCATTACTATATATATGGAATGTGGGAGTTGCAATGTTAAAAGTGCATGCCTCTTTTCTTGTCTTGCTTCATTTCAATTGGTGCTTTAGTGCAATCAATCTCATGGCTTCCTTGCGAAGAAATTGTTAAGGAGTATGTAGGTCGACGCCTATGATTTATGTGTTATATATAGGCGTGCGCCTATTAGTTCGGAATGCCCAACTTGAGTGGTATATAGTATTACTTATTATCATATATTAGGATAACTTAACACCCAAGGTAGGCTAAGTATATATATGAACTACTAGGTAGAGTATATATGGATATTCTCTCTAACCTTTATATTCTAGCCTCCATTCTTTTTCTTCTTGGTTTCCCTCATTACAATAATTTCACAACTCTCCTAGCATCACCACTAGCATAGTATCAGAGCATCAGGTTCAAATATAAGCTTAATGGTATGCTAGGAGAGATATCCCCCAAAATAAGTATACAAACAAAAAAAAATCAAAAATCAAAAATCAATTTTTTCAGTTTTCAGTATTCAAGTTTCAATCTTTCTGACAAGAAGAAATGAGTATCAAGTTGTGTCAAAGATTGTTGCTGCATACGAGTTTAAAAAGTCAAACAAGAAGATAATCTAAGGATACCGACAAAGTTTGGAGTTCTCTCATCACAATTCATATACGCGTACCTATACTTTTGCCCTCAACCATAGGCCCGCGCTTATACTCTGAAAGCGGTGAACTTGAGCTTCTACAGTTAGGAGCCAAGAGTGATGAGTTTGGTTTTAATTTGTCCAGTATGTGGCATTTTCATCTATCCAGTATTTTCTAAGTGTTATATTCAATTTCATCTTTGTGGGAACGAGTTTGAAGTCATCTATCCAGTATTTTATGAGTATTAGTTTTGGTTTCAACTTTGTGGGAATGAGTTTGAGTTTTTTTTTTAAAAGTATTGAGGTATATAGCAAAGAGGATCATGCATTCTCTGTCTTTGGATTTCTCTTCAAGTATATATGTAGTAGTTTTGGTATCCATATAGTATTGCTCAAGTATTACAGTTTGATGTTGGTATTGTTATGGATGTTTTAGTTTCCAGCTTTCGTAATTGGTATTGGTGAACAAAGTATTTGTCCTATGTTTCCGCATCCAAGTGTTTGTTAAAATGCCCAACTATGCTTTATGGTAGTTTTCCATTTACTCTGAGTATTTCTTGCTTTGTTTTTCGGTGTTTGTTAATTCTGATAAGTTATGAGAATATGGCTATTGGTGAATGTAGTATTGTTCTTTGAAGTTGGCATTGGTTGGTTGTATAAATTTGGGCATGGTGAAGCTGTGTATGTGGTGTGTAACTTCAAAAGAGTATTGTAAGAAGTGAGGTATCCTAAATTATTTAGAGTTTGAGTGTGGAAGTTAAGAAGAAGAAAGGTAGACTCTTGGTATAGATTTGATTAGTTTTAAGCTAATGAAAACATGAAAACTCAAGTTATTTGGTATGGAAATTACATGAAAACATTGAAAGAAGTATTGATTGAAGATTGAAATAAGAACAACAAGATAAGATTGATTAATTAAAACAAACAAAGTAAAATAACAAGATTTAAATAAAAGGAAATGAAAAACAATAAAGTAAAGGACTTGAATTGAAAAACTAGACAAGAAAATTAAAACAAACCAAACGGTTTGGACCCTAAAGCAATGGATGTTTTCTCTATCCCTATCTTTTAGATTATACACCCCTACTTTTGCCTTTTACTGATTTGCCCTCCTCCATCACTTTTGAGACACCTCACACTTTACTTTAACTTTTGCTTTTTCTTTTGCTTTTTGATTTCTTCTTAACCAAGGTAGGTTTTAGAAAATGTCATATTATGAGATAAGGGCCTCCATCCCTGGTCTTATGAGTTGATGGCTTTGACTTTTGACCTTGACCTTTGACTTGACCGTTGACTTTGACTTTTTCAGCACTCTTCCATAGCAGCTTCTGGTCTTCATAATAAGCGTGATTAAGGCTCCTTTTGGTGCTAAGACGCATCTTTTATGATAAGTGGTCTGAAATTCTGCATATCCTGAAAAAGGCAATAAAAGTTATGAGTTGTCTTTTCATTAATCGTAAGACGGGTTGTAATGCAGCAATATAAGGGTAATAAAATGCACATTTGAGAGCTAATATGGAACTTAATTGTTCTAACCTTGGCTTCATAAACTCACTGCTATATACAAACAAATGCTGATGTATGTCATTCATGAAAAGATGTAGAAACTATTGTACGTATATTAGTCTAAGTATGAAGAACGAATCTTTACTCTATTGCTATAATGAAACTTCTAAACTTTTTATTCATCATAGAAAAAGGAAACAAAACTTTTTAATACTAAATAGAAAAATATTTTTGGTCTTTTTCAAAAAAAAAAAAAAATAGAAAGGAAGAAATATACTATTATATCTACTATATAAAAAATGTCTAGTTTTTGCAAAATGTTACTATACCACCCGCAATTATAACTATGCTTTGTCATCAAAGTATGAAGAGATAAGAAAAGAGATTACCATAGAAACATGAGCAAAAACGGTGATACACCTGTATTATATTCTTCATGATGAAAATATTCCACCCCCAAATACGTTTGGGGCGTGGGTTGTTTGACATAGAACGAGAAATACATGGTTTATTATACTAGGGATATTTATTCTACTATGAAATCTTTATGGGTTTTTGTATTTTTGAAAACTTATGAAATGCATGAAATCTAACATGCATGCATGATTATGATTAGACAACAATTGAAGAAATAAAAAGTATGTAAACAACTATCTATATAGACACATATGAAATGTGTGTATGTGTGGTTTTATTTTTTATTTTTTTAGAGTAATTGTTTTTCTTAATCTAAAGATATCTCTAACCATATAGAGGTTTTGACAAGAAGATAAAATTATACGTTGATCCGGTATCATTTTGGTTACTCCGGGGCATATAATTTACATTTTTATATCCTCTAGTTTTGAAAACTATGGAGAGATGTTTTATGATACTCGTACTAAAAAAACTGTGATTCTAAATGCTAAGCTTTTGAAAACAATTCATAATAGGTAATTTCAAGCAACTTTTGTATCGGCTCTTTATTGAACCCAATCTATGGCTTCAGTTATATGTGTTGGGGGGTTTACTATGTAAGACATAATGGAAGAGTTTAGCTGATTGGACACTAGTGGGTGGTGGAACTAGGTCTCTTTGGTGGATGTTGGTAGTTCTGGTTAAAATGGGATGGGAACCAATGCTCTGTTCTGATTGTTGTAGGTATCTTGTCATTGTCTGAATGTATTTGATGGTTGACATGATGATATGTTTGTGAGCAAGGGACAATTGGTATCTATATGATTTAACCTGAGACGGAAAGTGCATGGTGATATAGGCGACCCTTAGTAACACATAACTGATCCTCAACCCGGCTTAGAAGAATGGAGATTGCGTACTTCTAAGGGTTGGTATATGTGGAATCCATTACTCGTTTTGTTATTGTTTTTTTTTTGGAAAAATCACATAACTATTGATGTATCGAGAACCTTTCATAATGAGAACAGAGAAAAATAACTATTTGAAAAAGAAATGTAAAATAAAGAAACGAAAAATTGTATACTCGCTCCACAGGTTCACATTTACTCAAACGATGAGTAAAAAGTGTTTTACAAAGAATATACGAGATATACGTGGACGAAGGCTCTGGCACTTACATCCACATACTCCAAGTGGAGTGGTCCGATTACCTTATGGATGCACTCCCATGGAATGCATCAAGAAAACATAACATGAATCTTTTATAGTCATATATTCAAGACTATATGTGGGGTCATTTTAAGTCAGATTTTCCAAGACTATACATAAGATGGATGATATGTTGTTAACTATATACTAATAGCCTAATGATAAGAGAATGTTTGTGTAACCCATTATGAAATTTATACAATAACCCTTCATAGTTGAATTGTCCAAAAGAGTGAGAGGTTGGTAGCAGATGTCCTTCATTAGGCTCAATTGATGGGGGATATGACATACCAGGTTTTTCAACTATTGAAATGATGGACTATTGTGTTTGTATATTGGGCAAAGTCTCTGTACTTTGAAGGTTTAGAAAATTATGGATGATCTCAAAGGCAATTGGCTTAAGTGCGAATTTGAGGTTTTTTTTAAATGGTTTCGTGGTGTTGTCCTCAGAAATTGGTATATTTTTTTATGAATGGAGATTGGATTTCAAGAGGTGTTAAAATGAGATGGTGATGGTTGGGTGGTGGTTCTTTACATGATCTCGAGGACTCAGAGAATTTTTCATTTAGTTTTGGCGTTTCCACAAGATTGTGGTTCATATCTGCAATAGTAAGGATGTCACAAATTTGTTCCATCGATAAGTTCTTAACATCCTAACTAAATTGAAATCCACTTTCCACCATAGATTTTATTCCCTCTTTTCCAAGCACTTCATTTTCTTTGTCCTCTCTACCTAGATCTTCATAAATTTTCTCAATGCCATTTTCCAAGTGTGTCGAGTCCAATACATGCTCTTGAGTTTCTTCTTCCGGAGTTTTCTCATTCCTGGGTGATGATGCATTAAGGAATGTGAGAGAAACTGTGACTTTAGGCATATAGTCATCATCATAAGATCTGAAATTCTCACAATAGTCAGGTGGATGGTGATGGGATTTTAATTGGTCATTAATATTAGGATAGGCTTTAGCAATGGGCTTTGTTATAATAACACCTAGTTTCTCTTTTTTGTTGGGTTCTGGACTGGTGGGGAGAATATTAGTCTGAGATGTGGTATTATTTGAATCGGATGGGAGAAAACATAAGGTAGTTGCTATTTGTTGGGTTAGTATTGTTCGCTTGGCCATTTCCTAGTAGAGTTGGTCTATAATGGATGGTGGAGTGGAATATGAATTTGATATGGATGGTGATGTGAATGGTAATGGGTTTTGGGTGAAACCGTACTCTGACTGACCAGGTGGATATATGAATGGTGGTTGACTATTTGTGGTGGAACTCCATGAATTGTCAGCATGACTAGAAAACTCTTGAGTGTATGGTTACTAGGGAAGTTTGAAAATTAAGGTTCATAATCATAAAGAATTCCCATAGTAGACTCGAATTTGGTTTATGATGGGATGGACAATGGGATAACCAGTGATAAAGACTACCGCAAAAAGAACAAGGTTATGGGTTTGCATTATAATTCCATAACGGTTGCGATGTATATTGATAAGACATGATCGAATGCTCAATCAATGATGATGTACAAATAGTAGAAATTCATTTTTATTTTATTTGTTTGAAAATATTTACTTGGTCCGTAGATTACTATGCCCTGTTCAAAGGAACAATTAGGCGCGAGACTAGGATGGCTCTACTACACGTCTCAGAAGAGTAGGCAGTCACTTTACCAAGTGGTGTGCTACCAAGAATCTCACTCATGATGAATCTAGGGGAGGGGAGTGAGGAAGGTAGTTGGTCCACCAAAATCTAGTAACTGATTACTTTAAATCAATGTTATCAGACCCAGCTTGGGCCTCAACTCGAAAAAAGGACCGGGTCACTGGGTTACTGGGTTGAATCACACAAATAAATAAATATAATTATATAGGTTGTTCTATGTACATTAAAATTACTTTTTCTCCAATGGATAGAGTGCATACTGTTTTCACAAGAACCCAAGGTTCAATCCCACCCAGCAACACTTTACTAGTTTTTAAATGCTTTATTTTGTTAACTTTCAGATACTGTACATATAATTTAAGACCCAACACATATCATAACAAGCTGCTGGCACTTGCATAGTGGTTGGTTAGTCAATCCGCCATATGAGGGAATGGGGTTCGACTCCACACTTGAACCAAAAGTTTTTAGATTTCTAAGTGTAGCAGCTAGGTATGGTTCAGTGGTAAACCGGCTGGGTTTAATTAAAAACCGCGAGAGTCAACTGGGTTTGAACTGGGCCAACTGCACAAACGATCCAATAATCAACCTAACCCGGATAGGAGACTGGTTCACCGATTTATTGGGTCAACCCGCCGGGCCAGGCCAGGTCTGATAACACTACTCTAAATCCTCGTGGCTATATTTTTGTCCTTTTCTGGAAGAGCGTGACTACTTTGGGCTCTAGTTGATTGATTTTAATTAATTTTTTTTTAGTCTAGGGCTTCAAGAATCAAGCAACGTCCAATTTACCTACATTGGGGAATGACTTCCCAATGGTTGTTATGTGGCTCGGGTTCAGCCTTATGCGCGAATATAAATTATAGTGTGGAAATAAAATTTCAAACAATCACGTAATCATGCTTGAACACACAAGGTATCCTCTTACTTAGGCTTCGAGGAGGTTTAGAATTTACCTCTCAAGCCGTGCTTACACGCTGCTTGAGGAGAAGGTGACGTCGGTTGGTGCGTGATCTAAGAATCAGGCCCAACCTTTTGAGATTTACCCTGTTGTAAGTTATAATAAAAGCCCACTTAAAAAACCCACAAGTTGGGTTTTTGATAATTTATACAACTTTGCCTTCAAGGGCCCAAACTTAAAAATAAACTAATCCTATACTAATCTATTAAACTAACTAGTTTTAGATTGATAATCTAGATTAACTAGAGTCAAATAGATTTAGAGTGTTGATTACCAAGTTGATTCAAACTGTGTGAGCTATGATTCACAACTTGCCTCACACACTTGAACTTTCCAAGGCAATGAAAACTCTAATCCCTTGGTAAGTGTACAACTTCAACCAAGTTTAACTCATGTCCATCCACAAAAATCAATCAAAAACCAATTTTTCCTAAAAAATTTTCTTTTTTATTTTTATCTCTAACTATTACAAACAAGTTCCATTGATTTATCCTACTCTATTACAAAATTCGGGATCAATGTTCAGCTATTTATCAAAAAACAATTGAACTGCCAAAAAACTAGACCCCTGTGCCTGGAGGTGAATGGTCGGTCACCCCCTTACTAGGCCGCGGCCGCCCGCAGGCTCCAGTGAAGTTTGGTCCTCTTTCAGCTATAACTTGAGCTCCTCTCCAGCTTGTTAGTCCCGAACCCTGATTTGCAAGAAAGTAAATTAGTACTGAAAAACAACAAAATAAAATGACGAAAAAATATAAAAAAATAGAATTGGAAATATGAGAATAGTGTTTCCTCCTTAGATTCTCAACCAAGCACTCTTGCTTTTTCAATCCATGATGGCAGCACCATTTGAAGCTGTGTATGTGGTGTGTAACTTCAAAAGAGTATTGTAAGAAATGAGGTTAACCGTTCATCCTAAATTATTTAGAGTTTGAGTGTGGGAGTTAAGAAGAAGAAAAGTAGACTCTTGGTATAGATTTGATTAGTTTTAAGCTAATTAAAACATGAAAACTCAAGTTGTTTGGTATGTGATAAATGTAAAAACGATAGTTTTACCTAGACTTAACTAATTAAACTCAAGAATAAGTAAAACTAAATAAATTTTACGCTAATGTATCAAAGTTCTACTCTCGTTACCAAT
This sequence comes from Coptis chinensis, assembly GCF_015680905.1. Lineage (NCBI taxonomy): Eukaryota > Viridiplantae > Streptophyta > Magnoliopsida > Ranunculales > Ranunculaceae > Coptis > Coptis chinensis. Next base: position 50,441,444 of record NC_141457.1, read on the forward strand.
GCAATATTTGGAGTAGAGAATTCGTTCTACTCCTAGTTCGTTTAGATGTAAAGATTCCTAGTTTATGTATTCTAACAAAACGATGAGAGTAATGGATATGTAATTTAACTAAGATGGTGAATTAACTAATCATGATGTTATAAATCAAACTATGCTAATTCAACGCTAAGATGACAATATGAGAATGAATTAGGGGAATTTTATTCCACCTTGATTCGACTAAATAAACTAGCATAGAATTTGTTGTAATCCTAATCTTTACTTTTTCACATAAAGATTGGGTATTTCTAATCCCTAGTTATTCATGGCAATCTCTACCAACTAATAATTAGCATGTGAAGCAATTAAACCCTTTCTCATAGTGAACTAATTACTTTCTAGAGTGGAATAGATTATCACAACTATATCTACACTAACACAATCAAGTCTTCATCAAGGTTTACTCAAACCCCTCTAATGGAGGTTTAGCCTTGAGTCATCAAACTATCATTTATAAAATAAGAACAATAATAACAAAACATTATTGAAATAATTGAATAATTGCTTTATTAAACTAATTGAAAAAGTCTAAGAATTCAAACTGTATTCAAATTAATTCAAAACTAAGATTTTGAATAACTAACTAATTAATGGAATAAAAACTAAGTTATAAACTAAGTACTGAATTATAAAACTCAGTAACTTAAGAGTTAAGCCTTAGTCCTCTTTATATAGAAGAGGCTAGATCCACAATTTCGTGCATGGGATTGGGAGCCATGTTTTTGGCCGGAAAATCGAGCCCAAAACCTCATTACTTCAGTCCACAAAGGGATTTTCAGCTAGAAATGACTCCAATAGCTTTTTAGTCCACTTATGCTCCTCTGATTGGGTCAAGGCTTAGACCATTAGAAAGCTCGTTCCGAGCCAGTCATTTTGACATATAGCAAGCCCAATTCCGAGGTCTGAGTCCAAGGATACGGCCTGCGGAAGTTCTATTGACTTTTGTGCACTATTTCTGCCCGCGTTGACTTTGACTTTTCAGCTTTGACCGGGCTCTGAAAAGGCTTTTTCTCCTTGAATCTTGGCCTTTAATCATAGAACTAATTAGCAACCAACCTTTGCTTATTTATCTCGCAAAAGGGACCCATTTCTTCATATATTTGACTCTAATGCCTAAAATACACAAGAACACGATAACAATACTAACTCTTACTTATTAATCACATAATTGGTCTAAAAGTAATATTGTTAATGGGTTAAAACTACAGTTTTGGGCTCTTATCAAACCATCCCCAAACAGCATTTTGCTTGTCCTCAAGCAAATATGAGAAATTAGAATAAGTGACCAAAAATGGAGTTCTAACTAATCTCGTTTCGCCGAGTGCGATTGCATTGACCATATGCAACAAGGCTTTAAACCACTAGAAATTCCCCAGTGGACGAGTTATAGCCTCGTGAGAGTTTTCCAGTGAAGGTACTCACAAACTTCATCTATACTATAACGACTAAGAAATAAAACTATTGTTTCCTTACTTATTCTCATATATCTATCCATCTCACTAGCAATGAATACAAAATAGTCAAGTCTAAACCTAAGCTAATATATGCATAATAATCAATCATCTACAAAGAAACATATATATAATGAACTATGCTATGAAATGCAATAACAAGTCCGTTTCTAAAACTTTGGAATAGTGTCCTTAAGTAGGTCCTCACATAAATGTCAAGACAAAAACACTCTGATTTTTCCGCTCAAGTTTCGCTACTCCAGTGTGTAGTGGGCACACTTTACCTTCCAATCTCAATGACACACAAGGAAGCCTAAGTCGATCAAACACATCTGTCACTTACTATCACACTAACCTATTCTTAATTGAGCTAGAGGTCTTTATTAGGTGTTGTGGGGATTAAGTGATGGTATAAGAATGAAAGAAATGGATATTCAAAAAGAACCAATCTGAGATAATAGAGTCTTCATATTATGTATTTTAGAGAAAACTTTGTTCTTACTTTGCTTCTATACTTTGTTTCCATCCTTAGCCATTTTTTTTTTAATTGAATAATGGAGGCTGATAGAGGCATGAAGAAGAAGGAGATGAACGTGAAGGGTTCCTTGTTTGTGTTGTGCGGACGTGTGCGCACAAGATTTTGGGCCCAAGCCCAAACAATTTCAGAAAATGCCCATTCTATCCCTATGCGTGCAAACTTAAAACAGAAATTCTCGACTCGTTAACGGTCCGATTTTCGCTAATGAGCTATGAAAATGATCAGCAGAGAATTTCCAATCCAATGATCCATAAAACACTCTATTCTAACCGTGGTTGACATATAAAAAGATAGGAAATGTCTCGTAGTGCGTGAATGACATAAGTTATGCGAACAAATAAAATCTATATTCATAGATAGTGTCAATCCAAATCAAAATACTATTAAACGGCATAAACAACAAGAATAGGAAGTTGAGAGATCAAGAAAAGGAAAGATCAATACCCCACCCCCAAACAAATATTAGACTACATAGTTTTAAAAAAAATTGTTTAAAAATGTGGGTCTTTTAAAGTCAGATTCCCGAGACTTGCTAGATTACTATTTTTATGGTTTTAATATTTTTTACTTTTTATGAATACGGATTAATATAAGGGAAAATAGTAAAGCAATAAGGACATAATTCACACCATAGAGAAACATGACTCAAAAATCGATAAAACATGCAAGAGTGGAAAACGAGAATTATGTTAACGTGGACTTAGGATCCGATACTTACAGCCACACACTCCATAAGGATGGCCCGGTTACCTGAATGGTGCACTTACCAATATATAGAAGTGAAAGGAAGTACACCAACCAACAAAGGTCAGTCCTCATAGACAGGGTCCTGTAAAAGGACATCCTCCACATCAGGGGACATTAACTCGTGAAAAAGTTTTAACCGTTGGCCATTAACTTGAAAGGTATTGTTATCCTTGGGATTTACCAAGGTGATTGCCCCGTGAGGGGTAACTTCAGTAACCAGAAAAGGACCAAACCAACGGGTTTTTAATTTTCTTGGGAAAATATACAAACGAGAGTTGTAAAGCAAAACCTTTTGGCCAACCACAAACTCTTTGCACAAAATTTGTTTATCATGAACACGTTTCTTGTTAACTTTATAATCATTTGCGAGATTATAAGAATCGCTATGGATTTTTTTCAAGCTCATTTAATTGCAATTTGTGCTTCATACCTGCCTCATCAAAATTAAAGTTAAGGATTTTTATAGCCCACATAGCACGGTGCTCCAATTCAACAGGCAAGTGACAAGGTTTTCCAAATACAAGTCTAAAGGGAGACATACTTATAGGAGTTTTAAAAGCAATCTTATACACCCATAAGGCATCAGTTAGACACTTAGACCAATCTTTCCTATCAGAATTTACTGTAGTTTCTAATATTTTTTTAATTTCCCTATTAGAGACTTCTACTTGGCCACTAGTTTGTAGATGATAAGGAGTTGCTACCTTATGGATAACTCCATACTTTTTAACTAGAGAAGCAACAACTTTGTTGCAAAAATGTGTTCTGCCATCACTAATGATGGCTTTAGGAATGCCAAATCGACAGAATATATATTCCTTAACAAAAAACACAACTGTCTTATGGTCATTGCTACAGCAAGTCATGGCCTCTATCCATTTAGACATGTAGTCTACGGCAACAAGAATACAAATAAAACCGTGGGAAATAGGAAAAGGACCCATGAAATCAATGCCCCATACTTCAAAAAATTATACTACCATGATGGGATTTAATGGCATCATATTACGTTTAGTGATTCGCCCAAGTTGTTGGCAATGAACACACGTCTTGCAATGTACTTGGGCATCTTTAAAAAGTGTAGGCCAATAAAACCCACATTGAAGAACTTTAGCAGCTATTTTCATACCACTAAAATGGCCACCATACTCTTTGTCATGGCAGAACGATAGAACCTCATTATATTCCCACTAGGGAATACAAGGACGAATAATCTGATCCACATAATACTTAAAAAGGTAGGGCTCATCCCAGTAGTATAGCTTAACTCTGGCCAAGAACTTCTTACGTTCATTTCTTGACCAAACATCAGGAATAATATCAAAACCTAAATAATTCACAATGTCAGCATACCATGGTGTAGAAAAAATAGCATACAGATGTTCATCAAGAAAAGAGTCAGGTATGGACTCAGAATCACTATCATCGTCATTTGTTAGTCTAGATAAGTGGTCGGCAACTACATTTTCGACCCCTCTTTTGTCCTTAATTTCTAAGGTGAACTCTTGCAGGAGAAGAATCCATCAGATCAATCTCTGGTTAGCATCCTTCTTTGCTAGAAGGTACCTAAGGGCTGCATGGTCCGTGTAAACTAAAGTCTTAGTACCAACCAAATAAAGATGAAACTTATCTAAAGCATAAACAATAGCTAAAAATTCTTTTTCCGTAGTTGTATAATTCCTTTGAGCATCATTTAAAGTTTTACTAGCATAATAAATAACAGTGGACTTAATATTTAGATTATGTCCCAACACAGCACCAACAGCATAATCACTAGTATCACACATTAGTTCAAAAGGTTTAAACCAATCAGGAGGCTGTATAATCGGTGCAGATATTAAAGCGGCTTTTAAAGTTTCAAAAGCTTGTTTGCAGTTATAATTGAAATCAAAGATGGCATCTTTTGAAAGCAAATTAGTTAAAGGCCTAGCTATTTTTGAAAAATCCTTGATAAAACGCCTATAAAAACCTACATGGCCTAGAAATGCTATAATGTCACGGACAGTCCGTGGTATATGTAGAGACGCTATCTTATCTAATTTGGCCTTATCTACTTTGATGCCGTCACTAGATACAATATGCCCTAGCACTATTCCTTTTTTAACCATAAAATGATATTTTTCCCAATTTAAAACCAGACTCTTCTCTTCACACCGTGTCAAAACCTTAGACAGGTTAGCCAAGCAGTCAATGAAAGAGTCTCCATAGATAGAAAAATCATCCATGAAAACTTCCATGAAGCGCTCTACCATGTCAATAAATATATGAAGCATACACCGCTGGAAAGTACCAGTAGCATTACAAAGGCCAAAAGGCATTCATTTATAGGCATATGTTCCAAAAGCACATGTGAAGGTAGTCTTTTCTTGGTCATCAATATCGATAATAATCTGAAAATAGCCAAAGTAGCCATCTAAAAAACAATAATAAGCATGATAAGCTAGACGTTCAAGCATCTGATCGATAAAGGGTAAAGGAAAATGATCCTTTCGTGTCATGACATTTAAACGTCTGTAGTCATTACAGATCCTCAGTTTCATAGGGACTCGTGTGAAAACATATTCGTCCTTAGCGTTACGCACCATGGTAACCCCCGATTTCTTAGGAACTACATGAATGGGACTTACCCATTCGCTATCGGAAATGGGATATATGATACCTGCATCGAGTAACCGTAAGACTTCTTCCTTGACCACCTCTTTCATGGCGGGGTTCAAGCGACGCTAAGGTTCACATGAAGTCTTGGTATTATCCTCCAAATGGATACAATGAGTGTAAACATTAGGGTTAATCCCCTTAATGTTGTCTAGGGACCAACCAATCGCTGAACAATGTTTCCTAATTACCCTAATCAACCATGCCTCTTCATCCGCAAACAACAGAGAAGATATAATTACCAGAGGACTATCATCCGGATCAAGTTAAATATACTTCAACTCCGAAGGAAGAGGTTTGAGCACAGGGGTGGGAGGAATGTCGATAAAGGCTTCTGGAGGTTCCTCATCGTGAATAGTGAAGACTTGTTTAGGTATCAAATCTTCATACTCGATAGATGGAGCTACAGAAGGATCTAATATAGGTGTAGACTCGAAAAGGGCATTGACTTCCTCTACGTAGGAGTCATTGTCAAAATCTGAACTTCCGAAAGAAATGAATTGATGCATCTAGTTTTCTGGAAATGTGTTATTAAAATAGTCTTGAGATAAGCTCTCGATTATGCTAACCTCCCCATCTATAGACGAATCTGGTAACTGTTTCATCATTTCATAAACATTTATCTCAACAGAAAGATGGCCAAAAAACATGGACATCGAACCATCGCGATAGTTTATAAGCGCGTTGGCAGTTGCCAAGAAATGACACCCTAAAATGATAGGAACAGAGTCGTTAGTGACTTCTGTATCGAGGATAATGAAATCAGCCAGATAGTAGAAATCCTAAACCTTAACAAGCACATTTTCAACCACACCCTTAGGATACTTAATAGACCGATCATTTTAGTAGGTTGCATCTCCTATAGACCTATTTCTTTATATAAATAATAAGGGAGTAAGTTAACACTCGCCCCCATGTCTAATAGCGCAGTCGTCATATGGGTATCCCCTAAGGTGCATTGTACAGTAGGACGACCAGGGTCCTTGTACTTAACGATTCCATTATGTTCGGATAAAGTTAGAAATTGTTCAATTAAAAAGGCGTCTTTAGGAATATTTGTCTTATGCCTAGTAGTGCACAACTCTTTTAGAAACTTAGCATGTTGTGGTAACTTTTTAATTGCTTCAAGAAAAGGTAAGTTTATCGTTAGATTTTTAAAAACTTCCCTAATCTTATCAAAATTTGTATCTTTATTTAACATGGTTACCCTCTGGGGAAACAGTGGTTTCTCTCTATATTGAGTATATGGATCAACCGGATGTTTAACCTTAGCCTTTTGTTTCTTAGGTTATGGTTTAATTGGTACTTCTACAGAGGTAGGATCTTCAGTTTCTAGTTTGGTATCTAGTAAGTTTTCATTTGTTATGACTACTGGTGGTGTAACAACGGGCATATTTACGGCGTTATCAACCACTTTGCCAGAACGGAGAGTGGTGATAGCATTTAACTCACCTACGTTTCCATTTTCATTACTAGTATTACCGTTTACCTCAAAGGTTGTGTTTGGTGTTTTAGGATTAGGTATCACTTGACCTAGAAACACACCTTTTGGTTGTACTTTCTCTTGTGTTAACTGCTGTAAGGAAAGTTGGATGGACTATAAAATCTGTTGTTGGGTTTGCATAAAGGTGTCGAAACGATCTGGTTGTGGGTGGATTGTGATAGTTATTATTTACTGGAACGATACCTTTATTAACATTATAATTTTTATTGTTATAATTATTATAATTACCTTGTCCTTGTCCTTCTCGTGGTGGAGCTTGGTTTTAATTGTTTGCTGGCCTAACATTTTGATTATTATACCCTGGAGGTGTAACTTGTTGATTATTTCTCCAACTGAAGTTGGGATTTTGTCTCCAAGGGGCGTTAGGAATAGGATAGCTATTAATGGAGGAAACATTATCTGGTTGTGATGGTTGTTGTTCATAGGCGAGAAGACAATAGGAATCGGGATGATCAGGACTCAAACAGAAATTACATGGAATAGAGTTGACATTCATGACAGGGGTAGGCTTTTGTTGAATAGAAATAGCTTCTACCTTTTTAGTGAGAGATTCAATTAAAGTTTTAAGCTTTGGATCAGATTTAATCTCAAATATACCGGCAACCTTAATTGTTGAAGAAGAACTAGCGGAGCGGGGGATATCGTCACTACCCCTCAAAGTTATTATTATGCTTTGTTTGATCTTCTAAAAACCTATAATCCTCTAAGGCTCCTTTACTGAGGAAACTACCCTCATTCATTATATCAAGGACCTCTTTGTGATGATGTAAAAGCCCATTGAAAAAGGCACTAACTAACGTGTCTTTCGCAAGGTTATAATGTGGACACTCTATAAGAAGATCAGTGAAACGATTCCAGACCTCTGAAAAGGATTCATGAGGATTCTGGCGGAAAAAATGAATCTTGGAAAGCATTTCATCTGTCTTCAGTGGTGGGTAAATATGTTCCATAAACAATTATACAAGTTTGGCCCATGAGTCCACAGAATTACACGCTTGGGCAGTTAACCAAGACGCCGCCTTATCAGCTAGGGTGAAAGGAAACACCCTCAGTTTAATTTGTTCCACACCTACCATAGGATGATGAAATGTGGTAAGAACTTGTTCAATCCTACGCATATGCTGATAAGGATTCTCATGGTCTAACCCATGAAAAACTGTTAACAAATTAAATATATTCGGGGGGATTCGAAAATCCCCCACTGGGTCTGCAAGAACGATGCAAGACTTAGGGCTTTGTAAAAGTCAGAGAGAGGAGTCTCTCTTTCTTCAGCCATTATTTCAGATGTAGTGTGTGTGTTAACGTTCACGATAGATTACGTTAGTCGTTTTTTTCTTACCTGAGCTTAATCTCATACAAGGCTAAGTCCAATATAAAGAAACACGACAACAGTCAAAACAACCCTGATATGCTAGAATAAATCCTCTAACAAGATAGGCGAGGAGTGGAAGAAGGTATACCTGAATGTCTCCTCGCTACGCGTTTGAATAGCATCTTGTATATGCGATTTTAGTGTACTCAAGCAGATAGCAACACTGAATATCTTGAAGAAATGAAAGTTTGAACTAACCTGTGAAATCGGGCTTATGCAGAAAAAGGCGCGGGGCGCGCTCGGAATTTGCCTAACAAGGGCGCGGGTCACGCTCTTGCCTAACTCGAAGTCCAACCACTTTAGCGCGGGGCGCGCTTCAATTTTGCCTAACAAGGGAGCGGGGCGCGCTCTTGCCTTGGACGATGTCCATGCACTTTGGTGCAGTTCGCGCTTCAAAAATAGGCTAATGAGGCGCGGGGCGCGCTTAGTGTATTTCTGCGGAAAAAAATCAGTTTCTGAAACAAACAACCACAGTTATAACCAAACAAGGGTGGGTGGGTTTAATGGGATTTTGGTAGGATTAACACTACTAAAGGAATTGAATCTAAACAAAACTAAGATGGCAACAGTGCCATTTGATAAATGTAAAAATGATAGTTTTACCTAGACTTAACTAATTAAACTCAAGAATAAGTAAAACTAAATATATTTTACGCTAATGTATCAAAGTTCTACTCTCGTTATCAATGCAATATTTGGAGTAGAGAATTCTTTCCACTCCTAGTTCGTTTAGATGTAATGATTCCTAGTTTATGTATTCTAACAAAACGATGAGAGTAATGGATTTGCAATTTAACTAAGATATTGAATTAACTAATCAAGATGTCATAAATCAAACTATGGCAATTCAACACTAAGATGACAATATGAGAATGAATTAGGGGAATTTGATTCCACCTTGATTCGACTTAATAAACTAGCATAGAATTCGTTGATCTTTACGTTTTCGTGTAAATATTGGGTATTTCTAATCCCTAATTATTAATGGCAATCTCTACCAACTAATAATTAGCATGTGAAGCAATTGAACCCATTCTCATGGTGAACTAATTATTTCCTAGAGTGGAATAGATTATCACAATTATATCTACACTAACACAATTAAGTTTTCATCAAGGCTTCCTCAAACCCCTCTAATGGAGGTTTAGCCTTGAGTCATCAAACTATCATTTATAAAATAAGAACAATAAGAACAACACATTATTGAAAGAATTGAATAATTACTTTATTAAACTAATTGAAAAAGTCTAAGAATTCAAACTATATTCAAATTAATTCAAAACTAAGATTTTGAATAACTAACTAATTAATGGAATAAAAACTAAGTTATAAGCTAAGTACTGAATTATAAAACTCAGTAACTTAAGAGTTAAACCTTAGTATTCTTAATATAGAAGAGGCTAGATCCACAATTTCATGCATGGGATTGGGAGCCATGTTTTGGGCCGGAAAATCGAGCCCAAAACATCATTACTTCATTCCACAAAGGGGTTTTCAGCTGGAAATGACTCCAATAGCCTTTTTGTCCACTTTTGCTCCTTTGATTAGGTCAAAGCTTAGACCATTAGAAAGCTTGTTCTGAGCCGGTCATTTTGACATATGGTAGTCCCAATTCTGAGGTCTTAGTCAAAGGATACGGCCTGCAGAAGTTCTATTGACTTTTGTGCGCTATTTCTGCCCGCATTGACTTTGACTTTTCAGGTTTGACCGGGCTTTGAGAAGGCTTTTTCTCCTTGAATCTTGGCCTTTAATCATAAAACTTCTTAGCAACCAACCTTTGCTTCTTTATCTCGCAAAAGAGACGCATTTTTTCACATATTCGAACTCCAATGCCTGAAATACGCAAGAGCACGATAACAGCACTAACTCTTACTTATTAATCACATAATTAGTCTAAAAGTAATATTGTTAAAGGGTTAAAACTATAGTTTTGGGCTCTTATCAGTATGGAAATAACATGAAAATATTGAAAGAAGTATTAATTGAAGATTGAAATAAGACCAACAAGATAAGATTGATTGATTAAAACAAACAAAGTAAAATAACAAGATTTAAATAAAAGGAAATGAAAAACAATAAAGTAAAGAACTTGAATTGAAAAACTAGACAAGAAAATTAAAACAAACCAAATAGTTTGGACCCTAAAGCAATGGATATTTTCTCTCTCCCTAGCTTTTAGATTATACACCCCTACTTTTGCATTTTACTGATTTGCCCTCCTCCATCACTTTTGAGACACCTCACACTTCGCTTTTGTTTTTGCTTTTTAATTTCTTCTTGACCAAGGTAGGTTTTAGAGAATGTCATATTTTGAGATAAAAGTCTCCATCTCTGGTCTTCTAAGTTAAGGGCTTTGACATTTGACTTTGACTTTGACCGTTGACTTTGACTTTTTCAACAATCTTCCATAGTAGCTTCTGGTCTTCATAATAAGTGTGATTAAGGCTCCTTTTGTTGCTAAAACGCATCTTTTATGATAAGTGGTCTGAAATTCTCCATATCCTGAAAAAGGCAATAAAGGCTATAAGTTGTATTTTCCTTAAGCGTAAGATGGGCTATAATGCAGTAATATAAAGGTAATAAAATACACATTTGGGAGCTAATCACATGGTCAGTATATTTGCTCTATTTGGTTTCCTTTGTTTCTGTTGGTGTTTGGTTTCTTATGTTTCAAGTTCAAGTTGGAATAGACAAGTCTTTGTATGTTCCAACTTAAACTTCTATATTCCAACTCAAGGGGGGAGAATATGGAGATATGGGACACTGAGTAATATTTGAGTATGAGAACATTGGGTAGTATTTGAGGCAAGTGGAATTCCACCAGATGCATTGTTAACTCATGAGTTTATTGTGCATCATTCCAAGGGTGTTCTATAGTATTGCAAATATTGATCAAGTTGGAACATACAAATCTAGTTGGAACATACAAATTCTAACTTGAGGGGGAGAATATGAGACATATGTGGAAGAATACGATATCCATATTAGTATGATAAGTTGCCCACTATTCAGCTTTCAGGTAGCAGCCATACCAAAACTGCATCAGTCATGTGTAAACTCATCAGTATTCAGGTAGCAGTCATGCCTAAACTTCATCAGTATTCAGGTAGCAGCCATACCAAAACTGCATCAGTCATGTGTAAACTACATCAGTATTCAGGTAGCAGTCATGCCTAAACTGCATCAGTATTCAGGTAGCAGTCATGCCTAAATTTGCATCAGTTGCTTTTAGGTTGCAGTCATGCCTAAACTGCATGTCTACATCAGTTGTTTTCAGGTAGCAGTTAAGCCTTAAAGGCCTGTTTGGCACCATGGATTGGGTAACCTGTATAATGAATAAGACCCTGAATAAGGTGTTTAGTTGTTTGGTCTAGTCCATTTTCAATCAAAAGGTGGGCCACAACTTATGAATAGCGAATACATAAATGGCCCAAAATCGGGTGGATCATTAAATAGATAGGATTCACTAACGTGTATAGTGGGAAGGATAAGAGAGAGAAATAAAATAATAAAAGTGGTCATCTTCTTCACTCTTTCTCCTGGTCTCCACTCCCAAGTAAGTTTTCCCTGCCCTCTTTCTCCCTCTTCCAATTTTTACCCTTTGGAGAAAACGTACCTCTCTTCTCTCTCTCTCCTCTCTTTCATATGATTTCATCAATTTTTTTTTTTAATGTTGTTTGGGTAAGATCCAACTTTATAATATCACAAATCTTTCAAAATTTGACCTCCATTAATGGCTAAAACATTTTCGTTCAAAACCCCATTCAATGGCTTAGGTAATTGAAGAAATGAGGATATGCAGTCAATAATCTTGAAAAAGAGGAGTTTTTTGGAGAATTCATTTTGAACTACCACTTTTCTTACATAGTCGTTATAATTGATTATATCTAATTTAGAATTTTGGGTTGATTGTTTTGAACTGTGGATGTTGGATGTTGTTTGCGGATTGTAAAACATGTTGCGGTGGGTTTTTACCGTTATCAATAAGGTTAGTGACAAACTGACAACCAAACACGTACTCAAAGATGCTACTTGCATTGTGTGACAGCATAACTATGCAAATGACAACCAAACAATAGTCCGACTAATTCATTCAGGGTGTCCTTATCTAGAATTTGGTGAGCTAAACACGTTGAACAACCACCGAAATTCTTGGTGCCAAACAGAGCCTAACTGCACTACTATAGTATCAGTATTCAGGATCCAAAACAATATTTTGTTGACTAAAATAGTGATATTTATAGTAGCAACTAAGAAGCACACATCAAATCAGTGTTATTCGATATTCAGTATTCAGGTTAGGCCATTGCCTAAACCGACATTATCACTTTCCAAAATGTCTCAACAGTTGTTCGAGTTCTTCAACTAAAGATAGTTCTATGCAAAAGGGAGAGTAGTATTCTTAAGGTTTTCATAAAGACACCACTTATTTTACTAAGGGTTGCCCACATCCAAAACAAAACCAAACGAATCCTAAGACAAAATGGGCACCACTCGAAAATTTAATAGGCACCACTTAAGATTTTTATTTTTATTTTTTATGAAAAAGATTGATTAATTTTGATTAATTTGGTTTTATTTTACGTTCCATTGAATCAATGTGCCTTTTCAATGTTGACAAAATTCAAAACTTTAATCATATTCCATAAAATTGAACGAATGGGTATATTCAAGTATGCGATTGAATAATTTCATTAAAAGTTTTGCTTTGATTTCAACTGTAATAATGTGGAGAAAAAATTATGGATTTGATTCATAAATTATTATGAGACTTATTTGTTTTCATGTTGGAGTTCCTCCAAACGTTGATAAATTTTATAATTCAAACAATTTTTTTAAAAAATAAAATAAATAAATCAATGAGTATATTCAATTAGTGATAAATTTTATAAATCTTTCTTGTTTGATTTTGAATATTAGAAAATTTCGTAAAAGAAAATTTGTGTTTTGATTATTAATAAACTATTTTAAAAGATTATTCTTTTCAGTCCTAATTATAACACCCATTTGTTTTGTAGTTAGTGTGTGTTGCCCTTGGTAAAATCAGTGGTGTCTATATGAAAACCATATTCTTATCATTTATGTATGTAATCCAAGCTGTAATATACATAGTTTATATAATTACAGCTTGAGGAGGTGTTGAGGAGTATGTTGACGATATATATGAACTATTGGGTAAAGTATGGATATTCTCTCTAACCCTTATTTTCCAGCTTCCATTATTTTCCTTCTTGGTTTCCATCATTACAATAATATCACAACTCTCATAACATTACCACTAACTAACATAATTAATGAAAAAGAATTATTAAGTAGATTGATCGACTACAGCCTACATAGTACAATTCAACACAAGTTACAAGCTTAACTTACGGCGTCGAAAATGGTATTGACTTCCATTAATCAAATATTAATTAGAACAATGCCAGCTCATTCATTAGGCGGCCGCCTAAGGCCTCAAATTTGGAAGGCCTCAAAATTTCCTTGTTTCTCCTTGCACATGTTTGATATTACCGTTTTTTTAAAAGCAAAAAAAAGCACAAAAAGGGGATAATGTCGTCTATTTGTTTTCTCCAATTCTCCCCACCGTACTAAATTTTGGGAATTATTGAATTGGCTTAAAGGAAATAATATCCAATAGTCCACTACATAATTTGCATCTCAAAACTGTACGACAAATCTAATAACTACAAACGCGTAGTAGTCTCATTTTTTGTGGGAGTGCCCTCATCTAGCTAGTTAGTTCTCTTAATTGGAAAGAATAAATGAGAAATCGAAAATTTAGTATGTGGGGATTTTTGTATGTGGGCATGTGGGTCCAATAGTTTATTGTCATGTGTCCACACATATTCACCATAGTTATATGATTTAACTTTAATATGAAACTAAATAAAATGAGTTTTATTTGGGAAATGAGTTTTATTTGGGAATGATTTTAGGGATATGGCAAACTGAAAATTAAACACAAAGGCTGTCACAGCCCGATTTTCTAAACAATTAAAATTAATGAATATTTGAAATATAAATATATCAAACATCACTCGATTCAATTGTCTAAAAACCCATGCTATGACGGGGTGGATACAACACATGTCAAAACCCGAAAACCCACATCATAAAGAATCAACTTAACAACAAAATAATCTCCAAAAATTCTCTTTAGTACTTTATAAAAAGTCTATCTTCCATCCCAATAAAACATCAAACCACTCTAAGAATAACAGGTCTTTAACATCGTATTTCATGTCATATGAATAGGAAACTACGTTATTACATCCTTTCAAAAAGAATCAGACCTAATAAAGAACTAACGGACTGCTCCAGGTATGAATCTCAATCACACGCCGCGGTTCCACTGCCTTCCACCTATGTTCCCAAGAACACACCCACGTTGCCAAAACAAAGCAAACATGGGTCAGCAAAATGGAATTTGCTGGTATGAGTAGACTAACCACATAAAACATTATCATACTTTAATTATCCAAACAATCACGTTATATTTTCCCATAACTTAATCATTCTCAGCTTAGAAGACAGGTAGTTCCGTCATTTCAACCGCCATAGTGTCTTCCCAAGCAAGACTTCCATCTTATTAACTCATTCTAATAACTTGTTTTAATAACTAAGTCATTTAATTAAAACTTACCGATATCCACTGTTGTATAAGGGTAGGACCGCGTCCCTGCACAAAATGTTATTAAGTCCTACCCTCCTGCAAAAGAAAGTTAGAACTTCTAACATTTGTCGATATCCTATAGGTATTCAAAAATAAACCCAAGCACACTCGCACAATCAAATTAATTTCTCTTATTAATTAATCAATTACTTTTCTTATACACATATTTCACAACCTATGTACCTTAGGTCATTCCCGCCACATTCAAGGAATACCCAACCTTACATTCCGTACACTCAAGGAATACAACTAACCCGCAAGGCGAATACCTTAGTTCCTCTCTAGGGTAGTCCAAACAATCTGGTCATTCATGGCACATTCAATGAATACCCGGGTCATTCATGGCACATTCAATGAATACCCCTATATAACGCTAACGGGTCATTTATGGCACATTCAATAAATGCCCACCTAACATATGACATCAACAGTCATAAAACTCAATTCCAAAACTTGAGACGTGAAAAGTTCTAAAAGAGTGCGGTAAATTTGTTTACGCATTATTGAACTTTATTGCATATATTATTTCAGAGAACGAAAGAGTATCTTGATTCATGTATTTTTGGTTTACGCGTTATTAATTTCATGGATGTATAAGTGTCATAACGTTGCATATCATAAAAGATTGAAATATCACATAATAGTTAATACACGTACACACGTATATATATACAGGTCTTAGCCTAAAGTCAAGCACCTATCCCAATAGACTTAATCATAGCCAAGTCAAAAGTCTTTATGGCTATGTCTCTTAAAATATAAATCTTGTCACGTGTCTAAAATACGCCATATCAACGTCAAAGTCAATATATCATGGTCAAAGTCAAACTGTCATTTCCATGTTCGACAGGTTCAGGGTCATAGCCATGGTTCATGGCTAAGGTCAATGTGCATGGCTCATGGGTTCATGACCAAGGTAATGGTTCGGACCCAACTGGCCAAGCCCAAACCTTAGAACCCGGAAGTCTAAAACCAACTTATTTATTCTACCTAACCCAATTGGGATCTATATTAAGTCCTATGGACTGGCCCATGCAATATTAGAAACTGGCCTAAAAACTTTAGACTGAACTGGCCCAAAGCACAACTGAGTTCGGCTCGAAAATTAAACTGAAACCGGCCCAACAAAACAATCTAAGTTTCTGGCCCAAAGACTTAAAAGAAAATGGACCAAACCAACTAAAATAGAATCCGGGCCCAAACAAAACAACCAAGGCCCAAAGAAAACAAAAATAGAACTGGCTTGGCTAATGTTTTTGGCCCAACCGATTAGGCCCAAGCCCAAAATCGGTTACTGTTCATCTTCCTCCCCAAATTTTCTCCTCCACTAGCCACCAAAACGCGCCGGCCACCCACTCCCATTTCATTAAGCCGGTTAGACTTCCCCTCCAAATCCAAACAACATTAACAAAGGCAAAAACTCAAATGGTTAAATCTCAACTTCACCAAAACTAGATCTGGGAGAAATTTCGGCCTCCATTAAAGCTTGTTTCAAGCTCCACTCGACCCCATTTACATCCCCTACACCCACACTACACTACCCCATCATCATCAAACCCAAACAACAACAATATCAAATGATTCAAACAACGAAAATCACACATCAAAAACCCAACCCTCAAGATCCAAGAATGGCGTTCAAGCCATTAAAGCCTTCTCAAGCTCCAACAGCACACTACACAACCAAATCACAACACCATACAAAATAATAATCTAGCATCACACCTAAAACCGAGTTCGACCAAAACCACCATCAGTACGGTTTCACAACCACCATCAGTACGGTTTCAAACCAAAACTATGGGACAATTTGTGGCTGTTGGGCTGGCCCTGCCCTTAACAAGCCCAAACAAGGTTTGACAGAAATACTTGCGATTTCTCGCTGTTGGACTCGCAACGACGCCATTGACGACTTCCGAGTTCCAATAGTTCCGACAGTTTATGTTCAGAGTATCACAGTTCAACAGTTAAATATCAAATTCAGAGTTTTAAGTTTTAACAACCCGACAGATTTCAACCGAAAAGAAATCAACAGTAACAAGGATTTTATAAACTAAAAATCCATAAAATATCTACTCACCTTTAGCGCGCTCCGACTATCAACCAGCTACCAGGAAAAATCTCCTTTTTTGCTGCCAGTAAAACTCCTATTTTTTTTTCTAAAACCCTCGCTGTGTTTTTTTCCCAAAAACTCTACGTGAGAAAACTCCCCGAAAAACAAGGACAACACTTATCCATTTATCTACGAGCTTTTATCCGTCCGTAACTGCTGGATATCCTATATCTGTTTTATCTATTATCTATTTTCATTATTATCTTTATTATTATTATTATTAGGAAAACAAAAAATTAAAACACGGGGTCTTATAAAGGCCCTGTTTGGCAGCATGAATTGCCCAACCTGTAGAAAGAATAAGGCCTTATATACTAGGTCTTAGTGTTTGGTCCTGTCCATTTTATGAATTGGGGCCACAACTAATGAGTAGGGTATAAACCAGGTAGATTGTGAAACCAGCAAAAACATGTATAGTGGATCTTTGGGTTTAGGTGAGATACCATAATACACGAGAGAAATACAGGAGAGAGAAAACATCATTTTATTATTCATTCAAGTTATACACTCAAAAGATCAAACCTTCTTCTTCACCCACTCATTTTTTTCTCTCACAAATTCTTTCCTTCACCTTTCCAAATTAAAATTAGAGATCATAAATAGGAGCAAGCAACCAAAAAAACATAAACGGTCTATGGTTTCTTCATCTTCACCGTCTCCATTCTGATCGACTGACCACCGCTTTGATTCTTCCATGAAATTATGTTGAATTGAAATTTGGTTTTTTTTTTGAAGTTACTGATACGGGTTTTCTTTGGTCGATTTGTATGTGTGTGTGTTTTTTTTGGGATTTTTATTCCATTAGGAGAGTTAAAAAAAAACAATAAAAAACAGTACGAGACAATCCCTCTAAAGAAAAAGGGACCAAACAGTTTCTAAAGTAATTACTTTTAGAGTATCCACCACTTGTTTTATATACCCTAAACATGGTCGAGTACTACCGAATTTCACATGGCCAAACAGAGCCAAAATAAATGGGAAACAAAAAGACTACGTGAGATTTAGTATTGTTCTTTTTTATTGCGTCTTATTTCCCTTCTCCTTCATCCTCTTGACTCACTAAGAAAAAAAAAATATCACTCCTTTCATGTTTCAATATTTAGAGATGATATTCATCATGTTTAACATTCTTAAATATTTAGACACACTGCAAGAATTGCATCCCACCATTTTTGACATGGTAGTCATCATGCTTAGCATTCTTCAATAACGGAACAATTATTTCGTTTGTTAATTGTCATTGCATTTTTTGTTTTCAATTTTTTCTTTAGTTTGTTGGGGTACTGAAGTTTCATTGTTTTATTGGCCAATAAATAAATCTTTTAATGAAAGTTCTTTTTCTTATGGATGTGGTTTTGTTTTTTTTTTTTTTTTTTTTTTTTTTGGTATATACAATATTTTGGGGCGGGAAGAGGGGAAAAAAATCTCAAATAGTCTTTTTGTTTCTCATTTACCTTTGTTTATCCTTAAAATCATGCAAATAGAACTCACCTAGCTTATTTATATTCCTATTAAAGCTAAATCTCTCACTAACTATGGTTAATATTTGTGAACACATGACAATACACTATTGGATCCACATGCCCACATACAAAAATCCGCACATATAAATTTTTAGAATGAAAATGGAAAATCCCATGTTTAATGCAAAATCTCCACATTCTATGGCGCCTTTCCCATTTATTCTCAAGTTAATTAAAGACAAATTTACCAACCATTGATCATCTTAAACTCATATTCTCACAAATTGGTATCTAATACTATTATACTAGTAGATTTTTTTTCCCATTTTGCAATTGTGTTACTATTCCAAGTCCTTGCAACTTTGTGTAACCAATTCTTGTTTGGTGCTAGCTTAATCATAATGTTGTCGCTGGTTTCTCTCGCACATGCATGTAATGAAAAAAAAAACATGACTTGTTAATTGGGGCATGTTGTCACATGACTTATTGACTTGTTAATTATTGTTGTTGTCATTTTAGTTTGGCTTGGTTTATTTTGCTATTACTTTAGCCAACTTGTCGATGAGCTTAGAAAAAAAGGCCTCACTTTGGATCGTCGCCTAAGGCCACATCCAACCTTGAGCCGGTCCTGAATTAGAACCTCTAGACAGAAAAAGACTTGCACAGAGTAAGAACTTTTGCACACAAACTCTCTTTTTTGTGAATGAAACTAGTATCTATTAAAGTACATCTCGGTTTTGAACAAAACTGTTATGCTACACACACTTTTCCTACAAAACAAGACATGCCTATTCTGTATTGCCAAACACCTAAACCTTTTAGAAAGAAGAAACTGTCATGACACATTTTGCACAAATCTCCTTGATCATATCAGACACGTACAGCTTCAATGATTCTCTTCACCAAAATTCATATTCCAACCTTTGATTGTTTCGACAACAACTTGGACTATCAGCTCTTCTGATGTTTGGGGCCGATAGCAAGGCCACCAAGCCAATTCTGATAGCTATGCGAACTAGTGGATTAGACAAACCAATTTCATCCAATCCAATAAGACCGGGTGCTAGCTCTCAGACTATCACTTCCTCAAGGGGATTGTTTCCGGCCATGATTACAAGTGCATACTTCTAATTCTTGTGAAGATCATTCAATTCATTTGCAAAATGTCCATAATCATCTATTTCTGCACGAACTAAATGGAATAATTCAAAATCTAAAGTCTCTGATTCTTTCTACACATCTTTTCAGTAAGTCTTGTTCCAAATTTATACCATGGCAGTTTCGAACATCAAGATATTCAAAGTGGGGACATCCATCAAGAATGGCTCGTAATCCATCATTTCTCATCATGTTTGTGCATAGATTAAGATGACATAGTTGAGGCATTGTTTATATATGCAATAGCAAATGCCTCATCATTGTAGGTTTCGGAATACATAAACCATTTGTAGTTCAATCTTAAATACTTCAATTTTGGGCAAGAGTGGCCTACTTCTTTGATCACTAATTTCAAAAAATAAAAATGACACAGTTCAAGCTCTTCCAATAAAGGGAGGCTTTGTGCAATTTTAATAAACCCTTCATCAGACATTTTGTTGCAAGCTTCTAGTCGAAGATATTTATTATTTAAGCGTACTCAGTTGACTAACAAGAAAGATTAAAAACATATCAGTAACCTAATCAGTAGAAGAGAATTCAACCAATTGTCTGCAGCTTCTATCCATGGCTTCCTTTGCTACTTTTACAAAATCCTCGTAAGTTTTTTGATATTTGCATGACTGTTGAAGAACTAGTGAATGAAGGAGCTGAGACTCAAGATATTTGCATGGGCGTTGAATAACTAGAGAACGAAAGAGCTAAGGCTCTTTGGCAAGCTTTCGCCACGAACAACAAGCCCATTGAACATTATAAAGAATATCACTTGTTGAGAGTTTCATGAAGATGAGGATCATAACATCTCGCGGCAAGCCAAAAATGTTCCTTGCTTCTTTTATCTTTCTCAATTCTTGATGAGCTTTTCTTCTTTCTTTCACTTCTATGCATAGAAGGAGGAACGAAGTGCTGCTACTGCTGCAGATTACCATCATCCAACAGTTTTGGGGTGCTCTGCTGCTGTGTGTTGTTAATAGTTTGCGCTAGTAAGGGTTGTTAACATATATATAAATATGTTTTACTATTTTAGTTGTTTTGAATCTAACGATGATTCTAATGAGAAAAGACAACGAAATGGTAATGAATCAGACAATCGATGAAAGCAAGACAAGCTTAATGATGTTAGGTAGAAAACGATGACTAGTCTATTAGTTCAGTGCTTCAAGGAATGGGCCGACATTTCTCATTGCTCCCCTTAGCTGGTTCAAACAATAAAATATAACTGTCTCTTCTTATTATTGGAAATATCTTTAAATTTTTATTAAAGAAGTTTGGGTCGCGGCGCACTGATGAGTACTGTTCAACGTAATGTTAACTGACGAGCCTCCACTGAATACCAACTGATACATAGTTGGATGTCTAAACATCTTTTTGCAAACAATGGTTCGAAATTCGGAACCTATCCAAACATTAGCTTAGATGTTGGATATATGTTTGAACTTTCTATATATCATATGTACACTACACCATAAGTATAAATGGTTATAGTAGTTGCTTAGCTTGACTTGGCATGACCTTAGAGACTGCAGCCTGTTGCCACTCTAAACACCTTTTGTACTTTTTACTTTTTAATAGATTTTAAACATATCCAACAAAAAAAAACTACTAATTTAATTTGCATAAGAACTGGATTAATTGAAAAAATCTTTGCAGTTCTTAGCATGAATTTTTCGCTTTTGTTCTTAGGTAAGTTGCATTTTCATTGTGAGTTTCCATCAAAGCGAAGTGACATAATGATAGCAATGGTATTATGGCAGGCTATAGAGAACGCAAGGACTTCTCCCTTTCACAAATAGAGATTATTTTACTCTGATTTTTCTCATTCTTTTACCCTATGGTGTATATTTTATTTAGAAAACTATGTGAACGATGATTTGTGATATCCATCGATTTCTAAATTTGCATTATATATGCTTTTGTCGTTGTGTGTTGAAGCCTTGAAGGACCTCTGGGTGGGATAAGCTCATAAGAAACAGGACTGTCTAGACTCCAGGCCTTACCTTGTTCGGCCACTCTGTGTTCCAATGGAAATTACTAAGTTGTATCATGGATAATTATGGTCCAAACAATTCAATCAAACATTTAATTGTATTAAGTAAGTTACTATACATATGACGCAATCAAACATTTAATTGTATTAAGTAAGTTACTATTCATATGACATTTAATTTGGTTATTTAGTACATTTTACATTTAATTTGGTTATTTAGTACATTTTACATTTAATTTGGTTATTTAGTACATTTTACATTTACTTAATTTCTCTTGGAGGACTGGCATCCTAGACACACACATACATGATATGGTCACACTGGTTTTGGTTTGTAGCAACCGAAACAACGATACACTTTTCAACTAAGGTGATTATACCATCTCCCTTTGGATTGATATAGTTTCACCAAAAAAACTAGTTCAAAAAAAAAAAAAAAAAAAAAAAAAAAAGCGGCTGACACATATAATTAATGGTAGTGATTTAATAATTTACATTTGCAAAACAATCTTAATTCTTTTCTGCCATTGGTTCAACAATTACATAGATTACTAGCTACCATGCTGTCAGCCTCTACTTAATGTACTGTGTCCTTTGATCCAAACATTAAATTAACTTTATTCATGCAACTTAACACCATTGTGCAGAAGATATGTTATTATATACTTACTAAAATAAACTTTACTGTTAATCTATCTTACTTAACCGGTTTTTTTATTTTTTTATTTTTTATTTTCAAAAATACTTCTAACATAGCAGCATTTGATTTGTATGTGTGCACTCATCGAGTTTATGTGTGCTTGATCTCGGGAAACTTGTGCTACTCTACTAAATGATAAAATTTATTAATTAGCTTCTTCTTCTTTTTTGTTAAAAGCTTCTCTATTAAATTTATGTCATGGATTCGCTAGTACCTATATACATAAATGATACTAGCTAGTGTATTGTAGGCTAAAAATTAACATTGTGCCCCATTCATCTAGCTGGCATAATATTGTGAATGTTAATGCATTTATTTTGTTGTCTTATATGTTTCTTCAAAATACAAATGTGTCCAGATCAGTAAAAGAATATAATCACCACATTTAGAAATTTAAAAAGTACCATTAATTTGATATTAACTTCTCCTTCCTCTAATATTGTTTTATTAATGACAAGATTTGCTAGTACTATTACAGAATCTTTTCTCATAATTCTACATTCCAAACAAATTCTATATATACCACCATCACTAACAAGTAGACCATACAACAATTTTCACTATTCATACTATGGTTAGGAAGAAGGTCAAGCTTGGATGGATTGTTAATGATTCGGCTAGAAGAATTTCCTTCAACAAAAGAAAGAAGGGATTGCTGAAGAAGGTGATGGAGCTTAGCACTCTATGTGGAGTTGAGGCTTGTGCAACTGTCTACGGGCCTTATGATCCAATACCAGAATTTTGGCCATCTCCGTCTGAGGCTCATCGTGTGGTCATGAGGTTCAAGAGCATGCCTCCGATTGAGCAAACCAAGAAAATGCTGAATCAAGAAGGGTTCCTCAAGCAAAGAACTGACAAAGTGAATGAACAAGTAAGGAGACTGCAGAGGGATAATCATGAAAATGACATGATAGAATTAATGGGCCAATGTATGACGGGTAAGAAAGGACTAAATGCTGTGGGCATAGAGGAAATCAGTGATTTAGCGTGGGTTGTCAATGAGAAGGTGAAAGCCGTTCAAGAGAGAATTGTTACTTTACGAGGAACGATGGCTCCACAAATGATCCCCAACAACGAGATAGGCGGAGGTGGTGGTAAAGAGGATAATAATTTGATAGAGGCTGCAGGTCTACATAGGCAGCCGCAACCATGGTATGTAGATGTCATAAACCCTCCTCAAGAACAACAACCTATTCACCTTGGGGATGGTATGGCTCTACCTTATGGAAACAATGCTCCATGGCCAAATACATTTTTTCCTTGATATAGTTCTTGATGGAGTTCTTGATGGTTGTTATGAGTACTTCTAAGTTTGTCAATTGTGATTTTTCTTGAATTTCAATTCTTCCGCTTCTTTCAAGTTTCATGTCTTAGGTTATTTGTGTTTTTTTTTATCTATGTTTTATTTTCATCGTATTAAGTTTGATCCCATTGGTGTAATGCTAATGAGTGAATAAAGGAGTACTCAACTAAGTGTTTTCTATCCAATAAAGTGAATTAGATATATAATATGTTTCTTGTTTTTTGCTTGTTGCTTGATGCTTGATGCTTTTTCAAAAATCATCATAGTAAGATTTGCAACATAACTTTATAACATTTCTATTTATCTTTTTATTTATTTTATTTATTTTTTATTTTTTTATTTTTTTTCAGAATTATCATTTTTCGAATACGTTTCTGTTTGGTAGTATCATATCATGGCAAAGTTTAGATTTTTCATGGGAGGAGAACATTATAAGGTTGTTTCTAAAACCAGTCAAACATGCATGTTGAGATGAACAAACTCTTGCGAAACCATCAAAAATTCCTCTCATTCTTTTGTTGTATTACATTGTTGTAACTTGTATGCACTATTATCATTTTGTATTGAAATCAACTGAAAATCAGCAAGTTACAACCTTGTAAACATATATAGATATGAACTCTTGCATCTTTGAATAACTGCTCCAAGCTGAACAACATACTTACGCAATCCTGACCATTACAAAGGTTGTGGGGAAAATGTACGTATGTGATCCGCTCTCTCTTATTAATTTTACCTTTTAGTTCTTTTCTACATTTCAGATCCAAGAGAGAAGAAAAAATAATACCATAAAGCTTTTACGGAATAAGAGGAGGATGGTACAAAACTTAACACAAATAAAGAGAAAGGAAGGGAAACTAGAAACTAGCACACACTTTCTGTGTATGCAAAAGATTAGTTTTCCAATATTTTTTTAACCAGATCACCACAAAGACAATTTTCTAAGTGCAGTGATGTTGTCGATCACTCACCTTATTATACATTGATCTAGTTTATCATTATAATCCCACATTCCAAACCAGCTTGCATCCTCTCTCTTTCCAAGTCACTAAAATAGCATATATGTAGGTAATATAATTAAGGAAAAAAATTGCATTTCTTTATAAAAGGCACATCTCGTTATCAAGGTTTTTTCATATGTACGTGCTACTTTGAGCTATGGAGAAAAGGAACTTTCAAAGGTTCATACATACTTCTAATTTCTCAACCATGCATGGCAAGTGGTGAGATCGAACTCCTAGGATACTAAAGATATAACAAGAATACCTTCAAGAGGTACTATTATCTTGCTTGGTACTTACACAAAAAAATGACAGAATAACAACCTGTTAGGAGACTAGTTGCCCAAATCTGGGTCACAGTTACTTCAACATGGACAAAACCTAAATAGGGTTATGGTGAAGCTCAACCTAGATGGAGTATTATCTGGTGGAACTAAATGTGGCAATATTAGAGGGATATATGATTAGGAATAGTGAAGGAAATGTGTTACTAGCGTACACATGATCACTACTTGAACTCGTTCCTCTTCCAAGAATTGTAAGTTATCAGGACTAAAACGTTGTCTAAGATATGATTTGAACAAAGTGATTGTAGGTTTGTAGTTAGTAATTGACTATTAACTAACAGGGGTAGAGAAACCACCACGGTACTACCTTAACATTACAAAGGCCACCATCATACAGGGCATGCTCAATTTGTTATTAGTCGTTTGTTCATGTTTAAATTATTATAGCTAGAAAATTGTAAGGGTAAACTTGGCAAACTGTCAGAAAAAGAGTTATAAATTATATGGGGGATGGGGGTTTACCTACAAAGCAAATTTACAACAGTCAAGGAGAGTTGTCAGTTAAGGATACCACTGGACAGTTGGGCATTATGGTGGGGTACACAAGAAAAATAACCAAAACAAGGGTACAACATATCAAATGATGATACAGTGAAACTTAATGCTAATATTGCCATGATGGACCAAAAATCAAGTATGGGAGGTATAATAAGGAACTCAGAAGGACATGTCAAACTAACCTATACAGGATCAAGTGGTCCAAGATGTGCGTTGTACTAGGAACTTAAAGCCATGCATCAAAGTAGGTCTTCAGAGGTGTAATTAATATACTTAAGAAACAAAAGGTCCTTGTTTGATAAATTTTAACATTAGCAAAAGATGATTGCAAAAACTTGACATTTCTAGGTCGTTTGATTTTTTTTAAAACGTTGACAACAATTTTTATCTAAGTTAGAAGATATCAAACGAGATAAATATTTGTAGAGAGAGAGAGAGAGATAAATAAACAGAGTTGCGCTGATTACTTAGCAAGCTTATATAGGAATCAAGAATGTAAATAGTTTTTCCCTCCTCTTGATAAAGTTTACTTGAGAATCTAATGCATGTAGTGGTTCATGTAACCCTCAATTTTTCTCAAAGAAATTTAAATGCACATTCCATTCTTTCTCTTTTTTATTTTGATTTGTTTGGTTATAATTTCTCTAACAAAACCCTAAATAAAATTCAAAGATAATAACTTTTGTTTTTAATGTTTAGTTGATTTGCAGGTTGATAATTAAATTATAACTATACTTAACTCTAATCTTCCATTGATTGACCTTTTATTGTGGCCTTCAACGTGAAAAGGACGTATGTACTTTTTCGTTACATTCTTGTCCTTCACGTTGTTCTCATTTCTATCCTATTATTTCCTCTACTTCCTGGTACGTACATATCACCATCTCACAACCACATCTAAATTCTCAGAGAGTTTCCCATAGTTTGATATACTTATTTTCTTGTTTATGGAGTTGCTAAGCTAGTCTCTTCTTTCTTTTTCTTTTTATATATATTTCGATAATTTATTATTTGTCGAGCTCATATAAGTTCCTCACAAATGTTGAATGTCTAGCTATATATACAACTAAAATAGTAGTTCAATTAATTTAGAATAGATGTACATTTAATTTAGCATTGTGGAAACCTAATATAATCCATGCAAAGAAGCAAACCTAGTATTGAGGCTTACGTCTATGACGTACTTGCCAGATCCGGCCACCTTTTCAGAGGACTTCAATCCATTGCATTGAAAAATACACAAGTTACGAAATAATAGAAAATTAAATGATCGAGTAAGTTAGAATTAAATGAGATTTAAATTATACATTTTTGTACCATGTTTTTACTAAAATGAAACTCATGTATTTGTATTTTGTCATAAAGGATTCTCAATTTGGACTTTAAAGATGTGTTGAGTAACTGACAAATTAAATATTCCTTGAAAACCTTAGTTGACAAGGAACGGAAAGTCAATTATATTACTCAACGGTACAATGCTAAGAAAACGTATTGAGAGCGAGACATATTTCGATTTCAAAAGATTTTGATAGTTTGAACTTTGGACCAAGGAACTAACTAAAATTGTACTTCGATGAATGTTTCCAGGGTGACCAAAAAAAGAAAGATTTAATTAATTACGAAATTTTTGTGTTATTTTCGGAAAGTATTGAAGAAGCAAACAAAACGTACTACTATTAAAATGTTCATTTATACAAAAATTTCCGGTGGGAATAAACGAAAACAAAAATATTATTATAAAACGTTCATGAAACTTTTGGAAATTTAGTTCATTGGTTTGGACGATATCAAAATGTCAAAACCTTCCTCTTTCTACCGATGCTTATCGATATATCTATCTAATAAAAATGGTTAGTGTGGGGCCCACAGGGTCCCATCCAGCGGCTAACATTATTGCATTTAACAAGTTGTGAGAATGCACTTTCAAGTGAGCTCAAGTAGTGTGATGGTTAGCTAAAGGTTGCTGGGTGACACTAGATCAGACTTACAAGTTAACAAAGGTTGTTGGGTTTAGGCCTCTTGGGAAAAAGGTCTGGGCCTCTGGGAAAAATTAATTGGGTTGATTGTTCATCACCGGCCCATAAGCACGGGGAACCCGTAGTTCTAGTTCTAAATAATACCGATTTTAGTTCTAGTTCTATATTGGTCGATTACGAAATTACGATAATTAAAACTTGAAAGAGAAGCTGTGAACTTGGGAAACCAACCTAAAAAACGAGATCCATATATATATATATATATATATACACTATCCTTTTTTTTTTCTTCGATAGAATATAATACATTAGCTTAAAAATTGAAATAGAGAGACTAAGGATGATTGACATAT
Organism: Coptis chinensis; assembly: GCF_015680905.1. Lineage (NCBI taxonomy): Eukaryota > Viridiplantae > Streptophyta > Magnoliopsida > Ranunculales > Ranunculaceae > Coptis > Coptis chinensis. The sequence goes on from NC_141457.1 coordinate 50,469,322, forward strand.
AACAATACATGATTTTTATTATTTTAGCTCAAAAAATTGATTCATCCTCACTTTGGGTAACAATCAACTCTATCTATCTTACGTGAGTTGTTAATTGAGCAAAGCGAGCGACCTTGCGATGAGTTAAAATAAAAGACTTGTCTATCGCCTCAAAAAAGTCATGTCTGTCTACAAAAAAAAAAAAAAAAAAAAAAAAAAAAAAAACCCCTCTTCATTGTTCTTCTCCCATCGGATCAATCTTTTTCCCCTTGGATCGGTGCGACGTCCCTTCAAAACCTTCCTCAACTCTCACAACTCGCCGTCTCCTCCGCTCGTTCTGCACCGCTCTGTGGTATAAATAACAAAAAGTGGCTAATTAGACCGTGAGCAAAGTGAATTCTTGGCTTAGGAGGAAAAATATATATAGAGACGTAGAAGTGTTATAATGAATGCATGTCTGACTCATCTTTTTTTCTCTTTATTAACAAAACCTACTTCACAATTTCCCCATCATCTTTGATTTTTTGTCTCGCCTAGATTTTTACATTTATAATTCCACAATCTGCTCCAGACTATTATCATTCTCTTGCGCAATCATTCTTCTCGATCCTATTGCATCTTATTGTTCTTTTCCTTCTTCTCCACCATCCTATTATTGCATCCTATTGATTTCTCATCCGCCTTGGAGTGAGGTGCACGTAGTACATTAGTTGAGTTTTTATGCCTTGGAGTGAGGTGCACGTAGTAGTACATTAGTTGAGTTTTTATTTATTGGATGACCATGAATTTGGTTTTTGATTGGGCTTTGTGTCCATGACCACCGAATTTTTTAGACCCATCTCTACACTATTAAATATGGGTCCTGTATCCTACACCCACCAAATTGCATTGGGCAGCCTCCAACCCAAGCCCAACAACCAAGTCCAATAATAATACACCCCCCCCCCCCCCTAAAAAGAGAAACCAGAAAACCGGTTACAACCTTTTTTTCATCGTCTCTAACAGTCTCAACCTTGTACATATTTAATATTGATGGAGTTGCATCAACGAACCACCATTGTCGAATGCCCAATGCCCATGCCACTAATAATTTCACTCAAGTTCATCTTTAGCTTGATCTCATCAAGAACGGACTTCGACCCAATCTAAAGTTCGATTCAAGGACTTATTCAATGAGTAATCTATGTTTATAGACTGCTGGAGCTGATAAGGGAAGATACATGCATCATTTCATAACTTGGCATATCTATAGCTCCGCTCTAATTATTATTTTGGATTTCAATGGGATAAACTTAGTTGTAGCGTATGTAAAATGGGACCATAGTGCATCATTTCATTCCATAGTTCATGATTCCGAAATCATTGGAATTCCAGGTGATGTATCGAAATTTACAAGGTCCTCATTTTCACCAGGAAATTATACATTGCTGGAATTAAACTGTTTTTTATTCATCTTTTATATTCATTTAAACATGAAATAAAAATACATGAGCAATTAATTTTAAACAAATAAATATTCAATGGAATTTTATTAAATTGCAAATCAATTTAACCAACAAATAAAAATACAAATTACTAAGTAGTCAAGTCATTTTTTTTTTCATGTGATGTCTTAGGTCCATTTTTTTCCGACTTCCAAACTTTTTGAAAATTAGTTTACAACATTTGAAGGCTCAAAATAACTATTACTATAAATTTAATAAAACGCTCAAATTTTTTTGACATAGTCTCCCTTGTAAATTTCACATTACACTTCATAAACCTATCATAAATTCATACACGTCATAAACTAACAAACATACATACATGCATAGCCACAAAAACTTCCAACATAGTCTACCCTGTAAATTTCATGTTACACGGTATAAACCTGTCATAAATTCATACAAAATACTAAGTACTAAACTATCTACTATACTAACAAACATACGTAGCCTAAGATACAAACCAATCATAAACATATTGGTTAGAATTAAGAACGAGCACTAACAATTTAACACAGTTACAAAATAACAAAGTAGTCTAAGATATGAAAAATTATTACAACCCAAATGTCTTCAAATGTCCAAGTCCAAGTCCAAATGTCTCCCAACATCAATTAGAAACATAATTCCAAAATCTAAGTCTAAGTTCAAAAGTTTAATTAGAAGCATAGTTTAAACTAACACAAATCTCATAATACATAGTTATGCGCTTTCATCTGAGAATAAATGAATTGAGTGCACAAACTTAAACGCCTCTAGCTAGTATAGATGTTCGTAAACTCATTGTGATATATATATATATATATATATATATATATATATATATATATATATATATATATATATATATATATATATATATATTCTCAATTTAAGCTTTCTACCATGGAGATCATCACCATAGCGCATTTATGGACCAATTTACCAAACGATGGTCTAGTGTCGCTCAAGCCGAGACTTTGGGCTCAAACGACGTCCTCAAATCGCTCTATCATATACCCAAACGACCTGGCCATGTCATCTGAGACTTTGGGCTCAAACGACATCCTCAGATTACTCTATTATATACCTAAACGACCCTGGCCATGTCGCGCGTCCATCATAAATACCCGAGACTTTAGGCTCAAATGACATACCTAAACCGCTCCGCTATATACTTAAACGACCTCATGGCGTTGATTGGAAGTGCATCCTAACGATATGATAAGGTCATTTGGGTCTCAATACAATTGTAATTTTGGACTTTCAATGACTTAATTTTTTTTTTTTTTAATTAAATATATATTTCCATTTCAAATTAGATGATATTTCAATTTCAAATTACTTAAATTATTTTCCATTGTTACTTTTTCATTTTCAATTACAACTTCTTTACCATCAACATTTATTGCCACTTCTTCACTTTCCATTGCAACTTCTTCACCTTCAATATTTATTCTCATTTTCTTTAATTTGTTGTTGCACCTCAAACATTATATTACCTCAAATGCTTCTTCTTCATTTTCATGTTCCATTTTGAGTTTTAATTGAGTTTTGATGGAGTATGAAAATAGTAAAGAGTAAATGAGAAACTTGAGTATTCAATGTAATGTGAAGGGCCAAAAGGGTTGGCAATAGGTTTACCTTGATAAGTTGGAGAGTGCTCAACACAAACTTGTAATATTTTTTTTTGGGTGCCCAATGCAATTTCATGAGTGACCTATTAAACTAAATATTCTAATGTATTTGAGTATTTGACACCAAGGTTATCGAAAAAAAAAAAAGGTATTTGACACCAAGATTTGATGCTAAATACAAAGAGACCTTGGCACTGGGATGGTTAACCAAGATTTATTTTAAAGGGGAGTTGAATTCACTGATTTTGACCGTGTTTTCCATTTTTCTGTTTTCTCAAGTGAACCGAACACACAGCCTAAGAGAAGAGGGTCTTCTCATTTTAAATCCTCAAAAAGCTTCTCGAACAAGGTACGTCATCACATACTTAAACCTTAGAATAATGCCTTGTTACCTGATCAAGTTAATTACAATTACAGGTCTTCATTTGTTACGTTTAGTTTGTTTACAACAGGTTTTTACAATTAAATTACAAACCTAGTTAGAATTTTGTTTTTTAATCCAAATTATTGTTTATTTTGAGAATGAGGTGGAAATTAATTAATGCTGGTTTTATCTGTTTAATTGAGTGTGAATTAGAACTCACAGAGGCTATAAACGAGATGGAGGATCAGCAGGTCCCACCGCCACAACAGAAACAAGACATGACTGAATGTGTCGCTGCATTAGAAGCTGCTCTTCTTCCTTGCTTGCCAGCTCGAGAGCTCCAAGCTATCGATCGTTCTCCTCATCCTACTCACCAAAGTAAGTGTATCTACTTTTACATAACATTGTCCTTATGGTTCAATTCATTGTAGTATACCGGATTTGAATGTGCTTCCGCTCTTTTTATGGCTACTTGGTTTTTAAAAAGATACTGTAAGAGTTCTAGAAACAATTCTAAGAAGATTAGGGTTTAATAAACCATAAGTAATTACATGTAAAACGAATAAAATGTAATTACGTAAGCAAAACTGAAAGCCAAAACTTCCAATTTTAATGTGATATTACATAAATATATAAAAACGGCACGAGTCACACAATGAAGACCTGCAGGGCTATCTTGAACTTTAGCATGAAAACTTCGTATGTGCTACTGTCCATGTGCGTTTGTACATTTGGATGTTTAGTGATATGCCTAGTCTTCAGATTTAGCACCCCTAGTGTGTTCCTTAGCCTCGTCGCATATTGAAGTACTTCTTCTGGATTTAGGCTCTTGCTCATATGCACATATAGCATGCTAATTCTTGTTTAGTCTTCAATCCTTGGTGCTTGGCGTTTGGTTGGTTTTGCATGTGGAAAAGTGGTATGGGATGAAAAACTTTTCTTGGTGCACGCACAAAATTTTCATCCCTAGTGCAATCATTTGCCCAGTCACATGTAGAAGTACTTCTTTTGAACCTAAATTGTCCACACATATGCCTTGCAAATATGTGCTCTAGGATGTAGAAGCTTTCTTTGTTCGCACTCAAAATATTGTTATCTGTGCCAAACACCATTTCATCACGATTGGTTGGTCAACGAACCTGCGAGAATTGTCATCTTTCAAAGTATTAACATTACATAAAAGTTGTCCAAACTATTATGGTATAAAATCAAAGCATGTTCATTGCTAACTTAGGCGGCCGTTTACTTAGTGAAGCCGTTTACTTAGTGATGCAATATATATTTACATTGACACAAAGTGTGCTCATGCAAGTTCCAAACTGAGTTATTAAGTAGATATAGCATGAAATGAGATTGGGGAAAATAATGAGAACCGATATAGTAAGCGACCAACCCGCAGAAATTTTAAAATTAAATAGGGTATTCAGTTCTCTGTGAACCTAATGATTTAAACGACTATGCGGTCTTGTCCGATGATGATGGAAAATACATCATCGAATATCCCATGTCGAGTAGGATGAAGAGATATAAGAAGTCAATAGACAAAGTATAATATGTTCTCTGAACCGAATAGTATAATTCTAAAGGATTGTACATCATAATAACCAACTCTATGGGCTAATCCCTATTATGTAAGACTGAATTCCAAATATTCATGAATACTTTTCTTGAGAAACAGAACAGAAATTATTGTTAAGGAATTTGTTTGACAGACCGTGCCCAATCGTGTTGGTAAAAAAATATTGGGAGGCAAACCAGTCTGTTTTATCCAATCTATTTGTGCCTCTGTCAATGTTACTTTTCTATAAACATGGAGTTGACCATAAAAGAAAATATGAAACAATGAAAATAAATAAAGAAATAAAATGACATGGGAAGGTAGTAACACAATTCGGTAAATTAATTGCCGACTTTAGTATTTTTGACATGGCATTTATTGTGATATTCTATTATATAAGAAAAATGAAACATACCAAATTGAGTTCGTTATCGAATGATTTAATGAATTGAGGATTGGTTTGTTTGAGAAGCTCGTTCTCAAATGTGAGTTTTTTGAAATTCCAATCACAGTAGAATTGAAGATTCTCAACCATAATAGAACATGGATACATGTTGGAAGAACATGGATGTGGATGAGCATGGATGATTTTCAACCATGATCATCCAAAGGGATTATGGGATCTAGTATAATTCTTTATCTAGTCACTGAATCAATTGTGATAATAGAGAATACAATAAATTAGTAAGCGTTGTAGTCCATCAAGGTATAAGGGCATCCTTTACAAATCCAAAGAAACGGAACTGCGCATGAAAAGCTGAAATAAATGACTTAGACCCAGGAGATAAAGGATTTCCAATTTAAATCCAATTCCCTGAATTAGATATATATTTTCATTATATTCATTTGATTGAACTAAAACATCTGAACTATAAAAATTGAAATAAAAGCTCAAATTGACATTAAGAAAATGAAGGCATGACTAGAGAAGCCATGGATAGGAAAATAAAATAATACCATTAAATCATTAGAAATGTTGCGTCCTTGAAGTCCTTTGAATGAAGTTATTCTTCTCAGTGACAGAAGGTGCCCGCAAGTTATACTACTACAAAATTGAGTCTTTAACAAAGCCAAAGAAAGAAGAAGAAATTTTTAATATTGACTCTTCCATGGCCTGATAAGTTTGACTCACAAAGAGTAGATATAAAGAACCCAGGAACAGAGTTTTGATTTAAGAGAATAGTTTGTAGAAAGAAACTATAGGGAAATTAACCACATGGAGTGAAATAGAGATTAGTGAGTGAGGATAAGGGAGACGAACATTGGTTTTTCCTTTTATTTTTTGGAGTGAAACAGTGTGACTATTGGATATTGGAAACGGTTAAGAAAATGGGCACAACGAATTGCTTAATACAATGAGTTTTATTAGTTGCGATTATTTTTCACTTCAACAAAATCCGGAAAACGGCTACAAAGGGCGGAAGTAGGGTGTGCTGTTTAGAAGAAATTAATGGGGAAGAGAGATACACCTTTTCAGACATAACAAATTTGCTAAATAACAGATCTGCCTTTGAATTTACTACTATTTAGTAAGTCAAATAATTTTTATCCAAACTCGTTGAACCAAAAGCGGTCGCGAACAGGAGTTCGCTTCATCTATTAGGATAGATAACTGTGGTTAAAAATTGTATGAGACCTGAGATATAAGAATATCAGGAGTCCCGGGTATACCAAGTTTATAACAAGAAATGGGTAGGCTCATTAGAAAAGCATTTTAGGTAGATATAAGTTCAATTCGAATTGAAAGAGATGGCTCAGCTGTCTCTTATCCACTAGTTGGAAGAAGAAGTTTGTGTGTGGCGATTTGTGCTTAGATAAAAGTATAATTAACACAACGTAGACGAGTATGATGTTCCTCTATTCTCAAAGATGCACTTGATACTCCTTGAAAAACTTTTACCTCTAGGGCGAGAGTCCCAACCCGAGTACTTAGTACTTAACTTAACTATCCCCTATCTTAAACCCCCCCCCCCCCAGAAAAAAAGTGTGTTTCCTCTCCATTGTTTAGTTTATCTGTCTTTTTTGTTCATCATAATATGCCTCTGCCTTTACAGTAAGAGAAAGATGTATTGCTAGGTATAGTGATCTTTTTGCTTCCAGTTGATGTAGAAAGGCACGCAAGAGAATTCATGGAAGCTGCTAAAAAGCTTCAACTGTATTTTATTGGTTTGCAACAAGAAGAGAATCCAAGCGAGGCCGAGACACTCCGAAAGGTAATCCAAGTCAAATGAATGCAATCGTTTTGTAGGAAGCAGCAACATTTTTCTGGTTGGACCATCCTTTTCTCTTACAGAGTAACTTAAGACGTTTTTTATTGAATTTTCTTAGGAGATCTCAGCTATGGAAGAAGAGTTGAAGACTAAGAGTGAGCTGATCAAGAGGCATGAAAAATTAATTCAAGGTTGGAGAACGGAGTTGAAAGAACAGCTAGATAAACATGTTACGGAGTTGGAGAGGGTTTAAAGTTGTCTTTGGTTAAACAAATCAAAATTTCTCGAAAATGAGAAAGACGAGGAGGAGAAAACAAGCAGCAAAAAGAACAGAAGAACCCATCTACTCCTTGTAAGGAAAATGAGTATTGCTTTCTACAACCCATCTACAGAAGAACAGAACAGAGATACCCTTTTTCAAAATGAGTATTGCTTTCCATGAATTCCTTACTGTTGAAAGAATGTGGATATCAGTTCCTTGTTCTCTCGGGCTCTCTCTACAATCTACTCATAATTTCACTTCTTTATTTTGTCTTTACGAAATTGCCGATGATATTCCAGGAACCTTAATTTGTTGACTCAAATGCGACTTAAATATTTACCACTTCAAATTGCATTATGTAGTCTTTAGCATTTCGAAAAAATGAGATCACACAATAAAAGAGTCTGAAGGCATAATCGATTTTGGATACTTGTTACGAGTTTCCTGGAAAGAAAAGGCTGAGAGCATACAATGATGTGTTTATAGTGTTACTGTGTTAGCTAAATATTTGGCCCTTCAAAAAAAAATGTAGCAGCCATTGTAAGATACGCAATGAAGAGGAAGTTGATTTGTAGTGGTTCCTTTCTTTTTCTTTTCCTTCATTCAAAATTGTGCAATGCTTAGGTGATTGCTATAGTAACTTGTTTGGGGTTCTTCTTTCTCGTTGCCATGCATTGGAGTTGTTTTTAGCTCAACAGAAATCTCCGAAACAAAAATGACCCATGCAAGCGTATCGTCCAGTACCACCACAACATCTAGTTTAATGGCACTGATGCTGCCAATGCAACATTTCAGTGGCGGTGACAAATGCATATGTGCAACCACTGTTCTAAAAATCGGTCTAGGCGGCCGCCTAGGCGGTCTCTAGGCGCTAGGCGGTGCCCAACCGACTCGCCTAGGCCCTAGTCGTTTAAAAAATCGGTGAACCGACTAGGCGGGTCTGGGCGGTCCAGTCAAGTTTTTTTTTTTTTTTTTTTTAAATGTCAAAAAATAAAGGCCCGTGTAGGCTTAAGATTTAAATGAGTTTAAAATACTTAAGTCTAATGTAAATTATGTCACTGTAACAAAGAGTATGTTTTTATATGAAGTCAATATTCTTCAACTATTACACATTTTTGTAATAAGTATTTTTGTTTGTGTTTATTTTTTGAATTATGGTAAATGATTTTCTTTATTTCTTGTAGTATATATGTGTATATTACTATATATATTAGGAAAAAAAAAACCTTCAAATTGCCTAAAAGATCTAAAGCTTTTCTGTAGCCTGGCACTAGCTAGCCTCCCAATCTCCGACTACCGCCTAGCGTTTTTTAGAACACTGTGTGCAACTGTACTGGGAAGTCCATTTGGAAGTCTTTTTCACTTTGCCAAGTACGAAATCTCTGCAATGCCCCATCCAAAATATCAGCAACTCCAACCAAAATCTCGGCGTATATCGTGCACGAATGGGTATGCAGTTTTTACAAAGTGAACTACAACACTTGGGTGGAAATCTGTCTTTTAGCGGGGTGGTACCGTACAACTATTACCCGAATACAAATACAACACATCTTCCGAGTTGCTCCATAGTTTTGCTGAGAGAATGCAAGAATGGGTTATGGAATTTTCATCTTGCTGCTCTTCTTCAACCTTCTAATCTCCACCTCAACTGGTAATTCCCCCTCTCTCTCTACTTTTATTTTTATAAGTGCCACGGTTGCTGTTTTAATTTCGCAATTTAAAAATTGATGGTTAATGGGTATTGGATTCGTCTCTTGTGTGCAAAATTACTACTGGGGCACGTGTTTATTTTTAAGTGACGTGATAATGGTAATTATTAGATTTTAATAGTGAGAAGAAAACCCATGTTGAATAAATAAATTAGATATGTAATTATAAGTTTGAGAAAATTGTTCATATTGGAGTTCCAAATATATTTGAAAGGTGGAACAGGTTTATTGAGGAAGGGAATATGCAAGGCTACTAAGGCATGTGAGTGTGTTGAAAATCCCAGTGAGGCACATGGAGCAGAACGGTGAGTGGAAATTATACACAACAAATTCAGGTTTGAAAGCTTATAGCAGGAAGATGCCAATTTATCCAAAACAAAAAAAAAAAAAAAAATATATATATATATATATATATATATATATATATATATATATATATATATATATATATATTTGTGTTAATATTTCTATGTTTTGCTTGGAGTTCCATGAGAAAGGCACACTAAAGTGCATGGAGTGGGGTGTTGAAGGCACATGGAGAGACTGTTAAAGGCTTGCAAAGTGATTGTTCAAGTATTCGTGGTTTAAAAAAACGCATTTTAGCCTTAAGGCGCTTTGCATCTATGAGGCTTGAGGCGAGCCTGAGAGGAGGGCCTTTTTCACATTTGAAATTGAACAATTTTCCGTGGAATAAGGTTACTTTTTATTTTGAACAAAGATTGAGAGTGATTGTGAGGATAAAAAGGAAAATAAAAAAAACAAAAAAAATTGAAATTTTTTAAGTTGTTAGGATCTTGGGTTACTCTGCCTTTATGGCAAAGTGGTGCATTTGAAATTCGTCATTTTTCATGGGTAATATTTCGGGCATTTCATTATTCGTTTTAATATATTTCATGTTAACAACTGCAAATGTGCAAATGGAAGTTGATCCATGATACCCAATTAACCATCATTTACTAATGCAGTCACATGCGATAGCTTGGCACTAGGACGAGTGCCTTGAACATTCCTCTTGCCATTAATAATTTACTATGTTACATTGGCACATCATATTTTGAAATTAATCCATGTCGGATACGTTTCCACTTGTCCCTGTCGTCAGACACATTGTATGTGATATACCTCAATTTTTTATATTTTGTTGTGCCATACGCTGTGTATCCGTGACGGATTGAAACACTCCCGTCCGTGTCAATGTGACTTAGATAATTTATAATTTTTTGTTTGTCTTTCCTTTTAGTTCTTGGCGTGCAAGCAAAGTATATTTGATTTGTGTGCCAAATTAATAACTTAACTGATAAATCTAACTAAAAAGTGGTTATAAGTTTCCGTTTATCCTTTAATCCATCAGTTATTAATTGTCCCAAGATTGACATAAACACAAATAGAATGCTAAGTAGTAGATTTGAGAATTAGATAGTGACAAGTCATTGACATTTTAAATTTGAAGTGATGCTCAACTTCAAAATGTATCTATCTTGAAGAACGAAGGATTGAATGCACCAAGTTCTTCAATGCATTCTACTAAATTCTAATCTCTAAGTGGGAGACGGTTAGAACTACTTGGAGCTTGGTCATCTTCGGTCACTACACGCAGGGTGTTGGCACCATACACTTGGCCACTTCAAGCCAGGGTTTTTTGATGGCATTAACCTTATGTCCTTATCTAACTGTCCTCCCTGGCAGTACTATGGGTACAGCAGCACCTCAAGAAAAAATTCCAATAAAGGGTGTAAGATAGATGATAAACTCCCTTAACGGAGTTAACGCAAACAATATTGCTTGAATTCGTAGAAAACTTCTATCTCTTTAAATCTCATTCAGAAATTTTTTGTACGGCGTAAAAGGGTAGGAAATGGTTTGGGGAGATGTTTGTATTAGAGAAATTGAGGAAGTGAACAAAAAGAATGGAGTTTAAGTGAATTTTGCCAGGTTTATCATCTGGCACCTTGGTCCTTTGCTTGCGCCAAGGTGAGCTGGGCCATATACGATTGCCTAAGTTTGCTTAGGAGTAGATGATCCTAGAACACCCAAGCGGCTTCTGGAATGATGCTTTAGTATAATGGTTACGTGTGCCTTTTACTGCTAGCATTTTGTTAGGCTGAAGTTGACTGATGGATCAGTTTGAAACCAACAGTAACCAACACTACATGCAACACCATTGTCACAATCTCTTGTATTGAGAAGAGATTAGAGAGGATGTTAAAAGAAGCTATACCCAAAACAGTGTAGTATTACATTTTAGACTTATTGAAATAGGGTCACGTGCGATGAATTTTTAAAGTTTGTCTCTTTCTCCATCAACATCTCCTTAGATGTTTTTTCTTTTAAGAGGAAGGTTAACGGACATCTTAAATATGGCTTTCCAAATGATGGGTGGGGCACAAAACTTGTAGGAAGAACTTATGGAGGGGAGGGTTTCTGATCAAAGCATCAACTTTTGAGAGGAATCATACAATTCAGGAATAGAAGATCAATAAAGTTTTAGGATGACATTTGGTTTGGGAATTCTCCACTCAATGATGCTTGTCGCACCAAAGAAGCTAATATTTCCGACTATTTGGTAGGACATGGAGAGTTGGTTTCTTGGGAATTGGGATATCACCTTGCATCGAAATATTAAAGACAAGGAGATGACCTTCAAGAAATTCATGAAGTGGGAAACACCTTTGGAGAGGAGAATCCAAGATTATGGAATGTTACATGGACATCCCATATTTAAAAAATATTCCGTGTCAGATACACGTCACGGACCCACATTGTTTGTGATATACCTCAGTTTTTTATATTTCACCATGTTAGACACTTCATATCCGTGTTGGACATGGACACATGTATTAGTGTCAATGTAACTTAGTGGAAATTTTGATGTAGGGTTACTATCCACTTTGAAATCTTACTCTGGGTTGTTAGCAGCATGGACCAAAATATCGCCGATATATCCGATATATCGCCGATATATATCGGTATTTTGGTACACCGATATCGATATTTCCGATATATATCCACCGAATATAGAACTCTTTTTTTCCGATATATATCGGAATTTCCGATATGAAACTTTATATTGCCGATATAATCGATATTTCCGATATAATCGATATATATCGGTTGACTTTTTGACCATTTTAAAATATAAATCCGATATTTCCAATATATTTCCGATATTTCCGATATTTTAAATAGTTTGGACTGGTTACCAAAAAAAAAAGATATATCCGAAATATCCGATATATCCGATATATATATCGGTTTTTGGGTACACCGATATACTCATCGATATCGATATTTTGGGCCTTGGTTAGCAAAGGCCCAAGGATATAAATAGTAGAATCTGCAGATTCAAGGAGGAAACACTTGATCTAATCTGGATTACTGGGCTAAAGTACTTTTGTTATTTTGGAACTTGGGCCATGGTGGATCCTCTACTTAAAGATTTCTGCCATTGTAATTTCATGAAGGGTTCTGGTATTTCTTAACTCAATTTGGTGCTTATTGTCTTCTCCCCTGCAGATTGGTACAAAGGAGGCACTCTGAAAAGATGATACCCTTGGCTTTGGTGGATAGTACCTTGCTAGGGTAGTAAGTAAATGGAGATAGGACTATCCTTTTATGACATCAATGAATTTCTTTTCTTATGAAAAAAAGAGAAACAGAAAGGGCCATCATAGGTACATTAATGTCTTGATGTAGTTGTTCCCATAATACCTATTAAAGCTAAAGAGGGCACTATGAGATGTTAAACCCACCCCAATAGTATCCTTTGGCTACCGTAGTGATCATTGTATCAAAGCATGACCCACTCACTGACCTGGTGATGAAGCAATAGATCAACCGTCTTTAAAGATACTTAGATAAGTGCATGTAATAGGTAACTTTATTCGTTCTTTAGATTATAAACATTGAATGCTGTCCTCATTATGGGTTGCCCAGGCATTCTGCTAGTTACTTTTTTGCCGTTTTAATGGAGTATTGTGGTCATGAATGCACAAATCCGCCAGTTTAGAAGAGTTTATGGAATTAAGCCATCTACCAAATCTTATTAATCCAAATTTCAAGATTACTTGTTAACAGATATAAGCAGTCACATACTCACATTTGAGCTTCGTTTCTTTGCCAATTTCAGAGTATTTTAGGCTTTGATCAGTAGAAGATCCAGTGCTCCAAGACAGTGCTTAGATTGTAACTATATACAGCTGTAACTGCAGGGAAAACAGAAAGAATAATCTATTTTGAGACTGAGATTAAAAACTAATTTCTTAAGAGAATTATCACTCCAGAAGAATGAAGTTGGAGTTCATTCTGAAGATCAGGTCCAGCTCGGATCCAAGATTGAAGGCCATTGGTCATGGTGGCCTTCGATTCGTGCAAGCTTGGATAGCCTACTTGATATCATTGCCTGTACTTGCTTGCTTTTGTGCAATCAATCTTGAGTGTGTTGTATGTTTTTTGAGCACTTATGTCCAGGCGTGACAGTTGCAGCTAATATTGCAGCTTTTTTCGTTTTTGAAAGAAAAGTCTTTTGTGGATATGAAGAGAATCGCTAAAAGCTCTTTGATTTTGTTGTGTTCAGGAAAAACAAATGGAGTCTGCGTTTCGCCTGGTGGCCGCTTTCCACCATTCTCATCCGAAGGGAAACCTCCAAGGAAAGTAAACAAAGGGCCAAAAGATCTGACACTCTGTAGACTGTTCCGCAAGAAAACATGCTGTGATGTAACTCAGACACATCAAGTTTTGTTATCTATTCGAAGGCTGGCCTCGGTGGGAGAAGCCAACCAAGAATGCTTGCAATTATGGGAATTATTGGAGTGTTCCATATGTGATCCGGTTGTTGGTGTTCGACCTGGACCACCTCTTGTATGCTCATCATTTTGTGATAAGATATTCAGTTCTTGCTCTAATGCATACTTCTCCATGGACGCAAAGACACAGGTAAATGGATAGTCATAGTATATCAATAATATGAAACATATTCTTCCATTGAGGATAAGGATAGTGAACTTGTGAACCTTACACTGTTCTTAATATGTTAAGGTGCATGTTTTTAACAAATTGACAATGCTTAGAACTTAGAACTAGAGCAAGAGAGGTTTGGTCAGCTAATTAGCTAACCCTAATTAGCCTAATTGCTAGCTCTTTCCTCCCGGCTCCCATTATTAAGCATTTAAAAATTACAAAATCTGTTGCAGAAAGGGTTATAATTATCAATTAGTTGCAGTGGGCCAATCAGGTGACCCCCTGGATCAAAATCATGAGTCTCCCCCTGGGCACAGCTATACTTATCGAGCATATGGTTGTAGCATAATAGCTTTCACTTGCTACTCCTTGATTTCCACCTCTGAAAATTGACTTAAAATGTCTATTTTAGTCCTACTGATTTTTTTTGTCTAAGACCAGTCACTGTAAAAGCCCGAGCTTGTAGAGAGATGCAACAATAATTTATGTCAAAACATAGGTCAGAACAACCCTCCTTAGCAGGGTTGCTGGTCATGCAAACTGTAGGCACTCACACTTGACAACACTATGATCATTCAGGGACAACTGCTTTAATCCCGCGTTGAAGTCAGTAGCTCTAGAACCTGAGCTTTTGGATAGGTGCCCGCCACAAGATTAACTACGTTTGTTATGCTTTGTGCTTTTCCACTTCCCTATGTCTCGGAGTTGGTCAAATACCATTAATCTTGTTAGATATTATCTACTTGAGTTGTAGCTACATTTTACTCCTTGACATCTATGAGTTTCTGATTATGACTCTTTGGTCGTCAGGTACTGTCGCCTTGTGGAGTAAGTGATTTCGTTTGTGGCAGAGCTTCTGAATGGGTCTCTAATGGTACTGAGCTCTGCAGCCACGCAGGTTTCTCTGTAAAATCATCTGAGTTTAGCCATCCAGGCATGGAAGAACCATCATGCTATGGTGGAAAAGCTAGTCTAGATTCAATTGCTGATTCTTGGAAGAGTTCACAATCCAGGGTGACTCAGGAAACTAATTTGGGATTGTTTGAAGATTTTGAGCAGTGGGTTAAGGAAATGCCCTTCAGTGAAACAGTCTTATGGGCCGTCGGAGGGCTGGTGCTTACATCAGGTCTTTTCTTCATGAGGTAGACCAATAATAACAATTTGAGATCTGAGTTTACTAGTTTCAAGTCTCAACTGTTCCTCATATGTGGTCATAAGTTATACTTATATTAACTCATGATAAATTATAGGGTTAACTAGTATTACCCCCCACTAGATGACCCAATTAGGATTCCCCCCACTAGATGGGAAATTAGGGTCTCCCCCCCCCCCCAAACACACGGAAATAGCTGAAAATATCACAACTATCCCCACCTAAGTAAAATTGAATATTTTCTTTTTGAAAAAAATGAGGGCATTTGTGTCATTTTCAATTGCTTGACTTGAAAGTAAACGGTCAATCCAAGTTGACCATGTGTTTAGGGGGGAGACCCTAATTTCCCATATTGGGGATTGGGGAATGCTAGTTAACCCTAAATTATATGCATTCAGTATTTAAATGTCATTGTGGGTTGGGGCTTTTTGATTTACTATTTTTATCTTTTCTGATGTGTGCAGCAAAAGGAAGAGCAACAACCGACGACAGAAGCAAGTGGCTGTTCTACGAACCGCAAAGAGAGTGGAAGTCTATATGAACAAGCAGTCTTCTCTTACTCAAGCAAATAGGAGAGGAGTTGGAAGATAAAATCCTCTTTGTATGTCAAAATGGATTTTTTTTTGGTTAAGTTATCCGTTCTTGTACATATTTTGTTAATGTCTAATTATTATTACTTTATAAGAGTTGGTGGACAGCGAGGCTTTGCTTTGGAAGATGTTGTGTTTCTATTTAGATGTCCCCAATAATATTTAGGTATTAATTTAAAATCGATTTGTTGGTGATCCACCTATACCTGTCCTCTGTTATGAAAAAACTATTTGATCCAGCAAAATAAAAGAAAGTTAAGGGGAAGGGAAACCAACAACTGTCTTTTATCAGTTTTAGAGTTCTTTGAAATGCCAAATATCCAGATTTTATAAGAGCACTAAACTGCAAAGAGTATGAGTATATATCCATGATTACAAGTAAGTTCTAGCCAATTAATAATGATTGATATTGTTTGTCTAAATTATGGAGACATTACTTTATCGTTGATATTAGTCTCTATGGAATGAACTACAAGATTTGGTACCGTTAAACAAACGGGTGCCAAATTTTTTGTGTTTTTTTATTAAATTTGAATTATAATAAAATTGATTTATTGAACAACCTGTAACCCTCCTAATGAAAATAGCTAGAAAACATGATAACTTTCCAATTTACAGAGTCTAATCAAATTATAAGAACTTAATTGTTATATAGGCTATATGAAAAGAGTTAAAAAATGAAAATTAGCTAATTCCATGCACTTCTTCCATAAAACTAATGATGTAAGAACAAAACGAACAGAAAATTAGCTTTGAAGCATCAATTTCCTTAATAGTAATGTAATTTTAAAAATCTAAAAAAAATCGCATATGGAAATTAATAGAAAAAAGTACTTTTAATGAAGCAAATGAAAAACAACTTGTCGTTTTCTATCTGAACAAAGTACATTAATATTGCACAAAAAAAAAAAAAAGTACATTAATATTGTTTGAAGTCTAACCCAATTTTTCCATAATAATAATATCAACACAAATTTGGTCCGCTTACATCAACACAAAGGTCACCATGTTATCCACCATGATACCCTACTATAGCAACAATTGACAAAAAATGTTTGATGCAGGAATTCTTCTTTTAACGAATTTAAAATCTTCAACTTGCAACTCTTATCAACCGTCAGCTTTGTATCCCATTATTTTACCTTCATCTACGTTGTTCGATTCTAGTTGTCTCTATGATTTATGGATGCGCCTCTTTGCTTTAGATTGGCATCTACAAATGGATTCGTTTTGTATCATATACTCTTTTTCCACTTTAAGCACGAAAAAATGATAAAATTCAACATGTTGCAAAATTTTCCAACGTCAGCAATCATGGTCTTGACTAAGAAAAGGCCACAATGGACATTTTCCTTCATAACTATGTAACAGTAGAATGTTATCAGGATGAATACCGTTCTGAATGAGTTCAACCATTTAAAAAAAAGCCTCAAACATACACAAAAGAGAAGTACCTAAACATCCAAATGCCAAAATCAATACTCAAACAGTCTTGAAGATTAATGTAACATGCATATCGATTATTTATCAAGCCATCTACTGATCATATACAAAAGCATATAAATTAGCAAATATAATGGTTAACAACTAATCTAGTAATTCACTTATACTAACATGAGTATGGCGTAGCAGCACAATAAATTCTTCCAGCATATGGAGATGCTCCATCCTAAAAGATTTAATGCCACTTTTCATTCTAGTCTAAGGGGGTGTTTGGATCCTATTTATTTATTGCCAAAAAGTGTTTATTAGTGAAAAAATATTTTTTGAAAAAATAAATGTGTTTGGTTTCTATTTAAAAAAAAAATAGTTTTTCATCCAAAAAACATTTTTTGATCCCAAAAACTTGTTTTATGATAATTAGGTAAAATTTGTTTTTCAAGTTAAAAAAACTATTTTTCTTTGAATGAAACACTTTGGGTGCTAAAGACAAATGAACTCTCCGGATGTTTTAGACTTTAGTGATTTATGCCACGATATGCCAAAATATATCGAGAAACATAGTGCGAAATCTGTTTTGATAAAATAGCTTTTAAAAAAAATCACAACCAAACATGTTTATTGAAAAACTGTTTTTAGAATAAATACTTTTTCATAAAAATATTTTTTAAGAAAAAATGATTTTTTGAAAAAATGAGAACCAAACACCCACTAAGCTTTTGTATCACAACCAATTATGTATAATTTGTATCATCTGTATAGTAAATATATCAATCACCTTAATGGAAGCTGCTATCAGCTTAGAGAAGATTCTACCTTGTACTCTTATGGTGTGAACTTCAATAACCTAGCTCGGTGATTATTTTAGTTAATATGTATATTCCATAAAGTTATAAATTTCATAACTAATAGGACACTTAAAGCATGTACTATCTTCATTTTTGTTAAAATACTACTTAGATGTCAAGAAAATCTAAATTTGGCTAAGCTAGCTATCTCACTTATAAACATTCCATTCTCACCTTAACTTATCCTTGCTCTAAGTCTTGAATGCATTCTTGTCATCACTACGGAACATGGCAAAGAAAAAAAAATAAAGTAGCACTATTAAATGTACGTCTTAACATATAAAGAAAAGATTAAAGTAGCACAATTAAGGGGGCGTGCAATGTGCAACTAATAGGATTACTCTGAGTTTGTTTGGTTACACGGCTGCAATTGTTTTTTTTTTCAAGAAGTAAGCTAGGGTTAGGCAGACCCCCACCTGTATTAAATCAAATACGTTTATACAACTTTCCTACTGCATCATCCTCTATGAGTCTGTGAAGATCTCTACTTAGAGGATGATCATGATACACACAACTAATACAATTAGAGATGCTTAAACCTGCTAGCAAGTCAGTTGGTTTGTTACACTCTGTATACATGAGAAAAATAGCAAAAAATAAAAGTGATAACCAGCTCTTGGATATGAGTAACAATGTCCAGGCAGTATCAAGGAATATCAACTACTTTCGTAATGATTTGAGTCGCCCATAGAGAGCCTGATTTGATTTCAACTTCATGACACCTTAAGACATCACATCTGATCATACCTATTTCGATGGCCTTGAGTTCATGAAAAATCACCGATTGCATCCCCCCAAATCTTGAGAATGCTTCAATCACTGCACCATTTCTATCTCTAATCACTCCACCATGCCTTGTTCCTAATGGGGTTAGAGTCCCCATCAATATTCAATTTAACTCTTGGGTCTAACGGAGGATACCATTGACACCACTTTCTTTCTATAGTCTTGAACTGAACTTGAATACCTAGTGTCTAGCAGAGGACTCAACTTTCAGGTGTATCTTGAATCACATTGATTTGAATTTGAAGATAAGCCCTCATGTCTCTAATAATTCTCCCCAATACCACTGCAGCAGGCTTTGAATTACTATTGAACCTTTTGGCATTCCTTTCTTTCCATATTGCATCAACTGTAGCACATATAAAAGCTTTATACACTTCTCCGATCTGTGCTTTCCTTTTGCAAAGTTTCAACAGTGAAAACCACTCCCTATTAGACGATCTTGTGTCAGACAAAAAACCCAAGAAAGCTTTGATCCCATCAATGATTTCTCTCGAGTAAACACATTCAAAGAAAAGATGATTGGAGTATTCTCGACTTTGATCACACAAACAACAAGATGAATGGGTAATAATCTTCTTTTGCACTAGTCTATCCTGCATGGGCAAACTATTCGAAAACAATTGCCAACAAGTAAAAGAATGTCTTGGGATCACTACTTACCCCAAACCAGTCTTTGCCACCTGATTTTAGGCCTTGCGGGAGACAAGGCTTTGTATGCACTGCTGGGCGAGAAGTGCCCACTAGGGTGCGGCACCCATATGACTATCCTCCAACAAATGAGTATTGATGGTAGTGCTCATTATGGCTTCCCTGAGGTTATTTCACTGTAGATTGCCCACTATGTTATTCCTCTTCCATTCAAGATCAAATGACTTACCTTTGCATACAAAGGTAGTTGAAGCTCTGCTACTGCTTGTGCATTGTGTAACAGTGGGATGGACTAGCACCAAATATCGTGCCATAGAAGTGTAGACTCTCCATTTGCAATACTATAGAGAACAAATTCCTTCACTTCATTCTTGCTCTTGAGAATACTCCTCCATGCCCAAGCACAATCACTTGGTACCTCCAGTCCAAAAATACTTGTTTTGAATTAGATTTCTCCAAACCCAATCAACCCACACACTTTCTTCCTTGGCTGCTATCCTGTACACTAGACCACAATATGTCCCTTTGTTCCACAGTCCCATATTCATAATACCCAAACCCCCTTCTTCCTTTGTCTTGCATATGGTGGAAAAACTAGCTTGATGGTGGCACCTTTTGAGTTCTACTCCACTCCATAAAAATCTAGCACAAACTTTTTTTATCTGTTATATCACTGTCGTTGGTATAATGAAAGTTCTGTACCAATATATAGGCATAGCAGTAAGAACAAATAAAATAAGTTGAAGTCTTCCTGCATGTGACAACATCCTAGTTTTCCAATCCTTGAGCTTGGCTGTTACCCTATCCACCAATGGTTGACACTCTTTGATCCCAAGTCTGCCTGCAAAGAGAGGTAGTCCCAAGTATTTGACTGGAGGGCTAACCAATTCTACTCCCAAAATTGTTGCCAGAGCTTGAGCCTCATAAACACTAATAGAGCCTATCATGAGAGTAGTTTTGTGTTTATTGATCTGTAAACCAGTTGCCTGCCCAAACAATTCTAAACAGTCTTTGAGGCTTCTGATAGACTCTTCCTCCCCTCTACAAAAGAACAAGACATCGTCTGCAAACGCAAGGTGGGACATATTGGTCTTTTTACATTTGGAGTGGTACTTGATTTGCTTTGCTTCTATCTTGTCTTTTACAATACTTTCAAGTACTTCCATGACTAGCACAAATAGATACGGAGATATGGGATCCCCCCTGCCTTAATCCTCTTTTACTCTAGAAAAACCCCTCTGGAGCACCATTTACTAAAACTGAATAGGAAGGAAAGCTTATACACAGTTTTATCCACTTCATGAGTTTCTCAGGAAAACAAAATCTCTCCATCATGAACTCTCTAATCTCCCAACTGGCCATAGCATATGCCTTTCGGATGTCAAGCTTCACTGAACACCTGGGAGTACCATGCTTTCGTTCATACTCTCTCAATAACTCATGTGATACGAGTATATTGTCTTGAATGTATCTATCTGGTATGAATGCAGATTGGTTTAAGTCATCTCCCTTACTCACTATTAGACCAGAAAACTCTTACTCAGTCATCTCCCTTGACGAACATAAATGTAGTAGATTCAATATCTTTGGTTAATGGCAGAAACCTAGCCCAAACATCTGAATGTCTCTAGAATGGGATTATCAAGCCCATATAAATTTTCATTGCATCGATAATTTGGGATCAAACAAGCAGCCAAGCTTACTGTAAAGGTCAAGAGTACTTCAAATATCATCAACTGTAGGCGTCAAGATGAAAACAGAAAAACAAAAAGAAAATGACGCCTGTCACTGACCTCACCACGTAACTTTTATCGAATTACAACAAAATCCTCCTGAATCACTGTACAATTGACTGCAGTAGATCTCAGCAATACATGGGCAATTCCAATTTGGCTGATAATGTTCTGCAACACGTCGCAGCTCAAATGCTCAAGAACTACGGTAAATGAGCCACTTCAACAACTCAATCTGGCAATATACATTCATCCTGATCATTAAAATCAAATAGTTAACATTAATTATTGATTGACAGCCTCGGGTAGTGCCTATTTTAAACCATGGGTCGTCAGTAACTGTTGAACTCAGCTGGGGATTATATATACAGATAAAAAAACCTGAGACCAACATAATTTTCCAACACATCTGCCTCAATGCTCTTATTATGACTTTTGCTGTTTACATGTATTCATAGAAATACTGCATACGTGGCTTACATGCTCTTAAAAGATGAAATGTGGGTAAACAGAAAAATATATTCATACAATAAACCAAATTCACACGTAAGATACAATCAAAAGATTATAATAAAACGGTTTTAAAAGGTTGATCAACTATTTGTCAATTTTATACTGCAACTTTATCTTAATTAGCACTAATGATACTTTAAAATCTACAAAGCAAAAGATAGTATTATAATACCAAATACATGTGTCCAACACTTCAATAATGAGTAAATTAACTTGTTCCAAAAAAAAAATGAGAGAGCGGATACCTAGCCAGACCGACCCAAAAATAGACTTACACGAGGAAAGAAGGGCCCATTTTTTGTGGATAAGGTCTCCCGACCATGTAAATTATCAACAAAAAGTAACACCTCATTTGAATATTTCTGACCTTCTAAAGAAGTGTTGTGAAACTGAAATATTATATACCAAGAGATAAATCCTAAGACTTTTGACCACATCTTTTGACAGGGTTAAAAATATTCGAATGAGATGAAATTTTGTGTCCTCCCTGGTGGAGAGATCATATCCACCAAAAATGAGCCCTTCATTCCTTTTGAAATTCCACTTTTTTTTTTATTGGCAAAATTCCACTTTTGGATCAGGGAGGCCAGGTATCCTGCCTAACAAATGAGTGTGGTAATCTCTTTATCCCCTACAAGATTTGAATAATTTATTTTGATCATATAAACACCCTTCCGTTGGTACAAAATTCCTTACGTGAATTCTATTTGAAAAGTTCTTATGTGAATTCCTTTAAGAAGAGTTTTAGATAAATAATGTGAAGAAATAGAATGTAATGGAGAGTGGAATAAAATGAAAAACAACTGGCACAAACCTTACGAGATGAGCGGAAGAATTCAAGTACTCCAATCAACATCTTTAGCAAGGTGCAAGACTGAGAAAGAACGCTCCACGAAGTGTTGAACAATCTTCAAGCCCCAAGATCTCTACCATCATTTTCATTCATCTGGAGATATTAGCAGGATAGAGTTCCCACAGTGCAGTCGTAGTGTCTTCAGACGAAGAAGCCATCAGCTTACAATTTGTCGAAAATGAAACAACATTACACTGAAAAGAACATAACATAAATTGTATAAAGATTACGCACAGAAAATAGCACAACACTATCAGTAACCAATAAGTGCTCATGGAAAAGGAAAATAAATAGAGAGAGAGAGAGAGCAGACTTTTACCTACGTACACAAATACATGCATACGATTGACGCTCAAAATGCATGTATGATTGGTTGCACTACGACTGTCAATGGATCGGTTTGGTTTGGGTCGGATTCTGGAAAATCCAAAACCGAACCGATAAGATATTGGGTACCCGAAACCAAACTAAATCGAACCGATAAGATATATTATAAACCGAAACCGAATCGACCTGAACCGAAAAGTATAAAATCAATTAAATCCTAAATCAAATCAATTAATTTTAGACACACAAATTATCATAAATATTATTAACATGCCATCTTATCGGTTTGGGTTCATATCGGCTTGGTGGAGGAAAAACCCGAAACCAAACTAATATCTTATCGGTTCGGTGGAGGTCAAACTAAATTTTCAAAACCCAAACTGTTTTTTATTGGTTTGGTTCGGGTCGGTTATCGGGTTATCAAAACCCATTGACAACCCTAGGTTGCACACAGCATTTTGATTCCATCAAAAGAAACCTTACAACCTACTCAAAGGATAACTAGAAAATGCAAATAGCACAAAAATGAGAACCATCCATTAGGGAGATTTTTGCGACTAAGTTTAATGAGTTGTAGATTGACTATCTTTTCCAAATCAGAATACATAACCCATTTGAGACGGGTTCAGATTTAATCAAAGATTCATGGGATGGACCGCTTTAAAATTTTCGGGGACCTAAAAAATGGCTAAACAACGTGAAGGCCAATTATACTTTCGTCATCTATCTAGAACCTACATTAGCTATACTATAGTCGTTTCTCACCTTGTAGGTCACAGGTGAAAATCAACCTGAAACGTGTACAACTAACACTAGGCTCTTCTTCAGTGCAATAGCATTCCGAAGAATAATAAAAAAGGATTAAAAAAATCAGAATATGTAACTTGTATGAGCATGGTATTTAAAAGTCTGAGAAATATAACAAAACACATGAACTTTGAAGATCAATTTGACGTTCAATTTTCATCAAAGTACTAAGAATAAATTCAAATAATTATTATTTATTCATTTTAAAAAACATAGCGTGAGGGAGAATGCGAATCAATTACACACCGTAGCACCATGGTACTTGAGTATTGCTAGAGCATTTCCTTTGCGATAATTGTAGATCCTAACTCTGTGAAAATAAGAAAGACACTTGTAAAAGTGGAAGATAGATTGAAAGTGGACCATAAATCAGGAGAGCATAAATCATGAGAATACGGAAAGATAATTCGGCTGGTAAGATATGGTGTTGATTATCATACGGATTAGATATAAAACAAGACCATGAGAAACAAGCAGAAAAGAAACCTGGTTACTGTAGTCAACAATGAAGGGAACAAAAACATTCTAAAATAACAATGTAGAAAGGATGGGAGGAAAGTACGAAACATCTATTAAATCTAGAAACCTGTAAAAAAAAAGGAAAGGAAGGGGGAAAGAAGCAAAGAAATATGCAGCCGTCAACTCATAAATTTGTATCCTTAATCGGGTGAAGCTTCTACGTAAGGTGACCCACCAGGTTAGAAACTCCTCTCACTAGAAGCTCTAAAACGCCTTCACTAATTAGACGAAGCCTTGCTTCCAGAGTCGGCATCTACTCAAATTTCTGTGACTCTGTAACATCAGTGTGCTTCCTTTCATTACTACTGCCTTTAAATTTTCGACTTTTCTTGAAGTTCGATTAATTAAGCTGGTACAGCTTCCTGCCATTGCCATTTGATGGTTCAGGAACCTAGACAACAGATTTCCCCTTAGCCGGCCTAAGTTGTCCTCACTCCCATTGTTCAAACCCTGATTTTGAGATTTTCTACTTCTCTGCAAGTTTACACTCCTTTCCTTTTATTTTATTTTTGATTGGCAAACCTGTTTTAAATGAGATCAGTAACTCTTTGATGCTGGCAGGGTTCGAGCCCCAGACCTCTGTTATCATCACCCAAAGGTTTTACACTCCTTTCCTTGTACAAACGATACACGTAACACCGGTAAAAGCCTTAGCTCCTCATTGATTTATGAGACACTGCCATGTATAACTGAATGGATAGGTTGAGGGCTCTACAAATAACGAAAACAAAATGGATCGAGTCATTTGGATGTGTGAGCAGACTTCAAGAGACTTGTATATCCTGGAGACACGGATTTGAATATGACAAATTTGAATAATGGATTTGTTTACATCGTTCTGTAGCCAAACCAAAATTCACAAAAAAGTTATTTTGCCTTACCACCTAAAAACACTTCACCACCATAACACCATTGCATCCAATCCACAAGACAAATGAACAATAAAAATAAAACTTTGGGAGGAATTACTATTTACACTGAGTACCTAATCCAAACCTACCTACAGTAAATCATAAGCCACTTGATCTGAGAATTGTCAATCCCTCACTCCCCAAAAAATAAATCAAATTAAATGAATAAAAATATAAATAATTACAAAAAAATCATTGTCCAAAATATAACTTTCTTCTTTTTGGTGGCATATACTATTCATTTATAGGAAAAAAAAAGACTTGTGGATCTCGCCCACCAAGGTCTTTTAAACAAAAGATGAAAAGGACTGCTTGCGGATGTCTACGACATACAGTATATTGGACAGAATGTGGAATAATATTATGCATT
Organism: Coptis chinensis; assembly: GCF_015680905.1. Classification (NCBI taxonomy): domain Eukaryota; kingdom Viridiplantae; phylum Streptophyta; class Magnoliopsida; order Ranunculales; family Ranunculaceae; genus Coptis; species Coptis chinensis. The sequence goes on from NC_141457.1 coordinate 50,494,958, forward strand.
ATTGTGCGACTGTTATATATAGAAACATGGTTCTCCAACATTTCTACATAAACAATGAATGACATTGTACATAAACAATATATAAATAACAATTAGCTCTAATATCTTGACAGACATGGTAATTATGTAAACAGATATGGCATCCTTGAATTAATTGCACCTTCAAGACCAGAAGTAAAATAAAGTTGAAAATAAGACCTATGATCCCATCCAGCTGTTGCAGCAATTTTCCCATCCAATCGGATTGAGATGCCTGCTATACCAGGTCATTCCAAACCATGTTCTCTCTTGACCATACAAGAACCCTATCCAACATAAGAGAATTATGTCAAGTAAACAACGAGGGAACAAAAAAATTGACAAGAAAGCAACTACATACTATTTCTAAAAAACAGGCACATTAAAAGCAAGAAGACGACTACTCCCTAACTTTCAATGACTAGGCCCATTGCACTAAATGCCACTAATGCTGGTCTGATCTCTACTATTGCATCTTCACTAAATTAAAAAACTAAGTTACATTGACACGGATACGTGTGTCCGCCATATCCCGACACGGATTCGAAGTGTGACACGGCAAAATATTAAATATTGAGGTATATCACATACAATATGTGTCCTTGGTGTGTCTGACACGGACACGGACATGTGGATAGGTATCCGACATGGATTGTTTTTAAAATATGGTGTGTCCATGTAGCATAGAAAAAAACTGCAACCGCATTGCATGAAAACCAAACGGCCAGAGAGATAAAAAGATGTCTAACACACACAAACATAGGGATGAATCAGTGTACCCATGGTTTTGAACCCATTGATATATACATGATATCTAGAAGATGAAACGAGGGCTGGCTCTTTGTGAAAATAATCTTCGCATGGCAACGATCATCTTCACCAAAAATGAGCTCACTCTGAAATCTCTGACGTTGTCAAATAGATAGATAAAGACGTTGTCTGGAAGCTTAGTGAGTACTTACCATCTGATGATTTAGAGTAAAGAACACAAGCTTGTGATCTGCAGCTCCCGAGATGCCACCAGCGCATAGCCCATCAACAGTGATGCTTAAAACTGAAAGCAGATAATAAATTTAGAAACAAAAGCATGGCTGTCAGATTACTACAAGCTAATTAAGCTCTTTTACGCAAAAAGTAGAACCATATCTATAAAATCTGCAAGATAAGCACAAGACTTGAATTAAGAACCAGGTTCAGAATGAAATTTTACAGCAGCCAATGGTACCCCCGGATTCCTTATATCCCACCAAACCATGGTTCCATCTTCATAACTACCACAAGTAAAGCAAACCAGAAGAACAATGTGAATAAGAAATCAATCTGATTAACACATGCACAAAATTCATATATACTTGAGTAATATGCCTTCATAAACGTTCACACATACAGTAGCACGAAGATTAAGGTGTGGATGAAGTTTTACAGTTCCATAGCTTTATAATATGGATGATATCTACACTCATTCGCAATTAATTGCATCTTAGTAAGGAAAAATGGTACATGGAGGCTTGCCAAGCTCATCAGTTTGCTAGTGGATGAGCTTTAGCAACGATCTAGCGCGCATGAAAGGAAAGCACTAACACTCAAGCAACTGAATCAGGAGGCAAGAATGCCTGTATGAACTGTACATTTTGAAGTTGCTTTCAGGTGCCACATGGAGATCTTTAAACCACATAAGTTTAAGGGGAAATAAGAACATAGGGAGTCCTATTTAATGAGGTGATACACCAGATTGTTTACTTGTTCAGACTCCATTTGATAATTAAAATCTTCGATTAGATTTAGTTTCATAAAATAATATTTACACCAATTTAGGGTTGTTCAATCCATTTAGATTGAATGGATGTCCTTTATAATACGAATTATCACTGGTATCAGTCTTCCCTAATTACGCTTCAATTCAAGCAGCAATGTCAGACCATTGCTGAGCATTATTATAACTACAGGGCCAAATGCTTATTCCATAAAAACAAACCTATTCAAGGGCTTCAATAATTACAAAGCCCAATGAGGTCCAAACCTGACCAGTTTCAAATCTTATCTCCTTAGGGAATCCACCATAGTGAGTAAGATACGGTCACTCCTAGATAAAAGCGTCTGCTAAGGAATACTACAACTTTGACTTTTAGAGATCTACCGACCCACCGGTGGGGTGGGTGGGTGTGTGTGTGTGTGTGTGTGTGTGTGTGTGTGGGGGGGTCTTTCTACTCATGAAATCAGATCCTACCAATTTGCTACAACTATTGTTCCTGGAATTCATATTTGATTTCACACATTTTCCAAACTGACCCTACAGATAGCATTATGAAAACATTTCCATGTAATAAAAGAGTAGTATTTGCAGATGCAGAACAGAATAAACATACTAATAATATTGCTGATATGCAACAGACAAAAGATTTAGAACAAACCCAGCCAAAACATTAAAAAACCCCTGGGATTCAGATGGTACAAAAGCCTGAATAGCCATGCACATTCCTGCCATAAAATCACAAGGTAAAGTCAACTAATGCAAAAAAAAAAAGTAGCAAAACACAATTATAAACTCACAAGCTTATAAAGACAATAATTGACGGATGGGTTGGAGACGAAGGTATCGTAATTAGGCATAGAAAAATAACTAATCACTGAATAGCAAATATTTACTTAAATAAAGATGCACTACTAGATATGGACACTAGAATGAAGTCAACCAATGTTTATCATTTAAAACAAGATGCCGACTGGTAATCAAAAGGCAATGCTGTTTTTCTTTTCTTTTTTTCTTATCATTATTTCTGTTAATGAAAACAACGTTATGGATACAATTAAACTGCAAGTGCTGAAATGCAAAGAGAAATTATGCCACAAACCCATTACAGATAATTCACTACAACGGCAAGGCATATTTTCCAAACATAAGACTTACAAAACCACCAACGAAGAACAGATTAGAATCATCAAAATGCAGTTTAGAGCAGTTAAATTACTGCTCCATGGCCAATACTGAGTATCAAAATGAACATATGCCAAAATCTACTCTACGATGAACGTGGTTTACATATGTCTGCCATGATTCAATGACATATGCAAATGGGAAAAACAAATTCATCATGTGTATAAATGGAAGGAGTTGAATGTTCGATATGCAGCATAACTGTTGAGTATATGGCTAACCTATTGTGAAAAGGGCTACATAAACAGTAAAAAATGGTATAAGCATAAACACAAACCTCTTGCCTTTGTACCATGATCCAAGGAGCTTCCATTGCAAGACTGAGGTAATCGTACTAGCCGCTCTGCACTATTGAGATCCCAAATCTCAACCTTTGGATATCCATCAAATAGTAAGATAAGGCAATAATGCGAGCAATCAAAATGCCGAAATCATTAGATTTATGTACTCACCTCAGAAGATTTCTCTCCAGCTATAGCTATATATTGTGTTCCTTCAGTAGGCACACAGTCTGAAAAGTAGTTTAAGAAGATGGATAAATCAATAAGGGAAAAAAAAACGTACTAATTGGCAATTTACTACAGGCATAACATTGACCGATAAAAAAAAAAAAATTATCTGATGAAACATACTTTTGATCACTTCCTATTTACACCCAAGTGAGTGAACAATAAGATTAGTCTGTTATCCAAGACATGGTGAGAAGCACCAGCCATATAATTATGGTTTTTGAATTAGCTACAATTATGGTCAGTGAAATGGAAGACAGACAGAAAAACCGAGGATCGCAAGCATTTTGCACATTCATCTGCAATATTTGCTTATAGTTGGCTTCCTTGATTGTAAAAAGAATACGAAAATGAGTATTTGATAAAAAAAAATGTGTCAAGGGAAATATAATGCAATACCATGAGAACGATATATGTCAATAATTCTAACGTCTAGCTTTAGTCTCTGTTGAAAACCACTTTACTCGAAAGCAAGTAAACAACCTCTAGGAGGAATATGTGATAAGGCACTTTAAAGGTGTCACAGGTCTGCCCCATGCTACCAAACGCAAACCCTCCCTCATCTGAACTGCAGTCACAATATGGCAACATAGTTGCATTCGTTCTGTAGAGTGTTTCACTGAAGAGTTGCTCTAGAGCATAAATATCACATATTCACGTACAAACGTACATAGAGAATTACTATCAAACAATTTTATTACTGAAATAATTCAAAATTCTAATCAACTCATCATCAGACACAAATGTTGATTCACATTAGTTTCATACCTTCCAACTGACCGTCTTGACCAGCCTCTCTATGAGCACCTTAACAAAGTTCTGCATCAATTGTTTCTCTCGACTTCAAGTTGTTATACTCGGTACTTGAATCCAATTGCGAGTCAACCGATAAAATATTTTCAGATTGAACCAAACAAGTAGACAGCTTCTTGACTAACGAAAATTTGCAGAAATGGTAGGAGTTGGTTCTAATAGTTACACAAGGCATCCTGCAATAAGCAAAAGTAAAATCAATAAATCCAAAAGACACGAAAGTGGAAAATATCATCATATATCACGATCATAAAATGATTTTTATGATACTTGTTATGCTAGAACCAAGTGCATTTTGATCAGCTGAATTAGGACATTATTACAACCACACTGATGAATCACTCCGAATTTATCACAAAGAAACCCAATCCAATTCAACGAAATTATCAACACTTCCTTATGAGCATTATATATTCGTACTGAAAAATCAAAATTCAACAAAAAAAAAAGTTAAAAATCAATTGGTATCCCTAGAAGAGTTCAGTTTTGCCAAGTATACTCTACCGACTAGGGGTCTTTAAGTCCTGAAGACTTGACTTGCACGGTACCTACTTAAAATCCACTACCACTCTCGCCAATGAAGCTATAGAAACGAGCAGACAATTTGGAATACTAGCAAAAATGGCCAAGAATAGAATTGCTATCAAGTTTGAGGGACAAACAAATTCCACAAATATAATTTTTCAAAAGAAAATAAAAACAGAAAAATCCCATACACGTAAAATTACTAATTATTAGTACCTTGACAGTCCTCCATCTTGAATATCCCAATACTTAACAGTTCCATCCCTTCCCTGACTACATTCAATTATACAAAATAAAATAAGAAACTTGACCAAAGCACTAATAAAATGTAAAGTGAGCAAAAAAAAAAAAAGTAGCTAACAATTTTGTTTTCTCCAATAGAAGAAGTTGTAGCCACAGAAATATGCACCCTACACAATTCACATCCCATCGTCCATCAGTATAAATAGACTACACTCAACTCAAAAAACAACAAGAACAAATAAACAGAAGTAAGTATGTTTTTTTACCATGAAGACGGCAGTGTTCAAATTCTGAATTCTCCATCAGCAGCACTACAACATTAAAACACAGAAACATACACATAATGTTTTTCATAACATGAGAAATAGAAGAAGGATACAAACAGTAATATTACCCAGTGAAGAGAAGAGAAGAGGTTTAGAGTGATGAAAACAAACATCCGTAAAGCAAAAGCCCGTTTCTCTCTCTTTCCAACACCGCGCGGTTTTTCCAACACCGGCGTGGACTTGGGCTGCTAAATGCGCTTTTATGGCGCGGTCCGCGTGCGTTTTTTTCTGAAAATTAGAACTGTCGTGCATAGAACTTGAAAAATTATGAGTTGTGCATAGAAATTAAGAAATTAACAATTGTGCAATTGAAGAAATTAAGAATTATAATTCAAAATCGAAAAAATCAAATAAATTAAAAACCTATGATTATGATTATGCAGTCCAAAATCTATGATTATGATATAATAATATAATATCCAAAATAATCCAAAGCCTATCATATTACATCAAATTTATTTAGCTATTTTCTCACGCTCCTTACCACTCGATCCCTCTCTTCTCTCTATTTGGACGTTCTTAAGCTGCTCCTCTAAGTTCCTAATCTGAGACTAATGATCTTCTTTGTCTGCACGGATGTTAACTACTTCAGCCTGAAGTTCCTCATATCCCTGATGTTGTTGCGTGTACACTTGCTGCATATTCTCATACGTTTTCCGAGTCTCGTCATATGCACGCTGGGATTGCTGATATGTATTTTCTTGGCTATAATGATATAAGGCAGTCCTCATCCCATCAAACATAAAAACCTGGTTCTCATATCTTTCCCGAACCTCAACCTGAAAATCCAAGAAAATACAATGTGAGTACATATTATATATATAATGAAGAAGATAAATAAAACAATTAAACTCACCACAGGTATATCGATCAATCTGCTGCTCTAACTTCGGATAAACGAGCATGAGGCACCTCGGGAATGGAAATATAAGTAGGCTCCCCATCGTCTACACACGGCAAACATATGAGGATTCTTGGCGGAACGACCGATATGCATTCGAGGTTGTGGGTTGTAAACAGTCGCGGGCGGATGAGAAATACGTAGCTCACGCCTCATCCCTTCCAGCCCACAAACTTCGGGTTGCTAGCCCGACCAACAGAGGCAACAACGGACCCATGGAGACACGGTTCCACCATCTATAATAATCGCTCGCCATCGCTTTAACAACAAAAGAAAACGCATTTGGCCAAGGACCACCACTGGCATGAACTTCATGAACTTGAATTCTACCCCACGACTTTGCATCACTAACATCTGGCATGGGAGCACATGGAACTCCATAACGCCCAAATCATTTGCCTCCAACATCCGTCCGCCACAAGATTTCCAAACCCGACAAATACGCATCACGACAAAAAACAACTCTGTGATGTGACAACACACAAGCATGTTGTACAACTGGATCGTCAAAGGCAGTAGACAAACGCCAATGTCTCCACTCAATAGATGACAATGATCTAATATCAATCTGAGCACGAGCCATACAAATATTATTCCTAATCTGCCCTCTGTTACGAGTCAAGTGAGGCCCTGACCAACTAGCAAATCTAAGGCGAGTATCAGCAATCATGTCTATGTTAGGACAAAGACATCAAAAGTACTCATAAAACCAAATCTCTAAAAGTCCCGTGAATCCTGCAATCTGAAGACTTCTACTTCCGAATGTCTGTGAAGCTTTATCTAACGCCGATATCAATGTGGCATATACTGAGCTATCTAGGTCGTAATCTCTCATAGTATGCAAATCAGATACATAAGTATAATATCCCAGTCGTACTGTAAAATGACCATTGGGAAACAAAACATGCCCAATAAAAAACATCAAAAAAGCCCTAACATACTGATCACCACCCTCACTACCCTAAGAGCGATCCAAAGCTAACTCCGGCTTCGTGTATCGAATGCAAGAGGGTTCTATATATGCAATCTTAATATGAGATAGCTTAATCCCAAAAGAATCATAAGCATCCGCACCCAAACGAGGAAAACTCATAAGCATACTATCCATATTCTCATAATTTGTATGAAAATGTATCGGTTGGCCTATACCGATACTCAACCCATAAATCATAGTGAAGTCTAGTGGTGTGAACCCTAACTCCGCGATAAGGAAAAAAATGAAATGTATGAGTTCTACTTCACCATCTTTCTACTAAAGCTATGACCACGCCTAATCAAATTTCTTATAATCCAGATCAATCAAAATACCCAAAGGTGTATACAAAATACTATCTCTAATATGTACAAACTCATCCAAACTCCTAATAACCTTCCACCACTCTCTAACACCAAGTAAAGCCGATCTAACTCGTGAGTCAACAACATGCCGATATTATAAAAAAAAAAAATAATGCGATAAAGATAAATAATTAATTAGTCCAACTCAACTAATTAATATTCAAAATATTTAATCAAAACTAATTAATTATCCGAGTATTAGCCATCGACTCGACACGTGTTTTGTATCACGTGTAGAAGACACAACTTCCATATCAAGTGCTTCTCCATGTGCAAATTGCCAATCAAAGTCGTTCATCTGATACTCCAGTACATAGGGATGTCTATCGGTACGTAGCGACATCCTCGAAGTTCTTCTTCCCCCCGTTTCCCCCCACCATATTCTACTTCCTCAGGTTTTTCTCCCTCATCGCCAATGTCGTCTGTGTATTGCCAATCATCACCGTCGAAAGGTTCAAAATGATCTATATCAAATTTTAAGAGTTTAGGTAGATTTTTGTTTTTTTTTAACTAAAGAGAGGGTTTTATAATTGTGAGAAGAGGTGAAAGTGACTGAACCGCGCGGCTTTGGAGCTGTTTATATAGAAGTAGCATGCGGTGTTCTGAACACTGCGCGGTTTTGCCAAAACCGCGTGGGCTTGGGCATGTCAGTTGGGCTTTAGTGGCGCGGTTTTGACAAAACCACATGGGCTATATGGCGCTGTTTTGGCGAAACTGTGTAGTTGTTTGGTGTTTTTTTGGTTTGGTTCAAAATTTTGGTGTTTTTTTGGTTGCTCGAGTTTTACATTTTCCTTTTTCAGCTAGTACCCGAGGAATAGCCGAACAGTGTCATAGAATGTTGTTTCTTTACGTTTCACACTTTCATTTATCTTTTTTATTTGCTTAAATGAACCTCAACTATATATATATTTTTTTTACGAGTAGAAGAAATTCACCGTCCCTCAAAGATTCTTCTTGCATTTTTATGTGGTGGCTGTGGTTTGGACAACGTTGTTGCTTCTGATGACATGGGTCTATGCGTGTAAAATGGTGCCATTGGGGAATGAGCCACTTCACTATTCGACGATTGCCAGCCACTTGACCGGAGGATCACATATCTTTTCTATGCACAAATATCACTCGACTCCTCTTGAGAGAAGATACACTGTGTGGAGAACCGTTCTCTTGCTTTTATTGATGGAAGTACAAGTGTGGAGACGCCTTTTTGAAACTGTATATGTTTTCAGTTACAGCCCTTCAGCTCGAATGCATATATTTGGCTACTTCACTGGGTTATTGTAAGTTTCAAGCAACCCATGGACAATATCTTCTTACTACATTTTGTTTATCATTATTTACATTCAACTTTTAAACGCATATACAGCAATAACGACCTTACTACACTTCTATTTAATGAATTTATATTTTATGAAGTGTTTGTATGCATTTAATGAATTTAGGTGCTTAGTTGTTGCAACACATTCATTTGGAAGCATTTATAAGTTATACAATGCACTAATTGGTACGTAATTATAATTCATGAAAAACTTGTCCCTTCAAGTGCTCTGTTAGAAAAAATTAAGCTCCCACTGCACTAATTTTGCTTGTTTACCTGTTATAATCATTTACTTCTGTGCCGGGACCTTAATTCTATTAATCTCAATATACAAATGTATTTGTCATGTAATGTTTTCTGTTAAACTGTTCAGAAATTTTTTATGACCATACCAAACTATCAAGCTCAAAAAAGTGCTATCTTGAACTTCATCTGCATATAATGTTGGCGATGATATTATTATTTGTACAGTGGAATCCGTGCATGACAAGTATGGGGTGTCCATTTATTATTTTGCTAGAAAAATACTTTTTTTTTTTGTTTTCTTGAAGAGAAAAGGTGTGTACGCCAGATAACTGTGTTACCTTATATACTTGCTAACAGTAAAATTGGAGATAAGGAGATAACGTCATCAAGATATTTTCTTGTATTGAGGGTTGCAAAGATCTTGGAGAGAGGTAGAGAGCTACTGATGATGTATCACACAAGCTGCCTTTCAGAACATTAAACATTTAAGTGAGTGGAAAACACATGAAGAGTCTTAGTTTGTTGGAGATTCTGATTAAGAACTTTTCCTTGGGAAAGTAGATCAATTCCCCATCACATTCCTCCTTAACAAAGTGAGATGTAAAATTAGGTACAATCAAATGGTTTCCACGGAGGAGAATAGGTCACATGTGGTTGTAATCCGGTTGTAGACATTCTTATTCAATTTTCTTCAGACCAAATTAAATATATCTCACCTTACATTGGGTTCATAATGAATTGGTACTAGTCGGACTGCTTGATTTTATTTACGCTTCCATGGGCGGATCTAGGAGTTGGCTGACCCGGGCTGTAGCCCTCCCCCCCTAACTTTGCTCAATTTTTTTTTTTTTATAGTGGTAACTGTTCATAATTTATACTCAAAAAAGTCAAAAAAGAAATAGTAGTGTGAATTAGTGCTAGCTAGTATCCCCCCCTGGTGGAGAATCCTGCATCCGCCCGTCTGCTGCAGGCCAGATTAAATATATCTCACCTTACATTGGGTTGATAGTGGATTGGTACTAGTCACTTGGTCAGACTTCTTGATTTTATTTACCTTTAATATGCTCTGCTGCAGAAAATGATACGAATTTATTTTGGCATATGATTAGTGTTAGTGTTTTAGAATAGGAAACTAATCTGATACCTTTCTTCACTCTATGTCCTATCTTTTACCTTTTAATGGAGTTGTGCATGCTTAAGTGTTAACGAATCATGTTGTTTTTCTGAAGCTAGTTTCTACACAGCAGCTCCATTGTCTCTTTGCAGCAGTTGTGCTTCAGAGGTGGTTAATTTTGCTGCTCATTGTGTTGCTGAGTTCATAAAAGGACGAGAGAAAATGCCAATTTTTGAGTTTGATTGGTTTGGATATGTGAATCCTCTCACAAAGCTTGGATGGCTCCAGTGGATTGGTGCGGCCATATGCATCTGGGGTTGGATTCATCAGCACAGTTGCCATGCGATTCTTGTAGGTTTCGCATCCTGTTATTATCATATTCTTCAGTGGTCTGATTTCCTTGGCCTGCATATTTAATTAGATTACCATTATTATTTTTACTTATTATTATTATTATTATTATTGGGTCAATCGCCATAGCAGCAGTGTCTTGCCCATGAATCACAAGGCACTGCTGTTAAAAGAAAGAGAGCATGCCCTGCATTTTTATTATATGTTTTAACTTTTAAGGTCACGAGTATATGATTCGCTGAAGGAGACACTCATGGAGCCCGTATGGAGATTAGTCGAGACCAAGGTTAAGTTGTAACTATTGTGAAGACTGTCTCCTCACCAAGCAGGTCTTCCTCAGAAAAATGTTAACCTTATTTTTAGCACATAAGATGTGAATTTAAGTTATAAATAAAACAATAGTTACTATCTTTCGTCTCTTGACATGTCTAGAAGACTAGAACTGTCAAAAACAAACTCATTTTTCTTTGGCTATTGATTTCGCTACTGATGATGACATTTTCACTAAATGGATCTTTCTCTTCCTTGGGTTTGAATCGACTCATTGAGTTGTTATTCACATCGTACAAAAAAAAAAGAGTTATTATTTACGTATGTGGGAGTGAAAAATGCTCTTTTTGGCTCACTTAATGGGGTTTGCTGTTGCAGTTGAAGTGGCTTACCGAAATGATTGAGAACATATGTGGATGAGTAAGACTCCTTGTCTATGTTGACTTATTCATTCTTATTAAGCTTGGAATACAAGGGGTATGCAAATGAAGATGGCTTTATAAATCAGGAATGCCAATTTGGTTGTTAAGTGTTTTAGAAAGGGACCGGCGGATCATTTGTCGAATGAAAGAGTTAGCAGCATACTATATCACTATGCTGGCTTTTTGCTTCAAGTTTTATTTAGTGTGGCGTAGGTAACAGTTTCCCATGCCTTGTTATTTCTCAAGTAGTTTGAACCTCTGCAGATCTTTTGAATGAAGTTATTGATGACCTAATTATTATGTGGTTTCTTTTTTTTATTAAATTACGCGATCTCTGCTGTCTTATTGGTATCATTGTCTCACTTTCTTATTATTTCTTGCTTTCCTTTCACAGCAATGGTTGTATGTACGGTTGTTTCTTTTTTCTCGAAATTTATAGCATACGACATAAAGCTGGACTGTTGAGCAGTTATGTTTGTTGGAAATGTGAATGAATTTGTGTCCTCATGGGTTTGAACCCATGACCTTTTGTATCTACTACACTCTAATGTGGGGGGCTTTAGTCCCACATTGGTTACTAAACTTAAGACTCTTAAGTTTATATTGGTTGTGTCCTTATGGAGGGATAGTGTAGAGATATAAGGAGGTGCTCGCGCTAACACAAGGCCTCCTTGGTTTGGGGGCTCTCGGAGGTGGGAGCTCGAGAAACCTTAGTCTTGGCGTGTGCCCACACACGCCGCTAAAGGGCAAATCCAATCGGGGCTTCAGCGTGGGTCGCGAGTAATTGGGCTTGTTTTTGCGTTTTGGAAAAACTAAGGTCTCTCCCCGCTTTTAGAAAATACTGAAAACATCCTCTTATTAAAAACTGGTCCGAGTATCTTTGAGAGTTCCCGCAGAGTGGGTCATTGGTGGTGACACGCGCCATCCATCCAGTATCCCGGGAGACGACGCTGAGGGTCGGCAAAGAACCATACCGGCGTTTTTAAATCTTAAGGAAATTGTGCCGAAAGCACAATCCTCGATGATAAGTTTTACTTCCTTTTTATTATTCTTGTTTTTCGATACTAGTTTCATACAATCTTAAGACGAAAAATCGATTGTCTAATAACGATCTGTTATTATCTAGTATTGTGCTTCGTTGTTGTTAATCTTGCTAAGATGGAAAAACCTAGTGGTAAGTCCATCCAAACCCGAGATTTTTGATGGCAGAAATTTTAAACCGCGGATGAAAAAATGCGGTTTTATCCGACTACTCAAATTGGTTGAATGGATTTCGATTGTGAAACCCGTTTACAATGAAAATGAAGATGAACCCGTCGCTCGGTGGTGTGGAGAGATGGGAAAAGAAAAGACTATTTATGTAGAAATTATATACTTGATTGTCTTTCCCTTGATTTGTATGATGTAGTAGTACCTACTGTATCTTTTAAAGGATGAGTGAATACTCTTAATGCTTTCTATAGCTGGTTTTTCCAGATGGGTGTAATGATACAAGACACTCGATAGAGGCACCTATATGAGTGAGGAAGTAAAAGCCGCCTCTATATGAGAACTTATAGGCTTGTTCTCTAGAGCACTCATGAAACCTGGGAAGCTCATGGCTATACGAGCACAACTGAGGGAACTCTATGATGATTTTTGAAGTTATGTGTGTTACCTGTTGACTTGGCTTACATATAGGTTGAACAGTTCAAGACTAAGGTCACTGGTCAACTAGTAATCCCGACAGACAAACACCAAGCGAAGGTTCAAGTCGTATGACACCTTCACCCATTCATAACTTCTTCATACTCGAGACATTCTTGTTTTGTTTTTTCTTTTCTTCTGTTTCTTAATAATTCCATTCATGTGGGGGATTGTTGGAAATGTGAATGAATTTGTGTCCTCATGGGTTTGAACCCATGACCTTTTGTATCTACTACACTCTAATGTGGGGGGCTTTAGTCCCACATTGGTTACTAAACTTAAGACTCTTAAGTTTATATTGGTTGTGTCCTTATGGAGGGATAGTGTAGAGAGATATAAGGAGGTGCTCGTAGCCGCACACAAAGGCCTCCTTGGTTTGGGGGCTCGGGGAGGTGGGAGCTCCGAAAAACCTTAGTCTGCGTGTGCCCACACACGCCGCCAAGCAGGGGGCAAATCCAATCGGGCTTCAGCGTGGAGTCGCAGTCTTGGGGCTTGTTTTTGCGTTTTGGAAAAAACTAAGGTCTCTCCTGTTTTAGAAAATACGAAAACATCCTCTTATTAAAAACTGGTCTGGAGTATGCTGAGAGTTCCTGCAGAGCTGGTCATTGGCTGGTGACACGCTCATCCACTGTTGTATCCTGGGAGACGTACGCTTGAGGCTGGCAGCAACCATACCGGCGGCGTTTTTCGTCTTAAGGAAATTGTGCCGAGCACAATCCTCAGTGATAAGTTTTACTTCCTTTCTTATTACTGTTTTTCGATACTAGTTTCATACAATGTTTACGTTTCAAAGCAGGAGTTGTTGCGTCATTTTTGTTTCTTGCAGTTAAGAGTTGCATTTTAACTTCAATAGTCATTTCTAAGAATTTCTATCTTCTTGAGCAGGGTTCGCTGCGGGAACACAAAGAACAAACTGATGAGTATGTAATTCCTCATGGCGACTGGTTCGAAATTGTTTCATGTCCACACTACCTGGCCGAGATTGTAAGATACTCTCTTTCTCTCTCCAAACACCTATTAAAGTTTTACTTACAGACTTTGAAAGTACAAGTTACGAAATTATTCCCTAACAGGTACTTTGTATACTTAAAACAAACACAGTTAAGAATATTTTGGTAATTCTACAAGCAAAAGACAAATTATCAACTCGAACCATGAAATTACTGGGAGTATCCATTTCCGTAATTAAATCAAAACGCTAACAGAAAATCTTCTCTTTCTTTAGGCCAGTAAAAGTGAATGCTATTGATAGTTGTATACTGTTCTTGTATTTTTAAATTTCCGTCCAGGTTATTTATGCTGGTCTTTTGGTTGCTAGTGGAGGATCAGACCCCACGATCTGGCTACTTTTTGGATTTGTGGTATCTCCCTTGCGGTGAACTCCACCAAACTTTGAAAATTCTAATTGTTTCAAAATTACTCTTCTAGTCTGTTTATTTGTCTTTGAAACAAATATGTTTGGCAGGTGATTAATCTTGTCTTCACAGCAGCTGAAACTCAAAGATGGTACTTACGTAAATTTGAAAATTACCCACGAAAAAGGCGTGCCATTCTCCCCTTTGTTTATTAGAGATTTTGTACACTGAATACTTTGCTTTGTAGTGCAACTTTGTTTATTAGAGATTTTATACACTGAATACTTTGCTTTGTAGTGCAACAAAAGCACCAAACCGTGTATATAGATAAGGTCAGGTACAAACATTTCAACACCCCTCGGCTCCTCACTGTTTGTTTTAGAAATTCTCTGCGGAACTGCGGACTTATGTATGTCTGATGCGAAATAAAAATGTTAAAAACGATAGGGTTCTTCTGGGTTTCAAATTTTTTGATAAAAGAAACATTCAGAAAGAAACTATTGATTATGTCTAATGAGAATCTTACGAGAAACTACTATTAACTCCAATAGACCCAAGAGGTTGTGCAAGAGGAGAGAACACCTTCCTGCAAAAGCCAATTAATCAAGCAATGACATTTTTCAGGAGATGGAAGTATCAGAATCGAGGAATCATGGTGAGCGAGAAAGGACAGCAAGAGTTATTGGGGCGGTCTCCAAAAAGGATCGAGCCATATCCTTAAAGTACTAGTGTACAACAATAACGAATTTGAAGGTGTTAGCAAGGGTGGTTGGAATGGAATCGTAGCACGGAATACTCATATTGTGGTGTGCGAAAATCATCACTTAATGCAATAGAGTAAACTTCTAGCCAGCGGTGGAAACGGCCAAATCTAATGCAAATGCCATCACTTACTAAACAAATGTAATTTAGCAGTAGAAACAGCCAAACCTACTGCTTATTACTAAACCTAATGAACAGATGTGCTCATCGTTGCATCTGGTTACATATACTCGTCTCTTGTCATGGTTTTCGAGTGCAGTGCTTTCATCCAAATATGCATTCTGGTCTAGCTACTTATCGATAAATGTTTTCCAAGCCTGCCAGTACAAAATACAACATCCTGTATGACTTGATATCTAGCCCTAAGAGGCTACGATGCTTTGAGGATTAGATTTACCAAATTTTAAATGAGGTTTCCCTTTCCAATCCAGATTTTTAAAAACTCAACAGAGATAATAATAAACAAAGAAGCACATCTGACTCAAAGCAAAGATGGATGTATGATTCACCGAGTTATGTGACTCCAACCTAAACATATAGGCACATAGCCGAACAACATTCGACATTAATACTGATGGTTTCATTCTTAATACTGATGGTTCGGTCTGCAAGGATAGAGGGGGTGGATTCGGTGGCATCATACGAGATCATTTTGGGTCCGTGATCATGGTCTGGTTGTGACCAGAACATGTCAGTGCTTCACCAGAAGCCTAATGCTATTCTATATGGGATGAGTGGTTGTCTGCAGATGCATATCAAGAGGATAGCTATACACTCTGACTCCCTTATGGCTGTTAATCTCATTAACAGAGGAGTTGACGCACCTTAGAGTTCAACTTACTAGGACATATACAATCTATATGTATTAGGTTTGAATCTATTGATTTTGTTCATGTATTCAGGGAGTGTAACTTTGCAGCAGACTACCTTGCTGGACTAAGTACCTCTCTCGAACAACACGTTTACTCTGTCCCTCCTCTAGATAATAAATTCACTACTATTGTAAGGGAGGATGTTACAGGGAAAGTGTACTTAAGATTCTCATTTTAATACAGGTAAGGGTCTGCCTAACCCTAGCTCAAAATTCAAAAAAAAAAAGCATTTGACATTAAGCCCCATAAAGCACAAAACCAAGTAAAACAATCTAATTACTCTTAAACAGTTTCAATTTTCTTTCTGGGCATGGACTAATCCAATTTAATTAAAGAAACAAAGCAGGCTCCAGTGCATTCTGGGAAAAAGAAATTATACCACACAACTAACTAACCAGATTGTTACCCTCGTCAAAACTGGTAACAATCTGGTTGACAAATCATTCAAGGATCAGCTATGGTAACCTCAACCTCAACGCCTGGTTCAATCTGGATGGAAGTGATCTGTTTCACAACTTCGGACGAACTCAGCAGATCAATAACCCTCTTGTGGACACGCATCTCAAACCGGTCAAAGGTGTTTGTACCTAGAAATGACAAGAATAATGGGAACACATCAGAAGAAAGGACGAGTACAAAAGGGAGCGTAATTATAAACATGTATTGCCTTACAGAAACTATGCATGAAAGAAGGGGAAGAGTCGGGCAGTATTTAGAGACATCTCGTGCAAGCACAAAAATGTCAAAAAATTTCAATAACATACTAAAGGAATATATCCAAGTAGCCATTCATCAGTAGTATAGAAGACAAATAAAATTCAGAGTGAGATGCATTGCATCTCATTTTTTCTTTTAAGGAAGAACCCTTCTCCATATTCCATATTATAAACAAAACAACGACGGCCGTGGAATAACTCCACGTTCCAGTCTACCTATCATTCTATCACCCTCTCAGCAAACAATATTCATAGCTCGCTCACAATCACATTTTAAGTCCAGAAACATGACATAAATAAAATAAAAATCAGAAGCAGTTGCAAGTAAGATGTTAACAATAATGCGTGTTGCACGATAAACAGACAAGCAAAGGATATCTAATATCTTAAACAGTTTAACTTTAACATATGAGGCACAGTTTGAAAAATTACATTGTCCCTACTACATCTAAAGCTAAATTATGAATATCTTTTCAACAAACCATAGCAGTAAACACGTATGAGAATTTACAAACAGCCAACCCATCAAAATTTTCTTAACAAACACACCTTCTCCACATGGAGCTTTCCTGGTAGTGATTTTCAGAACTTTGGTGGGCATTCTCACTGGTCCCTTCACCTTCAGGGTTCTGGTCTTCGCTCCAGTCACAAGATCAGCACACACTGTTTACATGAATAAAAACTATTTAAACATTTTGTACTCGGTAAAAAAATATATATATTACAATAACTTTACAAGATCATCAAGACACACTGTTTACCTTTCTCGAGATTCTTGACATTCTTGGAGGAAAGAGTAATCCTAATACGATGTTCATCAGGCCCTTGCTCCTCGTAACCCTGCTTTGCAGGCTTCTGCATACTCATCGCCATATTTTCACTGTTTTAAATAAAAAGAATCGACCTAGATTGCAAGAATGAAGAAAGAAACCCTAAACTGAGAGAGATAAAAAAGAGTCAAGTCAAATATTTAAACGGATCTTAGTTCTGCTTAGTGGGCCAAACCCGAAAAGTTCGAATATGAGTACGGGCTTTAGCTCTCTGTGGAAGAGCCACTGGACCATAGTCTTGAATCTTGATAAGCAAGTTAAGTAGATTGTTGACCAAATTGCGTTTCATCCATTCCAAGTTTTCTGATCGATTTCCTGAAAGTAGATCAAAGTTGCTACCATTTTCCATAGATTACACTAGTGGAAACCATACATCTAAACAAGACAACCGAAAAATATATACAAACTTCGCAATTACTGTCTTGGCAGCAAAATGGAAAACTATTACAAGGTAAAAACTTCACTGCTTCAACACAGTAGACAAGTAGAGACGGGGCAACGAAAAAAACACATGTTAAAATTGGCTCATGGTACCCACTGAAATGAGGTTCACACTAACATTCCCAAATAATGTGGTGCTAAATCACATATCTGACATGGTGACATTCATGATATCCATTCAGTATGATTGATGTGATCCCGACTCTCCCATATTGTCTTTAACACACGCAACAAACATAGGATCAAGGTTACGGTATGGCGTGGTTTCTAAAAGCCTCTGAAAATAAGATATTTTCAATCCAGAATTTCGAGCAATATCTGCTCGAACCCACCCTGAGCAGTCGTTAGTATAGTAGCACCACTCACTACAACTACTGTTTTTTCATCAGCAAGATTTGCAAGAGCCACCATTGTCTCTGGTTCAGTGATGGAAGAAGCATCGACCAGAAAAATATGACTAAAATGGCCGGAAGCTATGCCTTCATTGTGTAGCCGAAAACTACTCAGAAATGTTGATAGTACCACCTTAAATCTGCGGAGCTCTGGGAGTGGTGGACATGTAAAACACTCTCTGTTATAAGGGAACAACGGAAGGATTTCATAGGGTACACCATCGATCTCTTGAAAGGCAGCGTTAGCTCGAAAAATTTCAGATTCATGAATCTCTTCGACTCTTCCATCAAGATTTTCATCAGCACTTCACATATGCTATTGGTAGGAGCACTTATAAGGGTTCGGCAACCAGGAGACTTTCTGCAAATTTGGAGGACTGCTTCTCGAATTACCAAACCAGTTGCCCATAGTCTCTTTTCTCAAACAGCAGATCCTGTACTTGACAGCCTTCCCGTAATATAGACAGAGAGCTGGCCTACAACTAGGAAAAGTGGAAAAGCGTTGAGACTTAATATACTGCATACTGCAGAGACCTGGTCCTTGTTGAGGTTTCGGTGGGAAGGGATGACACTAGGACTGGCCCAACTAATCCTACTTTTCTGGCTAGGGAAGAGAAAGTTGCGAAACAAAGGGTCAGTTGCTGATGCGACTGCTTGGTGACAACGTTTTAAGCAGACTCTATTGAATGAGAAGCTAACATCAAATCTGCGTGTCGAAGAATGCTGCCGATGAAAATCATCACCAAACTCTGCTAACACAAGATTACTTTTCACCACACGGTAGAGAATCCCCTGTTCACGAAAAATATTAGAAACAAGTAAAGGTAAGACTCAGAGAAAATGTACCTATGAATATAGAATCTTAAACTTTCTGTTACAATGAGAGCACAGTAATGTTTTATTTTGATTTATGAAGTATGCTTAAGCTGGAGTCAGGGTGTTTAAGTGTGTTTAACATCAGACCGTTGGCAAATAATAAAGGTACAAAATACACTCACCAACTCAGTTTTTTTTTTTTTTTCGATGCTAAATTACTAAGCTTATATATTATCACCTACAGGTAAACTGGAACACATGAATTGTCAACCATACACTTCGGAAGATCAGAATTTCCAAGCTGATGGTTTGCCCATCTAGCTAGTAAGTCTGCATCCCCATTTGAAATCCTACTGATCCAATTAAAAGTACATGAACTAAAAACCAAGACAATAGAGTTTATAGAGGTCTTCAGCGATTCCAATGACCATTTGCATTCTGATCCTTGAAGCACCTTCATCACCTCCGTATTATCACCCTCCAACACATAGTAATTATATCTAAGCTGCTTTGCCAAAAGTGCAGCAACTTCTACTGCTCCCATCTCTGCTTCCTCGACCTCATGAGCCGTGAATCTCCTAACTGCTGCTCCAACAATGTCCCCTTCACTATTACTTGCTATTGCTCCAGCTCCAGCCTATCTTGTATTCCTGGTAAAAGAGGCATCAAATCTAATCACAATGCTTTCATTTGGGATTTCAGGAAATAGTTTATCAATAGTTTCATTAGAAATACTAATTGAAACTCGAGAGTGGTTATCGAAAAAAAAAATTGAAACTCGAGAGTTAGAGAAAGCTTCTCTGTATGCATCATAGCACTTGTCTGCCAATCCTTTGCTCTGTCTGATGATGCGGTCCCTATTTGCCTTTCTTTTTTCAAATTTGACCTCATTTCTGGAACTCCATATATATGTGTTGGAGCAGGTACATGATGTGAGTCCCAGCCAAGCATAGCTCAGTATTCTTGCTATGGCACCAAGACAGGTACAAATCTAGCCTCTCCTTCAAGCTTGGGTGCTGGTGTTTCCTATTGATTCTCAGTCCCACTTGCGAGCTAAACCAGACTGCTCTAGTCCAGTCACAAGTGAAGAACAAATGCTCTGCAGTTTCCAGTTCTCTATTGCAAAAAAGACATGAGAAGTCCTCCTTCATTTTCTTTTCTGCCAACTTATCTCCCATAGGCAGCACATACATATATAGCTTCTAAATGAACATCTACATATAAGAAGGCAGAGGGGTTGCTCAAAGCTGTTTTATAGCTGTGTAGTTTGCACTAGAGCTTTGGCCCATCTCAGCTTTCTTTTTATTCAGAAACTCATATGCAGACTTAACTGTAAGCCTCCCAAACTTCTCCATAGGCCGTATCATTTTGTCAGCAGATTCAGAGGCAAGTCTAACAACTACCTCCTGAATTCTCTGACTTATGAAAGGATGGAAATATTGATTGAGTTTGACTAGATCCCATCCACTACAATCTGTCAGAAAGAGATATGAAACATGAAGGTTGGACAGAGTGTTATCCACCACTCCCAATTCTTCTAGAGTCACAGTTCATTCAAACACCTGAGCCAAGGATCCTTTAGAATGGAGATGGTGGTACCCTTTCCTATTCTCCATATCAGGCCTCCACTGATGGAGTTGAAAATTTTGTGGATACCCTTCCAAAAGTAAGAGGCTTGGTCAGGTGGTTTTTCCACATCTCCAATCCATTTCTTGCCATATATGCTAAACATAGTTCTAGTCCACATAGAATGTATGTCTGTAGCTGCCTTCCAAGGAAGCTTAGCTAACATCGCCACATTCATATCCCTTGTCTTTCTGAGGCCCAAACCTCCTTCAAGTTTGGTCTTACAAATTTGTTCCCACCCAATGGTGTGAACACTTTTTGAATTTTCTATTCCATTCCACCAGAAATCCCTACATGTCTTATCTATCTTATTGCATGTGGCCAATGACAACAAATAAGTAGACATGACATATAGGGGAGTGGCCTGGATCACAATTTGGATAAAAGTAGTTCTCCCAGCTTGAGACAACACCTTAGCTTTCCAACCTTTGACTTTTCTATGGATTCTATCCACCAAAAAATCAAAGTCCTCAGTCTTTTTCCTAGACAGCATAATAGAAACCCCTAGATACTTTTCTTTTAAATAAAAGTTCCTCATTCTCCAAAAACGTTTGAGCTTTATTTTCTGCCTATATTTGTCATTTCTACTAAAGAACACACTAGATTTATCAAAATTTATTTTCACCCAGAGGCATTGCAATACTCATCTAGAATCTTCTTTAGATGACCACTTTTAGCAAGGTTTGCTCTTGTGAACAGAATTAAGTAATCTACATAGAGCAAATGGGTAAGAGCTGGAGAGTTTCTCCTTATCTTGACACCATGCAGCTCAGCTCTCGCAATCATCCTAGAGAGAGCCTCAGAGACCAAAATAAAGAGATATGGGGATAGAGGATCCCCTTGTCTCAACCCTCTCTCAGGGATAAACTTCTCTAGAGGAGAGCCATTGAGCATGACCTGGAAAGACACTGTGGAAAGGCATTGTTGTATCATACTTCTCCACTTATGATTGAACCCAAGTTTTTCAAAAATGTTATCAACAAAGGCCCATTCAACCTTGTCATAGGCCTTGTCCATGTCCATCTTAAGAGCACACCAACCCTCATTTTTATTTTTCATATTTTTCATATTATGGAACACCTCACAGGCAAAGCCTACATTGTCCCCAATACTTCTACCTTTAATGAATGCCCCTTGAAAAGGAGACACAATTCTATTCATAAGACCTTTTAGCCTGTTTGCAAGAATCTTAGATACAATTTTGTACCCAAAGTTACATAGGCTGATAGGTCGAAATTTAGAAGCATGGTCAATATTCACAACCTTGGGAATCAAGGCAATGTAGGTCTCATTGAACTGAGGATTAAGGTACCCAAATGTGAAGAAATCCTGCACAAAGGAACCCACAGAGGGCCCTACAATATCCAAACATTTCTTATAGAACACCCCTTGAAACCTATCAGGTCCAGGAGATTTGAGGTTGCCCATCTTATTGACCACTTTCCAAATATCATCCTTATCAGGTACGCTAGTGAGAATCTCATTTTCCCTCTCACTCACACTACTTTGGAACAGTTCCAAAATATGGTAATCCCTTTCAGGTTGATCTGAAGTGAAAATCTCAGTAAAGTAGTGATTTAGAGAGGTTCCTACTTCAGTTCTACCTTCTTTCCAATTTCCATCATCATCCTTGATCTTTTCTATTTTGTTTTTCCTTCTCCTACAGATGGTGGATAGATGATAGAACTTGGTATTCTTACCTCCATCTTTAATCCAATCAGTAGAGGATTTTTGCTTCCAAAAATTCTCCTCCTTTTCATACCACCCCAGCAGAATATCTTTCAAAAATCTTGGCTTTATTATAATTATCAATGGAAAAAGGCATAGACAAGACCCTATCCAGTTTCTTTTGTGTAGCCTTGATGTTAGAAAAAATGTTACCAAAAACATATTTATTCCATATGGTAAGATATTTCCTAGTTCTATTAAGCTTATGAATGAGATTGCTATCAGGAAGATCATGAGTGATAGCATTCCAGGCATTATCAATAACAGGTCTTCAAGTATCATCAGTTAACCACATATGAAAAACTTAAAAGGTCTAGGGTTCTGTTTTTCTTTTTTTATCTAGATTTATGATTAAAGAAATATGATCAGATGAAGAATTAGCAAAAGTTTGTACTAGGGCATGAGGGAAAAGAGTTAGTCCCTCAGGGGAGGCTAAAGCTTTTTCTAACCTTTCTAAAACATGATCTCCAGGTCTCCTATTATTACTCTAAGTGAACTTAGGGCCTTTGAAGCCCAAATCCGGTGGCTAAGATCATTTATAATGTTATTGAAATCATTCATACTTTTAGTGATTTTACTTCTCCCTCCAATCTTCTCATTCAACTGAGTAATAGCATTAAAATCACCAAACAGACACCAGGGTCCAGGGATCAAAGGGGCTAATTCCCTCAATTCATTCCACACTTTATTCCTATTGTGAGCAGCAGGTTCACCATACACAAAAGAAAAAAACCAAGCCTCAGTACTAAAATAATTAATGATTTTACCTGTGACTTGGTTCCGTGATGCCCCAAGTATCTCCAGATCCACTCCTTCTCTCCAAAGCACTGCCAAACCTCCACTCCGGGCAATAGCTGGAATCGCAAAATGCCCATTGAGCTTAAGTTGCTTACTCAGACGTCCAATACTTTCCTTGCTAGCTTTTGTTTCAGACAAACAGACTATATCTATATTAAACCTACCAATCACGTCCTTTAGTTGTTGAACTATCGTGGTGATACCTATCCCTCGACAATTCCAGGCGTGGATTGTCATGGATACCAAGGCAGCTATAATGGGACAGCTACTGCGAACCCTGGAGGAGAAGACAGACCTCCACTGTATGAAACCCCCATATTGTGCTATTAATCAAGACTCTGTTGTATCCCTGAAGTGCTTTGTCCAGCATAATCCTGAACCCTTGTCCCTCCTTCCTTTTCCTCTACCTGACCATGATATTGGACACTACGAACCATTGTTGAGTCATCCATGGCTAGAGGTTGTGGTTGATATGTTGAATTCTCACCATCTGCTTCATATCCCACCATTTCATGCTGGATTTGGTTTTCCAACTCATTTTCAAGCTCATCGTCTTCATTCGAGTAATACACTTCCATGGGCTTGATTACCACCATTCCGTTCTTCAGATACCCCAGATTCAGTTTATCAGTCGTTCATACCTTCAGATTCTATTGGTGTAGGATCTGTGGCTGAGTCTTCCTCCAGCTGCTCCTTCGAAGCATGTGATTCTGTTGAATCGCTCGAAATATGAACTATGCGAGCGTTCGTTGGTATCAACAGATGACCTTTCCCTTTGCTCCTCATTTCAGCTGTAATTTTCTTAGCTTTCTTAGAACATTGCTCAATCACCCTTTTACTTCTTCTTACCCATCCATCTCCCCCATTCATAACCATCTCTCCTTTCTCTTCCTCACTGAGACAGAGTTTTCTTTTTTCCCTTTTCATAGTCTCCTCTCCTTTTTCCTTATTTGCACTTTCTAGCCTTGCTTTAAACTCAGATCTAGAACCCTTATCCTTTTTTCCTCGGGAAGCCATGATTTTGAAATCTCTTCCACGTGTAGCATTGTTGAGGGATCGATGAAGAGGAATCATTTGGTTTTCTCTATGTAGTTCCTTGTTGACTTCTTATGCAGCTCGAGACACCATCCTTGGAACCTGAACTCTCTTGTGTGGTTGTTGGACAATCAATCTGGGCTTTAGGTCGGCCACAACCTTTGGTATCATCTGACCTACTCAAGGTGCACCTGTCGCTCAACCCCCCTTCTTGATATTTTTCATAGTGGGTTCCCGAATATTCTATTGGGCTGGCAAGAGACCCTTCCATCTCGGTGTTCCAGGTCCTTCCAAAAACTACAAAGCCCAATGAAACTCCTTTGTCCACCATATCCATGTCTAGGCCCATAGGGTTATATGTTGGACTTTGTTGTTTCTTCCTTCCATTTTCAGCTTCTGGTCCAGGACCATGTGCCTCCCATCCTGATCTTTGGGCCTGAGATCCAGTACCCTGCTTTTCTATTGGGCTAGGCTCTTTATCAGATATGACCGTTTGATTTCTTTCCGTTGGGTTAGCCGTTGCGTCTGTTGCTGTGTGCCCTACCTCTATTACCTTGGTTTTGTCTCTTCCCTCACCTGTGTCAACTGTCGTGGATCTGAGCTGATAAGAGCCCAAAACTGTAGTTTTAACCCTGTAATAGTCATACTTTTAGACCAATTATGTGAGTAATAATTAAGAGTTAATACTGATTACGTGTTTTTATGCGTTTCAGGCTTCAAAGTCAATTATGTGCAGAAATGTGCCACTTTGATGAGATAAAGGAGCAATGGTTGGTTGCTAAGGAGTTCTGTGATTAAAGGCCAAGATTCAAGAAGACAAAGCCTTCGTAAAGCCCGTTCAAAAGCTGAAAAGTCGACGCGGGCAGAAACAACACATAAAGTCAGCAGAACTTCCGAAGGCCGTATCTTTGGACTCAGACCTCGGAATTGGGCCTACCTTATGTCAAAACGACCAGCTCAGAAAGAGTTTTTCAATGGTCTAAGCCTTGACCCAATCAGAGGAGCAGAAGTGGACGAAAAGTTTATTGAAGCCAACTGTAGCTGAAGAGGCCTTTTTGGACTGAAAGAATTGGGTTTTGGGCCTAATTCTCTGGCCCAAAACATGGCTCCAAGCCCATGCACGATTTTTGGATCTGAAACATATAAAAACAAAAGCTTAGCTCTTTGTTAATGGTAGATAGTTAGACTTAGATTAAAAATTGGATTAGTTAGCCTCCATTAATTAGTTTTAGAACTTAGTTTTAGAATTTCAATTAGTTAATTAATTAGTTTTTCATATCTTGTTTTAGATCTAGTTTCATGTTTAATTAATTACTTTAGAACAAAGTAGATTATTAATTTAGTATTTGAATCATTGTTTTATTATTCATTAGATTAATAAAATAGTGTTCTTGGTAATCTAGTTTTATTTTCCATTTACTTATTTAGTTCAATTCTTAGATTCAATTATTTGTCTTTATTAGATTGAATAGATTTTTGCATGAGTAGTTTCCATTTGAGTTTAAATAAGCAAAGTTTTAATCTTTATATCATGTCTTGTTCGAATTTGATTGGGAATGATAGCGTGATGATTCTCGGCTAAACCTCCATTAGAGGGGGTTGAGAAGCCTTGATGAAAGCTTTATTCCGATTATCGTAGAGTCGTCGTAATTTCCTTTCCACTCTAGAAATGATTAGTTCACCATGAGAATGGGTGTAATCGTTCACATGCTAGTTATGAATTGGTATAAATGCCATGTGTAATTAGGGATTAGGAATAACTGCATTATTCTCATGGGCGATTCAATTCGGATTCTTACGATTAATTAGTTAGTGGATTAAGTTGAGCTAAGGTGGAATCAATCCCCTCTAACTCCTTATCATAGAATCGACGTAGTAGTATTCCCATAGTTGTTTAAAGAGTCGACTAGTTGCATCTTGTGGGTAGTTGCATCGTAGTCTAGTTATCATTTCAGAAATCTCTCATTAGACTTAGAGTAGAGTAATTAGACTAGAAAACACAACATGCGGAAGGACTAGGAGTGGAACGAACTTCCTACTCCACTATATCTGTTCAATAGATAGAGAGTAGAACAATCTTTGATAAATTTAGCAACGTAATTAAGTTTAAGTTTACTTACGTTTTGAGTTTTATCGTTCATTTCGTAGGTAAACTTTATCTTTTTATCGTTTATCATGAGCCATCTGTCCTTTTTTTCTCGTGCATAGTTTTTCCGGCCACCAAACTCCCATTTCTCCCTTTCTGGCGCTAGCGTTTCTTCAAACCAAAGTTTTGTTGGTATGCCAGCAATAGTAATGGATTGTTTGCCAGAAAAAGTTGTCCCATTGAAGAACTTATTTGCTTTCATCTAGCTCGTAAAATGCGGTTTGATATCTTTTGTTGATTGCGTATCCGGCAGGCATATTGGTCATGACCAATGATACCACAGAAATAGCAGAACACCTCCAACTTCTCATACTTTAGCCTGACCACTAACTCTTCCCCTGTCTCTAGCTTGACCTTTTGATCCTTCTGTAGCCTTTCTTTGATATCCATTTCTACGCGGACTTGAGCTACTGGTTGATTGAATTCTGGTGGGCAGGATATATCTGCTTCCTTCACCATCCCCAAGTTCGCTCCAATCTTCCAAACATTGGCCTTGTTAATCCTTTCTTTTGGGAGGTCCCATATATGTATCCAGAACTTAACAAAGTCAAAATGGTATTCTTCCAACCTCCTGTCTCCGGCCCATTTCTTTACCGAGAATATGTGCCCTTCCAACATCCAAGGGCCATTATTGAGCACATGTTTGCATTCCTGTATTTCCTCAAAACTGATTTTAACATGTTCTCTATCAATCCGTTCTAGATTTATCCTTCCTTTTGTTTGCCATACCCTGTGTAAATCTTCCCCTACTTCCTCCAGCTTCATGGGATATCCACCATACATTTTCCCTACCAAAGTAAGTTCTTTGTTGACAGGCTCTTCTATATTGATACAATTGATCTCTATACTTGATGTTTTTTTAGTAAAGAACAGATTTTTGATATTCTGTTGTAGAACCTCGATCTGGCTATTATTGCTGCTATCTCCAGGATGAACAACCTCTATTTATGAGGAATTCATCATATTGTTTCCTTCTTTCTTTGTCTCAGAAAAGCTTGTTACCCTAAGAACACTTAATATATGAAAGAGAGAGTTGTGGAGAGAGGGGGGGGGGGGGGGGTAGATGAGAAAAAAAAAGTTAGAATAGCAAGAAGCAAAACAATCAAGAAGAAGAAAGAGGAGAGCTCTGCTATCGCCTGCAGGAGAGGCTCTCAACTTCACTGAGAGTCAAGTTAAACAATTACCACCAACTCAGTCTGCGTTAAGCTTTCTTCAAGTTTGATTTGGCTTCAACTTGCATATTATACCATAAGACAGCCTATCTCATCCGGCTTCCAATAAAAGAAATACATACTCAATAACTAGTTGGACTTGACTTGGTCATTGTTTCACATACGAATGTCTTGTCGAGTGAGCAGAGCGAACGGTTCTTGGGCCTAGGGGGGGGGGGTACAAAATGTAACTTGACCCACGTGTGTCGGTCTATCTGTCTCGGTTTTACCTTAACACTCTCATCTTCTTCTTCGCCCAAACTCTTCCTCCTAAAAAACTCCTCTCTCTCTCTCCCCAAGCTCTGCTCACTCCCAACTGCTTAGCAGTTAATCTAGTAAGTAGTAACAGTTACACTTGCCACTCAGTGCCAAAGCTCGTTTAAATGGCTATGGAGAGATTGTGTAGACTAAAGGTTTCCAACATACATCCATGTTAAGCATGAGTGGAGACTAGTTTTATTTTTTTACCTAGGATAAATCAGCATTTACACGTTATGTGTTCCAACTAATACTCATCATAAATTCCAATTTGCAGAATAAGTTGGTGAAGAGGTGAAAAACGATATGATTGTCGTGGGCAAATATCGTTAGTTGATATTTCAGTTTAGTTAATATAAAGATATATCGACCTATAAGTTGAATGTTGCAGGTATGAGCGGGAAGAAAAGTGGAAAAGAAGAGGATGGACACATGTTAGCACCTGATTGGAGGATAGCTAACTTGAAGAACTATATAAAGACCATAACAGGAGAAAGAAGAATTATTATGTTTCTTCCCCACAAAAATATTATAAAACCAGAGCGAGAGTGAGTGAGTGTGTAAACTCTTGATCAATACAAATTATCTTTCTTCCATCCTTGAATACTTTAGTGAATCATTGCTGATCATTAGTGAATCATCATTGATTACCACATTGGTGCCGTTTGTTCATCGAGAAAGAATCATCAACTGATTTTTTCTTCGGTGAGCGAATCGTATCGAGGAAGATTTGTTTGTGAGATCAGTGTTTAGTTTCAAGATGCCTCCTAAGAGAAAAAAGATTTGATTGGAGGAGAGCTAACTTGAAGGACTATATAAAGACCAGAACAGGAGAAAGAAGATTTAATATGTTTCTTCCCCACAAAAAGATTGTAAAACCAAAGTGAGAGTGAGTGAGTGTGTAAACTTTTGATCAATACAAATTATCTTTCTTCCATCCTTTTAATACTTTAGTGAATCATTAGTGAATCATCCTTGATTACCACAATGATATTAGAGAAAATAAAGACTAACCTGAAATTGTTTTCCATTCATTTCTGAAGAATGTGTTAGAATCTCTTTGTTGTATTTCAATCTACTTAAGAGTGAACAAAGTGGAGGTGGTGAACATTGAGTGTTCTCTCCATTTTTATGTTTGGAAGATAGTCCTCTATTGCCTAAACTTGTTTTACTTTTGGAGCAAGTTTCGGATTTCTGTTTCCAATAGGTTTCCTATTTTGTTTCTGGAAACCGACTGTGACTCTCTATATAACCAGGAATGTGCGTCTAGATAAAATATACTTACAGAAATAGATCTCGCACAAACAAAACCCAAGCTTCTCCTTCTCTTCTGACTGTCAGCCACCAAAGAGAGTTATTACGCCGTTCTAGAGAGAAGTTTGATTAATGCAAAACCAGCCTTCTGTAACAATTGAATCCTGTAAAGAGAAGACGCCATTTTAGCCTTTCTGCACCAGTGAAAGGGGCGAAATCTTTCCTTAAGGATAGTCATATCAACGCCTTGGTTGTTCACTATTCGTCTACTGTTCCTTTTGTTCTACTCTAGTTGCTGTTTAAATACAACTATACTAACAATCTTAAGGAAAGAGATATTCGTAGAACAAAGGATAGTGCTTTCAGACGACTGTGAGGGAGTAATATTCACATCCAATGAATATCAAGCACGTGTCCAGCACAAACATGAATGCAGATCGACCTTCGATCCTCATCCTCATAGCTTGCTTCATAGCGACTCAACTAGGGCAATCGATCTAACTAATATGTAGTCAACCGACTTGGAAGTCTTCGTCACACAAGCTCGCTTCATAGTGACTCACTACACACGAATGACCTCTCATGGTAGCGATCTCCCAGACTCTCACTCACCTTAACGGTCGGTAATGTATGTCTTTATTACTACCATCAAGACCAGAGCTTCAGACGCGCTTCGTAATAACTCATCATCATGGCTCGGAAGTGACTTGAAGACCTGGATCTGACCTGACCTGATTCAAGGTTCCCCCAGAAAGAGAACTTGATATGTAGGCAGTTCGTCCATACGAACTCGGTCAATCCTAATAATCCATTCTATCACCTCTGAATTACCAACACTTGTAAGGTTAGACGAAATATAACCTTTACATTGGCGCCGAATGTGGGGACCGAATTTCTTGAAAGTTCATCTACTAAAAACTTACAGTGCTTCTAACCATCTTCCTAGAATCACCAATTTTCAAGCCCACGAAGCATGAATAGCCTCCAAGATCAAATAAAGGCTATAGCTACCCAGATGGAAACCATGAACAACAACATCACCCACCTCCGACAGGAGAACGCCGCTCTCAAAACCCGAATCTTAGAACCCGAATGGGGTTACCGCTGAGGACGGGATCAATGAGGTCAACTAGCAGATCAACAACCTCTCCCAGCGGATCAAACAGAGCAATGGGAAGAAGGACGCCACTCAGGTTGTCCATAAGATGCTGAAGACGTATCGGGCATCACCTTTCACGCTCGAAGTACTCAATAAATCCTCCCTTCAATATTTCATTCAACCTCGGTTCTCAATGTATGACGGCAGCACGTGCCCTGGTTAGCACGTAGCTCGCTACATTCAGAGCCTTGCACTCTACAGTGCGCAGGAGTTCGACCACCTGCAATGTCGCTTGTTCCCAGCAAGCTTAAAAGACGGAGCTTTCGACTGGTTCTACTTGCTAGGACTAAACTCAATCGACAGCTTCGAAAAGCTCACTGACTAGTTCACTAGCCAGTACGTCCACAACAGACGTAAGATAGCCGACCTCAATTCACTCTTCCAATTGTCTCAGAAGAGTGACGATCCAATTCGCACCTTCCTTTAACGTTTCAAGACAGAACTACTGTCCATGGAGAGCGGCCTTAAGGAGTCATTCGCCACAGTAGCCTTCTCAAATGCGATCAGGAAAAACACTGATCTGTCCAGGTCACTCATGAAAGAGCACCCTGAAACACTGGCCGAACTGTACTCACGCGTGGAGAAGTACATCAAGCTTGCTGAAGGTAATGAAAAAGAAAGGCTAAAGACTGCAGGTGAGGTCGCGGCGATCTCAGATAACGCCCCATCTTCCAACAAATGACCCAGGCAACAGGGTTAGCAGACCAACAACCGAAACCAAACCAAAAGAGAGTTCGCTGTGCTTACAAGATCTCCAAGTTACATATTGGAGAAAATAAAAAACACGACCTATTACCGACCTGAGGTAAAACGGCCAGAGGACACACTAGGGAAGCTGTACTGCGCTTTCCATAAAGCAAAATGCCATGAGACCAACGAATGTGGGGTGCTCAAGTACTACCTTCAAGACCTCATCGAGGCAGGGCATCTCAAACATTGTACTGATATACCCGATGGCGACCTGCGTCACAAACTCATGGCTCGCAGAGAGCAAAGCCGAACTCCACCACGCCCAATCAACCGAGCTCGTTCTCATGCAAGAGGACGTTCAAAGGAGCGATTGCATCACGAGCGTCGTCAGCACTCCTCTGAGAGAGACACCAATAGAACCATTAACATGATCACCTTCCAAGATGACTTGGTCACGTCCTCCAGAGAGAAAAGGAGACGAGTGGGTGCCCTACACGAAGTCTACCAGTTCTCCTCACAAGCGGCCCCCATCCCATGCACAAATGTCCGCAGCTCAGGAGACATCACCTTCACTGAAGCCGACCTCAACAAGGTGTGCCTCCCACATAATGATGCCTTGGTAGTCCACGTCAAAATCAGCGACTGGACTATCAAACGCGTCCTGATCGATCCAGGCAGTTCGTGCGATATCCTATTCTATCATACTCTAAAAGAGATGAACTTGCCCAAATCAGTTATAGTCGATCCAATAGGCCCCCTATATGGCTTTAATGGATCACGAGTTGATCCAATAGGTGACATCATTCTACCTATCTCGATAGGATCGCATAAAGACAAAGTCAGCATCAACACACGCTTCAACGTTCTGGATGTCAACTCGTCCTATACTGCTATACTAGGATGTTGTTGGATCCACAAGATGCAAGCAGTCCCATCAACACTTCATCAAGTGTTGTGTTTCCCCGACCCCAGAGGCATGATGGAGCTCCGCATCAAACAACTCGATGCTCACAACTGTAATTAGATCCACTCAGTTAGCAAACCCACTAGGGCTTCACTCAAAAACAAAGGCGAGATTGTCAAAACCAAGCTGGCAGAAGACTTCATCTCTGAGGTCAAGATTTTGATCAACACCCCCCACAGCAACCTCACTAGGGGATCAGTCAAAAACGTCCCTCCCGAAGTCCAGACCCCAAAAGTCACCCCACCCCTTCAAGTGAAAGAGACACCGCAAGAGACCAAGACCCCAGAGGTCGCTCAGCCCACTGAAGCCGTTACTCAGACCGAGATAAACGAAAAAGTCAACCTAGGAACTGAGGACGACCCCAAGTTTGTTTATGTAGGAGCTAACCTTGATCCTACTCTCAAGGCACAACTTGTAAGCTTTTTATTATTAAATAAAGATGTTTTTGCTTGGTCGTATATCAATGTGCCAGGAATTGATCCCAATATTGCATGCTATAAGTTAAATGTTAATCTTGATGCAAAGCCAGTTCGCCAACGACCTAGGAAACTATCTCTTAGGTTCAGAAAAGCAATAAACGACGAGATTGACAATCTAAAAAAAGTAGGCTTCATTAGAGAGGTGGAATACCCTGAATGGATTGCCAACATAGTAGCAGTGCCAAAAAAGAACAACACAGTTCGCCTATGTGTCGACTTTACCAATGTCAACCAAGAAACCCCGAAAGACAGCTTCCCTTTACTAAGAATCGACCAACTCGTAGACCAAACTGCTGGCCACGAACTCATGTCATTCATGGACGCCTACAGTGGCTACAACTAGATCCTACTGGTCGAAGAATACCAAGAGAAAACATCGTTTGTAACAGAACAGGTCATTTACTGTTACAACATCCTCCCGTTCGGCCTAAAAAATGCTGGAGCGACCTACCAACGATTGGTCACCAAAATGTTCCAGGACATATTAGGAGACACCATGGAAGTTTACATAGACGACATAGTCATAAAAAGCAAAAAATCTGGAGATCACTTAGATCATCTCATACAAGTGTTCTCTAGACTCAGGCGAACTCATATGAAGCTCAACCCAGAGAAATGCCTTTTCGGCGTCTCCTTCGGGAAATTTCTGGGGTAACAAGTATCTCAGCGAGGGATAGAAGCGAACCCAGACCAGATTCGAGCGTTTTTGGATATGCCAAATCCAAAAACAAAGAAGCAGATACATAAATTGTTAGGAATGGTGGCAGCTTTAAACCGATTCATATCGAGAGCGTCAGACAAATACCGACCATTTCTACGAATTCTCAAGAAGGGCGAACAGTTCTCATAGAACGAACAATGCCACCAGGCATTCTCCACCCTCAAAGACTACCTCACAACACCACTTATGATGGCAAAACTGATTGACAGTGAAACGCTGGGGCTGTACCTAGCTGTTTCGGACTTCGCTATCAGTTCAGTTCTCTTCAAAGAAGAACGGAATGCAGAGAAACTGATCTACTTCACCAGCAAAATGATATTGCCAGTCGAGAAGAACTACTCACACATTGAAAAAACTATACTGGCATTACTTTATTTAGCAAGGAAGTTTAGGCCATACTTCCAAGCACACCCAATCAAGGTGCTCACCGACCTACCACTAAAGAAGATACTTCTCAAAGCCAACAAGACGACTTGCATGGCAATATGGGCAGAAGAACTCGGTGAACACCACATTGAATTCACTCCAAGAACCATTCAGAAGGGGCAGGTCGTTGCTGATTTCTTAATAGATTTCCCAGTTGACAACCTGAACTGGGAACCAGAAGAGAACGCCCCGACTTCTAAACAACTAGACCCATCGGTATGGTCACTGTTTGTGGATGGAGCTAGCAATCCAGGGGGCAGTGGAGTCGGCATAGTCCTAGTGTCACCAAATGGCTCTATGGTGGAAAAGTCAGTTCACATCGATTTCACAACCTCCAACAATGAAGTAGAGTACGAAGCCCTGATCATGGGACTCCGTATGGCGTTAAAGCTCGATGTTCAGGAGCTCAAGGTCTTTAGCGATTCACAACTGGTCGTTCGCCAGGTCGCTCATGAGTATACCACCAATGAAGGTAACCTTTCTAAGTACCTTCAAGTTGTAGATCAGTTATTACCGTCTTTCAAAAGAGTCACCATACAACATTTCCTACGGGACGAGAATTGCCACACTGACAGCTTGGCCTATCTCGTGACCCAAACACCGAACTGTGACCCTAGGAAGCTACTTATCGAGGTAGTCGACTGACCTGCTTACCAAAATGAGCACGTCCTAGAAGTTACCGATCTATGCCCACTCTCAGAAACTCAGATGAGTCAAACATGGATGCAACCTCTTATAAATTACATCCAGCTCGGAAAATCACCAAAAGATCGACCAAAAGCTAGACAAGTTCAATATCAGTCAAGTCACTACTACCTCATCAACGACAAACTTTTTAGGAAATCCGCTGGAGGACCCCATCTGAGGTGCATAAGCCCAGAACAGGGTTAGGCAATTTTCGTAAAAATCTATGAGGGAGAATGTGGAAACCACGCAGGAGGTCGCTCTCTGGCTCACAAAGCGATCTCACAAGGATACTTCTGGCCACGAATGCAGATCGACGCCAAGAAGTATGTACTCAAATGCATTAAGTGCCAAATATTTGGCCACAACATCATTCATCCAGCTTGTGAACTGATCAACATTGTCAGCCCTTGGCCATTCCACATGTGGGGCTTGGACATCATGGTCCATTCATTCCACAGAAGAGCATAAGCTTTCGGTTCGTCCTAGCTGCAACATACTACTTCACCAAATGGGTGGAAGCGATTCCCTTGGCTCATGTCAAAGAGTTTAATGTCAGAAACTTCATTTGGACCAACATCATTACCAGATTTGGCCTCCCCTACACATTGGTAATGAACAATGGCTCTCAGTTCAAAAGAAAAACAGTCAAAGATTTTTTGGCCAAATGGAAGATAGTTCACGCATTCTCCACTCCCCAGTATGCTCAGAGCAACGGTCAAGTAGAAGCTAGTATCAAAGCAATTCTGGAGAACTTGGAAAAGAAGATCGAAAAGAACAAAAGTCAGTGGCCAATATAGTTAGAAAACATCCTATGGGCTCATAGAATGATAGCTCGTTCTAGTACAAGTGAGTCACCATTCTCACTATGCTACAGTACTGAGGCCGTCATCCCTACCGAGCTGACAATTACAACGACTCGATCGAAGATCGTCGAATATGGACAGAATGACTCTATTCTTTCTCGTGAAGTCGACTTGAAGAACGACGTGACCTAGCAGCCATTCAAGTGGCATCCTACCAACAAACTTTGAGGAAGACATACAACAAGCAAGTAAACCCTCGCAGTTTCTAACCAGGCGACCTAGTCTTGAAAAAGACTAAGGATGACTTGAAACTGGCACCGACTTGGGAAGGCCCTTATATAGTGAAACAAGTCATTGGCAATGGAGCATATTGGATCAAAACCCAAGATGGACAAGCACTTCCATGTCCTTGGAATACTTTCTTGCTAAAGAAATTTTATCAATAAAAATTCCATTTCCATGAATTCTTTCTCTTAGCATTTTCCATATCATTTTATTCAGCATTAATGAACTGCAGTATCCCAATGCTGACAAATCTACGAACTAAAACGCTCTACAAAGCTTAAACGTTCTGAATGACTAAACGCTCACTCGAGTTGAGGGCTACATAACCTTAACATTTCTCGTTGGTTGGAGACCTATATTTGGGCTGAGCCCCAACCATTTCAAGAAGTGAACTGCCCAGGCAAGCTCAGGAAACCAGTTTTATTGTTTTACAACCATTCACAAAATAGAAAAACATTTAAAGAAACCTCACCAAGGAAGAGGAAATGCAGAAGCAATAGTCAAGCATCAGGAGTAACATGCTTATCTTCAGCATGCGCGGTAGCTCGGTCAGTAGGAGCAGTACTAGTAGACGGAGCATTACTAGCATCTCCAGGTACGACAAACACACTCGTACCTAGAGCCCCACGTTCATGCTCTCCTTTCAATTCAAAGTACGTTTTCTCTAGCAATGCGTAATCTTGGCACACTCTGTCATATATATGTCTGCTGAGCATGATGAGTAACTGACTTGCATTTCTTGGCGTGCTTTCGATTCCCCCGCCTTTCTTGCAAAGTCAACCATCGAATCCGACCAAAGAATGACTTCTGGACACAAGCGGTGTCCGATGCGACTTCCTCAATTCAACCAGTTCCTTCCTCTCAGTCTCTCGAGTGAGTTGCAAGCTCAACAGGTCCTGCTTCATCTTGCCCACATAATTTTTCATAGTTTCCATAACTCGGGCCGTATGCTTCAACTTATAATACCCAGTAAGAAACTACAAGAAAAACATACATGTTACTCCCATTACTAAAAGGAAAAGGAACCAGAGAATAGTAAAAGCTTACCAAACAGCAAGCCATATCCATGGTCTCCATAGTCTTATCCAAATCTTGGTCTTCCAGCATCTCCTTGTCACCATCCAAGACAATACCTTCCTAAAGACAGTTCGCTATGGGTGCAGGCCCAAGGCTACAAATGATCGCTTTTATCGGACGCCTTCTTCCCGTCGTCTTCCCAAATTCGAACGGTTCCCCCCAAATCGCCATCCTGCTCCCCCAACACACCAGCCCCAGAGCTCTCCCCAGCAACATCTTTTCCCTTCCCTCCCACAGGACGATCGCGAGCGCCCAGGTCGGCTCCACCCCTTGAACGCGGGTTCTTGAACACCACACCTTCAGTTTGCTGGCGCAAACCAAAAGCAGAGCGACCCACAGTTTTAGATCGTTTTGTGACCCTCGTGTCAGAAGAGACCGCCTTTCGCTTACCCATGTCGCGTGAATGGCGTGGCAAGAATTCAATCTCCTCCAAGATGAGCGGAGAGGTCTCCCTCACCCCTCCTGTAAGGGGGATTTCCCATCATTGAACAGATGACACGTGTATGGGAAATAACCTACGACTATAGATGTCCAGAATGAGACGAGGACTATCGGATCAGTTCTGTGAATAAGTGATCTCGTGCTTAGCATGAGTGTTTAGTGGACATGTGCTAGGCACGTGGTTGACCGCCTCTAAGTATGACAGTTCTCCAAGTTGTGAGGAACTAATATAGACAGTTCCTAAATAGAAGGAAATTGAAGAGGGCGATAGGATTACACTATCTTGACTATAGGATTACACTAGTACACTTTGTGTGTATTGAACAGGACTAAGTGAGGTTGTTTCTCTTTATACTGACTATAGAACAAACGCCTATGTTATTATGGATACTTGTCCTCCTAATCTGGATATAATAATGGGCACTTATGTGCATTGTACATTGTTTCAAATCATCAATGAATGGGATTCATTTGTGAATCAACAAACTCGATGGATTGGGTAATGACATTGTATGTAAGGTGTGCTGTTGATTGTAGAAGGAATTCGTGTCCCGCAAGAAGTCCGGCTGATGATGTCCCCTTGAGGAGCTCATAAGGATTGTCATGTAAACCCTGCAGGTGGATTTGATCCGACATGACAATAAGGTTGAGTGGTACTACTCAAGGACATAAGAAGTTGATTAATGTAGTTGTCAGTAACTTGACTTAATCAACGGACATTTAATATCTTAAACACAGGGAGGTCCACAAGCATATAATATAGAGCCCATAAACGTTGACACATAATTTGGGATTAGGGCGGTAGTGCAACAATGGCCTTTAGTGGAATAATCCATTTATTGACGGACTTGGGCCGTGTGTTCTGGGCGAATATGGGAAGCCCAATGTCACACTCCGAATTTCGACAGAATTCGGAAAAATATTATTTGTTCCCGACTCTTCGATCTCCGAGGTGTGACGCACTCTCAACTTTCAAAAACCCATAAACAGTTTAAATATGCAGATAATTAAAAACCAATAAAAATTTTAACTTACACAAAAGTCCTCTTCATTACAAAAATTTACAAATGAAAATACAAATAACTTTGTCTCGACTGAAACTCTATATCACCTCGAGGGAAAACAAAACATATCCTGAGATGCAACGCTAACGCAAACCACAAGCAGCAACCAATCTTCTTCAACACTAAACCTGTCAAGACTTATCAACTGTGTTCATTTAATGAACACACCCGATAAGCAAACATGCAAATCGGGTCAGCATTATAAAAATGCTGGTGTGAGTAGCCCTAAAATACAACATATACTTATACCAATATATACACAAACCATACGGCAGTTAGTTCCTCCACCGAGGCGCCTTAACTTTCCACGACTAATACAACATCCTTAAGTTCAATAACTAAGGCAGGTAGTTCCTCCACTAAGGCGCCTTAACTTCCCACTAACCATACAACAAACTATACGTATAATAAATAAGGCATATAGTTCCTCCATCGAGGCGCCTTAGGTTCTAACTAAACAAATAACCAACATATTACCATAATTATATTATTTAAGGCTTTCTTTGCGTGTCCCTAAAATCACGTCGTATCTATGTCTTACCTAGTTTCCCTGGCTACCACAATCGCTACCCAACGCGGAACATGTACATCCACATGCCTCCCCTTACATAATGAACCACTCCGTGCGTAACCACCCTGAGCGGGATGCCGCACACCAGGTAAATCCTCACATGGAAGCCATTATGTAAGTAATGCCACTATTCGGCATAAAATATTGCGCATCTCGTTCTATTTTGCGAACGGAAAAATCAAGCCACTATTCGGGTTACGCCAGAGGGCCATTCAGCTTTTATCAAACGCCGGAGGGCCAATCACATTACTTACCCGAAGGCCATTCAGATTAACTCAAACGCCCGGAAGGGCCAATCACATGAGTTGTGGTAGCTAGGTTCTAGGATTTTCGTTCGTAGTTTATTCAAGTGTCATACATCTATGACTCATAATCATTCCACTATATCACGTGCAGTCAATTACCTTATTGCACTAAGCCACAATATTTAGAAATATCTCAATTATTTCACATAACCACTTTCATTCTTTCACGTACCAATATATTATTGCACTAAGCCACAATCCCGGGTGGGCAAATATTCACCAATACTACACTACCTCATAGTAGCATCTCACATATATAATAATGCAGCGTTTATATAAATTTCTCCAAGATATTGCATTAATACATATATCCCAACATATTATATCATGTCACAATTGCTTCAACGTATCACATACATTTTATTATAAGCGTATTAGGAATATAATGTCTCCTAACATCTCAATATCGCCACGCGTCAAAAAATGCACAACATAAATGTCAAATCTTTTCTTAGATAATGACAACCAAGTTTATACAATCTTCCACAGCATTTTATTACTACATTGTCCATATAGCATACAACATAAAACATAGCACAATTAAACAGTCCACAGTCCACAGTCAAAGCCCAATATATATATGCTTTACACACTACTCACGTTAAATCTAAATTAGATAATGACCAACCAAGTTATACAATTTCCGATAACATTTTATTACTACATTTGTCCATATAATCAATTAATCAAATGTGTGAAAAACTGGAAAAGTCAACATTCCACAGTCAACGGTCAAAGTCAAAGTCAACACATCATGGTCAAGGTCAAAGTCAACATATCATGGTCAAAGTCAACATGCCATGGTCAAAGGTCAAGGTCAACCGTCAATGGTCAACGGTCAAAGTCAACCGTCAGTGGTCAAAGTCATCGGTCAACGGTCAAAGTCAACACGTCATTGTCAAAGTCAAACTGTCGTTCCATGTTCGATAGGTTCAGGGTCATAGCCATGGTTCATGGCTAAGGTCAATGTGCATGGCTCATGGGCTCATGACCAAGGAAATGGTTCGGACCCAACTAGCCAAGCCCAAACCTTAGAACCCGAAAGTCTAAAAGTTGAAAAACCCAAATAGATCTATTTTAAGTCCTATGGACGGCCCCCAAGCAATATTAGAACTGACCCAAAAACTTTAGACTGAACTGGCCCAAAACACAACTGAGTTTGGCCCGAAAATAAAACAAAGAGAACTGTCCCAAAACTTAACTTAAACTGGGCCCAATCTAAACCAAAACTGGTCCACAACTTAATTTGGAACGGGCCCAACACTTTAATTGGGTCGGCCCAAAGAAACAAAGAGAACTGGCCCAACATAACTAATGTGGTCCGGCCCATAACAACTTAAACTAAAATCGGGCCCAACCACAACAAAAATTAGAACTGACCCAACCAATTAGGCCCAAAGCCCAAATCGAATCACTGTTCATCTTCTCCAAACTCTCTCCTCCACCAGCCACCAAAACGCGCTGGCCACCCACTCCCATTTCATCAAGTCGGTTTTGATCCCCATACAAAAACAAACAACATTAACAAAGGCAACAACCTTAAAAGATAAAAATCCAAACTTCACCAAACTAGATCTACAATTTCGGCCACCATCAAGCTCTAATCGACCACCCAATACAACCCCGCGGTTTTGATCCCCATAACAACCCAAACAACATTAACAAAAGCGAAAGCTTCAATTAATTAAACAATTCCTTTCTTCAAAAGTAGATCTACAATTTCAGCCACCATTAATGGTGCCTCAAGCTTTAACAGCTGCCCCCTCACTCTACTACACTCCCCCCACTTCAACCAATCATCCATTCACCACACCAACAACCGAAAAACAGCTAACACATTTTTACTGGAGTGTTTAGGGCGAGCCGCCATTAACAACTTCCAAGGTTCAGCAACCCCCATCCTTCAGTACACGACCCAATTACAGTTAAATCAACAACAACCACAACAGTGTATAAGTCAAACAATGTACAGGACGACTCTGAGCTCGCGCCGCCATTAATGGCCTCCAAGCTTCGACAGTTTAATACAAATCCGAAATTTAACAAGGTTTAATGATACAAATGGCACGAAGTCCAATACAACAGGAAAATGAGCAGTATAAAAAAACAGAAACACTAGACCGTATACACTGACATACGAAAACTACAAATCCGGTGAAATAGCAAAATAGCTACTCACCTTACGTAACAGCTCGACGAATCCTCCAAATCCGAATCGTCGCGCTCCACCTCTCCAACAAACCAGCTTCTCTCTCTGCCTCCATTTTCATTATTTTATTATTTTTTTAAAACCCTATTCTCTAGAACAATGTGTTTATATACTTGGGTCTGAAACCCAAGCCCAACACCGACTCGGGCCCAAAAACCAGGCCCACATGTCCCGAGTCCAATCCGACGAATTTTTTAAATAAATAATTAAGTTAATTAATAAATAATTAAATATGTATTTTAAAAAATACGGGCGTTACACCCAATCCCGTCAGGAGGCCCAACCCTAGTTTCTCCTCATGGTCCCTGTTGTAGTCTATAAATAGAATCCCTTCTCTCCTGGCCGAAATTACTATTCACTCTGGATTGAAAAGAGAAGCAAGGAAAGATAGATCCAAAATCTATTGGATCTATCTTTGTGAAAAAGAAGGGGCTTGGTAGATCATTGCCCACACAACGTCCAATCTATTGAAAGAAATACAACAAAAGATCAAGGGGTTGATTATTAATTCGGATTCATAGCTATTGGATTCTTAGAGTTATCTAAGCCGGATTTACAAGTATATATGTTTTCCATTCCAAAATCGTGAGAACCATTAATTCCGCTGCGCGTGGTTTTCACGGTTTGTAGAAATACTCATTCTGAAATAACGGTTCCTACAGAATACGCTACTAAAAACGATAGCATCCTCACCTAGTTCATGAATCTCCAGATCGCTTACACGAATATCATAAGTGTGCCTCAATTCACCAAAGCTTTTCAGTGCTCGTTTATCTACTACCTTAGGAGGCAAACCACTAGAGGATGAGGCACCAGAACTGCTCGCCACCATGACCACAGATTCAGAACCAACATCCTCTATCTCCTCACTCAAATCAACCTCCCTAACCTCCTCAGATCGGGTATCATCAGAATCAGGCATTGTTATTCCTCTTTTCAAACCCACAACAACTACTCAATCAAGATTAAAACCAGAAACCGAGCAATGGGAAAGCGAGCAGAAAGGAAAGTACAAGAAACAAAAATGGCGGAAACTAACCTTAGCTCTCGTTCTCAGTGAAGCAAATGAAGAGTCCCACAACTCTCCAGGCGTACATCCCAAGCCACCCACCGGTTCATTTTTTGAAAATAAAACACAATCATTTTATCCCTAGTGTGTCTTTCAAATCAAACGTACCATGTGCCATCCACGTGCAAGCTTAAATCTCTCAGTAGATCGCTCACACAAACAGAATGACCTACTGAGATGGGG
The DNA here is from genome assembly GCF_015680905.1 of Coptis chinensis. Lineage (NCBI taxonomy): Eukaryota > Viridiplantae > Streptophyta > Magnoliopsida > Ranunculales > Ranunculaceae > Coptis > Coptis chinensis. The sequence continues at coordinate 50,537,343 of NC_141457.1, forward strand.
CTATGTGAGGGAGTAATATTCACATCCAATGAATATCAAACACATGTCCAGCACAAACATGAATGCAGATCGACCCTCGACCCTCGTCCTCATAACTTGCTTCATAGCGACTCAACTAGGATAATCGATCTGACTAATCTGTAGTCAACCGACCCGAAAGTCTTCGTCACACGACCTCGCTTCATAGTGACTCGCTACACATGAACGACCTCTCATGGTAGCGATCTCCCAGACTCTCACTCACCTCAATGGTTGGTAACATATGTCTTTATTACTACCGTCAAGACCGGAGCTTCAGGCGTGCTTCATAATAACTTGTCATCATGGCTCGGAAGTGACCTGAAGACCTGGATCTGACCTGACGCGCGAGAGTAGGAGGCGCAACTCCTTGCCTATATAAAAAGGATGAGGAACTATGTCTGACCTGATTCAAGGTTCCTCCCCAGAGAGAGAACTTGATACGTAGGCAGTTCGTCCATACGAACTCGGTTAATCCTAATCATCCATTCTATCACCTCTGAATTACCAACACTTGTAAGGTTAGATGAAATATAACCTTTACAACGACAATAAAAAAGATAAGTGTTTTGCTTTTAATGATTGTTTGGTTTAATAAGTTATGGCTTTAGGAATTTTCTTATAATTTTGTTTTTTTCTAGGAAAACTATTTTAAGGTTAAGTTTATCGATCTTCCATGGTTTATCAAACCCTAGATGATTGTATATATTTCTCCCATGTTTGTGGGAGTCAAATATGGGTTTTTCAATCAAGAAAACGTTAAAGTTTGTCTTTTAGACGGCTCCGTCACTCGTTACAGAAAATGCTATAACTTTCAGCTCAGAGCTCGTTTTTGAAATCCGTTTTTTAGGTTGGATAGCTGATTTAAAACGCTTTACAGCAGTATATGGCTTGATATCTAGTTCATCCTGAACTAGTTCAGTTTCACAGTTCTTTGGGACTGTTTTTCTGGATGGAGGAAAATGTGGTAATCCGGTTTTTCAATCGGATAGGTATTGTATTCTTTCACTCTCTTGCAATTATTTTGGTTTGATTATATGATGATATTCTTACCTAGAGTTGCATGCTAGTTTTTATTCTTAGGAGGGATGTCACACCCCAAATTTCCAGAAAATTAAAATAGAGAATTTTTTTTCAAGATATAAATATCTCAATTGCCACCCTATTCAATCATCTGAGAACCCAAGACAAAAATCTAATAACATATTATCAACCACGATATAAAAAAACTGAGATAAAATTTAAAACCAAAAGGGACAATCCTTCAATCACATTATTAAACTACAAAGAAACTAACCAACTCTATTACATCTGTCTCAAAACAAAAACGTACACTTCAGAAAAACTTAAACCAGAAGACTTCAAGAGCAAATCCAAATCACGTGTCCTTATCCACTGCACTCCACCATCTATGTTTCCAAGAACACACCCACGTTGCAAAACAAAGCAAACCTAGGTCAGCAAATTGAATTTGCTGGTATGAGTAAGACTAAAAATATAAAATAGTATAATAGTATGTTCAATCTTTCAAATCAAGACATATATTAATACAATCATTTCAACTTGGAAGACAATTTAGTTCCATATTCTCAAAACGGCATGCAGTTTCTTCCCAAGTAAGATTTCAACCCCCAATATACAATTCCAAGAATCTCATATAACAGTACTCATCATTTCCACTTTCTAAAATAACTTGCAACATATATACCACTTACATTCCACTTAGCAAATGCACATATGATAACCTAATTAAATATGAGTTTGATACACCTTACCTTTAAGCCAGCACGTCTTCTTAGGGTAGGACAACGTCTTTGCATAAACAATTAATAAGTCCTACCCTCCTACAAAACAAAGTTAGATTTCCAAAACGTAATCATTTATAATATACATCTATTTCACTCTCACTGCAACCATCATGGGTATATATAATCTGGCATAATATATCGCCAATATTAACATTCATGTCACACCACTATATCCATTATATCATAATACATCACCAATATTAACTAATATTTATATCACACCACCATATCCATTATATCATAATATATCACCAATATTAACTAACATTCATATCACACCACCATATCCATCATATAACGCTAACCATATTCACATTCCTTCGTAAGAAATTATATGCATCATATCATAATATATCACTAATCATGTCCAACAACTCGCTTATACTTAAAGCCAATATTTTTCTTAAAAACCACTCGTCTACTGATGAGAACGAGGAACTATATCACAACTAGGGAGTACATTCATCCCTTATGAGTATCAACTCACACAAACCACGTATACATTTCTCATAAGTATCATGTACATCATAATATATAAATATTCATATGCAATAACTCAGTCATACGTAAAAATCAATATTTTACTTTGCTTATTAATTATCTCATTGACTCATTTATTAAAAGACACAGGCCAACCTTTAGTTCTTACTCCACGATTTGCACTACACACATTTGCCAAATTACACATATCTATGTGCCTCACTCACACCGAGTACCACTACAAGACATATGTCTCAAGCAGGGATATCACCTCCAAGAAACATATTTTCATCTTGTAAACTCGTAACTTGTGAGTCACAGCCATCTCTGGGCTTCCCATACACACAATCACAAAGCCTCTTTTGGGCATAACAAAATATCAGGTTATTCATGGTACATTCAATGAATACCTTGGGTCATTCCCGCCACATTCAAGAAATACCCATCATAACACTAACAGGTCATTCATGGCATATTCAATGAATACCTTGGGTCATTCCTGCCACATTCAAGGAATACCCACCTACATTCCCGTACATTCAAGGAATACAGCCAACCCGTAAGGCGAATATCTTAGTTCCTCTCTAAGGTGGCTTTTCACATGACATCATTAGTCATAAACATTTCATTTCATTTCTTTTCATCAAAGAGGCGTGGAGAGATCTAAAGATGTGGGCGACACATTAAATTTTTACCGGACACTTGTACACTGGATTTTAACACTCAAGAGTTCTCAGTTATTATAATATTTTCATTATAAAACAAATATCGTCTCAAACAATAATTCATTACTAAAGATTCCAAACACAATAACTAATCAACTCACCTCATTATCAATTATATAAATCTTAGATATCAAAAAGTTCAATCAGGAGTAACACATTAGTTAAATGTCTCGTGAATACATTTTAAACAACCACAATCACGTACACAATTAAGTACTAACATTGTACACATATAGTTATCACAAAACTAATATATAATATATAATATAGTGACTGCACCTGTACATAAAGTTGCTTATGTATCCAATCTTTTAAGATTAGAATCAAGCCTTACATAGCTCTTAACCAATAAATATAACATCTTTGTATGTACCTTTAAGGAAAACAACAATTTATACTATATAGAATCATATACAGTAAGTTTCAAATAATCCCACAATCATATACATAAAGTTTCATACCCAGAGATACACTATGAACCTTTAAATCCAAAAACTCACAAATGGATATTTCTCTACTTTTAATTCTAAAAAAAATGATCTTATGAACCATGCTGGTTCCAAATAAAACCACAGTCTAAAATTTTGCTACAAACACTATATAAAAAACCCAAGAAGAGTTTAAGAGACTCTTAGTTCATTACTAGACATATTTCCAAAATAGGTTCATACACATAAAGGATAACACGGTAGGTTTTCTAGCTAACTTGTCAATGCTATAATTTTTTCTACATTCATCCAAATGACATGTAACTTAATTATTTAGAAACTAGGGTATGTAGACATGCTTTTTCATGTAGAACTAGAAGTCCTAACCTCAGCCCATCTAGAAGAAAACTTAGGTTGAAAACGGTAAAAATCCTAATTTCAACAAATTGGATTTCTGACGGACTATCTTTCGAATGGAACAACTCTTTCCATAAGTATCCAAATACATCGAGGCTTTTTGTGTTGAACAGCTAACACACAGAACTTACTTTTTTATGTTTTACAAAAATACTCAATCTCATTCTAAGTATATGAAAACTAGGTTAGAACACAGTGCACAGTGATTTCTGACGCATTATTTTCTGCCAGTCAAACTTCTAGATATCATATCTACCTCCACAGACCTCGGAATATGATGAGGCCAATTGAGTTAGAAAGAAGACTTATAAAACTCACCTTATCATGTTTTACAAAAACTTTAAATCTCCCTCTAGCTTTATACAATTTGTGATCAAACCCTATGCAGAAAACTGTTTTCTGACGAATAGAATTTCTGACGCATAGAATTGTCGAGGTCATATCTTTTTCGTCACTCATCCAAATTAAGTGAGGCTCACTGCGTCGGATAAATGACTCTTTAAGGTTTCATTAGGTTTGGCACAAATCTACAAAGTATAGTGTCCTGTACACTTCCTGCAATGCAACATATCCAGAATATGTGCACAAACAGTTATCATATATTGAAGTTAGTTTTCATAATCTTAAACACGAGTATGAACTCAGGTCAAAGTATGAGGTTGTACCTCTATAAGTCTAAACAATTGAAGTAAAAACAATTTTGAAAAATCAACAACAACCAAACAAATTCTAGAACAAGCTAGACTTCATAATATAATAGTTATTTTCAATTCAAATAATGTAATTTATGTTGTTTAAAAATTGGGGTTGTTATAAGGGAAATCCCTAAGCTTAAACCTTTTACTATTAATAACCTAGTCAAGAAGTTATACGTGAGCTTTGTTTATCATTAATGATATTATTTGGTTTGACTAGATATAGTGTGATATTAATTTTATTTGTACATATAAAGATGGTCTAAGAAAGACCTTAAGATAGTTAATATAAACCACATTCAAATCTTGGTTAGTAATTATAATGTATTCAATACATAATTGCTTACCTTGTTTATTGAGTGTACGTGTAGTTATACTATACGATGGTTATAATTGTAATATTGTGAGAATACATGTTAGATGAAGTAACTTGTAACTTATATTCAATATAGCATATGTTAAAGCTGTGTAGCATGCTAGCTTTGGATATTAATCATCGTGGATTTACTTTGAACTTGATGATAGTTTATTGGTAAATTTTTTCTAGTTGAAGACACTAATGGGCTGAGCCATTAGATGTTGTGGTTGCACTTAAGGTCTTGTTAATATGATATTATATCTTACTTGAGCTCATGTATGAAGAGGAGGTGGAGTTTTCTATTGTTTTGCATATTCAGTGGCTGAATTTGTTTAATATCATATACTGTTTGTTATGAATGGTACAGTTAAAGTTTACTTTTCCTGGATTAATGGTATGATATTAAGTATGTTTGGCATGAATGCATTCTTTACCTTTGGCATGAAGCATAACCATGTCATATAATTTTTTAAGTAATGAATATCATTTTCGATAAGAGGAAACAATATGTGAACAATCAATATCCTCTTGAACCTAATTTAGTCAAGGAGATATAAGATTATGTATTGTCTTATTAGACAATATCCTCTTGTAATTATTTTAGATAATAAGATGTAACGCTTGTGGATTGTCTTATTAGGCATTATCCTCCTTTTACTATGGATAAATAGTCAAGGTGATGTACAAGTGTGTGGATTGTCTCACTATGAAAATTGGAATGTTGAACGATGAAAAGAAGATTGATAATGGTATTATCTTAGAGAAAATATTTTCATCTAATTCTTCTATTCCTTAAGATTCATTAGAATCATTTGTAGATTTTCTTTTATATAGATAGCATGAACATAATATGACTATGTTTAATATAATCCATAATCATAGACTTGAGTAATATATATTCTTGTCATAAGAGTGCATATTATTGTTGTAGTTTCTTTTAGTGTTTGCGGCATAATGTGTTTTGCATGTAAGTTTGATTAGGTTGAGTAACCATTGAACTGTGGGGGTTTGTGACCCATATGCATAACACTATTTTACCATAGTTTACCTCACAAGATAACTGGAAAGACATTGACCTACAAAGTATGGAAAGGTCTTGGGCCTATCTAAAAATACTTCAAAATATGGGGGGTGCCTTGCCAAGGCTAATATGAATGAATCTAAAAGAAATATTTTTTTGAGACCTAGAACTATCTAGTAGATGTTCATTGGTTAAACTTATAATAGTGATGTTTGTTTTCATTTGTCACGAGTAATAACAATCTTGCAGATATCACACTATTATTGAATGTCTTATATATATGCTAATTGAGGTTGTGTTTTCTGTGAAATTGGCATTGAGTGGTTGAATGTTCATAATGAACTACAAAAAGAGAATCCCATAATTTCTAAACAAGAAATTTGGAAGATTATCAGTGAGTACATCCTCCATTCATGGTGATGTCATTTATGTTTCTTGAGAAAGATTCATTAACCTATAAGAAAGTTGTCTGCCTATGAGAAATGTCTTTTTTGAAGGATACAACTCCTATAAACTGGACTCTTGATTTACATAAATCATTAAGAGGAGGTAGTTAATCTACCTATTGGGGGATTTATAGGTTGAATTGGATCTTTAAGAGAAAACTAAAACATGATAGTTATATTGCAAATTACAAGGCTAATAATAATAGCCAAGGGGTTTCACTTAGAGAAAAAATTTATACTATTTTGGAACCTTGCTCATGTAACTAGAATTTCTTCTTCAAAATTTTAAAGACTCTACTTGAGTAGTTGTGAGGAACTACAATCTTAAGTAGTACCAGGTGATGAGCTTAAGGTATACAATTTAGTTAAATCTTTGTATGAGTTGATTCAAGCGCCTATAAATAGCATGAGCAATTCAACAACATATTGGTGTCGTATGGATGTCAAAGTACTGTTGTTGATAAAGATGTGTACTTTCTTTAGAGTAAAGCAAGACATATGTGTTAATCTCTCTTTGTTTAGATGATTTAATATCATGAGTGCTAGCATTGAGAATGTATATGAGACAGAGAAATTCCTATTTGAAACACATAATAGACCGGCATTGGATATGATAGTTCATTATGTTGTTAAACTCATTTCTGTAACTGCCATATTTAATTGTCAAGATATTGACGTTTGAATATGGTTGAAGCCCACAGCGTACCTTAAACTAGACCGGCTGGATGGTATAGGGGAATTTCGGGCACTACAGAATTGAATGACTGGTGAATATATGAATTATAACTCATGTTGGTCTCATTATGTTGTTTTAGCAGTTAGTAGAAATATTTTCATTGAAAAGTATGGGTATTACGTTAGTAAGATTGTGTCAACACTTCCTGTGCCATCTTATGAAAAATAATCTACTTGTGTTTTCTCATACCAAATATGTCAATATCATTGGTAGCCTATTGTACTTGATGGATTATATATGTGAGACATGACATTGCCTACATTAATGGCATACTGAGTTGATAACCAATTGTTCTTATAAAGAACATTGGATGTATATTGTCAGATTATCTAAATACTATAGCGGAGCCATTGATTATGGACTTATGTTTAGTAGATTTCAATCATTATTGGAAGGGTAATGTGTTATAAAGTGGATCCCGTAGTGTTTATGTGTTTACCCTTGGTGAAAATTGAGTGTCTTGGATATCATCCGAGCTAATCGCCTTAGAAAAGGCATGTGATGATGTTAAGAAGGTTAGCAACCTCTTGGCAAATCTTCTCATTGGCTCTAAACAACCTCTTAATGTGTATATGCTTTGCAATTATGTCATTACAATAGCTAAGACATAAAGAAATTTGTGCAATGGGAAATGTATACATATAAGTTTGAGATATAACTTAATCAAGCAGTTGCTAGCTAGAGATTATGTTAGGTCAGACATAGTTTGGCCACATGTCTGATCGCACCACTTATTTGGAGGCAAGTGGTTATACATCGAGGGGGATGGGACTTATATATAGGGCAACACTGACAGCAACCCTACCTATGTGATTGGAGACCCCATGAAGTAGGTTCATAGGGAAAAATAAGTCATTTTGTCGTCTTGCAGTACTATCGTCTTATTTTTATGAGACATCCCACCCTATGGCGAGATGGTACTATAGCATACTTTGTATAACTAGAATTGCAGTGAGTAAGGATGAGTTCTTTAACTTTTATTGGATTCCATAGCCTAATTTTTAATGAGGTGGTGTATTTAAACTACAATATACACCTGATGGAAATCCACCTACGTGAATGTAGAACTGGGTCGGTTCTTATGAGTATTTGGGCAAGTACTCTAGAGCTTCATGGAACACAGGCAACGCACGGCCAAAAAGCACAACACCGTAGAACTGACATATAATGAAAAAGCAATGTGGGTGCATGTCATCTATTTCACTACAAGGGAAGTTGGTTCAAAGATTTTTTAATCTACCACTTTCACGTGAGAAAAGACATGTACCCTATGACTGATTCAAGCCCAAAAGGCACTAGTATCTTAGGCATTGTTATTTCGTTTCTCTCTGACATTTCATAAACCCTTTCTTTTGAAATATCCTATTCCAAAATAGTGGGGGACTATAAGTATTTTGAAATAGTGGGGGATTGTTGGAATCTCTTTGTTGTATTTCAATCTACTTAAGAGTGAGCAAAGTGGAGGTGGAGAACATTGAGTGTTCTCTCCATTTTTATGCTTGGAGGATAGTCCCATATTGCCTAAACTTGTTTTGCTTTTGGAGCAAGTTTCGGATTTCTGTTTCTAGTAAGTTTCCTATTCTGTTTCTGGAAACCGACTGTGACTCTCTATATAACCAGGACTGTGCGTCTAGATCAAATATACATACAGAAATAGATCTTGCACAAACAAAACCCAAGCTTCTCCTTCTCTTCTTATTGTCAGCAGCCAGAGAGAGTTATTACACCGTTCTAGAGAGAAGTTTGATTAGTGCAAAACCAGCCTTCTGTAACCATTGAATCCTGTGAGGAGAAGACGCCATTGTAGCATTTCTGCACTAGTGGAAGGGGTGAAATCTTTCCTTAAAGACAGTCTTATTGATGCCTTGGTTGTTCACTGTTCGTCTACTGTTCCTTCTGTTCTACTCTAGTTGCTGTTTACATACAACTATACTAACATGATGTACAAGAACAAAGTCCCTTGATAAGAGGAAAGGCCGCTTCTCAGGAACATAATCGATTCGAAAGGCTACAAAAAGCTTGTCTTCATCATTCTCAATCAAGTTCTTGTTCTTGCTAGACTTTGAATATATCACTGCTTTATGCAATTCTAGCTTGACATCATGTAAACTGTAATCATTCTATTTCTGATACCAATAAAATTACGGTTAGCTCAAGCTTGACTCGAGCAACATCATTGTATCATAGCATAACTGCATATCTAGCCATACTACATACGAATTTCATAAACTAAATAATTAACAACTATTGCAAAATATGCATGTCCAGGTCCAGCTAGTTACTAGTTTCGCTATTATGCAAACAAAAGTTTCAATAGTTTTGTACCTCGAGTTAGTAATCCTCAGCATAAAGCAAAGCAGCAAAGTAGTTCCCATAGGTTGACAGAGTCAAAGGTTTGCGGAGAACTTCAGGTATGATGTCCTTCTCAATCAATTTCTTGATACCATATGGAATTGATTAAAGAGCAGTAGTACCGTTCTAAACCCAAACATAATTAGTTTTGTTGGGTCCATTTGAAGGATTTGGAGTTGATGGAGATGGAGGGGGATCTAGGGAACAAAGGGGAGGCGGCTTGTTAGTTTTGTTGGGTCCATTTGAAGGAGTTGGAGTTGATGGAGATGGAGGTGGAGGGGTATCTCAGGAAGAAAGCACAGGCGGCTTAAAAGAATTAGGTGGAAGTAGATATGCTCCTGCTCCATCTGGAATTGATGAGGTAGAGGTATTAGGAGCTATTGGTTTCTTTTCCTATGACTTTGGAACATATTCCTTTGGTATATTTTTGGGAAAATGACCAAAAAATACATTGAACTTTGCACTTGGTTTCAAAACAGGCAATGTAATTTTTTTTTATTCAAATAAACATTGTACTTTCACAATATTTCAATTTAGGCATTACGTCCAATTAATTGGATGTCCACATTAGATGGACCGTTAAAAATTTCCTCAATTCTAATTTGCCTATGTGGCAGTTGTTTAAACCATAGAGGTGGCATCTATCCAACATTTTGACACACCAACTCATAAAATATCAACTGGAATATAGGTTAAACCAAATTTCAAAAATAGATGACCTGATATTTTAGCATCATGTGAGTTGTCTCCCCCCTATTTATTTCTTTCTATCTCATTATATACTCCAACTCCATTAATGGTGGAAACTACAAATTGTCTACAAAATATTTTTTTTCAAAATTCAAAATTGAACAAACTAACATGCCATTCAACAAGATTAAACAAAAGGTTCTTTATTATGTTTGCAAAGGAAGAGCATCCATATTAATTAGCATGAATTCAGTGCGACAAAAAGACGAGAACCATTACCAATTTGAGCAACTATATACATCTGTTTTAGCTAAAGGGTAAGTGTAAGAGATGCAAGCTTATCTAGTTCTCTTCTAATAAGAGCACTAGTTGTAAATTCTTCAAATTTGAACTATGGGTATTCATGAATCTGGCTTCTTATTGAAACCAACCAATCTTTTTCTTCCTTTGATGTGTTCATAAGTTGTAGTGAGTAGTGCTCACTGAATTCTCCATGAAATGCAACACAACAAACAACAAAGAGAATTAAAACAATACTCATTACTTAAAATTGAATAATTTCAAATGGAAAGCACCAAATTTTCATTAATATCGAGAACTAGAAAAAGATTGTTTTGACTGTGTTACAAAATATTTTTAAATTTTGAGATCTCAAAATTTGGTTTAACCAATATATCAGTTGTAATTTGATGAGTTGGTGTGTCAAAATGTTGGATGGATGCCTCCTCATGGTCTAAACAACTGCCACATAGGCAAATTAGAATTGGGGAAATTTTGAATGGGCCAGGTAAGTTGGATATCCAATTAATTGGATGGAATGCCTAAATTGAAACTTTGTGAAAGTACAATGTTTATTTGAATAAAAAAAATATGTTCTCTCTTTTGAAACCAAATGTAAAGTTCAATGTATTTTTTGGTCATTTTCCCTATATTTTTTGAAGAATGGGAACTTTCTTGAGTCTTAGTCAAGGTCTTCATGTTGTTTTTTTCATTGGAAGATGGAATAGAAATATAAAAAGTAAATAGGAGAAGGCATGACCAGAAGACTGTAGTTGATAAAGGAGTTGGTGGAGGTGGAGGTGGAGGCTTCTGAGTAAAGCAATTCCCCATGAAAATACCATCTCTACTACTCTCTACATTTTTACTACGAACACTGTTACAATTCATGCTCCTCAGTCCCAAGTCCTAACCGTACTGGGTTGTCAACTTGGCCCCAAATTGGCGTAAAATATGAGGCAACACATTTTTTGGCAACCTAACTCAACCCAACCATACAAGTATCTAAGGTTACTCATAGTCTCAGATACGATCATAGGAACAAGAAGTTACTCATTTCCCAGCTGCTATATATAAGGGTGGAGTCCATGAATATCACCAATTATATTGCAAGATAGGGATTTCAAAATTTATTACTTTGGTTTGTTGGTGAAGACCAAGAAGTACACAATAGGGGTCTGTATGGCCTCATTCTCTTACATGAAATATGGCTATATAGATGAACAAGGTCATTAGAGAAGGTGATAAAGTATCTGTAGGGGTAATATTCCGTCAGTGTCCTAAAGACACGTGGTAGAGTGAGATTACACAGAAGGATCGTTATTAGAAAGGGAATATAGCATAAGATAATGGCTCTAGAATTGATTTGGTTAGTTATGGTCAATTCCTACGAGTTCAGGAGAGTTTCTTTAGTTTGACTAGTCAGTTCTGCTAAGTAGTTTGGGAACTGGATAGTTCCATTCCAGAACTGGTCCAGAACTGGATGACGACCTTGTATAGCTGTATTTCAGTATTAGAAAGACTCTTGGACGTACTTAGAATAGGTGTTCCATTTAGAGCAGACTTCTAGGTCTAAAGGCTTATTATGGAAACCTAGTCCAACTATGTCTCCTTCTATGTGATAACTTCTATTCTGATGTTGATCCTATCTTGACAAGGAAAAAGGAAACCTTAGCTAGAAGATGGTTTCTTGGTAGCTAAGGAAACCTTATTCTAGGGCTTTCCACAAGTGAATAAGGGACAAATCCCTAATGACCAAGATATAGAGGCGGTTCTCTGGAGGCCGACTTCCATCTGGTCATCTCTTTTTCCCCACTCAGTATGCTATTTAGCCGCATAAAGAACTACAATAGACTTGATTCCTGAAAGAGGATATGTAGGTAGCCACTTCGTGGTTAAGTCCATATTATCTAATACTCCTATTGGTTTCGGTAGATACGCTTTGAACTAGAACATGGTGTGAAGACATCAGCAAAGGATTGTGGGAACCTAGAAAAACCCCTACATCTTATGGCGCCGTTTGTGGGGACGAAGATACTTGTGGATTTCAATTTAAAGCGTTGAATCATGGATTTCTCATGGAAAAGATAAGTTTCTATGGAGGAAATAGTTGTGATCTGCACTAGATGCTTTAGGCATCACACTCACAGCTATTGTTTTCTCACTACTCATGCTTTTCTTACTATGATTTTTCTACGCATGTGACGATGGGTTTTAAGATAGCCAAGGTCATGCTCTTATCGTCTCTATTGGATGATGCGTTTTCAAGGCAGCCAACAACGAGCCACTATTTCTTACTCTTATTACTGTTTCAGGAACTGCATGATGGATGCTTCAACTTGTTATGGTACTCCCTGAGGAGCTTTTGTTACTACGATTGTCTATATGTGACAGCAGGTTTTAGACAGCCGAGGTCACACTTAGATTGGCTTTGTTGGACACCAACAAAGCAAACAACTTGTGTTCTCTGTATGTGTCGGCTAAAAACAAGGAAGATAGCCTTATTTTTTTTGAAGAACACATTCTGATATTGTTGTCCAAGGAGGTAAATTTGTTTAATTTCTTGTAAATTTTGTATCATAATCTAGTGGTGGATAATATATAGTAGTCTAGCCACAACTTTTCAACTGATGTATTGATAAGCCATGAGCGCAAATCTGATAGTTGTGACCTGTGATTTGAATTTTTTTTTTCTGTTGAATGAATTGTGTGTTCGTATTAAAGACGACCTCAAAACTTTGAAATCATATGGCGATCATGGTCATGAGCAAGAGTCCTGTCTGATCAGTTAGGGCAGTCTTATTGTTACGCTTGGGGTGGTTGTTCAACCACGGTCTTGGCAATAACATGGCTCTTATAGTTTAGTGATTGGCAATAACCTCAATGGAATATCGATTCAGTGTTCGTCTAACGGTATTCATGATTCTATTGGCAAATTTATATCAGTGTTAATGGGAGAGTATGTTACTGTGTAGACTGAAAACTTCTTTCTCGAGTGGAATTTCCATTGGATTGTTAAGTTATACCAGTAATTGTTTTGTTGGTAGTAACTTGTCCATTCCATTGGACGTCTGATTACATGAGAATGGAGTTCCCTATATGCGTCATATTGTGACCCTTTTTTAGTTCGTGCTTTGCACGCATGGGAAATGTAATCCCATAAGGAAGGTCAGGTCTGAATAAGCTACCACTCTATCTCCATGCTACATGAAAAATCAGAACATAGCCTTTTATGAGATGGAATTCATGGTTGTAGTTGTATCTTCTGCTCGGAAAATGTACATTTCTACCATTTTTAGAGATTGATCGGCTTACTAGCTCTTCCCTGTATTGGGGGTGGTTGTTCGACCACTTCTGATCTTTTGAAACGCTCATTGATGAAGAGCTTTTTGTTAATGTGGTTTTCCACTATGTGATGGTGGGTTTTTAGACAGCCATGGTCACGCTTGATTAATTGTCTAGTTGGACAGTGTGTTGGCTTTAGCACCAACAACTATTGTTCACTGATCACTTCGTGCTTGTCGGTGTAAAGAAGGAATAGTATTTCTGTCCTGCTGTTGGAGATCATGTATTTATGTAAGTCATGGGTTTAAATTCATCTCTGTTAAAGATTATTCTACACCTTAATTAATTGGTTTTCGGACATCATTAATTGGTGGGGGAGGGAGGCACTCGCTGTCCATCCATGCCCCAATAGTATGTTTATATTAGCTTCAATTGTGATGACAACTTGGAGCAGTATGCTACAATGACTCTAGCTAGTTCGCTGGCTTGCTACAATGGGGATGGTCGTTCGACCACTTCCAATCTTAGAGATGTCTTCATGTCAATGTTTGGTGGGGGACTTGTGCAGTCCAGCCACACCTATATGATACATCGATCTGGTGAAAGTGACTCGTCAGCCACCAAGGGGTTTAACACTTGATTGGTTTAAAGTCAGGCTTCACCTTTTGGTTGGTATCATTTCTTCAGATAATAAAGTATCGAGCCGATCTACTAGAGGAAGTCTGTTTCAGTGTCTATGATTGAAGTTCCTGCTTGTAGTGACGCTAGAGAATGGGGTGGAAATGGACGTGAGTCTTTCCTAACTTCACAGTTTGTACAACCTAGTGATGAAAGTGGCGTGTGCTGAAAGCCTGCCAAACTTTCTCTTAAGGACATTTTCAGATTTTGTTTTGTATAACATTTTTCTTTCAACAAATAGTGGTTGCTTTACCACTTCCAAACTTGGCGACACCTTTACGCCGATTCAAAGATGAGGTACTGCCATTGGTTTCCTATAGTGCATAATTTTCTTGAGACCGAAATGGTGTTTTAAGTCGTCCCTTCCATTCGGTTGACTTACCTGTTCTTCGAATGGTTTATGGCAAGCTTCTACTTGTAGTGACCAAGTGAGGGCCAATGTTCCAATCACGCAAAATGGAAGTGAGCCCTTTTTGGCTACTTCGAATCTTGATTACACGTTATCCAACCGTCATGTTTAAGACCTCATGCATTTTGGTTGTGTAGAACCGCCAAAATGGGAGTCTAAAGATCATGCATGTTCTTGTCTTCTTGGCCATGCTTTAGTATAACACTAAGAGCATTATATTAGTCAATGTACTGTGAAGAATTTGGTTCGGTAAAATTGCTACACAAGGGGTGGTCCAACCACTCTATTATGTAGGCATGTGTAATTAACTACTTTCAACCAGTTTACTATTTCGACACAAGATAATATAAGTGGGATATCTCTTTGTACAAAGCTCGGTTTTGCATGTGGTTTGTCATGATTGAAAGACGACTCAGCAAGCTTTCTTGTGGTGCATGGTGCAGCATCCAAGTCTCTACCAATTTACATATGAGCTCTAATCTTTTGGGAATTGCAGACTGAAGTCATAATCTTGACAGTTTCGACACGAGACAGAGAAACGGGCATATCTTCCTCTCTATAGGTCAGTTTTGCATGCCATTTCTTGTGTTGGAAACTAGATTACAGTGGATTTATGAAGACATGAGGTACCACACTTGTTTCTTCTGTATATGATTAAGTAACTTACATCTTTGTAAGGAGGTCAGAAAACTGGATTTTGTAATGCAAGTTGGAAAAACGAGTATAACTTTCACTTTGGGGGTTGGTTGTGCAAGCCATTTATTGCACCAAGAACTACATTCAATTATCGTTCTGGTGGTATATGGAACTACACCTATAACTTCTCTAATTTTATTTTTTTTCAGTTTTATAAGTCTTTCACAGGTAGTACACTGATGAAAAATGTTAAAGCATGTTGACGAAATGGGCATAACTTCCTCTTTTGAGATCGGTTTTGCACACCGTTTCTTGCATTGGAAACTGGATTACAGTGGATTTCTAGTGATATACGGTACTGCACCTACCACTTCTCTATTCAATTCAATTTTATAAGTCTTTCAAATGCAATGAATCAGTGGACAATTTTAACGCACGTTGGAGAAACATGTATAATGTCCTCCCCTAAGGTCCGTTTTGTGAGATGTTTCTTGCAGTAGACACTTGAGTCTGTTACCTTATTGAAGGTTCATGGCACTGCACAAAGTTCTTCTTGTGCTACATCAGGTATTGAATCTTTTATGTGACTATAGTCTAAACTTGGAACTCAGACGGTTATGACACATGTCACAAGAACGGGCATGTCTTCCTCCATGCAGGTTAGGTATGCAAGCTGTTGAATGTTTTAGAAGATAGACTCAGAAACCTTTCCATTGGTATATGGGAAAATGTCTTGTTCCTTTGCAGCTAGTACAAAAATCCAGATGTTTATATGAGTGTGAAGAAAACTAGGAGTTTAGCTAGTTTTGACACATCTCACGAATATGGGCACATCTTTCTCTACCGAGATCGGATCTGCAAGCCGTTTGTTTCTAGTTAAAAATGACATGTTGAGCTTTCCAACGATCTATGGTGGTATTCCAGGTTCTTCTTAGGAAGAAACCTAATTATAGACCTTTTGAAGGATGCATGTCATTCATGAAATCAGTGTGCGTGAAGCTGGTTATAATGCTCACAAAGGCTAATGGTTGCCTACCTATTGCACTGAGGCTGTAAACCAACTCTAATCTATGTTCTTAAGAGTCAAGAATTATGATGGGACTTTTGGTCTTGGCTTCTTGACTTTTTTTATGGAATAGGGGTAGTTTCTCTACTATCTGCCTGAGCCATAATAGACAACTTTACCTCCGCTCGGTCTAAGAAAAACTGGGGGTAAGTGTGTATCTTATCATTGTTGCTTACAACTTTGTTTCTGGCAGGATTCTTAACGTCGTTGCTTATAACTTTGCATAAGTTTTTCTTTGACCGACCAATAAAGATTCTAACTCTAAAAGCATGCGACGCATGACATCAAGAATTAATTGAACATGGTTGGTCACATGAAAAATTGACTCCAGTGTTTATATTAAGTTCCGGATCAGATCCTCGATAGAGTGTGCCTCCAAGAAGAGTAATCACTAGCATTTGATCGGTGAACTGCATACCATTTTGACCTGGATCTAACATGCTCACTAGCATTTGATTGGTGAACTATACGCCAATTCGACTTGGATCTGGATGCTCAAATTCTTGATGGATTGCACTTCCAGGAAGGGCAATCATCACTATTTGTTCGGTGAACTGTATGCCAGTTCGACCTGGATTTTAGAAACCTCGATAGGTTGAGCCTTTAGGGAAGTAACCATCATTATCTATTCAGTGAATTATATGCCAGTTCAGCTTGGAACTAGAGATAATGTTTTTGGGGAAACGAAGTAATGAGACTTCAATTAGTACTCCAGACATCACCCAAGGAGTTGATAGGAAGTTTTGGGTTGGATCCAGAACCTAGCATGCAGTTGTGGCCTGGTGATAAGTGCTCAAAAAGTGCTATTTAACCCTCGATTATGCCTCTTGTTTAGCCATCTTAGTGGACTAATAGTGTTTATAAGTTGTGTTTTAAGATTCTACAGGTAAAAAAGAGAGTTTTGTAGAATATTAGAGAAAATGGGGTAAAACGAAGCAATTCGGAGCATTAAGGATCACATGGGAGGCCCGTGGACAATCATGGAGAAGGCCAAGGAATTGGAGCTGTTAAAGATGCGACTTGGACCTATTTTAAAGTCTATTTGGAAGCCCAAGGCCAAAGGATTCGTTGTTTGGACCAAAGCCCGCAAAAGAGGATAGAAGGATAGAAGCGAAGAGAGAAAATCGGCTTATGCGTCTGGGACGCATGTATCGAGTGTCCAGATGCATTAAGTGCGTCTGGGGCGATAAATTGATTGTCCCGACGCGCATTGATTAAGTCTGGGGCGCGCATGAATAATGTGTCCGCACGCATGAATGAATCGATCTAGCCAATTCCTTCTTAGTTTTGAAGGCGAAGTCGGACTCTGGAAGAAGTCTATTTGTATTAGGAAACAAATGACGGTTTGGAATGCTTCTAGAGCTCATTGTAACCCTTATAAATAGAGGGACCTAAGTGCCTCATGTAATGGGCCAATTCACTTATATTCTTGTCTCCTTAACTTGAGGCGAGAGAGATTAATAATAAAAGATCGGTTTTAACTAGGCCGAGTCTTAATAAATTAGTCTTTCTAGTCTTATGTTCTTCAACTCTTCTTCTTTCTTGTTCTTCCTTCTTTATGGAAGGCTAATCTTCTCCTTCAAGGGAGAAGATGAAGCCCGTCTTAAGGTTTAATGATTCTTCTGGTTCATGGTGTTCTTCAATCAGGTTAGTTCTTTATGTTTGTAGTTATTAGTTCCATTGCCCACACCAGGGGATGGAAGTATAGAATAGGGTTTATGTTTTGCAATATTAATATCATGCTAGTGTTCTTTACTTTTCTTCTAGTAGTATAGTTCTTTAGAGTTAGGGAAGTATTCTTTGTGTTGCCTTAGAAGGGGTAGCTCGGGGTGGTGCCTAGGGAAGTATTCTTTGTGTTTGCCTTAAGTGGTGATTCATTGAATGGCAGCCTATTAGAAAGTACTCCTTGATGTTGCTCTTGGTAATACATTGAATGGCTGCCCGAGCTTACATAAAAGGAAAGAAGATATTAATAGCATAAACATCTGAACAACCTTAAGTAGAGTTAATTGTTAACGCGATGTTTTAGTCCCAAGAAGGCATCGGCACTCTTCGTTGATTGCCTAATTGTAGTCTACTTGTAAGAACAACCATGAAGCGTAAGGTCATAGATCAAAAGTATTGGTGGATTCTAATCTCTTGAATTCCCTCTCTTATAAATTCTCAACAGTTTAGTTAGTTTAGCTTAGTTTAGCATTAGAATCTACAATCTCTACAATATTAGTTTTAATCCCTCAAACCCCCTTTCAGGTCCTCGTCCTTCACATAACATACACTTAAAAGTGGAATGATACCCTACTCATCCTTTACTTATTGAGGGATAATTAGGTTTTGATCGCTTTCTATTTGTTCAACGATCATCATCTATCTACATCACCCATCATCTCATCTACACACACAAAAAAAGAGGTAGTGTCAATAGCCGCTTTTTTAAGTTGTCTATGTTTAACGCGTTTTCTTTCAAGATTAGAATTTTGGATCTTGAGGTAATTTTAGCCCGCATCATCCATCCTTTTAAGAAAGAAAGAAGCTTGAAGGACATCTCAAGACAAGATCTACCATCCGGGTTAGTCGAATCTTCATTCTTTTTATTGCTTTCTTAGTATAGTTGCATCATAGTTTAGTTTTATTGCTTTCTAGTATAATTGCATTTAGGACCTTTTCAACAATTGAAGTTGTAAGCCAACACAGCGAAAAATCAAACTCTAGTGTTTCTTGTCTGAATCTTGACAAACGGACTATCGTCTATGGGCAGTGGTACTTAAGCAATCTAAGTGATTCACCATAACCCTAGAAGAGACAGCTTTAGACAACGGGCGAGATACTAGCTGCAAAGCCCAACCCAGTTGAAGAAAAGTAGTTTTACATTCTAGTATAATTTAGAATAGTTGCATAGTAGGATAGTTTTTTGTTATTTTCGCATAGAATTTTCTAGTGTATGCCCCGTCGTCCATATCCTCGTCCAGTAAGAACACAACAGTGGACAAGGTTTAACAACCGACTCACAAGAATACTAGACGAGATTGATACAATGGCCGCACACAATGATAGAGGTGTTTTGGACACCAATAATCCCGGCTATCCCACCCATGCAAGCAAACAGAGGAAGAAGTTTGAAATTTTCTATTCACCAATCATTGGAGACCCACCCAGCCAGATTGTTTTTCCGAGACGAGCTAATCGGTTTGAACTTAGAGCATCGAGAATCTCTATGCTTCCAAAGTTCAATGGTTCGCATAATGTTCACCTTTTATGTTCACATGAAAAATTTCTATCGATCCTCGAGAACTTTCAAGAACGAGAATATCGGGGATGAGAGTATCAAGTTAATTCTTTTTCCACTCTCACTCAAAGGTAAAGCATCTGAATGGTTAACTGCCGACGGCCCGATCAATTCAATCAACAACCGAGAAGTTGAGAACAAAGTTTATGAACAAGTTCTACCCACCCCGAAGAGACGGATGCCATGCGACAAGCCATCAACAATTTCAAAAGGAAGGTGGTGAAGAATATCATCAAAGGCTGGGAGAAATTCAATAATCTGCTAGTCTCATGTCCACATCATGGTTATGATAAGAGCACAATCGGCTCATTTTTTTTCGAGGACTTTCTACTATGAACAAGCGGATGATCTGATCGATGCATCAAGGTAAGTTTACATCATTGGATGGAGAGGAAGCCTACAACTTTCTCAAGAATTTAGTCAAGACACTCAACAATGGAGTACTAGCAACGAGGGCGTAGCTAGAGTGGAGGGTGCCAAAGAAATTTGGCAACCAAATTCAAGAAGACCCAAATCAAGCAATGCTATCAATTATGGCAAACTATCAACGGGACTTGAAAATCTGAACAAGAAGTTTGATAAGTTCTCCATGAATCCTCCAAAACCAAACAATTTCCAAGCTAAACCTCGGCCATCCCAAGCCTTGTTATACCATTTGTGAGCTATGTTCGATGAAGGCCATACCAATCAAGAGTGTTCAGATTATCCGGATACTAATGCGAGGCATGTAGTATCAACTCTTTAGGAAGAAATAACCAGGTTCAATCGGGGGATGTAATTATTGGAAGCCACAAAATACAAATCGAGGAATTTTCCTCGAGTTTCGAATCGGTCAAATCGGTTCGAATAACCCGATGTCGGTTCCAAAACCGTCAAGAACCATACGTAAATCAACGGTCATACCGAACCAAAGAATACCAAGCCAACACAAAACGAGAGAGTTAGTACCGGATCTTATGAGTGGATATATTGCCCCTACGCCTCGGTCGAGCAAAGCGGTTATCCCACATCCGGAAGAAGCTATCACCACCATTGTCAATGAGTGAAAACGGACAAATCAAAGAACCCGAAGTTGGAGAATAACTTTAGTGTCATTCAAGGCCGATAGGGCAAATCATTTGCCGCCTTGACGAGAGATCAAAAGGAGCATTACCAAGCCGGTAGGAGCAAATCCGAAAAGGAAGAGGTGTCCCGCGGTGGATAACATGGAGATTACTCAGTCGAATGCCTAAGTTAATTCTGTCACCACTCTGAGGTCAGGCAAGAAAGTTGATAACAAAATTGTCTATGAACCAGGAAAAGATTCTGTGGAGCCTAAGGTAACTTATGTCCCCACCATCCCACCCAGTTCTAACATTCCAGATATATCTAGTGTTGTGCCACCCACTGAAGTAACTGTTGAGAGAGAAGCTGAAGGAACTACTGTGAAATTAAGTAAGAAGAAGCCATCACGAGTGACTCCACCTGTCACTCCACTATTTGTTACCAAGCCAACTGAAGCCGAAAGAAGAGAACCGATATTGAAGAATCCGCTAGCACCGTTTCCTTCGAAACTAGTGAATACCAGAAAAGATGACCAAGATAAGGAGATTTGTGATGTATTTCAGATTTCTGATTAATATCCCATTTCATTTGCCATCAAAGCAAGTTCCCTCATATGCCAAGTTCCTAAAAGATCTAGTAAAGAAGAAGACCAACATTCGAAAGAAGCTTTTATCGCTCAAAGATGTTCATCGTACCTCTGAATTTATCGGTTGTGGAAACCGAAAGATCCCGGAAGTCCAACTGCTACATGCGAATGGAGATTCTTTGGAGGAACAAGCTTTATTAGATTTGGGTGCCGGTGTGAATCTTCTACCATATTTAGCTCTCACGAAGTTGGGCTTGAAGGATCTAAAACCGACCGATGTTACTTTACGGTTGGCGGATAGATCGATGAAGATACCTAGAGGAATCATTGAAGATGTCATAGTCAAGATCGAAGATTTCTATTATCCGGTTGATTTCATAGTACTTTCGACCACGTAACCTACATCCGGTAGGCAAATACCAATCATTCTAGGCGGACCATTCTTGGCCAAAAAATGCACTCATCAATTGTCGAAACGGTAATATGGCGTTATCCTTTGGTAATATGAGAGTCGAAACCAATATTTTCCATACGTTACGGCAACCACGGGAGGTGTGTCTTTGTGAAACGAGGTTTGTATGATTGAAGCGTTAGCCGCAGGGATTATCGGACTCATTCATATCCTGGCGGACGGTGTTGAAAGCTCGGATGCACTTCGGTCGCGAGGAACTTAGTGTTGAGGCAATGCCTAATGGACCATATAAAGAGTTTAAGAAGGAGCCGCCTAAGCTAGAATTGAAGCCTTTTGCCGTCTACACTCAAGTATGTTTTCTTGGGAGATTTGGGAACCTACCCAAGAGTCATTTCATCGATTTGGAGGAGAGCGAGAATCCAAGTTAGTAGCACTTTTAAAGGAACACAAGTCAGCTATAGGTTGGACAATTGATGATATCAAGGGGATCAGTCCTATGATAGTTCAACATAGGATTCATTTGGAAGAGGATTCCAATACTTCTAAGCAACCACAGAGGAGGCTTAATCCGAAGATGAAGGAAGTAGTTCGAGAAGAGGACGTCAAACTCCTTGATGCCAGCATTATCTACCCTATTTCTGATAGTCAATGGGTTAGTCCAGTTCAAGATGTGCCAAAGAAGTCCGGAACCATAGTAATCGAGAATGAGAACAATGAGTTGATTCCAACTAGGATTCAGACTGGATGGAGAGTTTGCATCGATTACAGGAAGTTGAATAACGCATCGAGGAAAGATCATTTTCCATTGCCTTTCATCGATCAGATATTTGAAAGATTAGCTGGACAAGCTTCCTACCGCTTTCTTGATGGTTACTCAGGATACTTTCAGATCCATATTCACCCTGAGGACCAAGAAAAGACATTCACATGTCCTTTTGAGGATTGTCTGCATCATCTCTCCTTAGTCCTTAAACGTTGTTGCGATACCAACTTAGTTAACTGGGAAAAGTGTCACTTCATGGTTAAGGAAGGGATCTTGGAAAGGAATTCTAGTAGATCGGCGAAAATGTCTACAGAAGTAAGCATGTTGTCGAAAGATCGGTTCTCGAGATGGAAACCTAAGTATTCCCCACCTGTTAGTTTATGGGATTTACTCCCTATTGACCTTCAAAGGAAGATTATTTGTATGGCGCGTGTAGGGTTCGGTAAAAGTCCATTTGCACATAAGAGGAGAGTGCGTAAGCTAGGTTGTTGTAAGAATTGCCATTCTGAAACTTGTCCCCGGTTCTGACCATTAAGAGAAAATTGTTGGTACAAGGTATACTTTTGTCAATCACATGCTGAGAGAGATCAGAAGAATTCCTACAAAGTGGAACCGAGTGGGTGGGAGTACTAGTCTTGAGGATCTGACTATAAAGGACTCAAAAGTCTTGAGGATCTGACTTTAAAAGACTCACATTATGTCTTGAGGATCTGACTTTAAAAGACTCACATTACGTCTTGGGGATCTGACGTAAAAAGACCTAAAAATTTGTTTCTTGAACTAATTCTGATATTCGGCATCAATGGTAATATCCTACCTTTTTCTCATCCATTTCATTTACTTCTTTATATATTGAGGTCAATGCATGCATAAGTAGGGGAGAGTGTACTTGAAAATGAATTTGAAAATTAGTTTTCAAAACAAAAATATTTTTTGTTTCTATATCGATAGCATGAGAAAAAATGAATTTTAATGATGAGTCCGGGATATATATTCTATACTGCTTAGTGTTGAGTTTGATAGATAGTTGATATTATTGATTTCATTACCGCTTAGACTATTTATTATGCTCGGACATAGTTCTTATTGATAGAATTCTTTATCAAGGCATCACCATAATACTTGGTGGGTTTGTGTACTTTTGCTAGAAGAGATTTAAACCCCTAGTAAACTAGAAGTAGATTTTTTAGACTTAGCCCGTGAGACTTGAGCTTTATACCCATTCTTTGGAGAGTTCTTATGAAAAATCCGAGTCTTAGTGACTCAACATCTTTCAGTTCTTTATGTCGTTGTAATATAGTCTCATCTTTCGTTAATTTGGTTAATCACGAAGTGACATCAACTGGGGAGATAGCCATTAGGTCTTGTAGTCTATTCGAAATAGAGTATCATACTGATAAGTCAAGTAGTGAACCCATTCAGCCTTTATCCCACCTAGTAGAACCATCATGTTAAACCCTTTTGAGCCTTACAATAAGCCATTTTCTTTCATAAAACCTTTACCCGTCACCCAACTCCAGACAAGGAGTATAGCCAAAATCTTTATCAGCCATACCCATATGTTTCTGAGAATACGAGAGACACAAAGAGGAAGAAAGAGCACAAAAGGAAGATTACAAGGAAATACCAGAGAGATACAATAAAGACCATCATTCTGATCTAAGTGAAAGAAGCTAGTGGAAAACAAGCATATCTAGTACTAATCAAGGATATACCACTGGAAAAAAAAAAAAAAAAAAAAGTTGAACAGAATGGATGGAAAAGCTAAGACAAAGGAAGAATTTTCTCTGCAATATATAATTTAAAGAAATCTTCCAAAGAAAGAAGCAAAACCCTTAGTGTTTTTCAGAAACAACCTTAGAATCCTTTTTACCTTTTCTTCATAAACCAATACCCAAGCCAAGTTACAACCCATGACTTATCACTACAGTATGGTACGAACTCTAGAATAGGTGAGAGGATGCTAAAGTGAAGGACCCGACACTTCATATGTGATTGACATTCTTTCCATGAGACTACTTTTATTCAGAAGTCTGTTTTTCAAGGTAGTATGTGGGATATTCGTATGCATTATTCTTTTCCCCACATACATGAGGTAAAATAGTAGACCATCTTCCGAGATTCTTTTCTAGAGTATGGTGACCGTGAGGATTGAAGGTCGAGATTATCTACCTATGGTAAACTAGGGATTCCGCTCTTGGATAGGAGAGTATAGGAGATTGACTAAGTACACACATAAGCCTTGATTAAGAATTTTGTCAATTTTTACTATCTCCCATCATAATCTATGAGTCTTTGCAAAGATGTAGTTAGCAATGGAGACCGTCCGTTGGAGTAAGCACTAAGTGGGTAAGGAATTTCTCTCTCTCTGAAAAACTATCATTCTTGAACATGCTATTGATTGATTTTGTGGGTATATCACCCGAAAACCCTCACGAGACTATAACTTCGTCCTTTTTGGGGAACATAAAGGTTTAAAGCCTTGTTGCATATGGTAAATGCAATCGCGATGCCCGCTAAAAATGAGTTAGGATTTTATTTTTGTTATTAGGATGTGATTTTGATCACTTATCTATTTTTTATCTTATTTGCTAAGAGACTAGCAAAAGGCTAGTTGGGAGTTGTGATAAGTGCTCAAAAAGTGCTATTTAACCCTCGATTATGCCTCTTGTTTAGCCATCTTAGTGGACTAATAGTGTTTATAAGTTGTGTTTTAAGATTCTACAGGTAAAAAAGAGAGTTTTGTAGAATATTAGAGAAAATGGGTAAAACGAAGCAATTCGGAGCATTAAGGATCACATGGGAGGCCCGTGGACAATCATGGAGAAGGCCAAGGAATTGGAGCTATTAAAGATGCGACTTGGACCTATTTTAAAGTCTATTTGGAAGCCCAAGGCCAAAGGATTCGTTGTTTGGACCAAAGCCCGCAAAGAGGATAGAAGGATAGAAGCGTAAGAGAGAAAATCGGCTTATCGTGCGGGACGATGTATCGAAAGTCCCATGCATTAAGTGCGTCTGGGGCGATAAATTGAGCGCCCGGGCGCATTGATTAAGTCTGGGGCGATGAATAATGCGCCCGACGCATGAATCGACTTGTAGCCAATTCCTTCTTAGTTTTGAAGGCGAAGTCGGGACTCTGGAAAAGTCTATTTGTATTAGGAAACAAATGACGGTTTGGAATGCTTCTAGAGCTCATTGTAACCCCTATAAATAGAGGACCTAAGTGCCTCATGTAATGGGCCAATTCACTTATATTATTGTCTCGAAACTTGAGGCGAGAGAGATTAATAATAAAAGATCGGTTTTAACTAGTCGAAGTCTTAATAAATTAGTCTTTCTAGTCTTATGTTCTTCAACTCTTCCCTCTTCTTGTTCTTCCTTCTTTATGGAAGGCTAATCTTCTCCTTCAAGGGAGAAGATGAAGCCCGATGCTTAAGGTTTAATGATTCTTCCGTTTCATGGTGTTCTTCAATCGGGTTAGTTCTTTATGTTTGTAGTTATTAGTTCCATTGCCCACACCGGGAGGATGGAAGTATAGAATAGGGTTTATGTTTTGCAATATTAATATCATGCCGTGTTCTTTACTTTTCTTCTAGTAGTATAGTTCTTTAGAGTTAGGGAAGTATTCTTTGTGTTGCCTTAGAAGGGGGTAGCTCGGGGGTGGCTGCCTAGGGGAAGTATTCTTTGTGTTTTGCCTTAAATGGTGATTCATTGAATGGCATTATTAGGAAGTACTCCTTGATGTTGCTCTTGGTAATACATTGAATGGCTGCCCGAGCTTACATAAAAGGAAAGAAGATATTAATAGCATAAACATAGGAACAACCTTAAGTAGAGTTAATTGTTAACGATGTTTCATCCAAGAAGGCATCGACACTTTCGCTCGATTGCCTAATTGTAGTCTACTTGTAAGAACAACCATGAAGCGTAGGTCATAGATCAAAAGTATTGATGGATTCTAATCTCTTGAATTCCCTCTTTATAAATTCTCAACAGTTTAGTTAGTTTAGCTTAGTTTAGCATTAGAATCTACAATCTCTACAATATTAGTTTTAATCCCTCAAACCCCTTTCCAAATCCGTCCTTCACATAACATACACTTAAAAGTGGAACGATACCCTACTCATCCTTTACTTATTGAGGGATAATTAGGTTTTGATACGCTTCTATTTGTTCAACGATCATCATCTATCTACATCACCCATCATCTCATCTACACATACAAAAAGAGGTAGTGTCACCTGGACCTGTGTCGGCATAACTGTGCTGAAGAAGACTCCACCACTCTTGACTTTGTCGTCAAACAGTGTCATCCTCGATGGGTTAAGCCTTTAGGGAAAATGACTACACTATCTGTTCAGTAAATTGTATGCCAGTTTGACTTGGAACCAGAGATAGTGTTCCTGGGAAATTGAACTATATGCCAGTTCCTTGCGTTCCCACAACATCACTACAAGGGTTGCTAGGAAGATTTGGGTTGGATCCAGATCCTATAATCAATGGTCTGAACTTCTATCGACATGGTTGTGCTGAGGAAGGCTCCACCACTGTTGTTTTAGCAATAACCTACTTATTTTTTAAATAAGCAGGACCTATCGTTACTAAACACAATGTCGTGCTCAAGGAACCGAGATACCATTGTATAGATCTGATGATGTTTTTCTCCTACGATCGCGATCTCCACTATGGTTAAACATGATGGCTCCCATGATATCTTGATCAGATTCTGGTTATGCCTCTGTTTTACCAGTTCAACCTTTTAGGGTTACCTATATTGATCCAAATAAACTTTGGGGGCATCAGAGGTAGAATATGCATATTAGTCCATGTTATGTCGTATAACAACGGAATTGTTTAAATGTATGTATAAATAAGCACAGAAGTTAAGTGAGGTACAAAGTTCAAAATTATAAAACCACTGACTATTAGTCTCTTATCTTCTTTGATGTACTAATATTCTAGAAAGTGTTATGCGTACAAATTCCTTTGGGTTAAGACACTGGTTTTGTGATGACACTCAACTCTATGGTTAGTATAATTGGTGGTCAAATCAGTTCATGAGACGCACCTACATTACTAAGATAGATTACTTTTGCCTATGGTTAGTCTCTTTTGATGATCTACCAGACTCATGAACTGATCCGGTAGAGGCTTCTACACGACTAAGGTAGAACACATTGTTTCTTTTACACTTCACTAACTCCTAGTTATTCCAAATAAGCTATGGATCAGAGGCATTTGGACTCAAGGGTTTGAAGTTGGCAAATTTTTTGGTTTCAGTTCATGTATATAGACAAGAACTAAAAAGCAAAATAAAGTGAGCTTAAGTGCTCAATCCAGTATATTCGATTGAAATGTGGAGTCGCGAGTGTATCCTAGAATAAGTTGCTTAATAGTTTAGTCTGAGCATAAGCACTAAGTTATGGGCAACTTCAGAGAACTTCTTGCTCAAAGAGTTAGAGCTCAGTCCACGAGTGGATTGGAGTTCACCTCATATGAGCACTAGAGGTGTTAGTGACACTTATTCACTCAGAATTTAGACTAGTTATTGTTGGAGATCAAAATATACTAAACACGGATCTAAGGCAATCAAAGTAAAGTTATGAGGTGAAACACAGAATTCACATGAGATCTCCTACCAAGAGTCACACCTCAGTGGTGTCAGCTGACTCTTAACAGGAGAGGGGGTATTTATAGCGGTAATATTCCGTCAGTGTCCTAAAAACACGTGGTAGAGTGAGATTACACTGAAGGATCGTTATTAGAAAGGGAATATAGCATAAGATAATGGCTCTAGAACTGATTTGGTCAGTTCTAGTCAATTCCTACGAGTTCAGGACAGTTCCTTTAGTTTGACTAGTCAGTTCTGCGAGGTAGTTTGGAAACTGGATAGGTTCCATTTCGGAACTGGTCCAGAATTAGATGACGACCTTGTACAGCTGTATTTCAGTATTATAAGGACTCTTGGACATATTTAGAATGGGTGTTCCATTTAGAGCAGACTTCTAGGTCTAAAAGCTTATTATGGAAACCTAGTCCAACTATGTCTCCTTCTATGTGATAACTTCTATTCTGATGTTGATCCTATCTTGACAAGGAAAGAGGAAACCCTACCTATAAGATGGTTTCTTGGTAGCCAAGGAAACCTTATTCTAGGGCTTTCCACAAGTCATTGTATATAGGAGGCAACAATATGAGAATAAGGGATAGATCCCTAATGGCCAAAATATAGAGGCAGCTCTCTAGAGGCCAACTTCTGGTCATCTCTTCTTTCCCACTCAGTATGCTATTCAGCTGCATAAAGAACTACGATAGACTTGATTCCTGAAAGAGGATACGTAAGTAACCACTTCGTGGTTCATTCCATATTATCAAATATTTCTATTGGTTTCGGTAGGTACTCTTTGAACTAGAACACGGTGTGAAGACATTAGCAGATCAAGGATTGTGGGAACCTAGAAAAACCCCCATAGTATCTATGAACAAATATGGAATATTGCTTGGAATAGGTGGCAAATCAATTTCCAACCATATGAAGGGGCAATGACATAGTGGAGGCAGAATCTAATACCTCCATTAGCAGTACTTTAATGAGGGGTGGTGATATATAGACCCACCATATTTCTAACTAAACCACTTTTAAGATTTTAGACTAAAAGTGCCCATAAATTGAAATCTAATGCCATTTTTTTTTTAGTTCTTCCTCCATTATCCTAAAATCACAACAGGCTAAATTGGATCACATGATTTCATAGGACCCGTAGTGTAGCAGTGATCAATTTGAGTTTTGGTTGTGAGAATCAATTTTATTTGTTTTGTCAATTTGTAAATTTTGCTTTGTGAAATAACGTACTACTTGTGTTTGCTAATTGACTTTTGGGTATTTATGTGCCGTGACTAATATAATAGGTTCGGCATAACACATGATAAGTAATGGTATTTGTTATTGACAGACTCCATATTTTGTTGGGACTCCAACAAAAAAAAAAATTATTACAAGTGTGTGTTATTGGTCCAAAAAAATTAAAAAAAAAAACAAATATTACAAGTGTGCTATTGGTCCCAAAAAATTAAATTCGAAAACCCCAAGCTTAAACGACCCGGCTAAGCCGTTCATTGTGCAAACCCAACGATATGGCCACATCGTTGGGGACTCAGTCCAAACGGTGTGGCCACATCGTTTGGACTAAGTCCCAAACGACTTGGCCACATCGTTTGAGACTTAGTCCAAATGGTGTGGCCACACCGTTTGAGATTTGAACTTTGGAAAAATATAAAGTTCTATTTTTTGGCGTTTGAGACTTAGTCCAAACGGTGTAGCCATATCGTTAGAGACTTAGTCCAAACGGTATGGCCACACCGTTTGGGATTTGAATTTTGAAAAAATATAAAGTTATGTTTTTTGGCCTATTGACCGGTGTGGCCACACCGTTTGGACTAAGTCTCAAATGATGTGGCCAAGCCGTTTGGACTAAGTCCCCAACGATGTGGCCACACCGTTTGGACTAAACCACATCGTTGGGGACTCAGTCCAAACGGTGTGACCACATCGTTGGGTTTCTTACAATGAATCCACTGGCCGGTCGTTTTAAGCTCGGGTTTTCAAATTCAATTTTTTGAGACCAATGACACACTTGTAATATTTGTTTTTTTTTTAGATTTTTTAGGACCAATGACACACTTGTAATAATTGTTTTCTTTTTGTCCGTCAGTAATAGTACCGTAATTTGTTACTGGAATTAGGGATAATTTTTATATCCTTGAGCTATAAAAATTGAAACTTTTTTTTTCCTTGGAAAGCTAGATTGAATTCAAGGTACTGTATAAGCAGTTACATTAGTGGTGGTGTGTTTGGAGGATGGAGAAAACCTTGGTTGTGGTAATATGTAGGTGACCTGTGACTTGGGTGAAGGAGGGAGAAAGAATGAATGGTGGGTGACTGGGGGTAGAGTTCAAGTTGTGGGTATTTTTTCCAAAATATTTAAAAATGGGTTTAATTAGAAATATGGTGAGTTTATATATCACCACCCTAAATTAGCTATTAATTGGATAAAAAATATTCTAGGATGCTACCCTTTGGCAGGTCAGCTAATACGGATGGCTGCATGAGCTATCTGCAGAGATGAAAATGGGGAAATCAAAGCAGCAACTTATTCACAGTTTGGAGCTACTAGTGCAGAGCAAACAGAACTTATGGCAACGAAGCTGGCAAAAGAACTAAATATTGAAGAGTTGCTGATTCTTGGTGATAACATAACGGTAGTCCAAGCCATTAACAATGGAGCTTCCAATGCAGCATGGGGTTGTTCTCCAATTTTATTTTTTGTCAGGAAACTTGGCTGTGTACCCTTCTCGGCCTCTCCTCATGGGAGAGGTTGCAAGTTCAACTTCCATGACATACCCACCGGTCATCTTGCACGCACCCATTCACTGTGGCCCAGTAAGCTGGACCTAAGTTGCATGCCAGAGTAAAGTAAATGATGACGCTTGGCCAAAACTGAGTATATTCAACACCTACAAGGGACCATAGTCTTGATAAGCAAGTTAAATAAATTGTGTACCAAATTGTGTTTCATTCATTCTACTGTTGAGATTTATTTCTGATTAATTCCCTGAAAGTAGATCAAAGTGCTTCCATTTTCCATAGATTACACTAGTGCAAACCATACATCTAAAAAACAAGACTACCGAAAAATATATACAAACTTGCAAGAAACTTCGCAATTGCAGTCTTGCAGACAAATGGAAAATGAAAACTTCGCTGCTTTATGCACATACTTCAAACACTAGACGAGTAGATGAGGCAATGAAAAACAACATGTTCGAATGCTCATGGTGCCCTCTGAAATTAAGTTTACAATACCCGATCTACTCCCAATCAAAGACCGTTAATGACCTCAACAAACTTCCCAATATTCATCTACCAAATCACATATCTGACATAATGGCATTCAAAATACTCAGTATGATTGATGTGATCCAGACTCTACCCCATTGTCTTTAATACACGCAACAAACATAGGATCAAGGCTACTGTATGGCGCGGTCTCTAAAAGCCTGTGAAAATATGATATCTTCAATCCATAATTTCGAGCAATATCTGATCGAACCCACCCTGAGTAGTTGTTAGTAGCACCAGTGACTACAACTACTGTTTTTTCATCAGCAAGATTTGCAAGAGCCACCATTGTCTCTGGTTCAGTAGTGGAAGAAGCATCAACCAGAAAAATATGACTAAAATGGCCAGAAGTTATGCCTTCATTGTGTAGCCGAAAACTACTCACAAATGTTGATAGTACTACCTTAAATCTTCGAAGCTCTTGGAGAGGTGGACATGTAAAACACTCTCTGTTATAAGGGCACAACGGAAGGATTTCATAGGGTACACCATCAATCTCTCGAAAGGCAGCGTTAGCTCGAAAAACTTCAGATTCATGAATCTCCTCCATCAAGCTTTTCATTAGCACATCACATATGTTATTGGTAGGTGCACTTATAAGGATTCGGCAACCAGGAGACTTTCTGCAAACTTGGAGGACTGCTTCTCGAATTACCAAACCAGTTGCCGATAGTCTCTTTTCTTGAACAGCAGATCCTGCACTTGACAACCTTCTTGTAGTATATACAGAAAGCTGACCTACAACTAGGAAAGGTGGAAAAACATTGAGACTTAATATACTGCAGACTGCAGAGACCTGGTCCTTGTTGAGGTTTCGGTGGGAAGGGACGACACTAGGATTGGCCCAACTAATCCTACTTTTCTGGCTGGGGAAGAGAAAGTTGCGAAACAAAGGGTCAGTTACTGATGCGACTGCTTGGTGACAACGTTTTAAGCAGACTCTATTGAATGAGAAGCTAACATCATATCTGCGTGTTGAAGAATGCTGCCGATGAAAATCATCTCCAAACTCTGCTAACACAAGATTACTTTTCACCACACGGTAGAGAATCCCCTGTTCACGAAAAAATATTAGAAACAAGTAATGGTAACAACCGTAAGACTCAGAGAAAATGTACCTATGAATATAGAATCTTAAACTTTCTGTTACAATGAGGGCACAATAATGTTTTATTTTGATTTATGAAGTATGCTTAAGCTGGAGTCAGGGGGAGTTTAAGTGTGTTTAACATCAGACTGTTGGCAAATAATAAAGGTACAAAATACACTCACCAACTCAGTCTGCGCCAAGCTTTCTTCAGGTTTGATTTGACTTCAACTTGCATATTGTACCATAAGACAGCCTATCTCATCCGGCTTCCAAAAAAATAAATGCAGACATGATAACTGGTTGAACTTGACTAGTTCATGGTTTCACATATGAATGTCTTGTAATAGTTAACACTAGCGGCACATCCTGATAATCACTTGCTATTCGGTGCCAAAGCCCATTAGAATGGTTATGTAGAGATTGTGTAGACTAAAGGCTTCCAACATACATCCAAGTTAAACGTGAGAGGAGACCAGTATTCTTTTCCTTTTCTTTTCTTTTCTTTTTTCCCAGGATAAATCAGCATTTACATGTTTTGTGTTCTTACTAGTTACTAGTACTCATCATAAATTATTAAAGATGTGGAACAGGATATGATATTAGAGAAAATAGAGACTAACCTGAAATGGTTTTCCATTCTTTCCTGAAGGATGTACAAGAACAAAGTCCCTTGATAAGAGGAAAGGCCGCTTCTCAGGAACAGAATCGATTCGAAAGGCTACAAAAAGCTTGTCTTCATCATTCTCAATCAAGTTCTTGTTCTTGCTAGACTTTGAATATATCGCTGCTTTATGCAATTCTAGCTTGACATCATGTAAACAGTAATCATTCCATTTCTGATACCAATAAAATTACAGTTAGCTCAAGCTTGACTCGAGCAACATCATTGTATCATAGCATAACTGCATATCTAGCCATACTACATACGAATTTCATAAACTAAATAATTAACAACTATTGCAAAATATGCATGTCCAGGTCCAGCTAGTTGCTAGTTTCGTTGTTATGCAAACAAAAGTTTCAACAGTTTTGTACCTCGATGTAGTAATCCTCGGCATAAAGCAAAGCAGCAAAGTAGTTCCCATAGGTTGACGGAGTCAAAGGTTTGCGGAGAACTTCAGGTACGTCCTTCTCAATCAATTTCTTGATACCATCTGGAATTGAATAAAGAGGAGTAGTAGTACCCTTCTGAGCCCAAACATAATTTGTTTTGTTGGGTCCATTTGAAGGACTTGGAGTTGATGGAGATGGAAGGGTATTTAAGGAACAAAGGGGAGGTGGCTTGAAGGAATTAGGTGGAAGTGGATCTGCTCCTGCTCCATTCCTAATTGGAACTGATGAGGTAGAGGTATTAGGAGCTATTGGTTTCTTTTCCTCCGACTTTGAAACATATTTCTTGGCAGTTGTAGTGGTTGGAATTGAACTGTGAACTTTTATAAAACGATCCACTAAATTGGATTGGTCAACAGATGGAGCTATAGTTTTCGAAGAATGGGAACTTACTTGAGTCTTAGTTGATGAACCCTTCGGGTTTATTTTTTTATTGGAAGATGGAACTGGAGTTGATCGAGTGACGGAACTCGTAAGATAATGGGTAGATAAAGGAGGAGTTGGTGAAGGTGGACTGTATATTGGCTTCTGAACAAAGTAATTTGACGAAAAAGAAGAAGATCCATCTGAATTGCGGTAGAGCAGAGGTGATCTTATTGAGTTGACACCAGAACGTTCGTTAAAATCATGATGAAACTCAAATGATTCTTCTTCAACACAGCAAAACATGCACCGCAGAATTTTAAAAAAGCCTACCATCTTCCCTATGTGGTATTGATCTACGTGATCAAAACATAACCAAGCATTACATGACACTGACACACTAAACACTACTAGTATACTGCATTGCAGTGGGGCGTGAGCCCGTAGTATATCATTTATTTGGCTCTTTTTTTATATATATATATTAAATAGTTAGTTCAACACTTCAACTATCATATATGTGGGCAAATTGGTTATTATTTACAGTACAAGAAAACCATCTGACTTTAAGCTATTCTTGGTGGCTTTCATCAAGTTTAAGGCAAACTTTGTTTAAACAAACAGTAAATAGTGTCTCTAAATTGAGCTAATACACTTTCCTAAGGGCCTTTCTCAGATCATAATTAATAAGTTTAAAGTCTTAGAAGTATGGAGTTGAGAGAGAATTTGCGTTGGATTTGGCTTCTTTAAAGTTGAAAGACAGCCTAAACCTCCAAAAAGAGTTGCAACGGTTTCGGAAACAACCTTAGAGCATTCGTTTAGCTAGTTAATTAAGAGAGAAAATGGAGTGACACAAGAAATACCTCAATATGGTGTTGGTTCCAAGTGGTTTGTTAATCATGTTAGGATACCATTTATTCCTTCTCTACAGAATCATATAACATCCCTGGTGTACAACTATAGGTTATGAGAATCATAGCAAGAGAGCTTGGGTAAAGAGGATGATGATGCAGGTAAGACTAGGATTTTTATCGTCTTCTGTGTATGCTAATAATGTTGTTAACTTAGCAAAATTTTCTCACAACTTGAATGGATCTTTCCCAGACTGATCAGAAAGAGATTAGTATTGCTATTTCTATAATCTCAAGCAACACTGGTGCATCGACCTCCTTTCGTTACATACTCCGTTACTCTAAGCTCATTCATTGGTGCACAAGTTGCAAGCTCGGACCAAAACTTCATCAATAATAGCATCAAATGTATACGGCGATAGAAGTTCAACAATTGTGACCATCAAGTACATTAGCATCCTATTTTCTTGTCGCGTTTGCCTCTTTCATTCAATCAGACCCTCATTGATCATGGCGCCGGGCGATCTAGTGTCAAGATCATCGAACTCTTGCGAAAGCATATGTGACCTTCAATGTTTTAACACCGCTACCACCTCCAACCAATTGCAATGTACCCGGTCGCCTAGTTTCTTTGCCAATACAACATATGGTGCAAGCTCAAAAGCACACATGTCCCGAGACAGAGTTACGAGATCAATTCTTTCAATCTAGATGAAAACTTGAATCTTACTACTTAAATATACACAAGGTCATGCACTTTGAATAATGCGAATGCCACAGTAAAATCAAACAAACACATGAATCTTATAAATGGTTATCATACACCTAATAAGATCTCTTTATCGCATACCACAAACACATGAATACCATGCTTGTCCTGTCAGTACTATATTCTTAACATAACACATGTGAGTTTTGAATTCATAACTCAACCGAAAGATAAACTGATTTACAAAACTATACCGGGATGCAAAATTATAACATATGGAGATTAAAGCAAACACATGAATCTTATAGACGGCTATCATATACCTAATCAGATCCCTTTATCACATACCACAAACACATGAATCCCATGCATTGTCAGTACTATATTCTAAACATAACACAGGAGAGTTTTGAATTCATAATTTAACTGAAGGAAAAACCCGATATACAAAACTACACCGGGATCGCGAAATTTTAACATATGGAGATTCAAGCCAATTCTATACTAACACTTTCTAAAAGGTGCGCGAGGGGATCCCACTTTGGCCGATTGTTACTTTAATAAATCAGACCAAGCAAAAAATTTCACTAGAAACAAAAGAAATCCTAAAAATGCATAACAAAAGGGGAAAATGTTGTGGACATACCTCGGCCAGGAACCATGGGTGCATTCACAGCGATGAGAGAGCCCCCTTCAAGGTCCCAACAAAAGCATCAGCTATCTCAATGGCCACTCCTTCCCGAGTTATCATAACCAGTCATTAGAATCCTGATATAGGAATACAATTGAATAAGCATGACTAGATGATACAAATTTGTTCATCTAATATACACAATGCTTCCATGGTGCTGGCTCCAAGATGTGGAGTTACATTTGCAGAGGTTATAAAAATTACCTTTTTGAAAGCATCCATAGTATTACTAGTTGAACGAAAACACGAGGATCAAGAAAAAGAAACCAATACTAGAAACCTTTTTACTTTTTTATTAGTGTACTGATAGCAAAACAGTGTACAAGAAAGTTACAAAGATCATACAAACTAGAAAATAGAAATCTAATTAGAAGTGACTATGTCTTACAGATATAAAAGTTCACATACATTATGTAAGAATCTACGTAAGAATCTACAACAGTGTCCAACTGTCGTAGGCCTCACATTAATAACAAAATAAGCATGTATACATAACCTGCATAAATGCATACGTAAATATCAAAGTAAGGGTTTAAGAATCCATGCAAATTGAAGGATACATGAGGAACATATATGCATGTTAATTTATACTTCACATGCTAACTCGAGTTATAAGTGGAGATGTCAGATGTCACATTATAACTTACACTTATTTTCACTGCCAAATCGAGGTCTGCATCATCAAAAACTATACAAGGCGCATTTCCACCAAGTTCCAAGGATACCTGCAAATCTCAATATCCAAAATGAAATTATAAATATGGTGTATTCTACCAAAAAGATATATGCAGTGCTTAATAAATGTCTAAGATTCAGGGTAAATTGTATCATTTGTACTTCAACGTACTCAAAACAACTATAGTCCTTCAACAAGAGTTATACAATATGTGATTTATATCTCACATTTATGATGTGCATCAATCATAAAGAGTACAATCCAATACAGTGATCAAGTTTTCTTCATATATCGCGTCTACCTTTTTAACTGTTCCTACTGCACCTGCCATCAATTTCTTTCCAACAGCTGTTGAGCCCGTGAATGTAATTTTCCTCACCTAAAATGGGAAAAAAGAAAAGAAGATGCCAATGTTGAAATACTAACTGAAACTCCACAAGGAGATTAGTTCACGTCACCATCCAAAAAGAGTTTGGAAGTCAAAAGGTACTTCACCTGTGGACTCTCAAGAATAGTGTCTCCAATCTCAGAAGCATTTCCCATAACCACATTCACAGCACCCTGGTTTATTTGACTTCATGAGTTGCAAGAGGCAGTAAAAAGATAGAGGATGGTGGAGCATAATATCACAGTAGAAACTTTATAATGGTATCAGTGAAGGGAAATAGTATGTTTTCATGAGAGTATGAGACCCAATGAATGTGAGGAAGTAATAGTCCATGGAGTTCGATAGACGACACTAAGAATGAGACCGTTCAAAACATAAGTAATGAGAATCAAACTTAGCATTTCTTTGAAGCCACCAAAACAGTTCACTTCAGTTGATGTCAATTGCAAAACTCATCAAATCAAGTAAAACCAAAGGATTCTAATACACGAAAAGTTCAATTGGTTCAGTTGCAAGTTTTTAATTGACTAAAAGTCTACAAGAAATAAATGACCAGTGGAAAGAAAAAAATAAAAAATAAATCGTCGTGTGAAAAAGAAAGCATGGAACTAAAAGGACGACAATGTAGCCGTCGTTGTAAAATATAGGCAGTAAAGTTTACCGGTGGTATGCCAGCTTGAAGAGAAAGCTTGGCCGCTGCTAAAGATGTCAGGGGTGTAAGTTCAGAGGGCTTGATAACTACTGTACAACCACAAGCTAGAGCAGGAGTGACCTGAAACAACATAAATAGAGAGCTTATGATCTTCAAAAAGGCATAAAGGTATCAACCAAAAACAAAAAGGTATCCATATTCAAAATCTCAAACTATATGCAAAAAGGGTTAAACTAGAGAGTATACCTTGCGATTTTGCGAATGAACATTGCTAAAGGGAAGTTCCATGGTGTAATCACTCCAATGACACCAACAGGCTACAGAAGAAGAATGATGCAAGACCTTTAATAAAGTAATAATAGATCCATATAGATAAGGTCCGAATTCAATTAGAAAGCTTAAAAAATCCAGTATAAAGGATGCAGGTGTACTGCATTCTTGCCTCCCTCTCTACAGAATTCAAAATATGAGTGAAAATTAAGATTGTCACCAACAGTTTTTTGCATCTTCAGATCCTTGATTGAATGTCAAATAAGAGAATTTCTAGTAAAAGATATTTGAATGCTACTACCTTACTACTAATAGAGCCATATCAGAATACACAATCGAGGTTTATGCAACCAACTAGTCCTTTTGGTGGTACTAAATAGAATAACATCTTCCCACATATTGAAATTAGTCGGATTTACTTATTGTCAAAAATAAGTATTTAATTCCAAATTAAGCAAAATTGTAAGGAGAGTTCGCAACTGCTACCAAATTTAGTTTCAAACCAGAACAACAAAGACTCAACCATGTCAACAAGTCCCATTATATTCCTTTCAATAAACACGGTTTTGCTGTGAAGGGTGGGGACTTGCTTGATGAATAATATCAAGTACTTCCTTAAAGTTAAGAGAAAGATGCACCTTGGTCTGATCTAGTCCTCTTGACTTTGAAACTAATTTTTTTTCGAACCTCCCTTTTATTAGAGATTAAAATACATGCTCCCACTTCAATACTCAATAAATAACACAAGAATTAAGAAGTACTATTAATGGTATCATTGTATCAAGTACTTCCCCACACTCAGTTAATTAGTTTAGGAATACTTATAATTGAAAGAGGACAGCAAGTAAGGTTTTGAGTATGTCAACATTCAAAAGAAACATCAAGTTAAATGACGAGCTTGAAAGATGCTTGCCTATTTTAAAACAAATAATCGGCGATCAGGAAGTGGTGTCGGAATGATATCACCGTTTTGCTTCCTCAGCATAGTACTCGATAAAGTTAGCTCCATAATTTACCTGTAACGTACATGAATATCAAAATCAAATTGTGGACCTTTGAAAGCAATACAAAAGCAAATGAACACAAAGTACCTTGTCATTAATAAATAAAATAATGCAGTAGCTGGTGCGAGGAACTACTAAAACATGTAAAGAAGATTAACAGTATAATGTGAATCCCCAAAACTTACTTTTAAATACTTCCGAGGCAGAAGAGATAGCATCACTAGTCTCCCTCCTACCCATGCAAGCCAAATTGGCTATCACATCACCAGTGGCAGGATCATAGACCTGCCATTACATTACAAGAGAAGCAATTTATTTAGTTAATGTTGCAATGAATAACAGAAAATAAAGAAAGAAAGTATAGAAAAGACCAACCTCAATGGTTTTGCCATCATAAGCATTAGTCCATTTGACAATTTCCCTCCTATAAGACCTTAACCTTGTAAGAGACCACTACTTAGCTGATCAGTAACACTTTTCGTATCCACACTCATCTATCAAAATCACATTTGAAAAGTCCATTCTCAAAACAAGAAGTGAATATGTACGTAGTAAATGAAAGACTTAAAAAAAAACAAAAAAAACAAAGAGAACCTACACAAATTAGATCAGGAACATTTATAACTTGAAACCTTAGTGCAAATTGGAGGATTGAATACCTGCGTCACACCATCTGTAAAGCCATTTCCAACTTGCAGATTTTTACCAGCAGCGGCGAATCCGAGAGCGAGAATAGAGAGACGATTGGGAGATTGGGAGATTGGGAGAGTTAGATCCAACGAGGTCGGATGTGGCTGTGTAAAACAGCAGACGGTCCTTTATCACTTAGATTGTGAGGATAGGTTTGATGGAGGAGAGATTTGTAGAGATTGGCGAAGATAGGAGAAAATGAGAAAATAAGGGGGGTACGGTCAGACACAAAAGAAGTGTTATTTGGGGGTACGGTCAGACACAGGAGAGAGTGACACGAAGCAAGTGGTTTTTTGGGTGACTTAAGAAAAGTGACCTCAAGAGTTCGCTACGCTCACGGATTAAATGTAAGCAACATAGTTAAGTCGTTAAGAGATGGGAATTGAACCTCGATCAAGTATAGATATCTTGGGTATTTAAAAGCTTGTCTATGCTATTGAAATATGTAATTCATCTGCTACCGCACCGCTCTATTACAAGTTTTGTTTGGTAATTTGATTATCCCAATTTCCAAATTTTAATGGTTTTAAATAACCGCCAGTAAAGTGCGGTTTCCTATTTCCCCATGATAGAACACTGTTACAATTCACGATATTCAGTGTCCTGTCCTAACGGCACTGGGTTGGCCACTTGGTACCATATTTGTTAGCCTATAGGACAAATCGGCCGAAACATAAACTCGAGGACACCTTATTTTTGTAATCACTCATAAGGACCGGGTGGATGAAAGTTCAAGTTTACTCTTGACGCAAAATAAGAACGGCTCGGGTAGATGAAAGGTCAAATATACCCCTGAAGAAAAAAAATAAACGGCCCGACCCAACTAAAACAATTCAATTATGAACATTGATTGTTCATACCCATAATATATGAACAATAGCTATGTTCACGCTCAAAACATATTAGAATATTGATTGTTCATACCTTCTTTCCGTATTCATACCCATAAAAATATGAACCAAAAACAGATATAAACATTGATTGTTCATACTCAAACTAGACATGAACATTGATTGTTCATACCTATTGAAGCCATTGTCACCAAATTCGGCGTTTTTTTGAAAAAAAAGCGTTTAAAACCCGAGATATTGGCAAGGCGTCTGGTTCCAGTTTAAAACCCGAGTTTTTTTTAAAAAAACCCGTTTTAAACGCGTTTTAAACTTAAAAAACGTTTAAAACCCGAGATTTTGAAAATCTCCTGTTTAAAACTTTTTTTTTTATTATTATTTTTTTTTAATCTAAAAGAAAACACGAAGAAGAAAAAGGGTTTTGGAATTTACCTTTTTGAAGAGTGGGAGTTAGATTGACTTATTGAGACAATTTTATTTTGTTTTGGACTATTAATAATTAATTATAAATTTAAAAGTTATTAACTTATTTGTAGAACTTGATTATGCCATTATGGTTAGTAATTAGTAGTATCTTATTTAGAGTCGTGTTTTGGTACTGAATCTAAAACTTCTAGTATTTGGATGAGTAATGATAATTTGATACTTTCATGTATTTGAATTTTCTTTTATTTTTATTATTTTTTTTTTTATTTTATGTGTAAATTCTTTTTC
This sequence comes from Coptis chinensis, assembly GCF_015680905.1. Taxonomy (NCBI): domain Eukaryota; kingdom Viridiplantae; phylum Streptophyta; class Magnoliopsida; order Ranunculales; family Ranunculaceae; genus Coptis; species Coptis chinensis. The sequence continues at coordinate 50,578,910 of NC_141457.1, forward strand.
CACTCTTATAAAAAAAAAAAAAAATTCTTTATCTATTATATTCTTTATCATCGGTTTTACCGTTTCTTTTACGTTTATTGTAATGCGTTATTATGCTTTTAAACCCATTTTTATGCCCCACGTTTTTTTTTTTTTTTCCGAGACGTTCCGTTTAAAACACGAACTAAGTTTTTTTCAAATACACCGTTTTAAACCCGTACCGTACTTGGTGACGATGATTGAAGCTATGAACACTCATTGTTTAAAGGTATGAACAATAAATGTTCATATCCCCAATTATGAACATCAGTTATAAACAATGATTGTTCATACCTATCCATGTATGAACAATAGCTATGAACATTGATTGTTCATACCCCAAATTATGAACATTAGCTATGAACAATATGTATGAACAAAACATATATGAACAATAAATGTTCACACCCAAAACAGATATGAACATTGATTGTTCATACCTTTTTTGGGTATGAACAATCCGTGTTCATACCCAAAAAAACATGAACCCAAAACAGATATGAACATTGATTGTTCATACCCAAAACCAGACATGAACATTGATTGTTCATACCTATTGAAGCTATGAACACTCATTGTTTAAAGGTATGAACAATAAATGTTCATAGCCCCAATTATGAACATAAATTATAAACAATGATTGTTCATACCTATCCATGTATGAACAATAGCTATGAACATTGATTGTTCATACCCCAAATTATGAACATTAGCTATGAACAATATGTATGAACAAAACAGATATGAACATTGATTGTTCATACCTTCTTTGGGTATGAACAATCCGTGTTAATACCCAAAAAAACATGAACCCAAAACAGATATGAACATTGATTGTTCATACCCAAAACATAAATGAACAATAAATGTTCATACCCAAAACAGACATGAACATTGATTGTTCATATAATTGGAGCTATGAACATTGATTGTTCATACCTTTAACACAGGTTTGAACAATCAATGTTCATAGCCCCAATTATGATCATCAGTTATGAAAAAGGATATAAATAATATGAAAATTAGTTATAAATAAACAGAATATAAATAATAATAATAAGAGAACACATTAAGAACACAAATATTTAACTTTCATAAACAAAATATCATTGTGCACAAAAAAATGTTTGTGCACAAAAAACACCACAAAATATCTAGAGTCGCCCCCTGTTCATAAACAAAATATAATTGTGCACAAAACACACCATAAAATATATTGTTTTTTGCCTTCCTCACATTAATTCAGTAAAACATTCCCTTTCTGAAATCTCACATTCATTCAGCAAACATTCCCTTCCTATAATTTTCCTGAAAATCATGATTTTCTTTACTCCAACTTCTCGGCAAGTTTGAAAGCATTCTGCATGCAATGTGAGGGCGCAACTTTTGTATTTACTATTTATTTATAAATTGAAAGAAATCCATATGACCTTGTTCATACAAAATTTCCATCATTTTACAGACATGGAGCCCATAATCAATGCTGCAATTTAGAGAATACACAATCAGTGCTAAAATATGACGAATGATTATATTCATAGCTATCTGAGGTATGAACACTCATTGTTCATACCCAATAGGTATGAACAATCATAGTTCACACATGTAACACATAAATAAATAATTACCTATTATTTTGCTGCGGACATTTTGGTGAAAGAATTCTTCCTTTATTATTGACAGGCTGGATTTTCAAATCCCCCTTTCTGATAAGATTGTTTATTGACTCAATTTGTACCTTCTTATGCAAAAAGTTATTTCTTTATATTTCAACATATAAAATTTTATATAATTTAAGTGTTTATTGTCGAACTCACAAATTCTTTTGCAACTTCCAACCCCTTTTTTGTCTGGCTTAGGGAGTTGAAGTAATACCATCTTGCTTGCTGTTCCTCCACCAACTCCAAGACAAGAAGAGTCCAATGATTGTCCGAATGAATTGGAATGACAATGAATTTCATATTGAACTCGATGCTCTTCAATATGGTTTCCAATCCTACTTCTTCCAACAATCTCTGTGTCAACAATTGTGTGAAATAATAAGAATGTGACAATAATAATAGATGACACAATATTTTTTTTTAATAAAAAATTAACCTTAGAGTTTGCAGATACTAGACAAGTCTCTACTTTTCCAGTCTTCCTCTGTTGAAGTTCTATCGCCCACCAGTCAATGACCTGTTGAATGGATAAGTTTTTTTTTTAAAAATTGGCATCACATAAATAGCTTATGACTATGAACAATGAATGTTCATGCCCATTGTTGGAGTATGAACAAATAATGTTCATAGTCCAATTGTGGTATGAACTGAGTGTTCATAGCTACCAGATTCTTGGCAAGTTGCTGGAGTATGAACAATGAGTGTTCATAGCTAAAGACTATGAACAATGAGTGTTCATAGTCCAATTGTGGTATGAATAAAATTTACCTGGTGATCAATTTCTCTATCAAAGAGAATATCTTCAACTAGAACACCTTGAATTTGTAATGTTCCATTTGACCAAGCAATAGCTTTTCAAAAACCATAAGAAATAACCATTACTCAAATAACATATTTACTCAAAATATTATTTTTTGGTATCTTAAACTTACCTACTGTCCGCAATTTTGAAGAACGTGTCAATGACTTCTCGATGGGTTTCTTCCAAACCCACATAGTATCGACACGTCTTCAGGTCAAACAGAGAACGAACGGTACTGTCATCAACAAGAGTTTGCTTGCCAGTGTCACCTTTCTTCTTCTTTTTCCGCCCATCTCCAGTGAAATCCTCGCCAATCACTTTACTTTTCCTTTCTTTATTTTGCTTCACTCGCTTTACAAGTGAGCAAGGTTTCTTGGCTCCCTCGACATCCTTCTCCTCATCTTTATCTGAAGGTGACAAGGTTAGGCGTAGATCAAATGATGGACCATCAAAGGGTTCTGCGACATTCTTACTCTGCTGAACTTCATCCGCAACTTCAATTGTGACTTCGTCAAAATGCCCCTGCTTCACTTCAGCCACTGCGTCCGTGACTTCATCAGGATGCACCTGCTGCAATTCTTTAGATGGGGGGACTTCATCAATTACTTCAGTTGTGACTTTGTCAGAGTGCCCCTGCTGCACTTCAGCCACTGCATCCGTGACTTCATCAGGATGCACCTGCTGCAATTCTATAGGTGGGTAGACTTCATCCATTACTTCAGTTGTGACTTCGTCAGAATGCACCTGCTGCACTTCAGCCTAGTGGATTGCATCCGTGACTTCATCAGGATGCCCCTGCTGCACTTCTTTAGGTGGGTGGACTTCATCCGTTACTTCATTAGGTTGCAATTCAACCTCATCAGACATATCCCTCTCTTGCTGTTCCTTTAACTTTTCAATTTCATCTCTAGAAGACATAATTTGCTTTTCAACCTCAATGACCCTCTCCTTCAGTTCTTTGTTCTCCAGTTTCAATGCATCAATATTTTCTGCAGTAGCTTGGACTGTTACTTCATTGTTTGTAACTAAATCACTATACATGTCATGAAGTAAAGTCTTTTCAGCCTCCGTTGCTGCTTCAACATCAATAATAATCTGACTTGCAGCTATTTCTGTTATTGGTGTCATTCGGAACGCATCAAGCAAGGTCTTCAAATTCCACCTTGCACACCTCGAGAATTTGGTTTCATGGTTCTCTACCTTCTTGATGACTACAGAGTGGTCACAAAACCAAAACTGCAACGCACGTGACGAAAGCCATATTAGTTTACACACCAATAAATCAAAACATTAAACTAATCAATGTTCATACACTGATATATGAACATTGGTTGTTCATATCCACCAATATATGTATGAACAATCATTGTTCATACCCACCAATAGCTATGAACATTGATTGTTCATACCCACTATTAGCTATCCCCCAATAGGTATCCATGTATGAACATTCATTGTTCATATCCACCAATAGCTATGAACATTGAGTGTTCATACCCACCATTAGCTATGAGCATTGGTTGTTCATACCCACCAATAGGTATCCATGTATGAACATTCATTGTTCATACCCACAAATAGCTATGAACATTAATTGTTCATACCCACTTTTAGCTATCCACCAATAGCTATCCATGTATGAACATTCTTGTTCATATCCACCAATAGCTATGAACATTGAGTGTTCATACCCACCTTTAGCTATGAACATTGGTTGTTCATACCCACCAATAGGTATCCATGTATGAATATTAAATGTTCATACCCACCAATAGCTATGAACATTTATTATTCATACCCACACATTGTTATAAAAACATACAAACAACCATAAATTAAGGATATTGAGTTAAAGAAATATACCAAAAACATTATAGTGCATCCATTGATCGTCTATTTTTTTTGCTTCTTTGTATTCAATGGCAGCATCAATTAACTCATTGTGTATAGCAGTTGGCCAAGACAGACTTCTAAGTGTATCTAAGCTGTCAACAACCTTGATCAATGGCCATGATGCTCTGTAATTGGCATTGTTGAAGAAACATGTAACCAACATGAAAAGTGACATTAGCTTTGCAAAATCTTCAGCTGCAGATTGCTCATCAGTGGTTGCCAAAGTCCTCATTATGCCATCTTTAACATGAAACTTGGAATACTTGGTGTTGCCATCACCAAAGTACTTTTTAATGAAGCTGGTTTTCTTTTCATCATCTCCAACAGTCCTATTTAGCTGAACCAAAGTATTTGTGATAGGCAGCCCAAACATGAGACTAACCTCCTCTACAGTTAGTTTTACCATTTTTTTTACCAATCTCAAATGCCTCCTCAGGTACTGATTTGAAATTGTCCAACAGATAGAATATTTCTTTGTTTGGCTTGAATTTGTTTCCTTCAACAATCCCACTGTTGTATAACTCATAAAACATAAACTAGAACGGTGTCTTCTTCATTTCATCAACACACTTTTTTGGAATTCCCACTTATTTAAGTTTTTGTACCAAACTTATCATGTGTGAGAAAGTACACCGCAGCTGCACAGGTGCTACTATGCTACCTTTAACATTCTTTCTCATCTTCTTTCTCTTCCACCACCTTTCCTTTCCTAGTATTCTTAACCACAACCTTCCCTTTACTAGTATTCTTGACCACAACCTTCCCTTTACTAGTTTTCTTTGTCTTTAGTTTTTTCGATTGGCTGGTAGCATTGCTCGACTCCAGTTTCCTTTTTTTGGATGCAGATCTCAAACACAACTTTTTGTTTGGTGTGTCAGATCTTAAAGATAACTTTCTACTCACAAATCTACTCACAGGGGACTTATCGACTTTCTTCTTCTTCTTCTCTATATTGCTTTTCTTCCTTCCTCGGATTAAGGACTGCAAATAATTGAAAGTCAGACATGCAAATTATAAACATAGTTTTGTTATTGTAAAGGTATGAAATCAATGTTCATACCTAGGGACTATGAACAATTAATGTTCATCCCAATGGACTATGAACAATTAATGTTCATACCAAATGTACTATGAACAATTATTGTTCATACAGAGTTATGAGTAATCACTAATGTAAATGTACCTTTAATGGAACCTCAAAATCATTTTCTCCTCCATCTTGTTGTTGCTGTACTTCTTTATTTCCAGCATTCAAATCCTAACATGCAAAACAAAGTTATGAAAAATCAGTATTCATACATATTTACTATCATGCTATACTACATGAATATGAGTATTCATAGTCTAATATGAGTATAAACAATAAATGTTCATGCCTATTTCCTATTCTACGCGGTTCTAACATATTCAAATCTTAACATGCAAAAAACACACGTATGAACACACATTGTTCATACCAATTTCTAGTAAAAAATAAAATCAATAATTTAAAAAAAAAAAAAAACCTCTAAATCTTCTTCTTCTTCTGCATCTTCTTCCCCTTGTTGTTCTTCTTCTTCTTCTTCTTTTCCTTATTCTTCTTTTTTTTCTTCATCTTCTTCAGCATTTCCATCATCATCATCGGTATATGTTTTCTCGTCATCTTCACTTCCAACAAGTCCTTCTTTTGGTTTATCCTCCTCCTCATCTCCCCCACCTTGTTCTCCAAAAGTATCATTTACAATACTTTGTACAACATTTGATATTTCTTGTTTGTGTTCTTCACAGTAAATGTCGTTCTCATACCTAGGGATCTTACAATTTTCAGTATTGCACAACATTTCATCCATTTGATATATTTTGATTCTGATTTTGGAGACAATTTTGGTTTAAAAAGGAACATAGGGCTTTACTGTTTTTGTGTTAGTTTTTTTTTTGCTTTCGGTGTTTTTTGGAAATGTGTGCAAAATGAGAAGTTAGTTTTGTATTTGAAGTGGACACGAAACCGTTTATTTAGAATATGACACGTAATACCCTAAACTAAATTTGGTAGGTATGAACATCCATTGTTCATACACGAAATAGGTATGAACACTTATTGTTCATACCCAAACAATCACTGTGTTTCTCATTGTTTCACATATGTATTAATATGAGTATGAACCACGTATGAAAAATCAAAGTTCATTGTTCATAAATAGGTATGAACATTGATTGTTCATACCCACCAATTGTTATATCCATGAATGAAAATTGTTATATCCATAAATGAATTGATATATCAACATTGATTGTTCATACTATGTATGAACATTGATTGTTCATACCTATTCATGTATAAACATTGATTGTTCATACCTACCAATAGGTATGAACATTGATTGTTCATACCCTAAATAGGTATCATGCAATCAAAATTAAATAAATGAATGAAATCATAAGAGACTTTAAAAATGAATTCCAAACCTGTATTAATAACTATCATTCAATCAAAAAATATTTAATACAAAAACATCAAACAGCCTCACTAGTGCTTCCCACATCAATAAATTGCCAAGACCTTAATACCATATCACCACTACCACTAGGCAAATCAACCATTGCACTAGAGAAATCATCCCTTGCTCTAGATTCCACATCAGCAGTGTCAGAAGTTTTCCCACGGCAAGTCTTCCGATCGTGCCGGTCGGTTTTGTGGCATTTTCTGCATTTGTGGGCAGTATAATGCATAACACCCATGCTCTCAATCCTCTTAACTCGTGGTCTACCCGGAGCCCTCTTCAAATCTGGTGGAAGAATTTCTACTTCATCAGAAACATCTGAATAGATCTCATTGCGGCTAATTGCAGTGATGCCATGAGAGTATGTGTTCCTGAACGAAGTTGCAAGAAATGCAACCTCAATGTATGAATACACTGAATTCCCTTTGCAATAAATACTCGCAATTGCATGCCGACAAGGAAACCCGTCTATGCCCCAATTATTACAAGTGCAATATCTACTAAGCAAGTCAACCCGATACTCATGCTTCTCTGTAACAACTTGAAACATGTGCTCATCTGACCTTGCCACAGTCACAGAACGAGCCTCCTCAATCCTCTCAGCCAATTTCACTTCTATTTTAGGACAAAGAATAGTTTTCCAATTCTTTCACTCCATCCTTCGGTCCGATGCCATTTTCATCATCTTCATGCGAATTTCATCTAACATGGCTGTGATGGGCAGATGACGCTCTTTGTCTATCCAGCTATTGAAACACTCTCCCAAAGAAGAGCACATCTCACCATACCGGGCGCCACAAAAGTATGCATTAGCCCAATTATCATAAGGTGCCCTAGATAGAAAATTAGATACTGCATCTCCACCTATATTCAACAATTCAGCCATGTGCTCCTGAAACTCCTCATGCGTGGAAGAATAAGCACATTTCTTGAATAAGCCCACCAAATATTTCGAAACACCACATGTCTTTGACAAAGCTGTTCGAAGATTGTTCTCCATGTGCCACAAGCAGAAACTGTGATATGAATAAGGAAATACAAAAGGAATGTTCACAAGCAAACCATGATGTCTATCACTCAAAAAGGTATACCTTCTCTCATATCCAAAATCTTTCTTAAACATATTGAGAAACCAAAACCAATTTGATTCATTTTCAATATCAATAACACCAATAGCAAGAGGGAATAATCCTACAAAACCACAAAAAATAACCAAATATGAGATAACTGAAAAGTTATGAACAATACATATTCATATCCAAAACAGATATGAATAATGAGTGTTCATACCCAAAATAGATATGAACAATGAGTGTTCATACCCCAAACAGATATAAACAATGAGTGTTCATACCCAAAATAGATATGAACAATGAGTGTTCATACCCAAAACAGATATAAACCCACAACAGACATGAACAATAAGTGTTCATACCCAAACTAGATATGAACAATGAGTGTTCATACCCAAAATAGATATGAACACTCATTGTTCATATCTCTAAGCAGATATGAACAATAATACATGTTCAAAAATAAAACATGAAAGTAAAAATAAAGGAACACCTTGATTTCCATTTTTGGCAGTAGCAGCCAACAAACACCCTTTATACTCTTATCTCAAGAAGGTTCCATCTAAATACACCATTGCTCGACAGTATTTAAAACCATTAATACTCGATTCAAAAGCAACAAACACCCTCTCAAACTTCCCACTCTCTTCATTCACCTGAAGATCAACACAATTCCCAGGATCTCTTCGCTTCAACTCCTTCGTATACCACAAAAGTTCATTATAGGATAAAGCAACATCACCATACAACTCTGTCAATGCCATTTTTTTACCCGCATAACTCATATGTTTAGAAATCTTAAGCCCATACTCACGACTATAAAAAGAAGTAATATTTCCCAATGACAAAGATGGTTTATCTTTAGCAAAATCCAAAATATGAGTCATTACAAGATAAGAAGTGAGAGGAGGATGGTTGTAGTCTTTAAATGCAAAACCACAAGTGTGTGTGAGATTAATCTTTTTAATTTCAAAACTTCCATATGTATCGCAAGAGTGTATACACCATTCATAGTTTCCCTCCTTCTTATTCACACAAATCGTAGTCACTCTAAACTCGTCATTCTTGATTAATTTATATTTGTAACCACTGACAATCGAATACTCTATCAATTTACAGCGAAACTCAGGCGCACCTAAAGCAAATCGCTGCCCAACACCACCATCAAAGTTTCTTGCCCAAAAATCAGACTTGAAAGGTTTACAAACAACAACCACACCACCACCACCACCACTAACTGAAGAACTTGCAGAAATAGAACCACTAGAAGTAATCAACGAAGTGACACAAACAACCACTCTGATCTCAACAATTGCAATCTTCTTTGGAAAACAGTAACAAGCCAAAGAATGCCAACTCCCCATCAGATTCAATCAGGTTATCTTTCTCGTCACGGTTGAAACACATATTATAACATTTTAATCCCAACTCAGGCCATTTTTCATGTAACTCTTGTGCAACACCACCAATAGAAGAATCCAACCCAATACGAATGGAAATACTACCACCATTGTAACAAAAAACTCTAATCACACTATGATCCATATATACTGCAAAATCATAATAAAATACATCGTCAAATGAATTTACAACTACTATAAACATTGGTTGTTCATATCTGTTTGGGTATGAACAATGATTGTTCATACAACAAATACGTATGAACAATAATTGTTCATAGGAAAAACAAAATCAAAACCTAAAGTTCAATTAAGAAAAAATTCATCGTCAAATGTATTTAAAACTACTATGAACATTAGTTGTTCATAGTTGTTTGTGTATGAACAATGATTGTTCATACAACAAATTCGTATGAACAATAATTGTTTATAGCAAAAATCAAAATCAAAACCTAAAGTTCAATTAAGAAAAGTACATAAAACAGCGTTTTCATAACAAACATGATATTAAAACTATATCATTGCTATAAACAAATTATATCTCCAAAATCACAGATTTGATCTAAAAAACAAAACATGATATAAAAACATGATACGAAGTTTGAATAAGAACCTTTTTAGACGGTAAGAAGAAGAAGTTATAGATTGAAACCTTCAGTTGAGGAACCCACTCGATTTTCAATTGAGGGAGAAAAAGTAATCGATTGAAACCAGAGTGCGTTGTTTATTTCTAATTTTGAAAACATCTTCGATTTATAGCTTAACACACAAAAGGGTAAAAGAGGTATTTAATAAAATTATAATGGACTGGGCCAACTTAATTTGTCTTTGAGGGTTATTAAAATAGAAAAACTGGGTCCGTGAGTTGTTTTGACGTGGGAAATGGGTCTGATAGTGATTATAACAAAACACTGTCCTCTGCAATTGTTTTAACGTGAGTTATTTTCGGCCCAATTTCTTGCCTAAAATATTTGGTACCACATTTTTTGCAACCCAGCCATACACGTTCCTATGGCTATATACACTGAGAGTCTCAGATATTATCAAGGGCATAGTACAAAATATCATGATATGGGTATTTATCTATACTCAATTTCTTGATATGTATCGTTGATATATCCCTTTCGTTTTTTTTTTAAGAAATAAGTTAGGGTTAGGCAGACTCCACCTGTATTAATCAAGAAAAACGAGCATACATAGTTCCCTTAGCATCCTCTTCTACTAATATACATAGTTCCCTATCTATGGGAGGCCCAACAAAAGATAAAAACTCTATAGGCCCTAATCCCAAATCTGCTAAATAGTCAACCGGTTTATTGGATTCCCTATTTACATGGTTAAAGGAACATAAAACAAAGAGAGTACTGAGCTGTTGAATATGTGTAATTAAGTCCAAGCAATACCAAGGAGGTGCAGCTAATTTGGTGATAGCTTGAACGACCAACGGTTCTAATTCCATTTCCACCATACGGATATCCATATATGCACATCTGCTTAAGCCAATCTCGATTGCCTTCAACTCCTGGAAAATCACCGATTGCTTACCACTTGACCTTGTGAAAGCCAATAGGACCGTCCCGTTGCTATCTCTTATCAAACCTCCATGACCTATGTCAGGACCGTGCAAGCTTCCATCAGTATTCAGTTTTACTCTTGGTTCGAGGGGAGGTATCCAGTTGCACCATTTAGTGACTGGTGCTTTGAAAGTTACTTGAATGCCCAAAGCTAAACACAAGGACCGTGTCTCAGCAGTATCAATTAAGGAGGTTACTTGAACTTGAATATACGACTTCAATTGTCTTTTGATTTGGAAGAATGACTGTAGCAGGTTGGGCTCTATTGGAAAATCTTTGGGCATTTCTTTCTTTCCAGATTGCATTCACTACAGCACATATATATACATTATAGATCTCCCCCACATGTTTCCCTCTCTTTACATATTTTCAAGATGGGGGACCATTCCCTATTTGAACTCCTTGAATCAGTTGCAATACCAAGAAAACTTTTAATACCTGTTATGATATCAGTAGAGAAAGGACACTCGAAGAATAAGTGGTTGGAATACTCTCGGCTTTGATTACAAAAACGACAGGATGAGTGATTAAGGATCTTCTTATAGACAAGCCTATCTTGAGTTGACAAACTATTGGAAAACAGTTGCCAACAAGTGAATGAGTGTCATGGGATTACCAACTTTCCCCACACAAATCGCTGCCATCTCACCCTCGGTCCTTGTCGACTCAAAGCAACATACGCATTATTGGAGGTAAATTGACCACTATGATGTGGTTTCCATATCACTCTGTCCACTGGAAGATGGTCATTAATGATAGTATTCAAGATGTTTCCTTAAGCTCCGCACATTGAAGATTATGGATGACACTACTCCATGTACCATTATGTAAGAGCTGATTTACAATAGCATCCAAAGGAAAATGAAGCTCAAGAACTGCCTGTGAGTGGAGGAGCAAAGGACTGTTCTTGCACCACAAATCATGCCATATCATATAAGAGTATTCTCACCATTGGCTATAGAGTACTCGATGTGCTCTTTTGCATCAGTTCTGCTTTTGAGTATACTCTTCCACGACCACGCACAGTTAGAGGGAATATTCATGGTCCAGAAGAATTTTTTCTTGATGTGATTCTGCCATATCCATTCAACCCAAACACTTTCATCCTTTGCAACTACTTTGAAAACGAAACCGCAATATGCACTCTTATTCCACACCTTCATATTCATAATACCCAACCCTCCTTCCTCTTTTGGTTTACAAATAGTAAGTATACTTTCTTGGTGGAGACTTCTTTTGGAATCAATCCCACTCCAAAGAAATTTAGCAAAAAAAATTTCCACTTGTTCTAAGACAATGATAGGGAGAATAAATGTTCTGGACCAATAGATGTGGAATTGGCTAAGAACAGAAAAAATCAACTGTAATCTACCAGCATGAGACAATAACCTAGATTTCCAATCAACAATACGGCCAGTGATTCTCTTAATGAGGGGTTGGCATTCTCTAATGCCTAAACAGGCGGAGAATATAGAGGCAGTCCCAGATATCGAACAGGAGGTTTCACAAGTTCTATGTTCAAGATATTGACCAAATCCAGAGCAGCCTGCTGACTTAAAGTACTAGTTATGATGGTTGTCTTATGAGAATTAATTTGAAGCCCAGTAGCATCCCCAAACTCCTGAAGACAGTCTTCGAGAGCATAGATAGATTGCACATCCCCTTTGCAAAAAAATAGCACATCATCTGTGAAGGCTAGGTGAGTAACTTGTGTTTTTTTACATTTCGAGTGGTACTTCATCTGGCTGGAGCATATTTTTCCTTTGATAACACAACATAAGATCTCTATCACCATAACAAAGAGATGCGGAGAGATGTGATCTCCTTTTCTAAGACCTCGAGCTCTAGGGAAAAAACCCTCGAGAACACCATTCACTAACACTGAGTAAGAGGGAGAAGAAATACACATATATATCCATGACATGAACTTAGATGGGAACTGAAATCTTTTTAGCATGCATGAGATAGTGTCCCAGCTTACCGTGTCATAGGCCTTCCGAATATCGAGCTTGACAGAGCACCTAGGTGTTCTTCTTTTCACTAAGTGCAATGGGTCTGAAGTCTTCCACTTTAGACGGGTTGCTCACTTTGGGGATGAGACACAAAAAGGTGGCGTTAACTCCTCGGGGTATCTTGTTTGTTGTGAATACATTCTAGACTGCTCGTGTAAAGTTTGAACCCACCACATTCCAGCAATGCTTGAAAAAAATGGGTTAAAACCATCTGGACCTGCCACTTTGTTATCCGGCATATCAAAAAGGGCTTGCTTGATTTCCACTTCAGTTGGACATTCATCGAGTTGTTGTTGAAGAGAAGGAGGAACTACTTCTCGAACTTGTAGCTGCATAAAAAAATCCTAGTCACTGACAGGGGCAGCAGGTGAGCCTAACAGAGCTTTATAGTACTGAACCATGAGCACAACCACTTCATGTTGACCAGAGGCCGTACCTTGGTCTGAAGAGAGAGACTAGATACCACTCCTAGCTTTCTTTTCTTTGATAGAATTAAAGAAATAGGTAGTTCCTTTATCCCCATCCTTCATCCACTCCTATACTTCTTCAATGCCACTCGTTCCTGTTCACCAATCATTGCATCATTTGGGTTTTGTTGTAGGAGAATCTGAATATCTTGTAGTGCCTGCTTGGCATTGAGTACTCTTTCATGAAGGTTGGAGAAATTTAGCTTAGCCCACAACCTGACTTTTTCCTTGAGTAATTTGAGTTTCTGAATCAGCACATACATAGGGTTGGAATAGATGGGAGTATTCCAAACATCCTTTAGCATAACAAGGAAACTGTAACGCCCGTATTGAAAATACGTATTTATTTATTAATTAATTAATTAATTTATTTATTTAAAATTCACTGGATTGGATTTGGGATATGTGGGCCTGATTTCTTGGCCCGAGTCTGTGTTGGGCTTAGGTTTCAAACACAAGTATATATTTATATTTTTCTAGAGAATATGGTTTTGAGATAAAAATAAAATAAAAAATGGATGCGGAGATAAAAGCTCGTTGGCTAGAGCGTTGGAGCCCGACGATTCGGACTAGGATGGATTCGTCGAGCTGTTAATTAGGTGAGTAGATTTTATCTTTCACCGACTACTAAAACTAGAATTTTTGTCTATTTAAAATTTACGAATTTATTGTCAAAATACATGAGTTTTCTGTTTATTTTTGCTGTTCATTCTATTGTGTGCTGAAATATTCTATCTGCTGCTGAAACCAAGTTATACTGATAAAATTGGGTTTGATTACTAATAGATTTTAATTATTTATCCATATAGAGATATAAACTGTTACTGTGAGTGTGGTTGATTATGTTATCAGTTTCATTAGTTTTGGTTGGACTGTTTTGTTGGTTGTCGGGGTAGAATTGGTGGTGGCATTTGATTGTGGGTGGAAGGTGGCTGCCGATTAGGTTGTGTGTTGTTGTGGGATGGAATACGGTGGTCGGGCTATCGATTTGAGTATGTGGTGTGGTTGGGCTATTGAAACTTTGAAAAAAAACTGCAAGGGTGTCGACATTTGTGAACAGTGAGGTTTTGTTTGGGTTTTGATTTCACTCCAAAGGTTTGGTTTTGATGGGGATCGAAACCCAACCATTTGGTGGTGGTTGGGGGTTGGCAGAACAGCTGTTGGAAGCTCCGAAGACTCGTTAAAGGCGGCACGCCCAGACATCCTCTAGTAAAACAATTCGAACTATTTGATTTGATTGAACATTTTGTTGTGATGTTAGATTTGTTAGTTTGTGGTTGGTTAGTGTTGTTTCGATGGGTGGTAAGGTGCTGTCGAAGTTGTAGAAGCCATTAATGGCGGCTCGAATTCAAGATCTAGATTTGATGAAGAGCATTGATTTAAGGATTTGAGGTTTTTGTATGTATTAACGTTATTAGGTTTTTGTCAGGGAGCAAAACCGATATGATGGGGAAGGGAGAAGTGGTGGCTGGACTTGAGCTGATCCGGTGGTGGTAGCTGATGGAGAAGACGACTTGGTTGGCTTTGGGATTGGGCTTGGGTCGGAACCAAGTGGGTTGGTTTCGTTTGGGGCCCAAAAATCTATTTTAGTTTTGGGCCGGTTTTGATATTAGTTACTTGGGCCGGTTCACATTAGTTTAAGTTGTTTTGTTTGGGCCGGACCAGTTTCTTTTGTTTGGTTAGGCTTTGGGCTAAAGATTAGTTTAGTTTTGTTTGGGCCAGTTCTAATTCTAGATACATGGGCCGGTTTTCTTTTATTTTGTAGGCTGGGTCATTATTGTTATGTGGATCCGGCTAACATTATTTGAATACTTGGTTGAGTCATGGGCTTGGCTGGTTAGGTCCGAACCATGACCTTAGTCATGAGCCCATGAGCCATGCACATTTGCCCTTAGCCATGAACCATGACTATGACCCTGAACCTGTTAAACATGGAAATGATAGTTTGACTTTGACAATGACAGTTTGACTTTGACATTGACCGTTGACCATTGACCGTTGACTGTGGAATGTTGACTTTTTCCAAAAAAAATTTCACATATTTAAGAATATGGACAAATATAATAATAAAATAGTGTCGAAATTGTATAACCTTGTTTGTCATTATCTAATTAAGATTTGACGTAAGTAGTGTATAAAACATATAAATATTGGCACGTAACAAGAGGGGAATTCTGATAATAAGGCTTAGATATATATGTTTTTATGAGTATTAAGCTACATACATACTTAGATTCATGGACTTTAGATTTTTGGGCTTTGATTGTGGACTGTAGATTGTGGACTGTGGACTGTTTAATTGTGCTACGTTTTATGTTGTAAATTGTATGGACAAATCAAATGCTAAAATGCTGTGGAAGCTTATATAAATTTGGTTGTCATTATCTAAGAAAGATTTGACGTTGATATTGTGTATATTTTAACACGTGACGAGATAGAAACTTTAGGAGATATAATATTCCTAAAACGCTATAAAAATGTTATGCGATACGTTTGAAGCAATTGTGACATTATATAATATGTTGGGATATATATATTAAATGCAATAGTTTTGGAGAAATAAATGTATAAACACTACATTATTTTATCTGTGAGATGCTACTATGAGGTAGTAGAGTATTTGTGGATATTTTCCACGGGATTGTGACGTAGTGCAATAATATATTGGCACGTGAAAGAATGAAAGTGGTTATGAGATATATTGAGATATTTCTAAATATTGTGGTTTAGTGCAATAAGGTATTTGACCTGCACGTGATATAGTGGAATGATTATGAGATATAAATGTATGACACTTGAATAAATTACATAACGAAAATCCTAGAACCTAGCTACCACAACTCATGTGATTTGCCTTTGTGATGGGCGTATGTGATATGATTGGCCCTTTTGGCGTTTCAGTGAATCTGAATAGCCCTTTGGGCGTAAGTAATTTGATTGGCCCTTCTGGAGAATAGTGGCTTGATTATTCCGTTCGCAAAATTAGAACGAGATGCGCGATATTTTATGTCGTATAATGGCAGTACTCACATAATGGCTTTCGGGTGAGGGCTACCTGGTGTGCGGCATCCCGCTCAGGGTAGTTACACACGGAGTGGTTCATTATGTGAGGGGAGGCATGTGGATGTATATGTTCGGCATTGTGAAGCGATTGTGGTAGCTAGGGAAACTAGGTAAGACATAGATACGACGTGATTTTAGGGACATACAAAGAAAGCCTTAATTAATATAATTATGGTAATATGTTGGTTAATGATATATCTTTAGATAGATGATTGTATATGGTTTTGCAAAAGGGTGAGTCAAACTAATTACTTGTGCAGAGACGACCCACTCTGTAATTGAGCATGAAATGCGGTAAGTATAGAATATGTTTGGTTGGTTATTAGTTTAGTTAGAACCTAAGGCGTTTCGTGGAGGAACTAAATGCCTTTTTATTATGCGTATGGTTTGTTGTGTTGTTTGTAGGAAGTTAAAGCGTCTCAGTGGAGGAACTACCTGCCTTACTTATTGTAGTTAAGAATGTCGTATTAGTTGTTGGAAGTTAAGGCGCCTCGGTGGAGGAACTAACTGCCTTATGGATTGTGTATGTATATGTATAAGTATAAGTTGTATTTTAGAGCTACTCACACCAGCATTTTTATAATACTGACCCGATTTGCATGTTTGCTTATCAGGTGGGTTCATTAAATGAACATAGTTGATAAATCTTGACAGGTTTAGTGTTGAAGAAGGTTGGTTGCTGCTTGAAGTTTGCGTTAGCGTCGCTTTTCAAGACAGGTTTTGTTTTCCCTTGAGGTGAAATAGATTTTCAGTTGAGACAATGTTATTTGTATTTTCATTTGTAATTTTAAATAAAGAGTTATTGAAAAGAGATTTGTAACCTAATCTTATTTGTGAATTTTTGTAATGAAGAGAACTTTTGTTTAATTGAAAATTTTTATTGGTTTTTAATTATCCACATATTTAAACTGTTTATGGATTTTTGGTAGTTGAGAGTGTGTCACACCTCGAAAATCGAAGAGTCGGGAACAAATATTGTTTTTCCGAATTCTGTCGAAATTCAGGGTGTGATAGAAACCATCTTGAATCACCCAGAAGTTGCAGAATCTAAAAGGCTTTGCAGAACTCTTGAATTTGATCCACTATAAAACCATGGGAGAGTGGTCCGAAACTCCTTGTGGCAAAAATCCAGCATTAGTAAAAAGAAATTTCGAGTGCCATAAATTATTAACTAGACATCGATCAATTTTAGATATGATATTAGTACTCCCAATGGATTTATTAGACCATGTAAAAAAGAAACCATTGTAATTAAGATCAGAAAGACTTGACCCTTGCAAACACAAGTTAAAGTCCACTACTTCTCGAGGATGCATAGGTTCTCCTCCAACCTTTTCATTTGCAAACAAAATGTTGTTGAAATCCCCTGCAACACACCACGGGCCATTTATAGAGTTATTGATGAGCATGATATCTTGCCATAGTTGTATGCCTTTCAAAATGGGAGTTACTTGCATATACCACTGTCAAAAAGAATTTTTCATTTTTCGGAAGATAGACCACCTTGCAATGAATGAACTGTGATGATTCTAAATTTTTTTGGACACTCATGAAGAAAGGACCCAGCATGCCCATATGCGCCCTGCAGGACTCTTATTATAGTTGTGGACATGTTGCCAAGATGGGAAACATATATTCCTTATTTCATCATACTTATGGATTCTAACTTTTGTCTCCAAAAGACCAAAAAAACAAAGCTTCTTGTCGATCCTAATTTTGTTTATTTCCTTAGCCCTCTGGATGTCATTGGTGCCTCTCACATTCCATATACTTGAGCAATCATCTTTAACGGTGTCTTTTATTTCTTGAACCCTTGGGACGACCCTTACTCTTCTTCCCAGTACTCTTGCTTGCATTATCATCCTGTGGTTTATTGTGTGATCTTAGGACAGGGCCCTTCTTTTTCTGGAACAGTGGAGTGGCGTGTTCAGCTGGTTCCAAATGAACTGTATTCCTATCATTAAAGTATTCGGTTTCTTCGACTGAGATTTCATCATCATCTGACATTTCCCCGTCTCTAACATCCACTACTAGGATGCTAAAGGCATTGTAATCTTCATTATATTGCAATTCTAACCCAGTTGTACTATCCAATGTCTCAACATAAGGTATTATGGCAGACTCCTGCTCCAAAGAATAAGGCATCTGGGAACTACGCACTTCTAAAGCTCTTGCTGGAATATCCCCTTAAAGCCTTTCCTCATGTCTAAGAGCTAACTCTGTACTCACACCTTCTCCTACAATATCCATAGCACTCTCTACTGGATTAGCATCTAAACACTCAGTCACCATTACTTGGGTAGTGTTACATGCTACTGCTTCAGCAGTATTCAGAGGTTGTGACACCACTTCCCCATTCTCCGTTCTCTTACCGCCACTTTCAGGATCAACAGGCCCTTCAGCCACACTGGGAGCTGCATTATTACTATCTGACCCACTCTGTTTCAAACAGTTTATGGTATTGTGTCCAAATTTTCTACAATTGCCACAGAATTTCGGAACCCAACCATATTCCACTACGATTCTCCTTACATCATCACCACCCATATTGATTTCGAAAGATTCGGGTAATTCAGCACTTATGTCAACTAACACACAAACTCTTGCATACGTAAGTCTTTTTTTGGATGCTGTTAGGCCATCCATTCTTTGTGGTTTACCTATTCTACTAGCAAGGAAACCCAACCCCTCTCCAGTCCATAGGTCTTTGGGTACCTCATGCAAATTTACCCAAATAGGAATAGCTTTAACTGTCTTTTTCTTCTTTTCAATCTCCGGTGACCATTCTATAACAACAAAACATCTACCACCAATAAAAACCGGTCCAGCTTCCAGCACCAGACATCTATCTTCTTCATTCTGAAACTTGAAATAATACAAGTCTGCATCCGACACCATTTCAAATTCGCTCTTAGTACGCCACTTTTTTTTCAAGAATTCTTTGACCACTTTGTAAGGGAGACGATGCTCTAAAAAGAACCCAACTACATACTCTCACCAGTCGCTGAAACCTTTATGAATTATATCCATCGGGACTTGAGCAACCCCTTCAACAATTTGAAGATCAAACTGTTTGAGAGCAACATCCGAAGAATGACTCGTACTAGATTGAAAGAGTGAGCTCCAGTTTCTTCTTGTTTGATTGGGTGTAGGAGCTACACCATTGCTCTGTAGTGGAACAAAACCTATTTGTTGTGTTGTTGCAGCACCTATCTCGTTGCTCAAAGGGGGAGGGACAAGAAAAGTTGGAGACTCACCTTGCGAAGGAGTCTGACCTTACGAAGTAGAAAAGATTGAATCTTGTTGTTGAACTTGAGACGAGGTTGGAAGAGGGGGAAAGGATTGAAGATTATCAACTGATAAAGCCATCAGGATAGTTGGAAAGAGATGGGCTTAGATGTTCAGGTATCTATCGAGTATAACCGAGACAGCTGAGGCCCGATGGTCAGTCTACACAGTCAAAGCAACCACGACTTACCTAAAAAGGAAGCTTTTAAGGAACAAGATCTATTTCTAGTGAGAGGCACACTAAAAATAGGCCCGAGGGGATAAGGAAAGAGGGTTACGTGATGTTTATAGAGAGAAAGGCAGAGCTTCTCTCTCTAAACTCCATTTATAGAGAGAAAGGACTGTTGGGGATACAAGAAATTGGGCTAAAGAGTCTTATTTATTTATTTTTTTTAAAACAACTCAAAGATAACTACCTGTATTTTTAGGTTTTAATAATATTTTTAGAATATTATTAGGACCAATAATATTTTTAGGTTTTAATACCCCTGCATTGTTTTTATCCACGTAAGTATTTTTTTTATAAAAAATCTTTAGAATCTAAGCTTTTGACTCGAGACCCGTTCGCCACCTGTTATTTTTTAATATAATTTATTCTCTTTTTCACCTTCCAAAATAACTACGTGTAGATAAGATAACTACCATAACAAGAAGAGTGGATTTAAAATGTTGGAGTACACCAATACAAAGGATATGAATTTGTATTTCTAAATTTGGAGTATGACCAGGATTTTACATTTTAAATTGTTGAATAATGATTTCACATTTTAAAATGTTGGCATATGTTTTGGAATTGACGTCTTAAGCTTTCTCATTTTTTTATTCAGTAATGCTAGACCGACACACTTATTTGACCTACTATTTGGACCTACTAATGTGTCAAAAGTCATAATCATTGATTTACATAGAAATACGTGTCAGTGTGTATTGCAATGCAAACCAACGTTATCCAAATAGTGAGTCACAATAGTAGGTTTAAAAAGTAGGTCCGTGTAGCACTACTCTTTTTTATTCCTTCACAAGCTTAATTTTAGTTCGAGAATTTAGTTGTCTAAATTTAGTAACTGTTCTTATCTCAAAAGATTTCCTTTTATGTAGAACCATTTTTAGTAACTATTCTTATTTCAAGAGGTTTCCTTTTATGTAGAGTAGCTAGTCGGTTTTGGTTGTTTGCAATATGAGGATATTTTCGTCTACTTCTTGTAAAATTAGGTGACATGTGTCAGTTTTCTATTTTGGTCAAATTGAAATATTAAATCCTAATTTTTTTTTACCCGGGTCTTAGGACTACTAAATATTATTAACTAACTCCTCTAGCCTAATTTTTTGTCTGGGGATATTTGACATTGTTTCACATCCAAATATCGTGGATATATCCAAAATATCGTGGATATTGTAGATATTTCTTGATATATTATTATATATTATTTATATTTATTTGAAATATAATAGTAAATATTAAATAAAATTATTATATATACAAAATATCACAAAATATCCCCAAATATTGCCAAATATCTTCAAATATCGCAAATATCATCGAAATATCGCCAATATTTGCAGTCATATATGAACATATCGTGATATTTATGTATCTTTCTCTGAAATCTCAATTAATATTGACAAATATCGCAATATATTGTGATATTTTGTACTATGATCAAGGGTACCCTATAGACATGGAGTACATACTCCTATATATATATATTAGCTTTCCCCTCCTCAATTGAGGAAGCATTGCTAGAGTGTCCACGTGTCCATACTAATTACGATAAATCAGGAGGAAAAAACTACAAAAACTAAGAAGAGTCGCACGAAATTAAAACGAAAACCCCAGAACCTCTTTCTTCTCTGCTCACTCATTCAAAACCCCAAAATCTCTTACTTCACCGCTCACTCATTCAGAGAAAAACTTGCTGAGAGAAAAACTGCCCCAACTCAAAATGGAAACCCAACAAAACTCACGACTCTCGCACGAACTAATCTCTCTCTCCCACTCTCTCTTCTCTACCACCCAACCTAAATCGCAAAACCTTAACTCTGAAAGTCGAATCAGTCCCTCGAATTGATCTCTCTCCTCTCTTCTCACTACATCCTTTCTTTACAACTAAATCCCTAAGTCTCTCATTTGATCTTGAGGAAGCAGACGACCCGTTCTATTCCCTTGATTTTTTGCTTGACAGATTTGAGGTTAGTTCTTTCTTCCCCTTTTCATTCCATCAACTATCAATTTTACGTTTTTCAAAGTGTGAAAAACAATTGGTGTGACCTGTATAGGATGAAATTATCAGATATTGTGGTTTAATATTGTGAATTTGAACACTTCTGTAGACTTAGCTCATAGTCCTGGTTCCGTAATGTGAAAAACAACCAACATCGTTAAATTGAATTTTGTTTTTCTGCACGGGCTTGAATTCAGGATCTTTATGTATTTCTGTGTGAATATCCATTAGTGTGACCTAGATTTTTGTAGAGATGTGCTGACGGAACACTTCTTATTGTTTTCGTTTGTCGACATATCAGAACTTTTAGCTTCTGTCGTAACAGTTGAATTTTGAGACTCAATATCAGCATGATAGATCTCAGTATCTCACTAAGCTTCAAACTATATATCTTTATCCTTAGATATATATTATAGCTATACCCTCATAGAGACTCTAGTTTTTCCTAAACTCTATTACTAAATATAAAAAAGTAGGATATAAATAAGGAAACAATCCCATCTAAAGTTTCATAGACTCTTCAACTTTTTCTAAACACTATAGCCAATTACGAAAAAACAATCCCATCTAGAGTTTCATAGAATCTCCAATTTTTCCTAAATAATATAGCTAATTACGAAAAAAAAAATAAGAGACAAAAAACTAAATTGCTAAAAACAATAATTTCCACTGAAAACGATTTTCCTAAAACTCGTTCGATTTGATGCGCCATCCACTGTGTGATTTAGACATTTATTCAGTTAAGTATTCAAAAAATCACAATTACGGCCACAATAATTATGACATATTCCAATTCCTTAGATATATATTATAGTTATACCCTCACCAATCTATTTTTTAGAACACTCGCAGGAACTCCAGTTTTTTCTAAACTCCATTATACTACTTATAAAAAAAGTAGGATATAAATAAGAAAACAATCCAATCTAAAGTTTCAGAGTTTCTAACTTTTCCTAAACACTATAACTAATTATGAAAAAATAATCTCATCTAGAGTTTCACAGAGTCTCCAGCTTTTCCTAAACAATATAGCTAATTACAAAAACAAATATGTGACAAAAAACTAAATTGCTAAAAACAATAGTTTTCACCGAAAACGATTTCCTAAAACCTTTTCAATTTGATGCGCCATCCATAATGAGATTTAAACATTTATTCATAGTTAAGGATTCCAAAAATCACAATTCTGGCCACAATAATTAAGATATATTCCAATTAAATTTATAAATTTATAAATTTTCAACACTATATATATATATATATATATATATATATATATATATATATATATATATATATATATATATATATATATATATATATATATATATATATATATGTTGAAAATTTATAAATTTTAGTGTTGAAAATTTATAAATTTATATACAGCCTGACTCCTAAAAGGACCTTAAATAAGGACCAAATCTAAAACAACCACAACTTCACCTACAAAATGATTTAAAACCTAATCTTTTGTGCATATGATCTACTAACCATAAAGAAAATCTCTACAAAAATTCAACTCGTTTGATATCCTCTAACTTAGATAAAAATTGTTGTCCATTTTTGAAAAATATCTAACGGTCCAGAAATGTCTAGTTTTTGCAATCATCTTTTGCCAATGTTAAAAATTGTCAAACGAGTTGAATTTTTGTAGATATGTTCTTTATGGTTAGCAGATCATATGTACAAAAGATTAGGTTTTAAATCATTTTGTAGGTGAAGTTGTGGTTATTTTAGATTTAGTCCTTATTTAAGGTCCTTTTAGGAGCCGGGCTATATATATATATATATATATATAATTCAGCGGAATAACGAGATTCATTTAAAGTGGACGTTGGGATTAAATAAATTATATACCAAACCAAAACAAATTACATGTGGAAAATTAAATTATATAAAAAATAACAGTACAAAATATATAATAGAAAATGAAAAAAAAAATAACAACAAAGCAATAAGGACAAATATTATAAAACATATATAATACTGAATGAAACTAATGTCAAAGAACAATTAATGGGGAACCAAAAACTGGATGCAAATGCATCGAACTAACCTCAAATAATATTTAACGGGAAATCAGAAATTGGATACAAATACAAGTATTAAACTAAGCTTAAAAAATAATTAATAGAAAATCGGAATATGGATACAACTGCAATAAACTAACCGCAAAGAATAATTAATGAGAAATCAAAACTTGGATACAAATACATCAAACTAATATAAAAAAATAATATTTGGGAAATCGGAAACTGGATGCAAATGCATTGAGCTAACCCTCAAAGATTAAATTAATGGGAAATCTAAAACTGAATGTAACTGCATTAAACTAACCTCAAAGAAAAATTAATTATAAATTGGAAATATGATGCAAATGCGTGGAACTAATCTTAAAGAATAATTAACGGGAAACTGGAAACCGGATGCAACTGCACTGAACTAATCTTAAAAAATGAACTGGATGCAAATACATTGAACTAACCTCAAGAAATAATTAACAGGAAATTAGAAAATGGATGCAAATTCATTGAATTAACCTCAAACAATAGTTAACGAGAAATCGAAAATTAGATGCAAATGTAGCCTTATCAAATAATAAACGAGAAATCGGAAACTGTATGCAAATGCATTAAACTAATCTCATAGAACAATTAACGGGAAATCAGAAACTGGATGCAAATGCATTGAGCAGACCTCAAACAACAATTAACAGGGAATTAGAAATTGGATGCAAATGTATTGAACTAACTGCAAAGAATAATTAACGAGAAATCAGAAACTAGATGCAACCGCATTGAACTAACCTAAAAAAAAATAACGGGAATCGAAAATTGGATTCAACTGCATTGAACTAACCTCAAAATATAAATAATGGAAAATTCAAAATTGTATGCAAATGCATTGAACTAACCTTAAAACATAGTCGGATTATATGTTGTGAGAATATCTCAATAAGTATAGTTTTGCATTTAAAATTTTGTTTATCTTATCTCTTTCCGTATGATTGGTAACTCTTTGCTATTCAAGTAGCTTCAATATATATGAACTTCGCCTTATTAGGTGATAAGCACCCAAAACTATAATATTAAACCCCGAGAGACATAGCATTTTGGTCAATTATGTGTTTAATAATCATGTAATAATTATATTTTCGTACTTTTGTAGGTTTCCGCAGTTAACATGAATATGATAATAAAACATGCATCGGCAATGCGAAATACTTGGAATTCTTGAAGTCTTCCCACTTAGCCCAGTGAAGCCCAACAAAGCCCGACTAGAGCAGAAGTTTCCAAAGGAACAAAATCGGTCTGAAACGGGTCCACATGTAAAGAAGCGAAAAACTTCGAAGCTCACATCTTTCAAACCTGGGCCTTGACTTACTTCTAGTGAAACCGCCAAAACCAACCAGGGCGATGAACTCTACGCAAAGACAAAAAGTTGTAAAAATGCCAAAATCGGTGCCGCCACTGGACACACCACGTGGACCCACTCTGCGGGCCTAAAAAGCATGACGAGTCAGCATAGGCAGGTGGCAAATGATGGTCACAATTTTGTGCCACCTTCTAAAAGGAAAAGACACGTACCAATTCAATGTTTTGAATTGAATTGGGCAAAAGGACAAACCAAAACATAAAGTTTGGTTTGATATGAGACAAGAAGACAAAAACCAAATTAAAATAGTTCGAGACAAAACTTTGAATATACCAATTTGAGAGAAGGACAAAACCAAATTAAAAGGTTTCACGAGAGGGACCATCCTATATATATATGAGGGGGGGACCTTACCTTCTTCAGTTTTTATTCTTTAGCTTTTGCTCATTATTTAGTTAGTTTTAGATATAGTCTGTAGCTTTCATTCCAGTACGTAGTTTACATTATGTTATTTTCCCTTCTAGCAGCTTCAGTACTGTAAGTCTTTCTTCTTAATAAAAGCAATTTCTTTTCAAGTTTAATTCTTGTTATGCATTTACTTATTTATTGTATACAACAAGTTTAATCATTCATCCAATGACCATGAGCTAAACTCCCCCCTCCCCCCCTTCTTTTCAAGTTTAATTCCTATTCTGCATTTACTTATTTATTGTATACAACAAGTTTAATCATTCATCCAATGACCATAAGCTAAACTCCCCCGGGGGAGGGTTATGATGCTCGTGTCAGAATCCAGACTGACACTCTAATGTTTTAGAATCACTACTTAGGAATTAGGTGTAGATTTTACATCCAGTCCCAAAATGATTGAGACTGTACAAGTTTGGAGTGTTGTTGCTCTAGAACAGTTTCGCGAGAGACCCAAAATGTATCGTGCACAACTTTATGGTGTAAGATAGCTCTCTGATTTGTCCAGCTGATGTAGAATTGAACTAGGAGCTGAAATAATATTCCAGAGATGAAATATTAGTTCAAATCCTTATGCTAGTGAGATGCGCTCAGAGATGCGTGCATCTCGCTAGGGATCGACCCCTCGACGTCGTCTCGGGTTTGTCTATGAACTCGAGACGGATTAGAGCTGTAGTGATATGGTAATATAACTGTTGAAAAATGATTCTTGCATGAGTACAATTAACCCTTTCCCTGTTTCTCTATCTCTGTTTATTTACGTCAAAATCACTGTTATTAATTTATGTTACTTGCATTACAGTTAATTTACTTAAACCAACTAAATGACCTAAAATCCTACTCACCATAAGTTGTACATCTAGTTGTAAACCTTGTCGAGCCCTAAGGTATGGACGATCCCTTACTCGACCTATCCTACCAAACCCACGTGAGTAAGATAACTTGACTAAACGGACGACTAACGGACTTTGGACTTTGGTCTTCGGACTTCGGACTATGGACTATCAGACTTAAGTATAAAACCAAAATGGAAATAAACGTTTTATCAAATGGCGCCACTGTCGGAGAAGGACTTTGGATATTTAACGTAATAACTGAAATACATCACGTAAAAACCACCTCCCCTACCCCCTCATCTTTTTGATTTCTATTTCTTTTGCGATACTAACGTGTTACGTACCTGTTTGCCCCAATTTTTCTTTTTCTACTAATATATATCTGTTAACCAGATCTTGTTTATCTTTATTAGCACAGTCTAAGTATTCCGTAGGAAGTTGAAGTACTGAACTGATAAAATAGTCTCGGACGAGACAATTTTAGTAGCACGTGAAATTAAACAGGAGTATCAACACTCCGGTTTTTAGGTACAAGCTACTTTCCTTCTCAATACTATTTTGGACTCTCTAGTCCTGTTTATCCACCATCCAGTAAGTTCACGAGCTCAGGAGTTAATTCGATCGTTGTACGAGGAATCGCGGGACGCCAGGTTTCGAATTCTTAAACTCCTTAAACTTTGTCGAGGATATTATTTGGTTGTTTGCTATAACCTGTTTTACTCTGTATATTTGTGTGTTAGCATGAGAACTCCTTGCATGTCTAGAATTTTTCCTAAGTAAATGTGGTTCGTCATTACATATTCACGTTAATATGATTAATATAATTCGAATATATTTGGATGTCTGCGTAATTTCAAATCACGTGCTTAGATTATTTTTGTATGTGTACATAACATTCATTCATGTACAAGGTATTACTTTGCATGAGTTCGTTCTCGACATTCCCCTAGCTCGTATCTAGTTGCACGTATTTTTAGCTATATATTATTGCATGCGTAGGATGTGTCTCTATTCACGTATATGTAATATAGAGTTGCATGTGTAGACTTCCTGTGTAAAACTAGCATGTGTTAACTGTATATTTAGTTTTCTAATTTCACATCTCTCGTATTTAATTGCATGTTTCGTAATCACGTCTCCATAATACATTAATTACGTACAAAAAAAAAAAAATTATAATAATAAAAATTTCATCATAATCATCTTAATAATACCCTGCATAATACATCATCATAAATCATCCTCCTATTCCATCAGTGTCTAGCAAACTTGCGAGAATGAGGTTACCTAATTAAGGAACGTGCTAGCACGGACAACCTCCCTCAATTCTCTCAGGTGACCTGGCTGCTGGAATATTCACACGTTATCCTAGCTTACCTGCTCAAGTTAGCAACAACTCAGGAAGACGTGATTCACCCCCTTTCTTCCTTAATTCTCAATTCCCCTGTCATAATTCGTTCCTTATGAGCCTTGAATTAACATTTGTGTTTGTATGAGACCACCGTCTGGTAAAGATAAGGAATTAGAACTTACATATCATCGTCAGAAATACAATAAACAACTGCTCAAGTTATCCCCTAGACATAGTTCTTCCTTCGTAAACCAACCCCGTTAAGTATCTCTGTTGCCATTATCTCCCTTAGTTATGGCCCAGGAAAATCCCACAGTCAAGAAACCCCTTTCGGACTTCTATACTACCTTACAGGAAGGACCTGCTTCCTGCATTAAACTCGATGAGATTGCAGGAGATTTTCGCATTCCACCAAACATTTTCGGTTTGTTACCTGTTTACCATGGTCTAGACTATGAAAAACTGTACAATCATCTTTGTTGGATGTAGCAAGTAGTCACCACTTTCCGCCATCCGACCGTTACCAATGAACAAGTCTTGCTTAGGTTGTTTCCTTTCACCTTAGCTGATAAAGCTTCAGTTTAGCTCGCAGGCCAAGCGCCGCAATCCATTAACACATGGGCCAAACTCGTACAAGCATTCATGATAAAGTTCTATACTCAGAAGAAAACTACAGAAATGCTTCAGAAGATTCAATTCTTTCGCCAACACCCCCAGGAATCCTTTTCGGAAGCATGGAGCAGATTTACTGATCTACTTCTCGAATGTCCCCATCATCAACTTGACACTGTTGTCTTAGTCCGTTCATTCTTTAATGGTCTCTCTGACCATCAAATGGAAACATTAGATATCATGAATGGCGGTTATTTCATGGACAAAGACGCTACTGAAGCATACACTTTTCTTGAGAAATAGGCTTCACTGATTCTTCCAGATCTTCTAAAGACACTTCTACCAAAGTTATGTCTATGTTCGAGGTCAAACCCGATCCAGAATTAAAAACTCTGATTGAGTCTATAAACAAAAAGGTCGATGCTCTTTCGGTTCAAGTAAATGATCAAAAACCCAAACCAGTCATGGCGGCCAACGCTCCCCCATGTCTTATTTGCTTAAGTCCCGAGCACGCCGATTCTTATTGTCCTTTGGCATACGATTGCCCTCCCCAACCATCTGAAGAGGCTTGTGCTTTCAACATCCCTAATGCACCTTGGCGACAACATCCAAATTTGGCTTGGGGGCCCCCTGCCCAACAACAAGCTCCTCTGGGTGTCAATAATGCTCCTGCACGACCACCCGCGAACTACAATTCCTACCGTCAAGGAAATCCTCCGCAATTCCAGCAAGGGCAAAGTCATTTTCCAAACAACACTGCCAATATAGGATACCAAAACAACCACAGCCTTGTTCCCGCTAATCAAGGATATGACTACCAAAATCAACTCGTAAACAATAACTGTGAACTTCTTCCTGCTGCTCCACTAGTACAATCCACTGTCGATAAAACAACTAAAACTTTTCTGACTTACATGAATCAATAGAATCAAATCCTAGCATCTATTCAATAGTCTCTTCAGCTATTAGCACAGGATAAAAGTCAAAAGGGCATGTTTCCAGACCAAGCAGTTCCAAACCCAAAGCCCACAAACATTGCCTTTGAACTCAACAATGCACCAGGATCTAGTAATCCCAACCAGGGTGAGGTAAATGCCATCACCACTCTTCGTTCTGGCCGAACCATCGACAATCACATACGTATGCCAGACGTTGAATCGACGGCAGTCGCGGCTGATGTCTTTCCAACTCTTACCTCGCAACCTATAGCAGACAAAGTTGTTCCTTCCAAATCTACACCCACGTCCCTAGGGAAAGACGCCACTGATCCATATGTGCGATTCCGCCCAAAAGCTCCATTCCCTACCCGTTTGGCAAAGAACAAACCGGACGAACATTTCGTTGAGATCTGTGAAACATTCAAAAATTTGACCATAAACCTACCTTTTCTAGATACGCTTAAGTATTTACCCAAGCATGCCAAGTTTTTGAAGGACATGTGCACCACCAGATGACGTACGGATGTTCCTCAACAAGCGTTCCTCACTGAGCAGTTTCCCTCGATTACTACTACCAATGGTGTGGTTAAATACAAAGTATACCGCTACCACACTTTTAGACCTAGGCGCCAGTGTTAACCTACTTCCCTACTATTTATTTAAGCAGTTAGGTTACGAATTAAAACCTACCAATATGACTCTGCAACTTGCGGATCACTCCATCAAGTACCCAAAGGGAATAGTAGAAAATGTCATAGTCAAGGTCCAAAATTTTTACTACCCAGTTGATTTTGTCATTCTAGATACTGAAGTAGCATGTGACTCCATTCCTATCATTTTGGGATGTCCACTTCTTGCAACTGCTAACACTCTCATCAATTGTCGGGACGGTTCAATGACATTGTCTTTCAGGAACCTTTATGAAATAATTTCCTGATCCTATAATGGAGGGTGAGATTAGCTTGGTCGATAGTCTGGCACAAGAATATTTTGAAAACTCTTTTCCCCAAAACGAGGTACACCGATTTCTTTCTTTTGATAATCCTGAGTTTGACGATGACTCGTACATTAAGGATGTCCACACATTATTAGAGTCAGTACCTCTATTTGACCCTATTGCTACATTGCCAACTGATTCACAAGAACCGAACTCGCTCTTTTCCATTGAAGATACAACCCCTCACGATTCCTTGATCCCCACTCCTCCAACTCTAGATTTAAAACCTCTACTCTCTGATTTGAAGTACGTGCATCTCGATCCCGATGGTAGTCACCCTATAATAATTTCTTCTCATTTGACTACCGACGAAGAAGCACATTTGATTCGTGTCATTCGTGAACACCGCTCCACGATCGGATGGTCCTTAGATGATATCAAAGGAATAGACCCTAGTATATGCACGCATCGTATACATCTAGATGACGACACAAAGATATCGAGAGAACCGCAACGTCACCTTAATCCCGCCATGAAAGAGGTGGTGAGGGATGAAGTTTTACGTTTACTTGATGCGGGTATCATATACCCTATCTCTGATAGTGACTGAGTTAGTCCTGTCCACGTTGTTCCTAAAAAGTCTGGCATTCAAGTTGTACAAAATGAAAATGGTGAATGCATTTCCACTTGCATTCCATTAAAATGGAGAATTTGTATTGACTATCGCAAACTTAATGCCAGAACACGTAAATATCACTTCCCTCTCCCATTCATTGACCAGATGCTAGAACGTTTAGCCGGTCATGCTTACTACTATTTTCTTGATGGCTATTCTGCCTACTTCCAAATTGTCATCGATCCTGCCGATCAAGAAAAGACAACTTTCACATGTCCTTTTGGAACCTTTGCATACAAACGAATGCCTTTTGGTCTTTGTAACCAACGCTGCATGCTTCACATTTTCAGTGATATGGTGGAACGTTATATGGAAGTTTTCATGGACGACATTTCCATTTATGGAAATTCCTTTGACGACTGCCTATCCAACCTTTCTAAAGTGTTAACGAGTTGCAAAGAGAAAAATCTGGTACTTAATTGGGAGAAGTGTCATTTCATGGTTACCAAAGGAATTGTTCTAGGTCATATTGTTTCGAAAGACGGGATAGAGGTTGATAAAGCTAAAATTGTTAAAATTGCTTCGCTACCTTTCCCACGAATAGTTCATGATATCCGTGCCTTTATAGGCCACGCGGGGATGTACAGGCGATTCATTCAGGATTTTTCTTAAGTTGCTCGACCCTTAACCAATCTCTTGCTTAAGGATGCGATATTCGACTTTAATTTCAATTGCAAACAAGCTTTTGATACTCTAAAAACCGCCCTGACTACCGCTCCTATCATTCAACCCCCTGATTGGTTTCAACCATTCGAACTGATGTGTGTCGCTAGCAACTTTGCTATTGGCGCCGTACTAGGCCAACGACGTGATGACAAACCCATTGTCATTTACTAAGCTAGTAAAACTCTTAATGACGCTCAACGTAATTACACAACAACTAAGAAAGAGTTCCTAGCTGTTGTCTATGCTTTGGATAAGTTTCGCCCTTACCTAGTTGGATCATCTACCATCGTATATACTGACCATGCCGCACTTCGGTACTTACTCGCGAAAAAGGACGCGAAAAAGCGATTGTTCTGCTGGATCCTTCTCTGCTTGCAAGAATTCACCCTGTAAATCAAAGACAAAAAAGGAACCGAAAATGTCATTGCCGACCATTTATCAAGGCTGGTTAGTGACATTGATAGTGATTTTGAAGCCATCTGTGATTCCTTCCCAGATGAATATTTGTACTCCATTTTCTCCTCTCCATGGTACGCGGATATCGTTAACTACCTAGTTACTGAGGAAGTTCCTTTCTCTTGGTCACGTTCTGATCGTAAAAAGTTCTTATCCACTGTAAAGTTTTATTTCTAGGATGACCCCTACCTCTTTAAGTATTGTCCCGGCCAACTCATTCGTCGCTGCATTCCCGACTGGGAGCACACCGACATATTATCCTTTTGCCATGAACAATCTTGTGGAGGTCATTTCAGTGGGAAGAAAACTGCGGCCAAGGTGTTACAATGTGGTTTTTACTGGCCTACCCTTTTTCGTGATGCACACGAACATTGCATAGCTTGCATTCGTTGTCAGCACCTAGGTCGAATTACCAAACGCAATATGATGCCCCTAAATCCAATCTTAATTGTGGAAATTTTTGATGTTTGGGGCATTGATTTTATGGGACCCTTCCCTATTTCTCAAGGTTTTCTCTACATTCTAGTCACTGTGGACTATGTGTCCAAATGGATTGAGGCACTTGCATGTCGCTCAAATGACCATAAGACTGTAGTGAAATTTGTGAAGGAAAACATTTTATCTCATTTTGGTGTCCCCAAAGCTATCATCAGTGATGGGGGTACACATTTTTGTAATCATTTTTTTGGGTTTTTAATGAAGAAATATGGAGTTACTCACAAAGTTGCTACTCCATATCACCCACAAATGAGTGGCCAAGTGGAAGTCTCTAATAGAGAGATAAAGTCTATTCTGGAGAAAACTGTCAATTCATCAAGAAAAGACTGGTCTCTCCGCTTATCGGATGCCTTGTGGGCATACCGAATAGCATTGAAGACACCTATCGGGATGTCTCCTTACTGCATTATTTTTGATAAACCTTGTCATCTACTAGTTGAACTTGAGCATCGTGCCCTTTGGGCCATCAAAAGCCTCAATTACAATATCAACATGGCAGGCGAGAAGCGAAAACTGCAATTAAATGAGCTTGAGGAGATTCGGAGTGATGCTTATGATCTCTCGAAATCCTACAAAGCTAATATAAAAAGAGTGCACGACAAGCACATTTTGCGTAAAGATTTCAAAATTGGCCAAAAAGTTTTACTGTACAACTCCAGATTACACATTTTTCCTGGTAAATTAAAAACACGATGGTCTGGTCCTTTCATTGTGTCAGCTGTGACCCATTATGGGGAAATCTCTTTGCTTAATCCACAAGATAACAGTGAATTTCAAGTAAATGGACAACGCCTCAAATATTACCAGGAGTTACACTCCCCAACTGTCGAACAAACTCTTCTTCAGGATCCGGTCTACATAGACTAGATGTTTTGTTTGGCATACTCAATCTTGTTTCTGTAGAGGGTACGCCATTTTAGTAGTCGGGCCATCTTCTATTTTATGATCTCAAAAGTTCTTTGAAGTGTGTAGTTGCAAGCGCCAAAACCGTAGTCCACAAAAACTCTATTTCAGAACTGAGTATAAATGTCTTCTGCAACACGAGCAAATGTTCCTGCTAGTAAACGATGGGTACCAAAAATTTCCCCTCCTTCTTTCTCTTCCCTTCTCTACTCTTTGCCTCGCGAACTTCAGCTAATCATTTGATGTAAGTCTCACTCATCACGAATAGATAATGGTCGTAGTTCTTTTGCTCGTAAACGACATGAGCGAAGGATGGGGTGGTGTATGCATTGTCAAACACCTTTCTGTCCAGGTCTTGACTTCCTATCCGATACTAGCCAGTATAAGGTATAATTTTGTTTGACACCAGCTGTGCAGGATAAACTTCGTCGCTGCGCCGTTTCTCCCACGGGTTGGGAATCATCTTGAGAATCTGACGTTAAAAAACTCACAAACGTCTTGGGAATCTGACGTTAAAAAAATCGATTCGTCTTGAGGATCTGACGTTAAAAGACTCACCTTGTAGATATGAATATATTGTTGCCTTTTAAAAATTCCCCTTGTATTAAGTTGTGCACATAGAGATTCTTGTTCAACCTCGGATATTGCATACTTGGAACATGTACGGGCAATGGATTCCACTAGACCAACCCCTAGAATTGGTTACTTTGAGTTCCCTTTGGGGCTGTTTGAGGATAGCCGTATGTAATAAGGGCAATATTATTAGACTATAGCGCGCACGGTCCAGGATGGTATCGTCCTGACCTTAACCCCATAATACATAGAGGTAAAGCTACAGTCTGGCTTGATTGGGTTCGCTCCAGAGTCAACATGACAGTTGCCTATGAATTTAGATGGTGACTCTTCTGGACATCTAGTGTTGTTCACATTAATCTCCCTTGTATATAAATAATAATTCTATTTATAAATAAAACACTCCTCCTTCTTTTCAAAAACTGATGTGCCTTTTGAGAATGACTCATATAATTGGATGGAAATTTTTGTGCCGATCATTTCGATAGCTCATTCATCCAATTCGGAGTCCGAACGAGTCGTGGGTGAGCGTTTAGATTTTTTAGGCTTAACTTGGGCTTTATGCTTGATTTGGGCTTGGGAAATTTTTTGGGCCCAACCAAATCTCATATTCTCGGCCCATTTAAACCCGAGATAGCCAACCAAACGTGTCACAATTCTAACCTTTGTCTTCCCCAAAATCCGGATCTTGTTCCCTCACGATTTAATCTCGCACGAGACAGACCCACATTAAACCCAAGTCTCGCGCGCGACCACCACAGCTCCGAATCTAATTCCCTTTCGTCAGCAACTCCAAATTCTCCCCCTCATCTCAAATCAATATCCATCCTCTTCATACGATCACCAATGGCCAGAAACAGGCAAATTTCGGTGGATAAAATTTTTGGAGCTCTATTTGAAAATGGGATGTTTGCTCTATTCTTCGATACAAAAATACACTCTAGAGGATGGGAATATTTGTTATATGCCAATGGTGGGCTCTATTCAATAGATTTGGTGTTGAAATTTTACGACAATGGGAGCTTTAATGGCGACCATTTTTGGGTCACTATTGACGGTGTGCGCCGCAAAGTCACACCCGCTTTGATCTCGAATGTAACGGGCATACCTGTGGTCGACCACGTGCTGACTCAGTAGAAGTCTGTGTATCCACGGACTTACGACCTAATGTTCATCACGCTAATCGAGGGCGAGTACAATATGGATGGGAAATGCGCGTATCGGCGCTCGGTGCGACAAAACTACCTGGCCGTGACTCAATGGCTGGGACAGAACGTCATTGGCACCTCAAAGTCATCTGACATCAACAAGACATTCCTCCACCTACTCTGGATCCTCCAGGAGTGAAAGGGTAATTTTTGCATAGTCACCTTTCTTTTTGATATCATTAAGCATGCCACCCTTTTGCCGTTCTTGTAACGCAAGTTATGATTACTTTGGGTTTCCTGTCTGCCACCCCATTACTGCCTATGCCACTATATGAGAATATGCTTGTTTTCAAGAAATGCATACTGCCCCCCTGGGAACCCACAACACCAATGGCAGCTGAGCATGCTAACGTAGGTCTATCTCACCCACCCTTCTTTGATGAGACTGCTATGAGTAAGGTGAGCCATCCTATGGATGCCTTACGTGCTATGAACAGTGGCATGAGAGACATGTACACTCACCAGGTATCGATGAAACATACCTTGGGCGAGTTAAGGACGGATATGACCACTCGCTACGAGTCGCTGATAGACAACATGGACGAATTTCATCAAGATATGAGAACTTCCATGAATGCATTTCAGGAGCAAATGACTACTCGCCAGAACCAGTTCCAGCGAATGCTCATGGCGAACCAGCATCAGTTTCAAGCTCAGGTGATGGATACTCTAGGTGATATCCAGGAGTAGTTAGCCTCCACGGGAGCTCGTACTGCACGCAGTCGCAAGACTCCTGGTTCTTCTTATGCAGCCCCCGAGGATTCTCAGTAGACAATTTATTTTCCCGGTCTTGTATATTATTTATGTCGGATATTTTATTTACGTGTTTGCATTTTAATTTTGCAACCTAGGATGTTTGTTTTTCATACTTTTTCCAAAATTTCTGCCTTGTCAAATAGTATATTAGTTATCTCCAATATTATATTATATAGGTAGAAACATATATAATAATATTAGTAATAATAATAATATATATATATATATTTTAGACATCACACTTAACAAGAAATTTTACCGTCAACTAACGTTTTACAAAACGGTTATGAAATCGCATCCTAAAAACGGTCAGAAAATGGTCATGAAATCACATCCAAAAATGGTCAGAAAACGGCCCATTTTTTTTTTCTATAAATAAGTTCAACACATCCTTCACATTCACTCCTTTCATCTCCTTCCGTCCACACTTCTTATTCTAAATATCATTTTTAGTTCTTACCAAATTTCAAGTTTCATGGATGCACTAGAAAAGTTTGAGCAGCAGCAGATTGAATATGTTACTCAAGTCTTCATGCTCGGTTGTTTTATTATAGTAATGTTGTTAATGTAGCATATAGTCTTATCTAATATTTAAGTTTGTATTTTATTCCTAGAGTTATTATGGTGTGTTTTCACATCTCTGTATGTTGTTACATCTTCTTGTGATATTATATCTACATCTTCTTTGTCCTTCTACTTACGCTAGTTTACGGAAAAAAAAGGGGCACTCTTTGTAGTCACATGCCCCATTCTTCCTATCCACACTACATCCACTTTTGCGCCATGTTTCAGAAAATACGCGTGGTCTAACTACCCTATTACAACTCGATCCGTATTTTCTACATCTTCGGATTGGTGCCTATTTATAGCAAGAATAGACACCTCTAAAATCTAATCTTCCCTCTTTCACTAAATTTTCTTCACCACTCCATCTTTAATGGCCCTCACCTAAATTTTCGTGCCTGAGCAAAATTTTATGGAAAATTTCCAAAACGGTCTTTTTCATCTTTTTTTTGACACAGAAATTTTATGTTGAGGATGGTACCCTCTACTATATCATAAGCAGGCATTTTATTCTAGAGAATTGGTCTTACTATTCTATAAACACGGTTATTTCCAAAACGGGCAATTCTTTGTCCGTGCAAACGGATGTAAGCGTGAATTGACTATGGAAATCATCTCCGAGGTACTTCAAATTCCAATTACGAACCAAGGGGTACACCTTCAGGATTCACCTTTCTACAATATCAGGCATCTGATGTTTGCAACTATCCTTTACG
Organism: Coptis chinensis; assembly: GCF_015680905.1. Taxonomy (NCBI): domain Eukaryota; kingdom Viridiplantae; phylum Streptophyta; class Magnoliopsida; order Ranunculales; family Ranunculaceae; genus Coptis; species Coptis chinensis. The sequence goes on from NC_141457.1 coordinate 50,616,399, forward strand.
GCGAATACAACCGGAAAAACCGTATTATTTATCAGCGATCCTTGCAAAGAAACCAATTATCTGTGATCCAATGGCTAGCTCATAATGTGCTCGGCACATCTAAGACTTCCGAAATAACAAAACCCCTCCTCTATCTACTCTGGGTCTTGCAGACTAACTGCAAAGATTTTTGCATTATTAAATTTCACTGGAACGCGATTGCACGTGCCAGGAAAAAGGCAGTTCCTTTGCCAACCATTGTGACACTTATCATAATGCGTTGGGGTTTTCCTATTACTGCTCCTAATACACCTCTCAGAACAGCTAACATTCTCACCATTCACTCAGTTTGTATGAACACTTTCTAGAATCCAGATGTTGCAAAGAACCATGACAGTACAGAAACCGGCAAAGCTTGTTCTGCTGACCACATCTTCACTGAAAATGCAATACACAATGTATTTAATCCTATGTAAGGCTTTCGTTTAATTCACCAAGGACTGATGACATTATACAAACGTCAGAACATTATCATCACTAGTCTTCTTGAGTTACACGACTTGCAGACAATACAAGAAGAGGAGCAAGCACAATTCTTGCACAGCCACAACCAGTTCTTGGCAAATCACACTCACATAATGGAGAACCACGCTGAGATTTATCAGACATAGAGCGAAATGTTGCAACGGGCTGTTGCACGGATTGACAACATCGAGAATATTATAAATGAATTTCTCTTACAAAAGGACCCTCGCCGTTACTTGGGCCCATGACACAACTTAGATTTTGCAATTTTATGTTCTTTGTCATTTTCTTTTTAGTTTTTAAATATAGTGCAATTTTCCTATGGTAAATAAATGTAATTTGTTTTACTTAGTCATTTCCATTGTATTCTCATTTTTGGTTATCTTTGTCTACATGTGGTATCTTTCTTCACACGTCGTCTACAATGGCATCTCCAAAGATTATTCTAGATGGAACAATCTTTCCATTCGTTGCTGAATTCTCCTGCATATAGATATCTTTTCAGAGACTTCATCACACAAGTTGGTTGGAACTCCTTGATACTACACCCTGAGCAGACATACTTTCCAGGTTTGGCAACTTATTTTTACGATCATATGGAAGATCTACCTGCTGTACATGGTTCCGTGTTGAACGGATTTGCAATCCGTATTGGTAACACCCGACACCCTTTTTACGAGCCAGCAGTTGCTATGGCTTTTGACCTTCCCCCCCTTCAGCCAGACATCCCCATTCAATACATGATACAAAACAACTTGCATGACTATTCTTGGGAAGATTTCGCCGCCCGTTATGGCGATGGCTTAGCCCAAGTCATTGAACGCGCAGAAGCTAGCCGATGGCCAGACATCACTATTCCACTAGCCAGTATGACCATGAATGTTGGGACTACCATGCTATTTATTTTTCTAAACATCATGGGGGATTGACATTTTTCCACTGCCTCAAAATCAGCTTGTAAGACGTTCCATGCCCTGGCCTAGCAACATACTGCCTTCGACATCACAGACCTAGTAATTGAGAACCTTAAGAGGGCTCAGTCTTTTCGGCAGCACTATATCACTTTGCCAGTTACAGCGTGCAGGATAATGAGGACGTACTTCCCACAGTTTGCGGCCATGTTTCATGATTGGGTAAAGGTAGACTCTATGTGTCCGACAAACAAGATAATTCGTTCTTTGCAATTTCGGGTATGGCGGCGCCTTGCAAGATATCTAAAGAAAATTTGTTGCTTTCCTGATGACGATAAAATGATAGCTCATCTGGACACTTCAAGAAAAAGGAAGTGGAGCAAAGTCTGGAAGGCTATGATAGATTGGCGTGACGCAAAGGAATGACATTTCTACAAAGACAAAGCAAAGATGGACCTACCCCCAGTTTGTAATTGGGGAAATGTGAGTTGATGTACATATTTGTTTTATGTTTTGATATGAAAAATAAATAACCTAACAATGTGCTTTCACTTTTATGATGTATAATATATAGTGTGTTACAATAAATTTCTGTGGAAGATGTCAACTATATGTTTGCTCAAAGCCTCTCAGGTATATTCTTTCTTCCTCTTAACACTTTGAGGACACAGCGTCCGACTGTTTGGGGGTAGTGAAAACCTTTCGCAAATTTAAGCATGCATAGTTGTATATAGTTTTATTTTATGTCTAAATAAACGTATTTAGTGACAAATTCTCATTTCCTTTTCTGTGATGAAAAATATTTAGAAATCTTACCTTAGCATTTGAATTAGGACTTGTTCTTAGAAACTTGAGTTAATATGTATGCAATAGTTTTTATATCTTTTCATGAGCATTCATGCACTAACTATCATTAAATGTACACAGCAGTAAGTTTCTGGGACCCAGGGTTAGACAACTTAGTTTCCATATCCTATAAAAATCTAACCAAAAAGCGTCAAAATGTGTGATATGCGAGTAATGACACAGAGGAGTAGTTTTTCCGAATAGAGAAGTTCACATGTCTACTTGATCACTACCCGAATCCTAGGCGAGAATTTAGGCCTTCTTTGGATTGGTATAGCCAAAAATTCACACTTGTAAAATTTTTTACCGCTAGTCGCCCCACTGAACCTTTCATTAATCCATTCTATTTGACCAAAAAAATTCATTACCCATTTATTAACCACAAATAAATAATCCCACCTATATGATGAGTATGAGAAATAGGATGAAGTGCGGAAAAATGAAGAGAAAAACTTGTCACAAATCAAAATCAGTTACCTGCTTCAAAAGAAAAGGAAAAGAAAAATAGAAATATGTTTCCAAAAATCAAAACAAATATCAAAGTTAGAATTTCCCCCAAAATCAAATCAAAAGGGAATACAAAAGCTTAAAAAAAGCCAAGTATGGAAACCTATGTTAGAAGCAGGAAAGAAAATAAGGATTTCTCTAGTATAAATATCTCGAAGACTTTATTCTCTCATACTTATCATTTTTGAATTTTTCATTCTAATTTCTTCTACACTACCACCTAAGCCCCATAAAACCTAATAAAGACCTCTAGCTCAATTAGGAGTAGGGTGGTATGATAATAAGTAGTAGATGTGAATTCTCGACCTCAGCTCCTCTGATTGTCATTGAGTATGTGAGGAAACGTGTGCCCACTACACACTAGAGTTAGCAAAACTTGAGTGGAAAAATAAGAGAGAAATTGTGTTTCGACACATACCTGTGAGAACCTACTTAAGGACACTATCCAAAGGATCCAGAAATGGCCCTGCTCGTATATTTCATTGTAAAGATCACAGCATGTATGCTCATATGTAGATGTTTTGATTATTGTATGTATATTAACTTAAATTTCGAAAGAATTAATTCTTGTTTCCCCCGCTAGTGAGATGTATAGATATCTGAGATTAATTAAGAAAATATGCCTTTGTTACTGAGTCATTGTAGTATAAATGAAGTCTGTGAGTATCTTCTTTGGAAAACTCTCACGAGGCTATAACTCGTCCACTAGGGAATTCCTAGTGATTCAAGGCCTTGTTGCATACGGTCAATGCAACCGCACTCTGCGAAATGAGACTTAGCTTAGGACAACACATTTTTGGCCACTTATCATTTTTAAAGTCTCTTCTTTGCTTAAGGACAAACAAAGTGCTGTTTGGGGGTGGTGTGATAAACACCCAAAACTGTAATATTAAACCCTGAGTGACATAGCATTTTGGTCAATTATGTGTTTAATAATCATGCAATAATTATATTTTCGTACTTTTGCAGGTTTCCGCAATTAACGTGAATATGATAATAAAACATGCATCGAAGTACGGGAATACTAGAATTCTTGAACTCAGCCCAGTGAAGCCCAACAAAGCCTGACTAGAGCCAAAGTTTTCAAAGGAACAAAACCAGTGCAGAACGGATCGACATGTAAAGAAGCAGCAAACTTTCGAAGCTCACATCTTTCAAACCTGGACGCCGACTTCGGCTAGTGAACTGCCAGAGCAACCAGGGCGACGAACTCTACGCAAAGATAGAAAGTTATAAAAATGCCAAAATCGGCGCTGCCACTGGACACACCATGTGGACCCACTCTGCGGGCCCAAAAGGCATGACGAGTCAGCATAGGTAGGTGGCAAATGATGGTCCCAATTTTGTGCCACCTTGCAAAAGGAAAAGACACGTACCAATTCAATGTTTTGAATTGAATTGGGAAAAAGGACAAAACAAAACATAAAGTTTGGTTTGATATGGGACAAGAAGACAGAAACCAAATTAAAACAGTTCGAGACAAAACATTGTATTTCAAAGTTTTGAAAGTATAAATTTGAGAAAAAGACGAAACCAAATTAAAAGTCTTCACGAGAGGGACCAGCCTATGTATATGAGGGGGGACCTTACCTTCTTCAATTTTTATTCTTTAGCTTTTGCTCATTAGTTAGTTAGTTTTAGATATAGTCTGTAACTTTCATTCCAGTACGTAGTTTACATTCCGTCATTTTCCCTTCCAACAGCTTCAGTACTGTAAGTCTTTCTTCTTAATAAAAGTCATTTCTTTTCAAGTTTAATTCATGTTCTGCATTTACTTATTTATTGTATATAACAAGTTTAATTATTCATCCAATGAGTATGAGCTAAACTCCCCCCCCCCCCTTCATGGGGAGGGTTATGATGCTCATGTGAGAATCCGGATTGACACTCTAATGTTCTAGAATCACTACTTAGGAATTAGGTGTAGATTTTACATCCGGTCCCAAAATGATTGAGACTGTACAAGTTTGGAGTGTTGTTGCTCCAGAACAGTTTCGCGAGAGACCCAAAATGTCTCATGCTTGACTCTATGGTGTTAGACAGCTCTCTGATTTGTCCTGCTGATGTAGAATCGAACCAGGAGCTAAAATGATATTCTAGAGATGAAATATTAGTTCAACTCCTTATGCTAGTGAGATGCACTCAAAGATGCATGCATCTCGCTAAGGATCGATACTCGACGTCATCTCGGGTTTGTCTATGAACTCGAGACGGATTAGAGCTGTAGTGATATGGTAATATAACTGTTGAAAAATGATTCTTGCATGAATACGATTAACCCTTTTCTTGTTTCTCTATCTCTGTTTATTTACGTCGAAATCACCGTTATTAATTTACGTTACTTGCATTACCGTTATTTTACTTAAACCAACTAAATAACCTAAAATCCTACTCACCATAAGTTGTAAATCCAGTTGTAAACCTTGCTGAGCCCTAAAGTATGGACAATCCCTTACTCGACCTATCCTCCCAATCCTACGTGAGTAAGGTAACTTGCCTAACGGACGACTAACGGACTTTGGAGTTTGATTTTCGGACTATCGGATTTAAGTAAAAACCAAAATGTGAAATTAACGTTTTATCATTAGGCAATCTCATAAAACTTCAATCAAACTTCTATTATTAAACAATAAAATGAAGTTGGAGGGTTTTATCAAACGTGAGTTTTTTTTTAATGGAGAGTGAGGTTTTCATGTTATAAAAAATTTGGATGAGTGATCAATATAATATTAATATATAATAGTTCTGCATATTTGCAAATATTTTTTAGAATAATTAATATAATAACACCCGTTCGTAGATAATCTTTGTAGATTTCACATTAGTGAGTCATGCATAATTTAAAGAATAATTAACGGGAAATTGGGAACTGGATAATCTTTGATGATCAAACATAGTAAATCGAACATAATTTATTTTTTTATGTCATATTTACAAGGACACTACAGATGGATCAGTAGAAGTTGGTATTACACACCACATTGGATAATTTAAAGGAAATCGAAAATTGGATTCAAATACATAACTAAGCTCAAAGAGTAATTAACGGGAAATTGAAAACTTTATGCAAATGCAATAAACTAAACTCAAAAAGTAATTAACTAGAAATCGGAAGCTAGATGAAATTGCATTAAACTAACGTCAGAGAATAACTAACGGAAAATTAGAAATTCGATGCAAATCCTTGAAAAATATTTAATGGGAAACCAGAAACTAGATGCAAATGTATTGAACTAAACTCAAAAAATAATTAACAGAAAATCAAAAACCGAATGCAACTGCATTGAACTAACCTCATAGAATAATTGGTGGGAAATCAGAAACTAAATGCAAATATGCATTGGAATAACCTCAAAGAATAGTTAACGGGAAATCAGAAATTGGATGTACATCGAACTAACCTCAAAGCATAAATAATAAATTGGATGCAAATGCATTGAACTAACCTCAAGAAATAATTAACGGGAAATTAGAAACTAGATGCAAATTCATTGAACTAACCTCAGACAATAATTAACTGAAAATTGGGAACTAGATGCAAATGCAATCTTATCAAATAATAAACGAGAAATCAGAAACTGGATGCAATTGCATTAAACTAATATCACAGAATAATTAACCGGAAATCAGAAACTGGATGCAAATCCATTGAACTGACCTCAAAGAACAATTAACATGAAATTAAAAATTGGATGCAAATGTATTGAACTAATCGCAAATAATAATTAACGAGTAATTGAAAACTGGATGCAACTGCATTGAACTAACCTCAAAAAATAAATAACGGGAATTAGAAATTGGATGGAACTGCATTCAACTAACCTCAAAATATAAATAACAGAAAATCAGAAACTGGATGCAGATGTATTGAACTAATCTCAAAGAGTAATTAACGAGAGATTGGAACCTGGATGCAAATACATTAAACTAATCTCAAAGACTAATTAACGAAACATCGAAAATTGGATGCAATTGTACTGAATTAACCTTAATGAAAAACTAACGAGAAATTATAAAGTGGATGCAATTGCACTGAACTAACCTCAAATAATAATTAACGGGAAATTGAAAACTTTATGCAACTGCATTGAACTAATCTCAAAGAATAATTAATGAGAAATTGAAAACTGAATGCAATGTACTACATTGAACTAACCTCAAAGAATAATTAATGGAAAATTAGAAACTTGATGCAAATACATTGAACTAATAACCCTAAAACATGTTTGTATTATATGTAGGGGGAATAAATGTCTCGACAAATATAGTTTTGCATTTTAAGTAGTGTTTATCATAATTTTTTTATTATGATTAAGAATGACATTCTATTCAAGTAGCTTCAATATTATCTTCGTCACATTGGGCATTCTTACAAAACTTCAATCAAACTTCTATTATTAAACCTAACAACAAAAAGAAGTCGATGAGTTTTATCAAGGTTTGATGCTTCTTTTTTATAGAGAGTGGTGCAAGAAATTTGAATGACTGATTAATGTAATTTTCATATCTCATAGCTATGCATTGTTGCTAATATTTTTTATAATAATTTAATATAACGGCACCCATTCGTAGGACAGGTTCGAAAGCTAGTATTGTTTTGGAAGCAGGCCTTTATTCACTTCCAGCCTCGAAAGGAGGTAGTGGGAGGGGCGGTTCACGGTTGTACTACCTCGAGGGGTTGTTGGGAAGGGCATAAGGGTGAAGGTTGTGCGTGTCCTTGGTGACGATGAGTCTCTATTTAGTACTAAGGCCTTTTGAGTTGATAATTGATTAGTGACCTGGTTTGGTGGTGGTTCTTAAATGTTTTAAAGACTTCTTAGAGCATCTCTAGGTGGTAGTATCACCTCCAAATTTGTTTCCACAACTCGGAATCTTGCGAAAAACCAATTCTAGGTGGAAGCAAATCTGGAGTTATCACTTGTCTAGCCGCATCCGTGGATGAAAATCTATGATTTCGGATGCGGATGCGTGACAGTGGTAATGTCGCCCAAACTTTTTTTTTTTTTTATTTTATTTTGACCAGCACACTACGCCATTGCCAATGTCGAGTGGGTGTTTTTTTTTTTTACTTTTTCAATTTGGCGCGACAGTGGGAATGTCATGTGGGGTTTTTTTTTTTAAACGTTTTTCAACTTGGGGTGATAGTAGTAATGTTGCGTGGTAGATCCTACCCCAAATTTGAGACTAATATTTGCCTCCACCTAGAGTTGGTCAAAATATGAGGATACTTTCTTCAAATTTTAGCCTCAAACATGCAGGTGATACTACCATCACCTAGAGATGCTCTTATTAGGTTATAATTCTCTATGTGAACGGGTAAATGGTAATGGTGTCATTGTGGGGCGCCACTGAATGTTTTGTTAATTTCAAGCAATACCCCCTTTGAGTTTGTATTCAGTGTTTTGATATATTGCTGCTTACCCAAATCAAATCGCCTGAATAGATGAAACTCAAATGGTGTCTTCACACGGTAGTTTTAAGTTGTCGTAAAGCTCATAAATTACCAAATTCTATGACTTTGTTGTGTTTGTCCACTTGAGGTGGCCATGATTTCCACATGGCCAACTACCAATGGCATTATTGCCACTAATTCGTACCAAAGAAGTAATGAACCATACACCTCTTTACAGTAACTTAGTAGGGATAAAGTACAGAACTGTAATTTGCCCTAACCTAAACTAAGTGCTCTTTGTTTTGTCATGGCCAATCCTGTCGCTCTGCATGTATTTTACATTTTTACTTTAACCTAGCTTGAAGGTAGATATTTCTTTCTCTGATTGACTTTTCAATATAAAAAAGGATTTAGCACGACAAGTATATAATTCAATGTGGAGATAATTACATTGGGAATGCATACTGCAACATAGATGGATATAAGGGGGTGCATGTGTGGGCAGTCACACCCCCTGTGATTAGAAAAACTCCAGTACCACATAACTAATTGCCTAGAAAAATTTTCAAACTATAAATACTCACACCCCCCAATTTTTTTTTGCAAACTTCCACTACCGCATCCCCAAAATTTTCACAACTATAGTGCGAATATAATCAACAAAAAAAATAGTATGAAAAAAAAACTAATAAAAAATATTCCAATAAACCAGCATTTTTTTTACTTCTCTTTTCGCCCTTACAAAATTATTATTTATCATTTATTTTGAGTCTAAAACCATTAAAGAGGGACAAATGTGTCTTTGAATGTTTGATGAGTTAATGAGACTAAAACAAATAGCTAAAGGCCCAAAGTCCAACCGATCAGTTTGTATAATTCTAATAACCCATAACAAACCCGTAAGTTCTCGCTCTTTTTTTTCATTCTCAATTCTTAAACAAGCGTCAGACCTTAACAAAAAACAAATTCAGAAAGGACTTGTGGCGCAGCTTGTTGCACGCTTGTCCTAATTATTTGTAAAACTTGTTATTATTATCAATAAAATTTTCATTTAAAAAAAACAAAAAACAAAATAATATTTTAGTTTCGATTTTAATCTTTTATAGTTTTCTCCACATGATAGTAGGATTATATAGACTTATAGCATTATAGGAAATTAACAATTTGTTGAATTGTTATAGACTTGTGGACTAGATTATGTAGATATATATAGACACAATAATATCCATTAATGGCTTAAGTGCTTAAGTAGTAACTTCATCAGTCCATATTAAATTTTTAGTAGTCAACGCACTCTAGTTTTGTGAATTGAAATAAATGTATAATTTTGTTAATCTTTATTGTTTAGACTTTTTAACAAAAAATAAAATAAAAATTGCATACTTTTTATTTTTGGTGGGGTGGGGTGTGCACATAATCTCGCACCCCCTGGCTTAGAATCCTGGCTCCATCCTTGTAGTGCAAGGACATTTAGTGTGCAATTAAAATTGGAAGATGTGGTATCAACTTATAAACTGTTACTATTGTATAGCCGACCATTACCCCAGATACAGGATGTCTAGCTGAAACAACAGGTGCGGCACAAAAATTTCTAATTGCTGGATCCAGGACATGAACACATGTAGTGTTGACGGCATCGGGTTGTTTTATCTGATGCAGTAAACTAATTGTTGATGACCTGAAACATAGAGATATCAGCATCATACGTGCCTCAAGTCTCTCACCCTCTCCACCAGAGGTCTCATTTCAGTTGTTGCTTCTAATCTTCTCTGATCTCTTTCTGCTCTTTGCTGCTGTTAGATTCTCTCCTATTCAAGATGCTTTTGTTTTTTCTTCATTTGTGACCACCTCCACTACCAAACTATAAATCCGCCAACCATTACAATAACTACAATGCCAGAAAGTATACCCACAAGCAGCCACTTCTAGAAGCTCTTGGGTTCCTTGTGTGTATGTCATCTAGTAGGGACTGACGGCAACAACACAAGAGGCTCAGCCTGCATTAAAAATGCAATAAATTAGCATGCATTTCATTTCTTAGTAACTATGTCATAAACATAAGCCACAAACCTTCGAAGTCAATATATGTGAAAACAACCCACAAGCAGAAAGTGGAAAGAAATACTTATACTATTAGATCTATGAACAAGGATTTTCAACTACTTAGTACCACGCTCACTTCAAATACACTTCCAAAGCCATCTGCGCAGTGTGTGAGAACTGAAGTGTGAGGAACAAGTAAATTATGTAAATATCTTTGGGGTTGAGGGGGTATTGGGGCGCTCGACCTTGGGGAACTTGTCAGGAAAGGGTGGAAGGGGTGGAAGGAGTGGAAGCGGCGGTTCCTCCATTGGCTATGTTGAGAAATAATAGGAAATAGGGTCTTTTTGTAGTACGTCACACTATATTAGCGTGATTTTGAGTTTAGTCACACGAAGTTCAAAATTTTGATTTTAGTCACACTCCGTCAACAAGTCTGTCTCAAGCTGTTAGTCAACGTCTTTGACTAGGTTTGACCGTACATATATATATATATATATATATAAAGTAGCTACTTAAGTTAACTTTAAAATAAGTACGTAAGTAAAACTTCACCTACAAAATGAATTTAAACCTATTTTTTTGTGGATATGATATACTCAATATTAAGATCATCTCTACAAAATTTCAGGTCATTTCGAAATTTCTAGCAATGGCAAAAAACGATTACAAAAATTCAACATTTTTGGACCGTTAGATTTCTTTTTAAAGATGACAACAATTTTTATCTATGTTAGAGGTTTCCAAATGAGCTAAAATTTTTCAAAGATAATCATTATGGTGAGTGCTTCATAACCACAAAAAATTAGGTTTGAATTCATTTTGTAGGTGAAGTTTTAATGTGACGCATTTTATTTTAAGTTAATCTATATAATATATATATATATATATATATATATATATATATATATATATATATATATATATATATATATATATATATTTTTTTTTTTTATTTTAATTTTTTATGATATATATTTTTTTAACAAAAATTAATTTCTACGGTATATATGTATACGGTTAACGTACGGTCAAACATGCAATGTAAGATCAAGGTTAGACTTGGAATGAGTCTTGAAGCTGACAATGTAAGATCAAGGTTGAAATCAATGAAGCGTGCTTGGTTAGATGGCAGACATGCAAATGAGGGTAGTGGCTTTGGTATCCTATTTGAGATGTCGATCAGTTGGTTTGAAGTAAATATATAATCAATGATATATTATTCCAGTTGCATTTAAGTTTGAGTTTTACTAGATAGTTAATTAATTTCAATTCTTTTTGTAAGAGTATATGTTGATGTTTACCTTATGTTTATTCAATTAAGAGTTGAATTGCTCTGAAGTGAAACTTCAATTAAGGTTGACTTAAATGTTCTGTTTACAAATTTCATGGATACGTTTTAGATGGAAGATGTTTTGTAATTTGAGGTAATTCTATTTTAGGTTGGGAGAATGGTTGGGCGATTTGCGATGCCAAGATCAGATAATTTTGAAGACAGGGATGGAGTTAAGCTACCAAGTTACAAAGGGGATAATATAAATGGGGATGATTTTACTGAGAAGGATAGGACCCAGATCCTCATAGGTTCGTGGCATACTACCAATCTGTTGTGACTTTGAATCTCCTTAGAGCCTTTGCAACTGGAGGATACACTGCAATGTAGAGAGTAACTCAATGGAATCTTGATTTTATGGAGCATGCAAAGGGAGACAGGTACAATTTACTCGATGTTAAGTAGTTTTCAAACACATGTCGTAGTCTATAATGTTGTGTTATAAAATATTATGATAAATATGATTTTAATTTGTTGATAAATGGATCTTTGTCCAAGTTCATGGTCTCAGTTTTGGACGACTTTGAAATAAAATAAAATAAAAATAGAATTGGATGATTTGTACATGTCAAACATAAATGATATGATTCAATTGGGCATGACATGGTCCAGTTTGTAGTTTTATTATCAACTGATTGCATATTGTGTTTGAATTGATTAAGTCACTCTTTGAAGTGTCTAGCACCCTCAAATATACATGTTAAGGTCATAGTTCTGCTGCACAAAAAGTTTGTTTCAAAAAAGGAAGGGTCTACCAAAGGATTTTGGGTTTTCACGAGAAGGTCAAGAAAGTTGTTCAGGGGAGAAAATTTACGAATTCACTAGATAATTGACGGTTCTTTTTAGAAAAAATAAGTGATTGACTGTTCAAAGTACTCCATGGCTTTTAGTTCATGTCGTAACACCTTAGGTTAGTTTTTATGCTTTGGACAGGAGATGCTTTACTGCAGGCTTATACCTAATGCACTTTTTGACAAGTTTGTAACGACATGGGTATGTCGAGTTTGATGAACTATATATTTTTGGAAAATATATAATGTCCAATAAGTCTAATTCTAATTGCAAGAGGGAGTATCAGAGTAATTGATTAGATTTGGTTATGTTGTAATAATTTGTTTGTTACACAGTAGTTTATAAGGACCTGTATGGGTTTGTGTGACAAGCAAGGGTTTCCATGATGAAGAAGAAATTCCCAACTCCTCTAGTGTCCATCTCCTGCAACATAGATGTGGCTTTTGTCCTGTTATAGAATAGACTTCATGTTATAAGTGGAGTAGAAAAGTTGTCATCTACATAAACAAGTGGTCTGAGCCTTAAAGGACACAAACATGTTGATCATCACATACTAAGGTGAGCACGATCTTCCCCATGCAATCACAGAGACTGCAAGTCTTAACATTTTAAATCATCTAAATTTGTTTATTCTGCCTTTTCTTAAATATTGCTTGAACTGTTGTATTTATCATTGGTATTTTATTTATGGATGCGTACGCTTCTATAGTGTTGATATGATATGATGGTTTTGACATGTATTAACCAAAGCATTAATATGCTTGCTCATTTTGTCAATTATTAATCATTGGCACCTATGGTTAGCAATGGTCAAAGGGCAATGGTCGTTTATTTCTCTGTAGCAATGTGTAGCACGGATTTTTATATAGTTTATTTCTTTATTGGCCCTAGAATGTATGGTATTTCTATGTAAGTTCACGGGGTCCTCTTTGAATGACATGACATATGCAACTGTGTAGGCAATGAATCTTGACATACTTCTTTTAGTTGCTAACTTCATTTATTTTCTTACACATGATATATGATATGAAAATATGGAATATGGTAAATACCTCTTAAGTTGTAATGACAAGTGCCAATTAGACATGCTCAATATTAACAACTTTTGATTCCTATTCATTGTATACATTGGTTGTGTTTGTTCTTTAGGGCATTGGTTTGGACAAATGGTTTGAGTTTCATAACATTTCTCTGTAAACTTAGTCATAGAAAATAAAAGGTGTCTTATGTGTATTATCCAATGGTATTTAATGTTAAATATCGATTTTTTTAGGACTTTTCGTGTTTGTAAAAATAGTTTACTTGCTATGTAGAATGCATACTATCTACCTTTATATCATTTTTCTAATTGGTCGTTATTTTTTAGTATGACAACAAGAAGTGTGCACATTTAATTCTTTTAAGTTCAGAGTAACTTCTGCTATTAAACATCTACTTATCAACGCTTGCTTCTTCTTTACAACACCCAAAGCGGCTACTATGAAAATATTTTAAACATCGACACCCCGTTAGGTATTTCAGACTTTATACTCTTTTCCTTTTTATATCGAGACAATACATAGATTTCTACTTATTATTGTTTTGTTTTTTTTATGACGGAATTGAATATTTTGATAGAGATTGCTTTTTAAAAAGAAGTATAAACTCTTTATAAACATGTGTAAACTCTATGGTGTATCCAGTTTCATTGTAAAGAAGATCAATGGTTTCTAAGGTTGACAGCCATTATTTCCACCGAGGTCAGAACACATTTCTCCCTTAGGTAATAAATATTCCAATAATATAGAGTAATTAAGTGCTCAATAATTATATGAAATTGCTTATCGTAGTATATTTAACTTTGCAAAATTAATGTAAAACTTGCATTTATGTGACCATGTTAATGTTTCTTTGTTTCATTATTTTTTCTTGAGAGTAGATTGCATGTAAATAATGATTGCTTTTATAACGTCCAATATGTGAGAACAGTTTTCCGTTAATTTTAGCATAGAGAAAACTAACCCCTTGCTAACTATAGAAATGTAACACATGGAGAGGATTACTAATTATAGAGAGGTAAATGGGAAAGTCACGTGTCAATTACTAATAAGAAATGCCTTCTTAAGCATTGTTTTTCACCATGAAATCTACAGTGGGATCATAAGCTACAAGTAACATTGTGTAGATTGTACAAAACTTTTGTTTGTGTTTAGTTTGTATCTCTAGCTTAAGTATAATACCCATTATAGTTTACATAGTTCGTAGGACGGGTTCATAAGCTAGGTTCGAAAGCCGCTAAATTGATCGAATAAAACCAAATAAGAACTCGACGTGAAGACAAAGAAGATAGTATTGTTATTTGTGTCGTTCAATTTGTTGAAGTGAGTGATTTCATTCATGGTGGGTGTGGTGTGTTGTCCGAGTTGGTTTGATACATTCTCTGTTTTCCTTATCACTAATGTACTAATTCCATAAGCTATAATTTTCTTTCATAGCTATAAAACTATGTCTTTCTCACTTTCTTAGTTTGATTATCTACTCTATCAAATTTGTTCACCTAAAGGACATGACGTTGGTTATCCACTATACAATTCCATTGAGTTGCATGTTGGGATTCCTAAATACTTACACAGTTACACTTCCATACAACTTTCCTTTTCTTTCAGTAGATAAAAGCATGCTAGCAACTCATATTTATTTGAAAAAACTCGCAAATTACATTTTTCTGGCTGTTGGAAAGATTGGTTCAAGTACCAATTTGATTGTTCAAAGAGTTGAGTATTGTTTTTGGAAACTTTTGAACTCTGCATGGGAAAGTGAGGGTTCATACAGTTTAGGGGTTAAACTTGATGAGTTCTTCCTTGCTTTTTCAATATTTTTATTTCTTTCAATCAAAACCTCGTTCCCCACAAACCAAACAATCACATGTAGGCCTTTCCACAAAACCCACACGTCAAAAGTTACAACAAAGCCCTCATGAACCATTATCAGAACGTATGCGTCCTAGAAACATTGATGAAGTAGTTGGGCAAGATCACATTGTGGGTAAGAACTCGATTTTACGTTCTTCATTAGAATGTAATAGACTGCCTTCTATTATACTTTGGCTGGTACTGGTAAGACTTCCATTGCTAAAGCTACTGTTACTTCATCACTGTATAAGTTTATATGTTTATCTGATGTGACTGCTGGTGTTAAGGATGTTAGAGAGGTGGTCAAAGAAGCGAATAAAATGAAACAAGTGAATAATATTAAATAGATTGTTTTGTTTGTTGATGAAGTTCATAGGTTTAATAAGTCACAACAGGATTCCTTTTTGCCTGTTATTGAAGATGGGAGTATTGTGTTTATTGGTGCGATGACTGATAACCCGTCTTTTCATTTGAATAATCCATTGTTGTCGAAGTGTAGAGTACTTAAACTTAATGTGTTAGGGGGTGAGAGTATAGTGAGATTGCTTAAAAGGGTGGTTGAGGATGTGGAGAGAGGGGTGGGTAAGAGTGTGGGGTGTAGTGTGGCTGTGGAGGGGAATGTTTTTGGGTTTTTGTCGTTGAATTGTGATAGGGATGCTAGAGTTGCTTTGAATTTGTTGGAGATTGCTGCAGGTCGAAAGCAGAGTGAAATGTGTTCTAAGATTAGACTAGTTGAAGATTTAGCTTATAATGCGAGCAGCATGCCTGTTGGTGATGAAGGCTGTGATGTTTTGAGAAAAGAGGAGAATGGGGTTGGCTCATTTGTCGCTATTGTTACACTAGATGATGCTAAGAAAACTCTCCAATGTAAGCACCTTGCCTATGATCGAGCCCAAGAAGAGCATTATAACCTCATCACAAAAATTTGAACTATTGTACATGAATATATTGTTTATTGTTGGGTATTTGAATTAAATTTTGAGAACGTACATTAAGACATCAGATTTTAAAGTATGTTGAAGGTTGGCTATCTGCCTATCTAATTTCTTGGTGCGCGATCTCACTCATGTTTCAATTACTCATTTCATACATGATCTTGGCAATGGTAATGGTTCCCAGACAATTAGTAACCTTTTTAACACTTTATTATGCAGGTCATCCACCATAATACACTCTAAAGAATGAGCCGTAACGTCTTCGAAACATATTGATAGAACAGAGGAATTCACACCACTGAGCTTGCTGCTACTACTAAGAAATTTTCCTTGGAAAACAACTTTGGGACAATGTACAAAGGAAAGCTATCATATTTTTTTACAGGTAAGTATCTATTGAAACTAGCTTTATGGAAAATTAACCAAGTATTAGTTGAGCAACATGATCAATCAAAGCACTATGATATTACTTGGTGTTTATCATATTATATGCATTTAATGTAATATTACTCACCGCGGCTCATCAAACTGTCTGATGTGTGGTTTTCATACTTAATGGTCTTGATGATGAGTTCCATTTATCAAAAGATTCTCTAGGACCTGATGAACCCAGTTACTGGGGTAGGTAATTTCCTTTGTCCTTTTCTTTTTTATTAGTCCCCTGTTGTGTTGCACGGGTACGGCTGAGACACGGCAGTGTTTCTCCAGAGACACAACATTTTCAGTTAAAATATGGAGTGTCCGAGAAGGGTACGACTTCCATTTTGAAGTACCCGCGCAACACACGTTCCCTGGCCTTAAATAAATTAGTATTATGTATTTATTTGTTCATAGGATACAAAAAGTGTAAATCTGCATCACATTCTTTCATATTTATTTGAATGAAAGTGCTTTGAATCAAGTCTTTTAGATTTTATATGTTCACTATCCCAAGTAGTGGATACATGGGGCATTTTCTTTTCATTATTTCTTATAAATATTATCCTTAACCTGCAACAGCTTCTAAGAATGAATGGGAGAGGTCACACACAGAAAACGTTCTTGGTGGATCCCTGGGAAGAGTTGCAGCTACTGGAGAAGGGGTACCCTTTGCAACAGAGGCACTTCAGAAGGCAAAACTATCTAAACTTTTATGAGTGCTAAGTTTCGTAGCTGTTTCTTGGTTCGGATCATACGAAAATACACCTTTTCCATATTTCACAATAAGTTCACCATTCTTTGAAACATACAAAAGCCTCAGAGGACCACTCAAAATGAGACTTTGTGGGAAAATTGATTTCGTAACAGTATCTTTCATAGGAAACATTTTTGCCCACGAGTTTGTATCACAATAAGTCTTCATAACCCAAACTTCAAAACCACAATTTTGGCAAAGTACATATAGTTTCCTTCCAAGCATCCCTACAGTCAACAAACCTTTTTTACCCACTTCATCAGGTCTAGAAGGCCGGTGAAATGCATTTTCCTCAACATTAAAAGCATTAACTTGGTGTGGTGATTGATCTTCAACGCTTGAGACCCAATGAATAGCTCCATTTAGAAAAATCCCATCACCGCTAGAAACTGTAAGGGTTACATAGAAAATTGTGAGCATTAGCAAAACAGGAACGATTAGTATTCACATTATGTGTATTTTAATTATGGTCAAAGTAGCACGCCCTATAAAGTTATGCAACTGTAGTCATTGATCTCACCTTTCTCATGTATTGCTTATTTCATAGAGGTTTTTATTTATTATTTTTTTAGACTCGAAATTAAAAGGACCCAAATTAAATATCACAAATCAAATTAACATGCCCCAACCTTAAATTAACTTTGATGAATCGATTTTATAACAGTTATGCACTTTATTTAAATAGATTTAATAGCATATCGTGCAACATGGTGAGTGTGTACATTGCTTAGTAAGATACCTCTAAAGCACGGACAAACTTACAAAAGGGCTCTAAAGCACGGACGCACCTACAAAAGGGTTGTGTCTGCGTCGGGTGCGGCATGGACGCACATCAGATGTGGTCAATATAGTCAAGATGCGGTCCAAAACTAAACCGGACACAGGTCAAGACGTAGTGAGGACGCGGATTTTGACTAAAAAAAAAATATAAAATAAATCAAAATAATGTTAAAAAACTCAATTTTTCTGGTTTTTATTTTGTTAAAAATTATGAAATGTTTTTAAAGTTTGATTAGGAAATATTAAACTTGGGGATGCTCGATCTCTCTTGATGAATTACTATGCAGGAGCAAATTTTGTGCTCATTGACTACCTCTTAATGATAATGATGGCATTTTCCGAGCGATACATACATATTCCAATAACATGTGTGCTGTTATTGTAGGCTACAACGCGTTTTCTAATGGGTCATGGTGGAAGAGTGGCTCTAAGATAGTTGCTAGGAGAGGGGTTGTTAGTAATACCAGGTTACCAACAACTAATAAAGTTCAAGTTGTTGCTGCCAAGAAAAGTCATTGGGTCACCAAAATAGATTAATGCACACGTGAAGAACATGATCAAGATCGCCTCAAAGAAAAGGAAAGAAGCTTGACAATTTCTCCTTTTTTAAGCTTCCACAACATTTTTAATTAAAGTTACCTATCTGCTACCCAGCTAACTAGCTTCACTGACTGGATGGTGGAGTCCAATCTAGTAGCGATCATTCATCCAAAAGTTGGCTAGGTTAACATGTTAAAATTTTAACTAGGTGACGCAGGTTATATCATGAGTGTCGCATATCTGAGACTACATTCAATCTAAAATGGAAGGCTTATATACTAACTATTAAGTGTAAATATGCATTCCTTATCTAGCTCTTGGTTTGGAGAATGGTAAATGTTTCGTAAACTTCCACAATAGATCAATACCATGGAAGTTTATCTAGTTAGTCCTTAATAGATCATGTTATTAAGTCTAATTTTTTTTTTAAACATACCATATTATATCTTAAACTTCCACAATTGTTATTAGGGACTCTATATGGTAAGGGTATCCTAAAATACATACTATACGACATATCATGAATTACTTTGGTAGCTTCAAATGCATCTTAGGCTTGGCTATAAGAAGATGTGTGCAACTACATTGAACTTACCTAAAAAAAGAATAATTAACATGAATTCGGAAACTAGATGCAAATGCATTGAAATTAACCTCAAAGAATAACTAATGGGAAATCAGAAATTGAATGCAAATGCATTGAACTAATCTCAAAGACAAATAATTAATGGGAAATCAGTAATCTTTTCATTTATATTTAGGTAGGAATTGATGCAACTACATTAAAATTTTTAAAGAATAATTAACGGGAAATTGAAAATTAGATGCAACTATATTGAATTAACATCAAAGAAAAATTAACTGGAAATCAAAAACTGGATGCAACTGCATTGAACTAAACTCAAAAAATAATTAACAGGAGATCAGAAATTGGACGCAAATGCATTGAACTAACCTCAGAGAAAATAATTAATGAGAAATCGAAAACTAGATGCAATTTCATTGAACTAATCTCAAAAAAGAATAATTAAAGTAAAATAGGAAACTAGATGCATTTGCATGAACTAACCTCAAAGAATAATTAACGGGAAATCGAAAGCTGGATACAATTGCATTGAAACTAATCTCAAAGAATAATTAAGGGGAAATAAAAAACTGACAGCAAATGCATTGAACTCACCTCAAACAACAATAATTAATGGGAGATCGGTCCGATCCATTTTCATTTGTTTTCGGATAAGAATTGATGCAACATTCAACTAACCTCAAAAAATAATTAATGGAAAATCGAAAACTGAATGCGAATACATTGAACTAACCTCAAAGAATAATTAACGGGAAATTGGAAACTAGATGCAAATACACTGAACTAATATCAAAGAATAATAATTAACAGAAAATCAGAAACTAGATACAACTGTCATTGAACTAACTTAAAAGAAGAAGAATGAATGGAAAATCAGAATTGGATCCAACTGCATTGAACTAACCGAAAAAAACAATTAATGGGAATAAAAAACTGGATGAAACTGCATTGATCTATCCTAAAAGATTATTTAACAGGAAATTGAAAATTGGATGCAAACGCATTGAAATTAACCTCAAATAATAGTTAACGAGAAATTCGAAACTAGATGCAAATACATTGAACTAACCTCATAAAAAATTAATTAATGGGAAATTGGTAATTTTTAATTTATTTTTCGATAGAAATTGATGCAACTGCACTAAACTAACCTCAAAGAATAATTAACGGGAATTCAAAAACTGGATATAAATTCATTAAACTAACCTCCAAGAATAATTAGAGGGAAATTAGAAACTGGATGCAAATGAGTTGAACTAACCTCAAAGAATATTAACAAGAAATATGAAACTAGATGCAAATGCATTGAACTAACCTCAAAGAATAATTAATGGAAAATCTAAAATCGCATGAAAATGCATTGAACTAACCTCAAAAAATAATTAACATAAAACCGGAAACTAGGTGCAAATGCATTTAACTAACCTCATAGAATAATTGACGATAAATCAGAAACCGGATGCAACAACATTTAACTAATCTTAAAGCATAGTTGTATTATATGTGGTGGGAAATACACTACAATATAAATCAAATAATTAAATAAAATCTTCAAATTAACTAAATGGGTTTTTGGCTCTTGAATATCCAATTGACTAATTAATTCTTTTGTATTTGGTGTTGATCATATTTCTTTTTGTATGATTAGGAATGCATTGTTATTCAAGTAGCTTCAATATGATCCCTGTCTTATTGGGCATTCTCACAAAACTTCAATAAAAAATTTATTATTAAACAACAAAATGATGTTGAAGGGCTAGTTTTATTAGGGGTGGGCTCTTTCTTTTTATGGAGGAATAACTAATGGAAAATCTGAAACGTGATGGAAATGCATTGAACTAACCTCAAAGAATAATTAACAAAAAATCGAAAACTATGTACAAATGCATTTAACTAACCTCATAGAATAATTGACGGGAAATCAGAAACAGGATGCAACAACATTTAACTAATCTTAAAGCATAGTTGTATTATATGTGGCGGGAATTTCACGAGAATATAAATCAAATAATTAAATAAAATCTTCAAATTAACTTAATGGGTTTTTGGCTCCTGAATATCCAATTGACTAATTAATTCTTTTGTATTTGGTGTTTATCATATTTCTTTTTGTATGATTAAGAATGCATTGTTATTCAAGTAGCTTCAATATGATCCATGCTATTGGGCATTCTCACAAAACTTCAATAAAAAATTTATTATTAAACAACAAAATGATGTTGAAGGGCCAATTTTATTAGGGGTGGGCTCTTTCTTTTTATGGAGAGAGGGGTTTTCACATTGCAAAAAATTAGGACGAGTGATGTACAGCTACAAATATATTTAAAAATATTTTCATGTAGCACTAGCTAACACGTTGATAGTACTTGATCTTAGTATGAGTGAGATTACGGTGTTAGTAATACATATTTTTTTTCCCACTAAATTTGGTAGTTGTATAATTTGCTAATTGGAATGCTATTGCAAAATGCAGTGTCACTAAATATCTATAGTTTTATTTTGTTGGTGATTAAAAGTTTTTTTTTTTTTTTTTTATGTGATGGTTTTAATGGATCAGATTAGACTATTGAAATGACTCATCACATGTCATTTCAATGTATTTTTATAAGTTTTCGATGATCCCAAATAGTTAAAATCATACATAACTACAATATTATCATTTGATAACTAATAGAAGCATTTATGAATTTGATTTTTATTGCTATTTATTGTAGATACACTGCAGGAGGATCTACGTACACAATTAGCTATTATAAAAAAAATATAATGATGGAATTTCAAACTTAAGGGGATCGTTACCAAAAGTCCAACATAGATAGTCTTACTCAGAGAACAAATAATCCAAACTCACTCACTCTCTTTCTAAAAAGTTTGAAAGTATTGATAGAAAGACGATTATGACAATAAGCAGGATTAATGCACCATAAATATGCAAATATTGTAAATGCGTGCTATCGTGTGTAGCAGTTCAACTCAATCTTGAAGGATGAAATGGTACCCATTCGTAAGACGGGTTCGAAAACTAGTTAAAATTTTAAATTCGAGACCAAATGATTTTGTGGTTCACCTATATGAGGTACGCACTTTTCTTTAACCAGGGCTGCATCGAGCAACTAGTAAAATGGGTTGCTTTTAAAGTATTTTTGACTTTTATGTTTATTTTTCTCACTCCCAAGGGCAAGAGCCCATTATGTACAAGAGCTATTTCTAAGCATTTCTCCTTTCTACTCTAAGAAAAAAGGCAAAAAAAATAACTATCAAGTAGAGAGACGCCAGTTGTCTCTCTTTGTTTGTAAAAGGAAAAGTGAGAAAGTAGAAAGAGGAGAGAAAGTGAAGTACGTGATGGGAAACAACAGTTGGGATCGGAGATGAATCTCATTAGGTTTATTTTACCCTTGATCTCCAATATATGATAAGCTTATATAACAACCTAGCTTTGACCTTACTGTAGTGAGTAAAAGGAGAGGAAGGAGCTGAGGTTGTTTTTTTTATCTACATTATTCTCAAAACTGTGAGCTTGGTGGAAAGGAGAACCTGCGCTTAACTATCTCATTTCACGTGTTGTGCTGAAACTGCTGATGGTAAGTCGATCTACTACTTACCTTTTATTTTATGATGACTACTCAAGTTACCCTTTCTTATTTAAAGCGCATACTTTTTTAGATTTTTGTTTTTACGTAACTTTTGGTTAATTACTTTCCTTTATTGTTATTGTAAAGTGTTTGAAGATTTGCATATAATATCATATCATTCTATTACATAAAGATTCACTTGCTTATTACCAAGTTATAGTTTTTCTTATGTACAGTTGCAATGTGTTTGTGTTGCTCACACTTTTGGGTGTTTGATGAAATGGGAAGTTGTTCCTGTGCATTGTTAATAGGTTTGGTTGTTTGAATTTTGAATCCACTGGCAATTAGATGGATTAACGGTTTTCTCCAGAATAGATTTTATCTCTTTATTAGATACTTCCACTTGGCTACTAGTCTGAGGATGATACGAAGTTGCCACCTTATGGGTAACTCCATATTTCTTTACTAATGACTCAAAAAATTTATTACAAAAATGTTTTCCCCCATCACTAATGATAGCTCTGGAGACACCAAAACAAGAGAAAATATTTTCTTTTACAAAAATTATGATGGTCTTATGGTTATTAGTCCAACATGTTATTTCCTCAATCTATTTTGAGACGTAGTCAACAACTACCAAAATTTAAAGGAAGCCATGGGAATTTGGGAAGGGACCCATGAAATCGATGCCCCAAACATAAAAAATTTCCACTATTAGAATTGGATTTAAGGGCATTATATTGTGTTGAGTAATGCGACCCAGCTACTGGCAGCGGATGCATGTTTTGCAATACTTATGTGCATCTCTAAAAAGTGTGGGCTAGAAAAAACCACATTGTAGAACCTTGGCCACAGTCTTCTTACCACTGAAATGAGCACCACAAGATTGTTCATGGTAGAAGGATAACACGTTATTATGATCCCAGTCGGGAATGCAACGGCGTATGAGTTGGTATGAACAATACTTGAAGTGGTAAGGCTCATCCCAGAAATAATATTTCACAGTGGAGAAGAACTTTTTACGATCAGAACGAGACCAAGAAGAAGGGACTTCCTCGATAACAAGGTAGTTCACTATATCATTGTACCAGGGAAAGGAAAAGATTGAGTACAAGTGTTCATCAGGGAAGGAATCACAAATGAGGTCGGAATCACTATCAACATCATTGACGAGCCTTGATAAATGGTCGACAACAACATTCTCGCGACCTTTTTTATCTCTGATTTTGAAAGTAAACTCTTGCAATAGAAGAATCCATCGGATCAATCTCTGTTTTGCATTTTTTTTTGCGAGTAGGTACCGAAATGCTGCATGGTTAGTGTAGATGATGGTCGAAGAACCAACTAATAGGTATGGACGAAACTTATCCAAGACGTATACAACAGCTAGGAACTCCTTCTCAGTAGTGTTATAGTTATGTTGAGATTCATTAAGAGTTTTACTAGCGTAGTAAATGACAATGGGTTTGTCGTCTTGGCGTTGACCTAGGACAACTCCAATAGCATAGTCGCTAGAGTTACACATTATTTCAAATAGTTTAGACCAATCAGGTAGTTGAATGATAGGAGCTGTTGTCAGGGTGATTTTCAGAGTCTCAAAAGCTTGTTTGCAATTGAAATTGAAATCGAATATGGCATCTTTAATTTGGAGATTGGTTAAAGGTCGAGCAACCTTGTAGAAATCTTAAATGAATCTCCTATAGAATCCGGCGTGGCCTAAGAAGGGACAGACGTTGCGAACCATTGTGGTATAGGAAAAGATGCAATCTTATCAATCTTTGCTTTATCAACCTTTATTCTGTCCTTGGAAACAATATGTCCCAGAACGATTCCTTTGGTAACCATGAAATAACACTTTTCCCAGTTAAGGACTAGATTTTTCTCTTCTCAACGTGCAAAAACCTGAGAAAGATTTGATAGGCATTTATTGAATGAGTTACCATATATGGCAAAATCGTCCATGAAAACTTCTATAAAATGTTTAACCATATCGCTGAAGATATGAAGCATACATCGTTGGAAGGTACTAGGGGCATTATAAAGGTCAAAAGACATTCGTTTATATGCAAAGGTGCCAAAGGGACAAGTAAAAGTTATTTTTTCTTGATCAGCAGGATCAATGACAATCTAAAAATAGCCTGAATATCCATCAAGAAAATAGTAGTATGCATGACCTGCTAAACATTCAAACATCTGGTCAATGAAGGGAAGAGGGAAGTGATATTTTCGTGTCACCGCATTAAGTTTGTGATAGTCAATGCAAATTCTCCATTTCACTGGGATGCGAATGGAGATGGGCATTCATCATTTTCATTTCGCATAACTGTAATGCTAAACTTCTTTGGGACAATGTGGACTGGGCTTACCCAAACACTAACAGAGATAGGGTATATTATGCCAGTATCAAGCAATCTTAAACCTTCCTCCCACACTACATCCTTCATGGCGGGGGGACAATGTTGCGGTTCACGCGATGTCTTTGCCCTATCTTCAAGTTGTATGCGATGGGTGCACACACTAGGGTCAATACCCTTGATGTCATCTAAAAACCATCCAAGTGCAGAACGGTGTTCTTGAATAACATGAATTAAACGATATTTTTGATCGGCAATCAATTTAGATGAAATGATAATTGGATGACTGGCATCTAGATCAAGATGTACGTACTTCAAATCCGAAGGCAGAGGCTTTAAATTAGGAGTGGGGATCAAGGATTCATGAGGAAAGTCATCTTCAATAGAGAAAACAGATTGATGTTCTTCAAAATCACTAGATGGACATCGCGGTAGTAGGGTCAAATAGTGGTACTGACTCTAATAACGTGTTGATGTCCTTACTGTATGAGTCAACATCAAATTCGAAAACACCAAAAGAAAGAAATTGGTGCACTTAGTCATCAGGAAAAGAGTTTGTTAAATACTCTTCTGCGAGACTATCAACCATGCTAATCTCACCATCAATGTTAATTAGCATATGGAATTTGTTTCATTAACTTGAAAACATTTACCTCGACAGAAAGATTTCCGAAAGACACGAGCATGGAACCATCCCGACAGTTTATGAGGGCATTTGCAGTTGCAAGGAAAGGACGCCCTAAGATAATAGGAATGGAGTTATAGGCAACTTCTGTATCCATAATGACAAAATCGACGGGATAGTAAAAGTCATGGACTTTTACGAGAACGTTTTCCACAATGCCTTTGAGATATTTGATAGAGTGATAAGCACATAAATGCTACATATTTATGCCCATTATTTATATTATATTGTCTAGTTATTTGACATAAGTTCTGTTGATTAGTCTGTTTCACTGGTTTTACAGGAATCGACACGAATGTGATGAAAAGGGCTAAGACCTGAGGTTTTAAAAGGATTGTAAAATTCTCATGGGTTTATTACAGGAAGAATTTTCGATATGAGTCTGGAAATAATATGCTAAGGACCTATTGAAGAACTGCTAAAAGGCTCAAATTCTGAAGTGAAAGTCAGAGCGCGCCCGCGCTCTAATATGCTAGTTCGAGAGAGTGACCCGTGCCCTCTTCTAAATTCGCAGAATTACAATGTTTTCTAGAACACTTCGTTGCTTGCCTCTACTGCTTAACACTCGATTTGGATAGTTGATAAGTACTCAAAAAATGCTATTTAACCCTTGATTATGCCTCTTGTTTAGCCATCTTAGTGGACTAATAGTGTTTGTAAGTTATGTTTTATGATTCTATAGGTTAAAGAGAGAGTTTTGTGGAATATTAGAGAAAAAGGGGTAAAACGGAGCAATTCGGAGCATTAAGAATCACATGGGAAGCCCGTGGACAATCATGAAGAAGGCCAAGGAATTGGAGCTATTAAAGATGCGACTTGGACCTATTTTAAAGTCTATTTGGAAGCCCAATGCCAAAGGATTCATTACTCGGACTAAAGCCCGCAAAAGAGGATAGAAGGATAGAGTAGAAGAGAAAAAATCGGCTAACGATCCGGGGCGATGGATCGGAGTCGAGAGGCGTTGAGCAGCGTCACGAGACGCATGGATCGACACTGTAGCCAATTTCTTCTCAGTTTTGGAGACGAAGTTGGACTCTGAAAGAAGTCTATTTGTATTAGGAAACAAATGAAGGTTTGGAATGCTTCTAGAGCTCATTGTAACCTCTATAAATAGAGGACCTAAGTGCCTCATGTAATGGGCCAATTCACTTATATTCTTGTCTCCAGAACTTGAGGCAGAGAGAGATTAATAATAAAAGATCGGTTTTAACTAGCTGAGTCTCAATAAATTGGTCTTTCTAGTCTTATGTTCTTCGACTCTTCTTCTTCTCGTTCTTCGTGTTCTTCCTTCTTTATGGAAGGCTAATCTTCTCCTTCAAGGGAGGAGATGAAGCCATTGCTTAAGGTTTAATGATTCTTCTGGTTCATGGTGTTCTTCAATCAGGTTAGTTCTTTATGTTTTTAGTTATTACTTCCATTGCCCACACCAGGGGATAGAAATATAGAGTAGGGTTTATGTTTTGCAATATTAATATCATGCTAGTGTTCTTTACTTTTTTTTTTCTAATAGTATAGTTCTTTAGAGTTAGGGAAATATTCTTTGTGTTTGCCTTAAGTGGTGATTCATTGGATGGCCACCCTATTAGGAAGTACTCCTTGAGGTTGCACTTGGTAATACATTGAATGGCTGTCCGAGCTAACATAAAAGGAAAGAAGATATTAATAGCATAAACATAGGAACAACCTTAAGTAGAGTTAATTGTTAACGATGTTTCGTCCAAGAGGGCATCGGCACTCGCTCGATTGCATAATTGTAGTCTACTTGTAAGAACAACCATGAAGCAGAAGGTCATAGATTAAAAGTATTGGTGGATTCTAATCTCTTGAATTCCCTCTCTTATAAATTCTCAATAGTTTAGTTAATTTAGTTTAGTTAATTTAGTTTAGTTTAGCATTAGAATCTAAAATCTCTACAGTCATAGTTTTTAATCCTTTAAACCCCTTTCCAGTCCTGTCATTCACATAACATACACTTAAAAATGGAATGATACCCTACTCATCCTTTACTTATTAAGGAATAATTAGGTTTTGATACGCTTCTGTTTTGTTCAACGACCATACACCATCTACATACACAAAAAGAGGCTTGTCAAATGGCACCGCTGCCGGTTTATGTTGTTTATGTTTAACGTTTTCTTTCAAGATTAGAACTTTGGATATTGAGGTAATTTTAGCCGCATCATCCATCCTTTTAAGAAAGAAAGAATCTTGAAGGACATCTCAAAGACAAGATCTACCATCCAGGTTAGTCGAATCTTCATTCTTTTTGTTTCATTCCTAGTATAGCTGCATCGTAGTTTTGTTTTATTGCTTTCTTAGTATAGTTGCATCATAGTTTAGTTTTATTGCTTTCTAGTATAATTGCATTTAGGACTTTTTCAACAATTGAAGTTGTAAGCCAACACAGCGAAACATCAAACTCTAGTGTTTCTTGTCTGAATCTTGACAAACGGACTATCGTCTGTAGGTAGTGTTTCACCATAACCCTAAAAGAGACAACTTTAGACAACGGGCGAGATACTAGCTGTAAAGCACAACCCAGTTGAAAGAAAGTAGTTTTACATTTTAGTATAATTTAGAATAGTTGCATATTAGTTTAATTGCATTCAAGCATAGTAGGATAGTTTTTTTTTACCATTTTCGCATATCATTTTCTAGTGTACCCCGTCGTCCATATCATCATCCAGTAAGAACATAACAGTGGACAAGGTTTAAAAACTGACTCACAAGAATACTAGACGAGATTGATACAATGGCCGCACGCAATGATGGAGGTGTTTTGGACACCAATAATCCTGACTATCCCACCCATGCAAGCACAACAGAGGAAGAAGCTGAGTGATTTCTATTCACCAATCATTGGAGACCCACCAAGCAGTATTGTTTTTTCAGAGACAGAAACTAACCAGTTTGAACTTAGAGCATCGGTAATCTCTATGCTTCCAAAGTTCAATGGTTCGATAATGTTCACCTTATGTTCACATGAACAAATTTCTATCGATCCTCGAACTTTCAAGAACCAGAATATCAGGGATGAGAGTATCAAGTTAATTCTTTTTCCACTCTCACTCAAAGTTAAAGCATCCAAATGGTTAACTGCACAGCCGATCAATTCAATCAACCACTGGGAGAAGTTGAGAACAAAGTTTATGAACAAGTTCTACCCACCCCAGAAGACAGATGCCATGCAGCAAGCCATCGACAATTTCAAAGGGAAGGTGACTGAAGAATATCAGCAAAGCTGGGAGAAATTCAATAATCTGCTAGTCTCATGTCCACATCATGGTTATGATAAGAGCACACTGGCTCATTTTTTCTTTCGAGGACTTTCTACTATGAACAAGCAGATGATACAGTCAATGCATCAAGGTAAGTTTACATCATTGGATGGAGAGGAAGCCTACAAATTTCTTGAGAATTTAGCTGAAGACACTCAACAATGGAGTACTAGCAACGAGGACGTAGCTAGAGTGGAGGGGGTGCCGAAGAAATTTGGCAACCAAATTCAAGAAGACCCAAATCAAGCGATGATATCAATTATGGCAAGCCTATCAACAGGACTTGAAATTTTGAACAAGAAGTTTGATCAGTTCTCTATGAATCTTCCAAAACCAAACAATTTCCAAGCTAAACCTCAGCCAACCAAGCCTTGTTATGCCATTTGTGAGCTATGTTCTGATGAAGGCCACACTACTGAAGAGTGTTCGTACTATTTGGATACTAATGCAGAGGCGTGTAGTATTAACTCTTTAGGAAGAAATAACCAGTTCAATCAAGGACAGGATTATTGGAAGCCACAAAATACAAATCAGAGGAATTTCCCTCCAGGATTCCAAAATCGATCAAAATCGGTTCGAAATAACCCGATGCTCGGTTCCAAACCCGGCAAAGAACCATACGAAAAACAACAGTCATACTAGAACCAACAATACCAAGCCAACACAAACAGAGAGTTAGTACCAGATCTTATGAGTGGATATATTGCCCCTACGCCTCAGTCGAGCAAAGTAGTTATCCCACATCTGGAAGAAGCTATCACCACCATTGTCAATGAGCTGAAACATACAAATGAAAGAACCCAAAAGTTAGAGAGTAACTTTAGTGTCATTCAAGGCCAGATAGGGTAAATCGCTGCCACCTTGACGGAAAGATCGAAAGGAGCATTACCAAGCCAGCCGGAGCCAAATCCGAAAAGAAGAGGTGTCCTGCAGGTGGATAACCTGGAGATTACTCAGTTGAATGCCCAAGTTAATTCTGTCACCACTCTGAGGTCAGGCAAGAAAGTTGATAATAAGATTGTTTATGAACCAGGAAAAGATTCTGCGGAGCCTAAGGTAACTTATGTCCCCACTATCCCACCCAGTTCTAACACTCCAGATATATCTAGTGTTGTGCCACCTGTTGAAAAAATTGTTACAAAAGAAGTTGAAGGAACTACTGTGGACGTAAGTAAGAAGAACCCATCACGAATAACTCCACCTGTCACTCCATTATCTGTTACCAAGCCAATCGATGCCAAAAGAAGAGAACCGATATTGAAGAATCCACCAACATCGTTTCCTTCGAAACTAGTGAATACCAGAAAAGATGACCAGTACAAGGAGATTTGGGACGTATTTCAGAATTTGCATATTAATATCCCATTTCTGACCGCCATCAAGCAAGTTCCCTCGTATGCCAAATTCGTGAAAGATCTAGTGAAGAAGAAGACCAACATTCCGAAAGAAGCTTTTATCGCTCAAAGATGTTCATCGTACCTACAGAATCTATCGGTTATGAAACTGAAAGATCTTGGAAGTCCAACTGTTACATGCAGAATCGGAGATTCTTTGGAGGAGCAAGCTTTATTAGATTTAGGTGCCAGTGTGAATCTTCTACCATATTTTGTCTACGAGAAGTTAGGATTGAAGGATCTTAAACCGACTGATGTTACTTTGCAGTTGGCAGATAGATCAGTGAAGATACCTAGAGGAATCATTGAAGACGTCATAGTCAAAATCGAAGATTTCTATTATCCGGTTGATTTCATAGTACTAGACACAAAATCTACATCTATAACTGTGTATTTGGGAATCTACATCTGTTACCGTGTATTTGGGAATCTTATGGCAAAGTATGGAGTAATTCACAAGCTAGCTTTACCATATCATCCTGAGACTAATGGTTAAGCAGAAGTTTCGAATAGGGAAATCAAGAGTATTCTGGAGAAGACAGTTAATCATTCTAGGAAAGACTGGTCTCTTAGACTCCAAGATGCACTATGGGCATACAGAACAACATTCAAAACACCCATAGGGACGTCGCCCTATCGCTTGGTATATGGAAGGCGTGTCATCTACCTATTGAGTTAGAACATAAAGCTTATTGGGCAGTGAAAGAGATGAATTTAAGCCTGGATCAAGCAGGAGAAAGGAGGAAGCTTCAGATAAGTGAATTAGAGGAATTGAGAAGTGATGCTTATGATAAGTCAAGGATTTACAAGGATAAGACTAAAGCATTACATGACAGAAGAATTTTGAAGAGAAAATTTGAACCTGGACAGAAGGTTCTGGTCTACAACTCTCGTCTAGAAATTTTCCCTGGAAAGTTGAGATCTAGATGGACGGGACTGTTTGTAGTAAGACATGTCACACCTTTTGGAGCTATTGAAGTAGAAGACATAAAGAGAATGAATCGTTTCAAAGTCAACGCTCATCGAATGAAGCCTTTTCTGGAGTTACCTACTGGAGACGTAGAGGCCATTTTTCTCAAGGATCCGGTTTATCAGACCACTGTTGAAGCAGAAAATTAGGGTAAGTTACCTACACACCTTAAAGATTACATTCTATGTCTTGCTGAACTTGTTACTTTGTCTAGTTTAAGTTTTTTGCATGAGGAAGCCAAGCGTCGTAAGCTTGACTCCTTAGGATCTCATTAGTATAAGTGCCACCGATAGCCGGGCCCTCAGATTTTCATAACTTTATCCTTTACTGAGAGGAGTTGCAAGCGCCGGAGTCAAAGTTTCATAACTCTAGTAGACCGAGTATAAAATGTCTACAGGAAGTAAGCATATTGTTGAGAGATCAGTTTTGAGGTGGGAATACTAGTCTTGAGGATCTGACTATAAAAGACTCAAAAGTCTTGAAAATCTGACTTTAAAAGACTCACATTATGTCTTGCGGATCTGAAGTAAAAAGACCTAAAAATTTGTTTCTTGAACTAATTCTTGATATTCGGCATCAATGGTAATATCCTACCTTTTTCTTATCCATTTCATTTACTTCTTTATACATTGAGGTCAATGCATGCATAAGTAGGGGGAGGGTGTACTAGAGAAATGAATTTTGAAAATTAGTTTTCAAAAACAAAAATATTTTTGTTTCTATATCAGTAGCATGAGACAAATGAATTTTAATGATGAGTCTGGGATATATATTCTATATTGCTTAGTGTTGAGTTTGATAGATAGTTAATATTATTGATTTCATTACCGCTTAGACTATTTATTATGCTCGGACATAGTTCTTGTTGATAGAATTCTTTATCAAGGCACCACCATAATACTTGGTCAGTTTTGTGTCCTTTTGCTAGAAAAAAGATTTAAACCCCTAGTAAACTGGAAGTAGAATTTTTAGACTTAGCCCGTGAGACTTAAGCTTTATACCCATTCTTTGGAGAGTTCTTATGAAAAATCCGAGTCTTAGTGACTCAACATCTTTCAGTTCTTTATGTTGTTGTAATATAGTCTCATTATTTGTTGATTTGGTTAATCACGAAGTGACATCAACGGGGGAGATAACCATTCATTATTTGTAGTCTATTCGAAATAGAGTATCATACTGATAAGTCAAGTAGTGAACCTATTCAGCCTTTATCCCACCTAGTAGGACCATCATGTTAAACCCTTTTGAGCCTTACAGTAAGCCATTTTCTTTCATAAAACCCTTTACCCTTTACCCAACTCCAGACAAGGAGTATAACTAAAATCTTTATCAGCCATACCCATATGTTTATGAGAATACAAGGGGCACAAAGAGGAAGAAATAGCACAAAAGGAAGATTACAAGGAAATACCAGAGAGATATAATGAAGACCATCATTCTCGTTTCTAAGTGAAAAGAAGCTAGTGGAAAACAAGCATATCCAAAGACTAATCAATACCATATACCAAAAAAAAAAAAAAAAAAAAAAAAAAAAAAAAAAAGTTGAACAGAATGGATGGAAAAGCTAAGACAAAGGAAGAACTTTCTCTGCAATACAGAATTTGAAGAAATCTTCCAAATAATGAAGCAAAACCCTTAGTGTTTTTAGAAACAACCTTAGAATCCTTTTTATCTTTCCTTCATAAAGCGATACCCAAGCCAAGTTACAACCCATGACTTATTACTACAGTATGATACAAAGTCTTTAAAGTGAAGGACCCGACACTTCATATGTGATTGACATTCTTTCCATGAGACTACTGCCATCTAGAAGTCTATTTTTCAAGGTAGTATGTGGGATATATGTTCATATGCATTATTCTTTTCCCCACATACATGAGGTAAAATAGTATACCATCTTCTAAGATATTCTTTTCTGAGAGTATGACCAGTGAGGATTGAAAGTCGAGATTATCTGTCTAAAGGTAAACTAGGGATTCCATTTCTTGGATAGGAGAGTATATGAGATTGACTAAGTACACACATAAGCCTTGATTAAGAATTTTGTCAATTTTTACTATCTCCCATCATAATTTATGAGTCTTTGCAGCAATGTAGTTAGCAATGGAGACCGTTTGTTGGAGTAAGCACTAAGCGGGTAAGGAATTTCTCTCTCTGAAAAATATTATCATTCTTGAACATGCTATTGATTGATTTTGTGGGTATATCACCTGAAAACCCTCACGAGACTATAACTCGTCCTTTTTGGGGAACTTAAAGGTTTAAAGCCTTGTTGCATATGGTAAATGCAATCGTGATGCCTGCGAAAATGAGTTAGGATTTTATTTTTGTTATTAGGATGTGATTTTGATCACTTATCTATTTTTTTATCTTATTTGCTAAGAGACTAGCAAAAGGCTAGTTGGGAGTTGTGATAAGTGCTCAAAAAGTGTTATTTAACCCTCGATTATGCCTCTTGTTTAGCCATCTTAGTAGACTAATAGTATTTGTAAGTTATGTTTTATGATTCTACAGGTCAAAGAGATAGTTTTGTAGAATATTAGAGAAAAAGGGGTAAAACGGAGCAATTCTGAGCATTAAGGATCACATGGGAAGCCCGTAGACAATCATGGAGAAGGCCATGGAATTGGAGCTATTAAAGATGTGACTTGGACCTATTTTAAAGCCTATTTGGAAGCCCAAGGCCAAAGGATTCGTTGCTTAGACCAAAACCCACAAAAGAGGATAGAAGGATAGAGTAGAAGAGACAAAATCGGCTAACGCGTCTGGGACGCATGGATCGAGCGTCCAAACGCATTGATCACGTCTGAGACGTATGAATAGTGCATCCAGACACATGGATCGACACTGTAGCCAATTTCTTCTCAGTTTTGGAGATGAAGTTGGACTCTGAAAGAAGTCTATTTGTATTAGGAAACAAATGACGGTTTGGAATGCTTCTAGAGCTCATTGTAACCTCTATAAATAGAGGACCTAAGTGCCTCATGTAATGGGCCAATTCACTTATATTATTGTCTCCAGAACTTGAGGCAGAGAGAGATTAATAATAAAAGATCGGTTTTAAGTAGCTGAGTCTTAATAACTTAGTCTTTCTAGTCTTATGTTCTTCGACTCTTCTTTTTCTCGTTCTTCATGTTCTTCTTTCTTTATGGAAGGCTAATCTTCTCCTTCAAGGGAGGAGATGAAGCCAGTGCTTAAGGTTTAATGATTCTTCTGGTTTATGGTGTTCTTCAATCAGGTTAGTTCTTTATGTTTTTAGTTATTAGTTCCATTGCCCACACTAGGGGATAGAAGTATAGAGTAGGGTTTATGTTTTGCAATATTAATATCATGCTAGTTTTCTTTACTTTTCTTCTAATAGTATAGTTCTTTAGAGTTAGGGAAGTATTCTTTGTGTTGCCTTAGAAGGGGTAGCTCAGGGAGTGGCTGCCTAGGGGAAGTATTCTTTGTGTTTGCCTTAAGTGGTGATTCATTGGATGGCCGCCCTATTAGGAAGTACTCCTTGAGGTTACTCTTGGTAATACATTGAATGGCTGCCCGAGCTTACATAAAAGGAAAGAAGATATTAATAGCATAAACATAGGAACAACCTTAAGTAGAGTTAATTGTTAACGATGTTTCGTCCAAGAGGGCATCGACACTCGCTCGATTGCCTAATTGTAGTCTACTTGTAAGAACAACCATGAAGTAGAAGGTCATAGATTAAAAGTATTGGTGGATTCTAATATCTTGAATTCTCTCTCTTATAAATTCTCAATAGTTTAGTTAATTTAGTTTAGTTTAGCATTAGAATCTAAAATCTCTACAATCATAGTTTTTAATCCCTTAAACCCCCTTTCCAGTCCTGTCCTTTACATAACATACACTTAAAAGTGGAACGATACTCTACTCATCCTTTACTTATTAAGGGATAATTAGGTTTTGATACGCTTCTGTTTTGGTCAACGACCATACACCATCTACATACACAAAAAGCGGCTTGTCAATAGTTCCAAAAGGAGTAAAACACCAAAGGAAACCTTTCTAAAGTGGATTCTAACTCTTGCACGCCCTAAAGAAAGACTATATAAACAAAGGAAGCAGAGAGAGCTCTCTCTTTCACCCCCATCACATAAAAGACTAGAAGAAGAAGAAGAAGAATTGAAGAAGCTGCTGGAGAAGAAGAAGTCAAGTTGCTGATCACCGTCATCAACATGAGTTCTTCTAAACTTTGTTTTACCTTTATTATTATATGTAACTAAACCTTATCTAGGGCTAGATGAAGTCTTAGACTACTGTTTTGTGTGTTTAGATTAGTTTCAAGGATTTCCAATACGCTTATGTTCAAACAAATCTTCTAAGTTCACATCTCATAGTAAAACTATATCTTTCATATTGTATGTCATGCATCCATTATAGTTTGATAGTTGTAGCTATTAGATAAAGCTTGTTTTAACTGTTAATGTCAAAGTTGGATATTACTCGTGCCGTAAGAAGACGAGTAATCTTTTGAGTTTGATCATTAGTATTGAATTTTTAGAAGATACATGTTAACTAAGATTTATCACGTTCACATCATTGAGAAAGCTAGGGTTACATTTCCCTCATGCTACTCGTATAAATTATGGAACTTTAGAATTGATTCTAAGAATACAAACAATGGTCTATGGTGGATTCACAATCCTAGAATTCTCTCCACGTAATAAAACCCAAGTCTTTATAGTTAAGTGTTTTCATAGTATAGTTAAAGTAAATAGTTTTAATTAGTAGTTAAACAACTCTCAAATCAACAATCATAATTATTCGGATTAGGTTTAATAGACTTTAGATTTCAATTATTCCTAGATAGCAATCCCTGTGGGTTCGACCTTGTTCTCGCACACCTACTACAATAGACCTTTTGCACTTACAAGTATTATTATTGTAAAATAGGAATAAATTAGCCTGTTAATTTAGGCCGGTTAAATCTCTATCAAGTTTTTGGCGTCACTGCAGGGGATTATAGTGGCATAATTGAACTTTAAAACATAGTTTTTCGTATTTCGTGATTTTTTGTAGTTAAATTAGTCATAGAAATAATTTAAGTGTCTATTTCGAATTTTTTGCATACGACCATAGAAACAAGTTCCTAACATCTGTGGGAACTTTCCTGGAAAATTTGAAACCTACATGTGAGAAACCTAGAGCGTGCCCGCGCTCTATTTTGCCTTGCAGAGAGCACACCCCATGCCCTCTATGAGGTTAGTACAGATTCTCTATGAGGTTCTTGATTTTAGCTCTAAGGCTATGATTGAGACCATGAGTACTGGAGATTTTTGTGATAAGACTATAGATGAAGCGCGGACCTTTTTAGAAGAAGTCTCCGAAAAGGTCTAGTAATGGGAAACTAGCCGTGAGCTTACTAAGGTGGCTAGTAGTACTACAATGAATGTTTTGTTTCACGTTGATAAAGATTTCGACGTGAATGCTCAAATAGTTGCTTTAGTTAGAAAAGTTGAGGCTCTTGAGCTACAAAAGGAGGCAAAGTCTCCAGCTCCAGTTAATAATATCGAGGCCCCTGGTTGTCTTTTGTGTGATAGTCTTGATCATGTTATTGACAATTGCCCTAGCATGACTGCACAAGTCAATGCCTTTAACACATACAAAAAGTCAGAAAACAATCCTTTTTCTAATGCCTATAACCAAGGGTGGTGTGACCACCCCAATTTGGCTTGGTCCAAGGGTATAAACCAGGGAAGTCCCGTGGGTAACTCAAACCCAGTACCACAATATGCACCTCAACCACCTAAACTTAACTTTCATCTTTGGAGGAAGCACTTACCCAATTAGCACAAAACACCATGAAATTCTAGGAAACAACCCAACAGTTTATGCAAGCCAGTCAAACAACTACTCAAGATAATACTCAAGCCATTAGGAAGATTGAAGTCACCGTAGGTCAAATGGCAAATACTTTAAATGAGGGGGAAAAGGGTAGGTTTCCTAGTTAACCAGTAGCTAATCCAAATGGACAACATGAGATAGGCTCTAACTTGAGTCGCCCTGAGCAAGTACAGTCGATTACTACACTTATAAGTGGTAAACACGTTGATAATAAGGTTGTGATGCCTAGGGTTGAGGTTAGATATGAGTTGGGAGAGCATAAGAGCAAAGAGAGTGATGTTAGCGGTTATAATATTAGTGAGACTTCTCGACAACCTTCTATTCCTCTGGAGTCTAGTCATGTGCCACATTATATACCAATAGCTCCTTTTCCTCAGAGATTGGTTCAACCAAAGAAAGGAGCACAATCTAATGAAGTTTTGGATGTTGTTAACAAAGTACAAATAAATATTCCACTCCTTGAGGCTATTAAATAAATTCCTACCTATGCCAAGTTCTTAAAAGATTTGTGTACTGTGAAATGTAAGATGCATGTGCCGTAGAGAGCATTCCTCACAGAGCAAGTTAGCTCGATTATACAATATAAAACTCTTTTTAAATTTAAGGATCCAGGTTGTCCCACTATTTCATGTGTAATAGGAAGCCATAGGATAGAACAAGCATTAGTTGATTTGGAAGCCAGTGTTAATTTATTACCTTATTCTGTTTATCTACAATTAGGATTGGGAGAGCTTAAGTCCACTCCAATAACACTACAACTTGCTGATAGATATATTAAAATCCCTCGTGGTGTTGTTGAAGATGTTTTGATTCAAGTGGATAAATTCTATTTTCCAGTGGACTCTGTGGTTCTTGATACTCAACCTATCCACAATTCGAAAGAGAATATTCATGTGATTCTTGGTAGGCCATTTTTGGCTACATGTAATGCCATTATAAATTGTAGAAATGGTGTCATGAAAGTCTCTTTTGGAAATATGACAGTCGAGCTTAATATTTTTTATGTGAGTAAGTCGTTTATGGATTTAGAGAATATTTGTGAGGTTAATATGGTTGAGGGTAATAATAAACTATTAGGTACTAGTGCTGACACTAGTATTCATTTTGATGATGATTTTTGGTTATCCGATTCGGATGAGCCGCTGGATGTGTGTCTGGCTCACTTTAGAGATAGTGATGATGATATACTTAGGGAAGTGGTGACTACTTTATCGGAGGAACTTTCGTTTGATAGTATTCCTAATGTTAATTCTTCATGTCCTAATGATTTTGTTCCCCTTTCTCGTCCTTGCATTCCATGTCTTGATTCTAGTTGTGATTCTATAGTGAAAGAGTCTCATGAGAAACTTCCGAAGATATATCTTGATTTGTTAAAAAAAAATCAGCAGTTACTTGAGAAAATTGAGAAATTAACTGAAAGAATTTTATCTCTTGAGAATGAAAACATTATTTTAAGTTCTCATGCTAATGAGACTGTGTGTTGCTAATAAGCTACAAGTAGAGAATGAATCCTTTATGACTATGAATATTTCTTTGGAACGTGAGTTTGGCATGCTTAAGGAAAGGTCCAAATCTATTGACACTGTGATGAGTTCTAAGTCAGTTTCATCTTCTTTAGAACCAGTGTGTACACCAGTTAATGTCCCTTCCACCTCCCATGTTGATCGTACTAGGCCACCTATTGTTTGTTATTATTGTGGTGGTGTAGGTCATATTACGTATCATTGTCATGTTAGGAAAAACAATTTTCATGTTTGGCATAAATCTACTAGTCATGACCACCCGTTATCATTTTTGAACCAAGTTTCACAAACACGTGCTCCATCTCATGCTCATGCTAAAGATGTTATATCTAGTATAACTAATAGACCTATGAGATGTGATTATAATTTGCCTAGAATTCATGGTAAGAAAATAGGAGTGAAATATAAACAACCATAACCTAGACATTTTC
This sequence comes from Coptis chinensis, assembly GCF_015680905.1. NCBI lineage: Eukaryota > Viridiplantae > Streptophyta > Magnoliopsida > Ranunculales > Ranunculaceae > Coptis > Coptis chinensis. The sequence continues at coordinate 50,655,699 of NC_141457.1, forward strand.
CACCTAAGGTCCGTGCCATTTGGGTAAGAAAAGATGATTTGATAGTGTTGTCTGCTTTGCGAAAATGTGATGGCATTATAACTATTTGTTAGATGCATTGTCTCATGTTAACCTACTATTCATTGCCTTTGCATATCTTATTAGGTGATACATGCATCATATAGTTAAGTGTTTGTCTTGCATAAGTTTGGGGGTGGTAGTTGTTATATTAAGCATTGCACGATCTTATGCTTAAGATTGGAATATTTGATTATCTGCTTGATATTGCTTGCACTCATATGGTAGTTAGACCAAGGAGTGGGTGTGTGAAGCATTCGTCTGCTAGAGATGTTAACTATAGCGCTTATGGGAAGCAACCATTGTTTTTATTTTTCTTGAGTCTTTTGTGCACGTATCTCATACATTCCATTCTATCACATTTTCTCTTTCTTTTTGAACACGTGTAACTCTATGGAATGAGATACGTGGCACATTTTAGTTGTTGAAGTAATTTGGTTCCTTATATTTGGTTATTGCTATATCTTTTGTCCGGTACTAATTTCTACAAGTGACTCGAGCTTTTATTTTTCGTTCATGGAGCTATTGGTAACCTCTTTACTTATTCTTTACTTGTCCATGTTGTTATCTTTTTAATTTGAGCATATATGTCAACATTGAGGACAATGATGTCTATGATAAGTTTGGGGATAGGAACAAAATGTTTTGGTTAGCGAAAAATAAAAAAATTATTTATACTATGCACTTAGGGATAGTAGTATTGTTACCTTTTCGGTGATGATTATAGTCTAGAAGTCTCATTTAGCATTAGAATTAAGAGTAATTATTTGAAACTTAGGTTAATATGTAGGTAATAGTCATTACATCTTTTCATAAAATGTCTTGCATGAACATCATGATCGTATTTGGCAGTACTTTTCTGAGACCTATGTTAGACTACTTAATTTTACATATCTAGTGAAAATCTAGCCAAAAGCCTCATATGAGGGGTATCTGAGTGATGACACAAGGGAGTAGTAAACTCCGAGTAGAGAAATCACACGTCCACTTGCTTGATCACCATATTATATCTTAAGTGAGAATTTAGGCCCTCTTTGGATCGATATAGCCAGAAATTCCAACCTAAAGAATATTTTTTCCGCTAGTCACCCTACTTAGCCTTTCATTAGCTTTTTCATAAATCACAAATTCCTTACCCTATATAAAAGAAAAATAAAAGAATAAAAATAGCCTACCCATCTTGATGAGTTTGAGAAATAGCATGAAGTGAAGAAAAGAGAAGAGAAAAACCTGTGCAGAAATAAATATTGGTTAGTTGCTTCGAAACAAAAATAAAATAAAAAGATAGAACTCCAAAAACAGAATCAAATGAGTCAAAAGCAAAAACAAAAGGGCTAAGGATGGAAACAAAGTGTAGAAGCAAAGTAAGAACAAGACTTTCTCTAGTTACATAATTTGAATACCCTATTTTCTTAACTAGTCTATTTTTTTTATCCATTCTATTTATTCTTAAACTATCACCTAAGCCATACAAAATGCCTAATAAAGACCTTTACCTCAATTAGGAAGAGGTTGGTGTAATAGTAAGCGGTAGTTGTGGTTAATCGACCTTGGCTCCCTTGGACGTCATTGAGATTAAGAGGAAAAGTGTGCCCATTGCACACTGGAGTGAGCGAAACTTGAGTGGAAAAATTAGAGTGGTTTGTGTCTTGACACATTCCTTGTGAGAACCTACCTAAAGACGCTATTCCAAAAGTTTTAGAAACAGACCTGCCATTGCATTTTATAGTATAGTTCATTGCATGCATGCTTATTTTTAGATGATTTGATTATTATGCATGTATTAATTTAGGTTTTAAAATGAGTATTCTTTATTCATTGCTAGTGAGATGTATAGACACTTGAGATTAAATTAAGGGGACTTTACTTTTATTTCTTAGTCGTTATAGTATAGATGAAGTTTGTGAGTATCTTCTCTGAAAACTCTCACGAGACTAAACTCGTCCACTAGGGAAACCTAAGGGTTTAAAAGGCTTGTTACACATGCTAAGTGTAATCCTGATTCTTACGAAAGTGACTTAGGATTTTTATTTTTGTTATTATTAGTTTAGAGTTAGTTTGCTCGAGGACTAGCAAAATATAAGTTTGGGGGTATTTGATAAACACATAAATGCTACATATTTATGTCCATATTTATATTATATTGTCTAGTTATTTGACATAAGTTACGTTGATTAGTCTGTTTCACTGGTTTCACAGGAATTGACGCAAATACGTCGAAAAGGGCTGCAACTTGAGGTTTTAAAAGGATTGTAAAATTCTCTTGGGTTTATTACATGAAGAATGATCGATACGAGTCTGAAAATAATATGCTAAGGACCTCCTGAAGAATTGCTAAAAGGCTCAAGTTCTGAAGGCAAAGTCAGAGCATGCCCGCGCTCAAATATGCTTATTCGAGAGCGTGACCTGCACCCTCTTCTAAATTCGCAGAATTACAATGTTTTCCAGAACACTTCACAGCTTGCCTCCACCACTCAACACTCGATTTGGATAGTTCCAAAAGGACTAAAACACCAAAGGAAACCTTTCTAAAGTGGATTCTAACTCTTGCATGCCCTAAAGAAAGGCTATATGAACAAAGGAAGTAGAGAGAGCTCTCTCTCTCTCCGCCATCACATAAAAGATTAGAAGAGGAAGAAGAAGAAGCTGCTGGAGAAGAAAAAGTCAAGCCGCTGATAACCATCATCGACATGAGTTCTTCTAAACCTTGTTTTACCTTTATTATTATGTGTAACTAAACCTTATCTAAGGCTAGATGAAGCCTTAGGCTACTGTTTCATGTGCTTAGATTAGTTCCAAGGATTTCTAATACACTTATGTTCAAACAAATATTCTAAGTTCACATCTCATAGTAAAACTCTATCTTTTATAATGTATGTCATGCATCCATTATAGTTTGATAGTTGTAGCCATTAGATAAAGCTTGTTTTAACTGTTAATGTCAAAGTTGGATATTACTCGTGCTTTAAGAAGACAAGTAATCTTTTAAGTTTGATCATTAATTAGTGTTGAATTTCTAGAAGATACATGTTAACTAAGATTTATCACGTTCATATCATCGAGAAAGCTAGTACCTTTCCATCATGCTACTCATAAAAATTATGGAATTATGGAATTGATTCTAAGAATACAAACAATGGTCTACGGTGGATTCACAGTCCTAGAATTCTCTCCACGTAATAAAACCCAAGTCTTTATAGTTAAGTGTTTTTCATAGTATAGTTAAAGTAAATAGTTTTAATTAGTAGTTAAACAACTTTCAAATCAACAGTCATAATTATTCGGATTAGGTTAAATAGACTTTAGATTTCGATTATCCTAGATAGCAATCCATATGAGTTCGACCTTGTTCTCGCACACCTACTATAATAGACCTTGTACGCTTGCAAATATTATTATTATAAAATAGGATTGAATTAGCCTGTTAATTTAGGCCGGTTAAATCTTTATCATAGAGCGATCGGCTAACTGTAGAGTCATGTCAGTAGGTTTGAGCTCATGCAGACCTAGCTATTTGAACATGTAATATGGAAGTAAGTTTATGCTTGCTCCTACGTGATCAGCTCCCAGATGTGCATTTTATTACCCTTACATTATTGCATTATAGCCCTTCTTATGCATTATGAAAAGACATTTCATAGCTTTTATTTCCATTTACAGGTTACAGAGCAATTCAGACCACTTATTATAAAAGCTGTGTCTTAGCATCAAAATGAACTTTATTTACGCTTATTATGAAGACTCAAAACTGCTATGAAAAAGTGCTGAAAAAGTCAAAGTCAAAGTCAAAGGTCAAAGATTCATAATCAAGGAGCTGAAAGTCAAGTCCTCAACTCAGAAGACCAGAGATAGATGTCCTTAACACAAAAGATGGCTTTCTCTAAAACCTATCTTGGTCTAGAAAAAAAGCATAGAGGACAAAAACATAAAGTAAAAGCAAGTTGTGAGGTGTCATGAATCTATAGGAGATGTGTAGTTTTGTAAATGGTGTCATATATAAGCCAAAGAGATGTAGAGAATTAGGTATCCATTGCATTTATGGTCCAAACCATTTGGTTTGTCTGAGTAGTGTGACCTAGACTTAATCTAGTGTCATGTAGGATTTAATTTCTAGTCTTTTTTTCATTCAAGTCTTTTTACTTTATTGTTCTTCATTTCACTCTTGTTATTTGCTTTGTTATTCAATCAATCAATCTTCTTTCTTGTTGTTATTTCTTTCAATCAATCATTTCCTTTCATTGCTTTCAAGTTTGTGTTATTTCAATCATTAAAACAACTTAAGTTTTCATTGTTCTTCATAACTAGTTAAACAATATAAGTCCAAAACTAAGATTCTACCTTCCTTTTTGACCTCTCAATCATTCAAACTCTAAACAATCTATGGTGAACCACATCAATAACTTTAAAATACCCAACACTACATTACTTCAAATGGCACCGCCGTCATGGATTGAAGGAGCAAGAATGCTTGGTTGAGCATCTAAGGAGGAAGCACCACTCTCACCTTTTAACTTCTTATTTTTCTAACTTTCATCGATTTATTTCATTGTTTTTCATTACTGACTTACATTTTTGCAAATCCAGGTTCAAGATCAACATGCTGGAGAGGAACTGAAGCTGCAGCTGAAAACCGACATTATAGGTTCATACCCACTTTTGGCGAAAATCCGCCGGGCGACCACCTAGTCAACTCCACACACCGCTGTCTAGTTTTTTCCAGTTTTAGTTGTTTTGTGATGTTTAGTTGAACTACAAGCTTAGATTTTGTAATAAAGTAGTATAAATCAGTGGAACTTGTTTGTAATATATATATATATAAACGAAACAAAAAAAATATATGAGTTTTTGATTGATTATGTGGATGAACTTGAGTGAACACTTGGTTGAAGTTCTAAACTTACCAAGAGATTAGAGTTTTCATTGCTTTAAGAAGTTCAAGTGTGCGAGGCGAGTCGTGAATCATACGCTTGCGGCTTGCACACTTTGAATCAACTTGGTAATCAACACTTAAACTAAGTTTAGCTCTAGTTAATCTAGATAATTTATCTAAACTAGTTAATCTATTAGAGTAGTTTAGTATTAGTTTAGTTTTATGTTTTCGGCCTTTGAAGGCAAAGTTGTTTAATTATTAAAAACCCAAACTGTGGGCTTTTTAAGTGGACCTTTATTTGTAACTTAAAACAGGAAAAAACTCGAACGGTTATGCCTGATTCTCAGATCACGTGCCAACCAACGTCACCTTCTTCTTAAACAGCGTGTAAGCACGGCTTGAGAGGTAAATTCTAAACCTCCTTGAATCCCATGTAAGAGGATACCTTGTGTGTTTAAGCATGCTTACATGACTGTTTGAAATTTAATTTTTGCACTGCATAAGGTTGAACCCGAGCCACATAACAACCATTGGGAAGTCATTCCCCAATGTAGATAAATTGGATATTGCTTGATTATTGAATCCCTAGACCAAAAAATTGAATTAAAATCAATAAACTAGAGCCCAAAGTAGTCACGCTCTTCTAGAAAAAGACAAAAACTTAACCACGAGGATTTAGAGTAATCAGTTACCAGATTCCAGTGGACCAACTACCTTCCTCACTCCCTTCCTCCAGATTCATCGTGAGTGAGATTCATGGTAGCACACCATTTAGTGAAGTGACGGCTTACTCTTATGAGCCGTGTAGTAGAGCATTCTAGTCTCGCGCCCAATAGTTCCTTTGAACAGGGCATAATAATCTATAGACCATGCAAATATTTTCAAAAAAAAAAAAAAAAAAATGAATTTATACTGTGTGTTCATCATCATTGATTGAGCATTCATGTCTTCTCAATATGCATCACAACCGTCATGGAATTACAATGCAAACCCAGAACCTTGTTCTTTTTGTGGTAGTCTTTATCACTGGTTGTCTCATTGTCCATCATATACCAAATTTGAGTCTACTACAGGAAATCCGTACGATTATAAAGCTCAATTTTCAAACTTCCTTAGTACCTCATACACTCAAGAGTTTTCTAATCATGTCGACAATTCATGGAGTTCCACCACAAATAGTTAATCACCATTCATATATCCACCTGGTCAGTCAGAGTACGGTTTCACCCAAAACCCATTACCGTTCACATCACCATCCATATCAAATTCATATCCCACTCCACCATCCATCACATACCAACTCTACTAGGAAATGGCCAAACAAACAATACTAACTCAACAAATAGCAACTACCTTATGTTTTCTCCAATCCGATTCAAATAATGCCACATCTGAGACTACTATTCTTCCCACCAGTCTAGAACCTAGCCTAAAAGAGAAACAAGGTGTTACTATCACAAATCCCATTGCTAAAGCCCATCCTGATACTCATGACTAATCAAATCACCATCAACCTCCACCTGACTATCATCACCCATTCCAAATCTTATGATGATGATTATATGCATGAAGTCACAGTTTCTCTCATATGCATTAATGTATCATCACCCATAAATGAGAAAACTCTGGCAGAAGAAACTCAAGAGCATGTATTAGACTCGACACACTTGGACAATGACATTGAGAAAATTTATGGAGATCTAGGCAGAGAGGACAAAGAAAATGAAGTGCTTGGAAAAAAGGGAATAAAATCTATGGTAGAAAGTGGATTTCAATTTAGTTTGGCCGTTAAAGACTTATCGATGGAACAAATTTGTCAAATCCTTACTATTGATATGAACCACAATCTTGTGGAAATGCCAAAACTAGATGAAGAATTCTATGAGTCCTCGAGATCATGTGAAGAACCACCACCCAACCATCACCATCCTAATTTAGCACCTCTTGAAATCCAACCTCCATTCATAAAAAATCCACCAATTTATGAGGATTGCACCATGAAACCATTTAAAAAAAACCTCAAATTCGCACTTAAACCAATTGCCTTTGAGATCATTCATAATTTTCTAAACCTTCCCAGTAAAGAGAAGTTGACCAATATACAAACACAAGAGTCTATCATTTCAGTAATTGAGAAACCTGGTATGTTCTATGCCCTATCATTTGGGCTTCATGAAGGACATCTACCACCAACCTCTCACTTTTTTGGACAATTCAACTATGACGGGTTATTGCATAAGTTCCATGATGGGTTACACAAGCATTATCTTATCATTCTGCATCTTACACTCCAAATACATCATTTCATTCTGTTTGGGGGTTTATGTTTTCATATATTTTTCTATAAAGATCCCCAACTGTTTAGACTATTAGTATATAGTTAACAACATATCATCCATCTCATATGCATAGTCTTAGGGAATCTGACTTAAAACGACCCCACATATAGTCTTGAATATCTGACTATAAAAGATTCATGTTATGTTTTCTTGATGCATTACATGGGAGTGCATCATTAAGATAACCGGACCCTCCTCTTGCAGAGTGTGGTTGTAAGTGCCGGAGCCGTAGCCCACGTATATCTTGCATATTCTTTGTAAAACACTTTTACTTGTCATTTGAGTAAGTGTGATCCTGTGGAACGAGTATACAATTTTTCTTCTCTTTATTTTATATTTCTTTGTCAAAATAGTTGTTTTCTCCATTCTTATTATGAAAGATTCTCAATACATCAATAGTCATATGATTTTTAAAAAAAATGAAAAAAAAGAAAGAATGGGCAATGGATTCTACATAGACCAACCCTTAGAAGTACGCAATCTCCATTTTTCTAAGGGCGGTTTGAGGATTAGTTATGTGTTACTAAGGGTTGCCCATATCACCATTCACTTTTTGTTTCTGCTTAAACCATATATATACCAATTGTCCCTTGCTCACCAACATATCATCAACCAGAAGAAGTCTATGTGATAAATGTACCAAATGCACCATGGAGGCAACACCCGAATTTCACAAACCTAACCACCTCCAGGGTTCATTCAATAACCACATCAAACCACCAAATACATTCAACCAAGGACAAGGTACCTACAACAATCAGAACAGAGCATTGGTTCCATCTCATTTTAATTAGAACTACCAAAATCCACCAAAGAGACCTAGTTCCACCACCTACTAGTGTCCAATCAAATAAAACCTCATATTACATTTTGCGCAGTAAATCCCGTAGCAAACACATAACGGAAGCCACAGTATGACTAGATTGGGTTCAATAAAGAGTCGACATGAAAGTTGCCTGAGATTACCTATTATGATTTGTTTTCAAAAGCTTAGGGTTTAGAATTACAGCTTTTTTAGTACGAGTATCTTAAAACATCTCTCCATAGTTTTCAAAACTAGAGGATATAAAAATAAAAATTATACGCCCCGGAGTAACCAAAATGGTACCGGATTCACGGATAATTTTATCTTCTTGTCAAAACCTCTATATTGTTAGAGATATCTTTTGCTTGAGAAAACCAACTAAAAAAATAAAAAATAAAATGAGGCGTCTCCAAACGATAATTAAACAAAATAGAGTAATCCAAAGTGATACTATTCTCTGTTTAATTTTATATTTTTCCTCCACTTCTCTATTTGCGCTCCCGCATGGTGATAGACACCCTAGGACCTGACATCATCAAGGAGAAGGATCTTCTCGACATCATGACGAGTCACGCACGGATTCTGACTAGGCAGCTCCCTAGTGTCCGTATAGATAGTTTATAGTTTATGTTTATTCTTTAGTCTGATGTTTATTTTCTTTTCACACTTTTTATTTCTTCACTTGTTAGTGTAATAATAATCATGCATGCATGTTAGATTTTCGGCATTACATATGTTTTCAAAAATACAAAAACCCAAAAAGATATTTCATAATAGAATAATTATCCTTAGTATAATAAACCATGTATTTCTCATTCTATATCAAACAACCCACACCCCAAACTTATTTGGGGGTGGTATATTTTCATCATGAAGAAAATAATACAAGTGTATCGCCATTTTTGCTCATGTTTCTATCGTAATCTCTTTCCTTATCTCTTCATACTTTAAGGACAAAACATATTTCTATTTGGGGGTGGTATAGTAACATTTTGCAAAAACTAGGCATTTTTCTATAATAGATATAATAGTATATTTCTTTCTTTCTAAAAAAAAATTCGAAAAAGCCAAAATCATTTTTTTGTTTAGTATTAAAAAGTCTTGTTTCCTTTTTCTATGATGAATAAAAAGTTTAGAAGTCTAAAATAGAGTAAAGATTCGTTCTTCGAACTTAGACTAATATACGTAAAATAGTTTCTGCATCTTTTCATGAATGTCATGTATCAGCATTTGTTTGTATATAGCAGTGAGTTTCCGAGACTAAGGTTAGAACAATTAAGTTCCATATCCTGTGAGAATCTAGCCAAAAGCCTCATCTTAATGATTATTGAGTGATGACACAAAAGATGTCTAGATAGAAAGACCACACATCCACTTACTTAATCACCACGTCATATTCTAAGAGAGAATTTAGGCCCTTTTTGGATCGATATAGCCAAATAAACGTTAAAACCACAAAAAGATAGTTTTCCTATAGTTACCCCTCATGAGCCTTCACCATTTTCTAAAAGCCTTTTTATTTTTCGCCATAAATTCTTGACCTATTATATAACACCCAATAAAAAGCTTACTCAGCTGACGAGTTGAGAATTGGATGGATATCAGAAAAATAGAAGAGAAGACCTTGTACAAAAACAGATCAGTTAGTTGCTTCGAAAAGAAAAGAAAAGAAAGACCCATCAAAAACCAAAACTCCAAAAAAAAAAAATCAAAGGAGTCAAAAATCGAATCTCCCAAAAGTTCAAAATCAAAAGGAGACGATATCATAAACAAAAACAAAAAGAAACAAAAGCAAAGTTAGAACTCCCAAAATTCAAAATCATATGGAGCCACAAAGCCAAAGGGCTAAAAGAATGAATCACAATTCGGATGTAAAGAACAAAACGAGGTTCTTCTCTGGTTACAAGTATCTTGAAGACCCATCTTCTCAACTTATCAGATTTTGTTTTTCCTTTCCTTTTTCTTTCTAGACCATCACTCTAGCCTCGTAACTCCTAATAAAAGACCTCTAGCTAAATTAGGAATAGGATGGTGTGATAGTAAGTGGAAAGCGTGATTAATCAACCCCAATTTCTTTGGACGTCATTTGAGTATGTGAGGAATATAAGTGCCCATTGTACTTGAGAGAATGAACCTTGAGTGAATCTATGAGAGAGTTGTGATTGCAACACACCCCTGTAAGAACCCACCTTAAAGACGTTCTCCAAAAGCCTCGTAAATGACTTTGCTTTTGCATTTCATTGCTCATGTTTTGCACATTTATCTTTAGGTGATTAAATTACTGCACATATGTTATTCTAAGTTCAAAGAATCTTGTCCTTATTCCACGCTAATAAGATGTATGAACTTCTAAGAATAAATAAGGAAACAAAACCCCTTTATACAAAATAAAAGAAGTTTGTGAGTACCTTCAATGAAAAACTCTCATGAGGCTTAAAGCTCATCCACTAGGGAATTCCTAGTTGTTTAAGGCATTGTTGCATATGGTCAAAGCAATTGCACTCCGCGAAACAAGATTAGTATAACTTATAATAAATCACCCATTTCTGAACTTAGTTTTTTCTCTCATCCTTGCTTGAGGACAAGCAAGATGCTATTTGGGGGTGGTGATCAGCTCCCAAATGTGCGTTTTATTACCCTTATGTTACTATATTATAACCTTTCTTATGGTTAATGAAAAGACAACTCATACCTTTTATTGCCTTTTTCAGGTTACAAAGAAATCAGACCACTTATCATAAAAGCTGCATCATAGTACCAAAAAGAGCCTTAATCACGCTTATTATGAAGATCAAAGGTCAAAAGACTCAGAACCAAGGAGGTGAAAGTCAAGTCTTCAACTCAGAAGACCAGAGATAGATGTCCTCAACACAAAAGATGGCTTTCTCTAGAACCTATCTTGGTCAAGAAGAAAAGCATAAATTAAAAGGAAGTTGTGAGGTGTCATGAATCTATAGGAGAGGGGTAGTTTTGTAAATGGTGTCATATATAAGCCAAAGAGATGTAGAAAATTAGGTATCCATTGCATTTAAGGTCCAAACAATTTGGCTTGTAGGAGTAGTGTGACCTAGACTTAATCTAGTGTCATGTAGGATTTAATTTCTAGTTTTTTTTTTCATTCAAGTCTTTTTACTTTATTGTTCTTCATTTCAATCTTGTTATTTGCTTTGTTATTCAATCAATCAATCAATCTTTTTTCTTGTTGTTATCTCTTTCAATCAATCATTTTCTTTCATTGCTTTCAAGTTTATGTTATTTCAATCATTAAAACAACTTAAGTTTTCAATGTTCTTCATAACTAGTTAAACAATACAAGTCCAAAACTAAGATTCTACCTTCCTTTCTTCTAAAAACCTCTCAATCATTCAAACTCTAAACAATCTATGGTGAACCACATCAATAACTTTAAAATACCCAACACTACACTACTTCAGAGGGCAAATCAGTCTTTTGTAAAAGTAGAGGTATAAGAACTCAAAATTAGGATGAGAGAATACACTTAGACTTATTCTAGTGTCATGTAGGATTTATTTTTAAGTCATTTTACATTCAAGTCATTTACTTTTAGTTTTTCATTTTCAATCAAGTAATTTCTTTCTAGTTTGTTATTCATTCAATCAAGTTATTTCTTTCAATGTTTATGTTTTCAATCAATCTTTCAATCAACTAGTCTTTTCTAATGTTCTTCAACTAGAATTAGAAAAAACAAGTCCTAAAGCAAAAGAAGTTTACCTTCTATCCTTCTAAAACTCTTTTTCATCCAAGTTCTAAACAATTTATGGTGAACCTCATTAAATATCTTTTGAAGTACTCATGCACTATAACTTCAAATGGCGCCGCCGTCATGGATTGAAGGAACAAAGATGTATGGTTGAGCATCTAAGGAGGGAAGCATCACTCTCACCCTTTTATTTCTTGTTTTTCTAATTTTCATTATTTTTCATTACTGATCTACTATTTTGCAAATCCAGGTTCGAGATTCGTACACTGGAGAGGAGCTGGAGCTGCAGCTGGAGGACGGAGCAACATCGTCGGATTTGGACAGGTGACTGCGCCCTAGCCGGAGCGCGACCGCCCAGCCACCTCCACACACCGATGTCTCATTTTTTCACAGATCATTCATTTTCAGTGTTTAATTGTACTGTGAAACTTGGATTTTGTAATAGAGTGGTATAAATCCGTGGACTTTGTTGTAATAGATAGAGATAAAAAGAAAAAAAAACGGAAAAAATAGAAAAAAAAAAAGAGTTTTTGATTAGTTATTTAGTTTGATGTAAGTGGAACACTTGGTTGAAGTTGTGCAACTTACCAAGAGTTAGAGCTTTCATTGCCTTGGGAAGTTAAGTTTGCGAGCCGAGTCGTGAATCTTACACTCGCGCACTTTGAACCAACATGGTAATCAACAATCTAATTACGTTTAGCTATAGTTAATCTAGGTAATGTATCTAATTTAGTTAATATATTAGTCTTAGTATTAGTGTTAGTTTACTTTTATGTTTTGGGCCCTTGAAGGCAAAGTTGTTTAATTATCAAAAACTCGTATTGTGGGTTTTTTAAGTGGACCTTTTTTGTAACCTAAAATAGGGTACACTCGAACGGTTGGGCTAGCTTGATTCTCAGAACACGCGCCAACCAATGTCGCGTTCTCCTCAAGCAAAGTGTAAGCACGGGTTGAGAGATAAATTCTAAACCTCCTCGAAGCCTATGTAAGAGGATACCTTGTGTGTTCAAGCATGCTTACATGATTGCTTGAAATTTAAATTTCCGCACTGCAATTTACATTCACGCATAAGACTGAACCCGAGCCATATAACAACCATTGGGAAGTCATTCCCCAATGCAGATAAATCGGACGTTGCTTGATTCTTGAAGCCCTAGACCAAAAAAATAAATTAAAAAAAATCAACTAGAGCACAAAATAGTCACGCTCCTCTAAAAAAGGACAAAAATATAGTCACGAGGATTTACAGTAATCAGTTGCCAAATTCTGATGGACCAACTACCTTCCTCACTCCCCTCCCTTGGATTCATCGTGAGTATGATTCTTAGCAGCACACCACTTGGTGAAGTGATTTCTTACTCTTCTGAGCCATGTAGTAGAGCCATCCTAGTCTCCGCCCAATTGTTCCCTTGAACAGGGCATAGTAAATTATAGACCAAGCAAAGTTTTCAAAACTCCAAAATTGCAAAAATGAATTTCGATTGCTTGAGCATACTTTGCATCGTTTGCGCATGTTAAGATCAAGTGCAAGAAAAGTCTTTAGTATATTCTCAGAAATTTTTGAATCATTTTACCTTTTGTTGTTAACTTATCCTAATCCCTGTCTTAATACCTAGACTTATCACAAAAGTATGATATGAATTGTAGAATAGGTGAGAGGATGCTAAAGTGAAGGACCCGACACTTCACATGTGATTGACATTCTTTCCATGAGACTAATTTGTTTTTGAAATTTCATAAATCCGTCTTTCTAGCAAAGTATGTGGAATGTTCTATTATTTTACTCATTTCCTTGCATACAGAGGTAAAATTGAAAACTTATCTGGAAGAGACACTTTCTTATGAGTGTATGTATGGTGAGGATTGAAGTTGATATGTTTTTTGGATAGCAAGTTAGGAATTTCGTTACTTGGATATGAGCTTGTATTAGTTTCGCTAAACACACACACATGCTTTGGTTTGGAATAATAATCAATCTTTTCTATCTTTGGAAGTAGCGATGAGTCTTGTTGATAATGATGTAAACTGTGGTAATTGATGATTATTGAACTTGTTTGTCGTTTGGCAAAAAACTTTGATCTGTGAGAAAATTATATCATCATTGGTTATGCTATATTAATGTTTGTGGGTACCGTTTCTGAAAACCCTCACGAGACTAAACTCGTCCACTAGGGGGAATCTAGGGGTTTAAAGGCTTGTTACACATGCTAAGTGTAATTATGATTCCTACGAAAGTGAGTTAAGATTTTTGTTTTTCTTATTAGTTTAATTTTAGTTTTGCTCTAGGACTAGCAAAATATAGGTTTGGGGGTATTTGATAAGCGTCTAATTGTTACATATTTATAACCAATTTTATATGAGTTAGTCTATTTATGTTATATATATTTTTCTATTGATTAGCGTGTTTCATTGGTTTTTGCAGAAATTGACGTGAATACGAGAAAGTGCTGAAAATGACTGGAAGTTAATCAAAGTTGAGAATTGATTGTTGAACAGTAAGGGCGTCCGCCCTTTCTTTCTAGTGCTTGACCAAGACCATGGGTTAAAGACAAGAACTGAGACATAAAGACTGGACCAAACCAGTTAGTAACTAATGGTTGTACTGGTTCAAGTCCACCTGAGATGCACCGTAGCAACACTTATATTTCTCTCCCATTTCTCACGAACAGGAGTACCGAATAGAGAATAAAACATCTCGATAATTTCGGCGATGGAAATGGAATACCGAATGAAACCAAACCATTTGTCTAGCAATCCATACATCCAATCCCACCTGATCACCGACTATCATTTTCTTAACGGAAATTGAATCTCAATAACACGGCAACTAGTTATTCTCCGAATGGATCGAAACCGAAACACTATCACCGAATTAGAGTGTCCATTCTAATAAAACTCGATTGGATGCCCTAATAAGGGGGATATAAAAGTGCTAGAGTGGAGGGGCGATAGGGGATCGATGGGCAGACGAATTAGAGCAAAAGATTGGAGAACCGAAAATTAGAGCTGATCGACAGAACAGAAATACGAAGAAGAGGAAAAGTACCTCACCGTCGACATGAGTTCTCCTAACATTTTCTTTATTTTGAGTTCAATTATTATGTGTTATTAAACTATTAACTAGGGTTGAGATGAAGCCCTAGCCTTGATGTAATTATTTTAAGATTGGGTTTTTATGGTTATAATTATATTTAACTGTCAGTCTTCTTTCTTTGCATTCTCGATTAATAGTTGTTCTATTCTTGCACCTTGTATGCCAAGCATCCTAGGTAGTGTGAACTGATTAACTACTAATCATAGCTTGATTTCTATTGTCAATATCAAATTTAGATATTAGTTGTGCCGTTAAAAGACAATTAATCTTTTAAGCTTGATCTCTAGTGCTGAATTTCTGATGATGTTTTTACGTAATAGTTTTGTCACAATAAAATCTCGAGAAAACACTGAATTCTCATTCGGATGTTTCTCGTATTAATTTAAAACATTGAAACTAGTTCTAAAGTATTTATTGAAAGGTTTAGGGTGGATTCTGAAGTCCTAGTCCCACTCTAATCATCTGAACCAAATTGTTTAATTTATTATTTTCGTAAACGTAGTTAAATTAATTAGCTTTAGTTAATAGTAATTTCAAATTTCTATAAAACAACATTGTTCGAATTAGGTTAGGTAATATTTTAGTATTCAATTGTCTCTAAGTAGCAATCTCTGTGGGATCGACCCGTTTGCCGCAACTATTATCAACAATAGTTGTGCGCTTGCGGTTTAATTATAGGGTTTAATTAGTCTATTTATTTAGGCCGGTTAATTCTCTATCAAATACTTTCCACCATCCGGGCATCACCGACGATCAAGTGAAGCTACGAGTGTTTCCTTTCACTCTAGCTGGTAAGAGTCACGCTTGGCTTCTTTCTCAGAAGCCCAAATCTTTCGATACATGGGAAAATGTTGTGTTCTCCTTCATGAAGAAGTACTTTCCGCCGAAGAAAACAGAAGAGATAAGAAGTAAGATATAGTTCTTCAGACAAAGTCCGAGTGAGACATTTTCTGAAGCATGGGATAGATTCTTTGACCTACTCCATTCATGTCCTCACCATAAGCTAGAAAAATCCACTCTTATCCAATATTTTTTCAAAGGTCTTCTCAAAGATACACTACAACAAACTGGTTCTTTAGCGACAAAAGTTTTAGCGACGCTGGAAAAATGTAGGTAATGATTCCCTTTGGCGACGTTTACAAGCATCACAAATAAACTTTTGTCACGGTGTTTAAAACCAATATTTGGCAACATTTTTAATGTCGCCAAAAGTCATAATCCAAATTTTGTAAAATAATAAAATTGAGAGTTAGTTTTCGACGATGTAATGAGCGTTGGAAAAATCTTTCGACATAAGGCGACATTTAAAAACGTAGTCATTGGTATGGTTTTTACATAACATCACGAATCTTATGGCTTTTGGGACCAAAATTTCATCGTTAAAACTTTCCCACCCCATTGCAAAAAAAAAAAAGAGATCTTGCCGCCTGGGTTTTTGTATCTCACGCCCTCCTTCTGTTTTGGCAGTATAAGGAAATAATTTGAATCAAAAAAGAAAAGGGAAAAATAGTATACCCGGCCGCATAAAAATAGGAAAATTAAAATAAAGAAAAAGACCTAAAAGCTAAGGAAACAAACCACCACCGTCTCTCCTCTCTCACCGTCGTCTCTGGAAGAAAGGAAAAAACACCGTCACTCCAACAAAGTCTCTCAAAACAACTGGAAAGCACGTCTCTTTCTCTCCTCTCTCACCTCGTTATTCTCTCCTTCTAGTTAGTCTCGCTTACTTGTGAGTTTTCCTCACCCTTAAATCTAGGATATTTTAGATTTAGAATTTCTAATAGTTTTGGTTTTAATTAATAGTTTTGTTTTTGATTAATTGGTTAGGGTTATATTTAATTGAATTCGGTTTTCGATTGTTTGTTGAGATTTCGCTCCAGTGCTGAATTTTTTTTATGAATTTTGAAAGCTAGGGTTTTTAAAATGTCGTTGCTGCCACTGGTTTCAGGTTATCTTCATCATCTTTTTACTATGTGCTCCAAATACTAATGGCAGTTAAGTTTATGTTTGATATACTCTACCTTTATCTTTGAATTTGGGTTTATTCGCCCAATTCAAGAATTCTAGTAGCTTATTTACCTTTTTTATTCTTTCAGCTAATTAGGTGCTAAAGTTAAGAGGTGCAGTTGTTTATTTTGATGGACAGATGGATGATTCACATCTCAACGTTGCAATAGCTTGCACTGCAACTTTAGTTGGTGCTTCAGTGCTCAACCATGCTGAAGTGGTTTCTCTTCATAAAGATAAGATCTCTAGACGTGTAATCGGAGCTCATATATGAGACTATTTAATAGGTATGTAGTAAAACCTTTTGTCACCTTAGATGAAACTTAACTTAGTTTTTGGACACATCAGTAGTACTCATTTTGAGCATTCATCAAATGTAAGGCAATTTTTTCCTGTGTAGTAGATTGTACGTGCTACTTGGTTCATCCCCGAAAAAGTCCCATTCATATAAATGATTGTATCCTTGAGTAAAGTCGATCAGTGTGATGGTTTTGATATTTTTAATGTAGTTAAACAACCAAGAGGAAGTGTTTTATACTAAAATTTCGTAACTGTGAGACTAATATTATGCATAGATGATCAATAAGGTAATAAAGAGTTGTTTTACTGAACAAAAGAAACTCATTAAATTTTCTACTTTCTCCAGAATATTTTACTATGCCGTCCACATCATCTTACAAACGAGTTGGTCAATTGTGTCATTTTTGAGGTCAATGTTATTGCCAGCTGCATGGTTTTTGTAGATTAGTAAGTGCATATGGTAATTATATTGAAATATGCTTTTACTTAAAAACTGTTATTACCAAGTACTCATCTTTACCAGGGGTTCTGAAATGCGGTTATTGCTTGGACACTTTGAGCAAATGTCGGTTATCATCAAACTTCTAGTCTTTCTGTTGTATATGTAGATGTTTTGTTGATCATTGTGTATGTACATATACTCCGATATATCTGACTCAAAAATATGTTGCAGATGAAGAGTTCAATGTATATGCAAAGGTTGTCGTAAATGCTGCTGGCCCTTTTTCTGACAGTTTAAGAAAGATGGCAAATAATGGTGCTACAAACATCATTAGTCCCAACAGTGGCACTCATGTGGTCCTTCCATATTACTTTACTCCAAAGGATATGGGTTTAATTATTCCAAAAACCAAAGACACTTGTGTGGTGTTTATGCTACCATGGGGTGGGAAAACATTGGTTGGAACAACAGATACTAGCTCTATCATAACTGATCTACCAAAACCACATGAAGAGGAGATAGAATTCATGAGTGCCATTAGCAACTACTTAAATATTGAGGTATACACTATGGTCAAACTCGCCTAAATTTGAGTATCTCACCATGACATAGATGCTTTGAACTTTTTTTAAATTACCTCGATTAGGTGATCACCCATTTCCTTCTCTAGTAGGCTTCTTGTAATCAGATGTATCTACTATTAGTCTGGATAGTGCATTTTAGTTAATATAAATGCATTAGCTTACTTGACGCCATTCTCTTCTATTTTGTGTGTTTGTGATGGAGGGGATATGATGCAATATAATGAAGCCCCAACTGTTTTAAATTGGTTGATTGTGTTTAATATTTTGTTATAATTTTTATGAAAGGTACAGTTGATGAGAGTATTTGCAAGTTTGCCAAGAAAGGGTTGACTCCATCTCAGATTGGTGTCCTTCTAAGTGATTCACATGGTATTGCTCAAGTTAAGGTTGTTACTAGAAGCAAGGTTTTGCATATTCTCAAAACTCACGATGTGTGTGTGTGTGTGTTTTTTTTTTATAGATTTTTATTTATTTGGGTTGTTGTAGTACTTGTTTCGAAATGTTGGGCTTTTGAAAAATTGGCGTTTTGATTATTATTGAATGGGTTGTTGTAATTATTGATGAAAATGTTGGGGTTATGAAGAATTTGTAATTTAGGTCAGTCATTATTGCTAAAGACGCTGTGTCACTACTACAGATTTCACATTTTGGGAAGGACATTGTAACACACACACACACACACTCAAATCTTAGGAAGGGCATTGTAACACACACACACACACACACACATACACACACTCAAATCTTAGGAAGGACATTGTAACACACACACACACACACACACTCAAATCTTAGGAAGGGCATTGTAACACACACACACACACACACACACATACACACACTCAAATCTTAGGAAGGACATTGTAACACACACACACACACTCAAATCTTAGGAAGGACATTGTAACACACACTCGCCTACATGAATATTTCATAGATTATGTTTGAAAACCTACTTTGTGTGCATTTAGAGGTATCCGTTAAAATTTGAGAATTTAGTCATGCATTCGACATTGTGGATCGTTAGAGATGGTATTATTAATTTGTAGTACTTGTCTTTAATTGTTTCTTATTTCAGGGAACACCATCTAATGTTAGACATTTCCTCCTATTCTATTCTCTCATTTTTTTTTCCTACGACAAGGTGTTGGAATCCTGTTTGTTGTCTCTAGATTGGTTTTACGTACAATCTCTTCATCAAGAGCTTATGATTGCTTTGGGCTCTTATACAACATTTCAAGATACTGCCTCGTAATTTCTACATTGTCAATTAAAGTGGTTTTTGTATAATATAGCTCAGTAAGCCTTGAAAATTGAGAATAAGTCTTGATATAGGCCTTTAATTTTGCAAAAGACACCGACTTGCTCCTTTTATGTAGTGGCCACTATAGAAACCTTTGAACGGGAAGTGGGATCGAGTGTTTCTCTATGCTTTTAGCATATTACTTGTAAGAACCTTAATTAAATTTTTTTGTGCTTCTGGATTCAAAACTTAGTTGTTGTTACTATTATCCTTAGTGCTTATCCTAGTTCCAACTGTTCACTCATTTCTTGTTACAGTGGAACTAGTTTTCTATAACATGGGTAACAATGTAGTATGTTCTCTTTTTCTTCTTATTTGATTTGTTTGTGGGTTTAGGAGAGGTTGTGTACTGGACTACTAAGAAAAGAGCGAGTGGACCTACGTGCCTTGTTCCTGGAAAGAGAATCCAAGGGGTACACCTATGTAATTTTGCCCCTTTTCCATTGTAATGTTTATTATCCGTTGTAGAGTATTTGACTATTAGTTATTCCTTAATGTTTAATGTTTAGTGAGGCCTTATGGAATCAGAGTTGTTAATTGTATCGGAGATGGTTCTTCTACTGTTAGTAAGTTTTTTTTTTCTTAATTTCATAAATGTAATCTTTTATGGTGTATGTTTCTTACTAACGAAGATCTTGTCTTCTAACTACCAGCTATTGCCAAAACTCGTGAGCCTTGTCTTTTATAGTATGTCTTCTTCTTCCTCTTCATATTTGTGCCCTCTATTTTGCTTATGTTTTTACAAGAAAATTTTAGCCGACATGTGATAGACTATTAATAGAGTTGCATGTCAACAATGAATTTGCTAATTTTTGTGCCTCCAGGAATAGTTGTTTTGTTACTAAATTCTTTGAAGCTTCATGCTGAAAATTCGTTTTGTAACTTTGTATGTTTTTCTACATATGTTTGTCATCTTTGTCTGGAAATGTTTGTTTGTAGATGGTTTAATGAGTATTGTTTTTAGGATTTTTTAATATTACCCCCCCCCCCACTAGATGAGCCAATTAAGATTTCCCCCAACTAGATGGGAAAATTAGGTCTCCCCCCTGAGTACACACAAAAAAAAACACGGTCAACTTGGGTTGACCGGGTTGACCATGTTTTTTTTTGTGTGTACTCAGGGGGGGAGACTCTAATTTCCCCATCTAGTTGGGGGAAATCCTAATTGGCTCATCTAGTAGGGGGGTAATACTAGTTAACCCTTGTTTTTATCCGCAGATAAACTTGTTTGACTAGAGACATTGCTTGGTAAATCAAGCCTTGGCTTAGATGGATATATGTGGGATGTGGTGTAGGCTGGATAGATGCATGGGGATGTTCACTTGATATTTTTTTAAGTATTTGGATTGATCTATAGAAGACGTTGATAGATGTATTTTGTTTTTATTGAAGTATGTAAACTCGCTAGTATTTATGAGAAATTACTTGGTTTTTATGTACTATTAAGAAGTTCATGTCTTACGTCTCTCGTCCATTAAGTTAAATAATTCTTATACATTGCTAGTGGAAAATACAAAACAAACAGGGAGGCTTTGTGGAAATCTAGCAAACAGAATATCCAAATGTGTCCATTTTTGTCGCAGAACATACATCTTCACTGACGTTTTAAATCTAGCAATGATTAGAACGTCATTTATAAGAGCAAATTTTCAAATTATTTTTATCTTTAGCGACACTAAAAACGTCTCTAATAACAACAATTTTCTTAAAATATTTGGCCTAGTAGCCACGATTTAATCGTCGCTAATACTACTAAACTTTTCAAAAAATTTAAACATTTACCGACGACTGGAACGTTGCTAATAAGGATGTAATGGCGACGATTTTGAAAATGTCGCAAACAATACATCTTTTGCGACGTTATTGAATTGAGAACAACAAAATGAGTTAGCGACGAAATGGAAGCAATGGCGACAATATGCATTGTCGTTGAAGTTCTCATATTTGACGACATTGTAAAATCGTCGTTGTGTATCTTTGCCGACTATATCATTGGCCACGATGGCGGGATGCTCCAAAAAACATCGCAAAATATATTTAGCGGTGTTTTTGCTACATTTAGCGACACTTTTTTTTGTCGCCAAAAACCTGTTTCTTGTAGCTAGAACACAAAGTAACCGTCGACATCATGAGTAATGGTAATTTTTTGGATAGAGGTACAACCAAAGCTTTAACCTTTTTTGAAAAACAAGCTGAGAAGAGTACTCATTGGGGTGATATAAACAATTCCATAACAGCCCAACCCAGTACATCTAAGGTTAATGGTATTTTTGGGGTGAAATTCAATCCAGAAATCAAAACTTTAATCGAAACCCTCACAAGAAAGATAGATGCCCTCACAACCAAACAAAAAGACCAAACCCCTCATCCTATCATGAACATAAATACCTCATCATGCAATTTTTGTTTAAATTTAAATCATACAGATGCCACCTGTCCCTTGCTCACAAACCTATCATCACTTTAACTAGAAGAAGTATGTGCTTTTAATATACCAAATGCACCATGGAGACAACATCCAAACTTCGCATGGACGAATATTCCACAAACCCAACCACCTCCAGGTTTCAACAAACCACCAAATATATTCAGACAAGGATAAGATACCTATAACAATCAGAATAGAGTATTGGTTCCATCCCAGTTTAACCAGAACTACTAAAACCCACCTATCAACAACCAAAAAGACCTAGTTCCCATTACACCATCAACTAGTGCCCAACTGTCCAAACAGATAAGCCCACCGAAATAATATTATATGTCATGCAACAACAAACCCAAATTCTAGTATCCATGCAACAATCTTTGAACTTGTTTGCCCAAGACAAAACCCAAAAAGGTGTGTTCCCAAAATGTGCATTTTATTATCCTTACATTACTGCATTACAGCCCTTCTTACGCATTATGAAAAAAACATCTCATAGCTTTTATTGCCTTTTTCAGGTTACAGAGTAATTCATACCACTTATCATAAGAGTTGCATCTTAGCATCAAAAGGTGTTTTATTTACGCTTATTATAAAGACTCAAAGTTGCTATGAAAAAAGTCAAAGTCAATGTCAAAGTGACGTGAATGAAGCTGGAGTGCTAAAAACTATTTCATGATCATCCTATCTACGAGGATTAAATCCTCTTTTCCACGATGTATTCCTTCCCCATTCCATTCCATCTTTTGCTTTAAAAGGAATACATCAATAAGGTAATTGGACCCTCCATTTGGAGTGTGTAGTTGTAAGTGTCGAAGCCTTAATCCACGTATATCTCGCATATTCTTTGTAAAACACTTTTTACTCGTCATTTGAGTAGCTGTGAACCTGTGGAGCGAGTATACAAATTTCCTTTTCTTTATTTTACATTTTTTTTTCAAAAAAATTGTTTTCTCCATTCTATTAATGCTAGATTCTCGATACATCAATAGTTATATGATTTTCCAAAAACAAAACGGGCAATGGATTCTACACATACCCCCTAGAATAACGCAAGCTAGGAGCGGTTTAAGATCAGTTTTGCTTACTAAGGGTCGCCTATATCACCACACTATTCGTATGGGTCAAGACATTCCATGTCTTGCGCAATAAATCCCCAACTCGCATAGTAGCTGAAGCTCTGTCTGTCTAGATTGGGTTTGCCCCAGAGCCGACACGAAAGTTGCCTGAGATTTCCTATTATGGTTTGTTTTTCAAAAATTAGCGTCTAGAATCACAGCTTTTGAGTACGTGTACCTTAAAACATCTCTACATAGTTTTCAAAACTATATGATATAAAAATGAAAATTATACGCCCCAGAGTAATCAAAATGATACCGGAATCACGTATAATTTTATCTTCTTGTCAAAACCTCTATATGGTTAGAGATATCTTTTGTTTGAGAAAACCAACTAAATAAAACGAGGCGTTTCCAAAAGAGAATTAAACAAATAGAGTAACCCAAAGTGATACTATTATCTGTTTAATTCTATCTTTTGCCTCCACCTCTCTATTTGTCTCGAGAATCTGACGTTAAAAGACTTAAACTTGTACAAATTTTCAAAAATTCTTCCTTTCTTCTCAAAATCTTTCCCCCTTCTCAATCTTTCTCTTTCTAAAAACTTTTGAAAACTGTCAAAAATGTCTTTTGTTACAAACAAAAACCCTCCACCTAGCAAAACTAGATGGATAAGTTTCAATGATCGCGTGCAAGCACTTCCTAAAGAACTGCAGCTGAATATATGGACACATATACCAAAAACCATTCCTAGTTTAGGTAAGAGACGAGCTATGAGAGAAGGCTGGTGCTCGAACTGTCAAACACTAACTTGTCATGGTCTTCAACCTTATAGTGAAAATTCAGTTTTCAATGTTTTGATGTGCCAGCCACCTGCTCATCGAGCACAATTGAAGAGAGTAATCCAACCATCTGGTTGGAGTTGACTCAAGTTTTCAAAAACTTCAAAGTCTGGGGAATCTGACTTAAAATGACCCACCTTTTAAAAATTTCATTCCAAATTTATTCAAAGATCCAAAAAAATTAATTAATTTTTTTCCCTTCAGTTCTTTTCCGTTCTTTCCTTTGTTTGTTTTTCATCTACCGTTAGATGTGAGTGTACCCTATATCTTTGCGTGGCATTTTCAATGTTGATCGTTTTGGTACCTCACAGGTCAAGATCGGACGAGTAACAAAGCACGGATCGGCTTTTGAATTTGGCAAGACATTAAGGACATGATTAGAATTACCTGATTTCATTTGGGCTTGGGCCAAAAATTTGTTTTAACTTAAAAAAGGCACATGCCATCGAACCTATTTATAGCTCGCAACCGCCCAACCAACATCATTATCTCCAAACATTCCAAACCCTAGCCGCCCATCTTAAGCTCGCGACCGCCCACCTACTCATACACTCACCCACTCCAATTTTTCATAGCCTCTTCCATTTTCAACCCCCATTCCAACTCATAACCCCAATTTTATCAATTTCTACTCTAAATGGCTCGAGTTCTAAAAATCGTGTCGGAGCAAAATTTTGAACCATATTCAATTCCGATCTATTTGAAGTGCACTTCAAGGCTGAAATTAGAAGAAGAGGATGGGAGTCTTTGGTTTTGTTCGAAGGTGTGTGTTATTTTCTCTCTCTCACTTTTTCATTTTATAACCACATGTAGGGAGGGGAGGATGACCGCATCATGTTTGTCAAGGATGGTCGCATGCTCGATCTCACTAAGGAGGTGGTGAGTGAGGTTCTGGGGATACCTCTGAAGGCTTATGTTCAATAGAACATTCCCCAGACAACAAGACCATCGATATGATGATGGCAGAAACGCTTCTGGGGGGGAGTGAAAAACCCCAAGTCACATTACGCATTTCAGAGTTCGCTGCGAAGGAATCAGTTGGCGGTATCTCAATGGACAACCTACAACTTGATAGGCTCAGCCAAGCCTTTTGATATTGGTAAGGCAATGCTCTACATCTTATGGATTCTTCAGAAGCAGAAGAACAGCTTCTGCATCGTCACCTTCGTTTAGGAGCAACTCTGCAAACCCAGGAGGTTCACCCCCCCTCTACCAGTGTTGGTCACTAGGATCATGCAGCATTGGGGGTTTGAGGCTATAGACGCTCTAGTGGAGGTCAAGGATGCTACCACAGGTCCTATCTATGCCCACTGCATCCAGAAATTCTGGCATCCACTTGCCGTCAGAGCCGCTGAGTAAGCACGCCCTACCGAGCAAGTAGATTACTTCGCTGAAGGTGCCACTCGACAGTTCACTCAACCCATGGATGGAATTCACTTCCTCCATGGAGGCTAGAGGATTTTGCACCAGCACATCCACTAGCTCAGGCAAACACAGGGAATCATTATAGCGGCATAACAGGCCCTCAAAGAGGAGCAGCATACTTTCCAGCAGGAGCAACAACGTTTTCAGCACAGTGTCACTAGAACACTGTAGAGCATTAGAGATGCGCTCCCGCATACTGATAGACACCATAGGACCCGACGTCAAAGAGAAGGATCTTCTCGACGACGTGATGAGTCACGCATGGATTCTGACTAGGCAGCTCCCTAGTGTTCGTATAGATAGTTTATAAATATATTTTATCTTTAGTTTTCAACATTTATGTATAATTATAACTAGTAGTGTATTTTTATCTGCTTGTTTTAGTTGTTATCTTGTGGAATTTGGTATATGAATAGAAGGTAATACAAATACATCATGCCAAAATTTTACATTTTTCTTTTCTGCATTTCATATGTTTTCAAAAATACAAAAACCCAAAAAAAAAATTATAGTAGAATATCCTTAGTACAATAAACCATGTATTTCTCGTTCAATATCAAACAACCCACACCCCAAACTTATTTGGGGGTGGCGTATTTTAATCATGAAGAACATAATACAGGTGTATCGCCGTTTTTGCTCATGTTTCTATGGTAATCTTTTTCCTTATCTCTTCATACTTTGATGACAAAACATATTTCTATTTGGGGGTGGTATAGTAACATTTTGCAAAAACTAGCCATTTTCTATAGTAGATATAATAGTATATTTCTTCCTTTCTAAAATTTTTTTTGAAAAAAGACCAAAATTATTTTTTTGTTTAGTATTAAAAAGTCTTGTTTCCTTTTTCTATGATGAATAAAAAGTTTAGAAGTCTAAAATATAGTAAGGATCCGTTCTTCGAACTTAGACTAATATACGTACAATAGTTTCTACACCTTTTCATGAATGACATGCATAAGCATTTGATTGTATATAGTAGTGAATTTCTGAGACCAAGGTTAGAACAATAAAGTTCCATATCCTGTGAGAATCTAGCCAAAAGCCTAATCTGAATGATTATTGAGTGATGACACAAAGAATGTTCGGATAGAAAGACCACACGTCTACTTGCTTGATCACCACGCCATATCCTAGGAGAAAATTTAGGCCCTTTTTGAATCGATATAGCCAAATAAACGTTAAAAACCTAAAAATATAGTTTTCCTCTAGTTAACCCTCTTGAGCCTTCACCATTTTCTAAAAGCCTTTTTATTCTTCACCATAAATCCCTAACCCATTACAATACACAATAAAAAGCTTACCCAGCTGACTAGTTAAGAATTGGATGGATATCAGAAAAAGAGAGGAGAAGACCTTGTACAAGAACAGATCAGTTAGTTGCTTCGAAAAGAAAAGAAAAATAAGAAAAGAAAAACCCATCAAAAACCAAAACTCAAAAAAATTCAAAAGAGTCAAAAATCGAATCTCCCAAAAGTTCAAAATCAAAAGGAGATGATATCATAAACAAAATAAAAAAGAAACGAAAGCAAAGTTAAAACTCCTAAATTTCAAAATCATATGGAGTCATAAAGCCAAAGGGTTAAAGAATCACAAATCGGAAGCAAAGAACAAAACGAGGTTCTTTTCTATTTGCAAGTATCTTGAAGACCAAATTTCTCAACTTATCAGATTTTTGTTTTTTCCTTCCTTTTTCTTTCTAAACCATCACCCCAGCCTCATAACTCCTAATAAATGACCTCTAGCTCAATTAGGAATATGATGATGTGATAGTAAGTGGCAAGCGTGATCAATCGGCCCCAGTTTTCTTTAAACGTCATTCGTGTATGTGAGGAATATAAGTGCCCACTACACTTGAGAGAACGAAACTTGAGTGAATCTATCAGAGAGTTGTGATTATAACAGACCACTATGAGAACCCACCTTAAGGACGCTCTCCAAAAATCTTTGAAACGACTCTACATTTGCATTTCATTGCTCATGTTTTGCACATTTATCTCTAGATGATTAAATTACTGTACATATACTATTCTAAGTTCAAAGGAGCTTGTCCTTATTCCCTGCTAATATGATGTATAGACTTCTGAGAATAAATAAGGAAACAAGACCCTTTGTACTAGATAGAAGAAGTTTGTGAGTACCTTCACTAGAAAACTCTCACGAGGCTTAAAGCTCATCCACTAGGGAATTCCTAGTGGTTTAAGGCCTTTTTGCATATGGTCAATGCAATCGCACTCCACGAAACGAGATTAGTATAATTAATAATAAATCACTCATTTATGATCTTAGTTTTTCTCTCATCTTTGCTTGAGGACAAGCAAAATGCTATTTAGGGGTGGTGATCAGCTCCCAAATGTGTGTTTTATTATCTTTACATTACTGCATTACAGCCTTTCTTACACATTATGAAAAGACATCTAATAGCTTTTATTGCCTTTTTCAAGTTATAGAGCAATTCAAACCACTTATCATAAAAGATTCGTCTTAGCATCAAAAGGAACCTTATTTATGCTTATTATGAAGACTCAAAACTACTATTAAAAAGTGCTGAAAAAGTCAAAGTCAAAGTCAAAGTCAAAGGTCATTGACTCAAAACCAGAGAGCTGAAAGTCAAGTCCTTAACTCAGAAAACTAGAGATATATATTCTTGACACAAAAGAAGGCTTTCTCTAAAACTTATTTTGATCAAGAAGAAATTAAAAAGGAAAAAGGAAAAGCATAAATCAAACTTAGTGAGGTGATTCAAATATAATGGGAGAGGGAAAATTAGTCTTTTATAAAAGTAGAGGTATAAGAACGCAAAAGTAGGATGAGAGAATACACCTAGACTTATTATAGTGTCATGTAGGATTTATTTTCAAGTCATTTTACATTCAAGTCATTTACGTTTTGTTCTTCATTTTCAATCAAGTTATTTCTTTCAAGTTTGTTCTTCATTCAATCAAGTTACTTGTTTCAATGTTTGTGCTTTTACTCAATCTTTCAATCAATTAGTCTTTTCTAATGTTCTTCAACTAGAATTAGAAAAAACAAGTCCTAAAGCAAAAGAAGTCTACCTTCCATCCTTTTAAAACTCCCTTTCATCGAAGTTCTAAACAATTTATGGTGAACCTCATTAATATCTTTTGAAGTACTCACCCACTACAACTTCACTAGGTTTAGTAGTGCAATAGCAGCATACTTGTCTCCCAATGTGTAGTAGCATGGAACGGTGGATCTGCCTAGGTCCTTGTATTTGACAATACCATTAGTTTCAATGATGGAAGGGAATTGTTCGGTGAGGGACGCTTGTTAAGGAACATTGGTTCTCTTTTTGGTGGTTCACATATCTTTCAGAAACTTTGAATGTTTTGGAAATTGTTTGAGGGCATCGAGAAATGGTAAGTTAATGGTCAAATTCTTGAAAGTTTCTCGAATCTTATCAAAATTTTCATCAGGTTTGTTCTTTGCCAAACGTGTAAAAAATGGTGCCTTTAGTCAGAATTTGGCATACGGATCTGCTTGCTCATTTCCCAGTGTCATAAATGGTGACTTGGTTGGAATTGGCTCTTCAAGCGTAGGTTCAACATCAGAAGCAGGTACATTTTGAGTTTCAACTGCAGGTGTGTGATCAAGGCATACGTATTTGATTATCTACGATTTTACCGTATCAAAAAGTAGTGATTGCATTCACCTCACCCTGGGTTAGATTACTTGTACCTGGTGCATTGTTGATTTCAAAGGCAATGTTTGCTGGCTTAGGGTTTGGAACTGCTTGTCCAGGAAACACACCTTTCTCATTCTTATCCTGCGCTAAAAGTTGAAGAGATTGATGGATAGATGTCAGGATTTGAGATTGTTGATTCATGTAAACCAAAAAAGTCGCATTCGTCTTATTAGTAGAAAATTGCACAGGTGGTGCAACAGGAACTAGTTCACGGTTATTGTTGATGGGCTGAGGTTGATAGTCGTAACTTAGATTGACTGAAACAAGGCTGCGATTGTTTTGGTAGTTAGGATTTGAATTGCTTGGCAACTAATTTTGACCTTGTTGGTACTGCTAATTATTCCCCCTTGACGGTATGGAGTATAGTTGGTTGATGATCGAACAGGCAGATTGGCGAACCCTGGAGGAGCCATCTATTGTGTATTTGGTCGCCAAGCAAATTTCGGATGTTGTCTCCAAGGTCATTAGGGATGTTCAAAGTACAAGCTTATTTAGATAGTAGTGAAATGGAATCATATAGCAAGGGACAATAAGCATCAAGATGGTCAGGACTTAGGCAAAGAAGACATGGGGAAGTGTTAACGTTCATGACCTATTTTGGTTTTTGATCGTTCATTTGAACGGTTAGAGCATCTACCTTCTTTGTCAGGGATTTGATTAGGGTTTTTAATTCTCGATCGGGTTTTACCTCAAACACAGATGTAGCTTTGGGAACAGTGTCCATAGATGACCTGGAAGAATCAGTGTTACCTCAATGGGTACCTCTCATTGCTTGTTTTTCAAGAAAAGTGTATGCCTCAGTAGCTTCTTTGTCCATGAAACAACCGTTGTTCATGATATCAAGCGTTTCTTTTTTATGATCGGACAGACCGTTAAAGAATGAACGGACAAGGACAATGGTGTCGATCTGATGATGGGGACATTCTAAAAGAAGATCGGTAAATCGACTCCATGCTTCCTTAAAGGATTCATGAGGATGTTGGTGAAAGAATTGGATCTTCTGAAACATTTCAGTAGTTTTCTTCTGAGTGTAGAATTTGATCATGAATTATTGCACAAGTTTTGGCCATGTGTCAAGGGATTGTGGTTGTTGACCTACTAGCCAAACTGAAGCTTTATTAGCTAAGGTCAAAGGAAAAAACCTTAGCAAGACTTGTTCGTTGGAGACGAATGGATGTCGGAATGTGGTGGCTACTTGCTGAATCCTACGAAAGTAATTGTACGGTTTCTCATGGTCTAAACCATGATAAATAGGCACCAATCCGAAAATATTGGGCGGGATTCAAAAATCACCCTCAATGTCCTCGAGTTTGATGTAGGAAGATGGTCTTTCCTGTAAGGCAGTATAGAAGTCTGAAAGGGGCTTCTCAACTAGTGGAGTTTCGTCGACCATAACTAATGGAGTTAATGGCGACTGATGATTTTGACTATGTATATCAATGGATGAAGAACTTTGTTGAAGTGATAACTTATGCAATTGCCTATCGTATTTTCTCCTACGATAAGTATGTTAAAATTCCTTAATCTCATGCAAGCACAAAATTTTAATCTGAGACATGCAAGCGAAGTTTTACATATATTTTATTATTGACGTAAGCATTAGAAGTGAGCAACGTAGGCCTGAGCTGCTACTAAAAATAGCAGTGAAGCGAGGAATACGTGTGCATATACCAATAGCTAGATCACAGGAGAAATATGATGGAGGTTTTTCGTGCAAGCACGTTCCTTAATTAGAGAACATCAATCTGTCAAGTTTCCTAGACACCATTGGAATATGTTTTTGATTTTTTGATTTTTGAATTTTTGGTTTTTTATTTTTTTAAAAAAAATTTAGGCACGAAATATACAGGCAAGAAAAAACACAAAGCATGCAATATATCGTACAATGTAGGTAATGATAAAAACAGGTATCATGCATACATGTTATAGATACTACACACTAATCATGTTATTGACAAGTTCATATCATGTATAACAACTTAAAACTAATCATGCGATATAAACATATCCATTAAACATGCGACGTATTACATACCTAATAAGATATTATACTAAACTACACATATATGTATTGCAAAAAAATTTGATTTTGTCAATATTCAGTGAGATTGAGAATGTCATATAGAGATCAGCTTCACCCCGAAGGGCTTAGAAACAACTTACCCAACTTGGATTTTAACCCTCGTTGGAATGTTCTCCTCTTTCTTGACAAAATCAAATTATTATACAAAACATTCCACTCATACGTGTATGTAAATATTAACAGGCATATCAGAATCACTTAAACTTATATATACATTAACATGTGTACACACGCCATTCATACATATATCTATCCTAACATGCAAGTAATGGTCCATATCATGTTATTTTGTACATACGAGATGTATCACAGGTTAATCATGTAAACATTATATGAAAAATTAGAACATGTGAGTGTCCCGCAACTCTGCCAAAAAAACGAAATGAAACATTTGTTTCAATTCACGCGAACGTTATGTAGTCCTGATCACACCGGAAGAATCAAATACAGATGCAAGGTACCAAGAATAGTACTGAAGTTTAACAGAAGAGGAGCTTTTGACACTAAAAATAGAACTGATGAAGGCATGAAATGGTAGTGCACACGACCAAAGGGGTAGCGCGTGAGTCTCGCATTGGCGACTATATCACTCGCGCCCGCGAGTCTCTAAAGGCTGCCATACTTCAGATTTTCACAGTGTTCTTAGATTTTTATGTATGTTCTGTTCCATGTCTGGGTCAAAGGTACCTACATGCGCAAAAAAAATCACAGTACGAACTCAGTAGCAAAACGTGAATAAAATCAAACACAAACCAAATGTAAAAAAGAAAAATGAAAGAGATGAAAGGGTATGAGTGGGGAGAGGTCCCCTTGAAAATATTCTAGCTTGTAATGTAGGTTCCTTGAGACTTTAGGACGACAGCGGCGCCATTTTATGTTCGGTTTTTTGTGTGTATACGATGTTTAGATCCTATATATGCTCAAATGTGACTCATTCAAGTACCTTACTCACATGCACGTTGGAATACACTTCAAGCAAGGGTTTCAGTCCACTCCTAAAGTCTAGAATACTTGTTCACAATTCACTGGAATTTACAATACCAGGGAACTTGTGAGAAGGATTTATTGGTGGTTATTTTAACTACTCTACTATATTGCTTGGAATTCAAGTTAATAAGTCTACAAAAACCGATTTCTTTAATACAAAAGAGATAGAGAGAAAGAAGGGTGGAGAGTTAATTTGACTCATGTTAAACTAGTTCCATAATTAAGAAGTCTACATCATGCTGTCTCTAACCTATTTTAGGTTCATAGACAAACCCAAAATAAGTTAAGACGTCGATCCCTAACAACACGAACCTATCTCTAAGCCCATCTTGTTAGCATGAGAGATTTAACTGATATTTCATCTCTGAAATATCTTTTAAATCCCTGGTTCTATTCTACACCAGCTGCTCAAATTTCAGAACCTGGATTCACCAAAGGGTCGTGCGCACGACTAGCTCCAGTGTCATCTGGGTCGCGCACGATACCTTATCTAGAGCTCTAGGCTCCAATCTTGGAGGATCACTGTCATTTTGTGACAGGATGTTAAATACAACCTAAGTCCTAAGCAATGATCCAGGTTTCCTCAACCGGAGTTTGATCTTCACATGAGCGTCATTAACCATCCACCAGGGAGGGTTTTAGCTCATGATCATTAGAATCTACAAATTAAAGAGAATTAAATTGATATAAATAAAAGAGAGTTACAAGGAAAATCCAAATTTTAAAAGAAAGTATTTTTATTAGAATACTTTGTGAAAACTAGTACAAACTTAAAACTAGAAAATGTAAACTTTCTAACTCCGGAGCAAAATGAAAACTAAAAACTAACTAAGGAGTCAAAAGTTGTGTCTTGCCAATGAATACCCTTTTTAAGCAAGAGATTGCTTCCTTTCTCCTTGCTCCACGTGAACTCCAACTACTTCCCTTTAATTCCAATCAAGACTTTTGTTGCCAACTAATTAGTCAATACTTGTTTGCCACCTAATTAATCAAGACTTTTTTATTTCCAATTAATTTTGTGCCACCTATCAAGACTTTTTGATTTCCAATTAATTTTGTGCCACCTATCAAGACTTTTTGATTTCCAATTAATTTTGTGTCACCTATCAAGACTTTTATGCCAAAGTGCACAAAAATCTTTCATAGTTTCAATGCAGGTTGACTTGTACGGAAGCTTGATGTGTGAGCTTGATCACCAAATTCTATGGGTCCACATAGTGGGTCCAAAAGTTGACTTTTTACAAAGTCTTTCCTTTGAGTAGAGCACGTCGCACTAATCGTTCTGATGGTTTACTTGCCGGATTTGTAGTCCAGGTTCAAAAGATATGCTTGTCGGAAAGGTCTTGTTTGAATCTTGGGCTTTGGCCAAGCTTCATAAAGCTTTGCATGAGCTAAATCGGAATACTTCACGTAGACACTATTCCGTGCTTAAATACTGGCTTTATCCTCATTTTTACGTTCATTGCAAAAACCTGTAGAAACACGAAAATATAATTAATTCATGATTATTAAACACATAATTAATCAAAATGTTATGTCTCTACAGGGTTTTACATTATAGTTTTAGGTGTTTATTTATTTTTTTTGGTCGGTAAGCGAGGTTGTTATAGAGGTCCCCTGCCCCTTTTTATAATTAAAACTTGTGATTACATCCTTACATATTATTTTCCTATTGCATCATCATGTGCAATTTTCCTTACATCCTCCGCAAATGAACTAGGTACCAAATCAAAGAATCTTACATTAGGTACATTAGCAGTGATAATAAGTAAAAACGATAGTTTTACCTACGAATAAGGAACGAGACTCAAATGCAAGTAAAACTAGAACTATTTTCTAGCTTACGCTTCTCAAAGTTTTCTACTCTCGATGCTATTACAATAGAGTTGGAATAGAATATTCGTTCCACTCCTAGTCTTTAGAATTCTAAGTTAACTACGATTATCAGTCTATCAAAATCAATGAGAGTAATGATGGAAATTATACTACAATGGAAATTCAAATACTAAGGTTCGAATCTAGATAAAGAATTAGGGGAATTTGATTCCACCTTGAATTCAACTTAATAAACTAGCATAGATTGTTGTAATCCAATTCTTACGTTCTTACGATAAGAATTGGTCGTTCTAATCCCTAATCATTCATGGCAATCTCTACCAAATAATGATTAACATGTGAGGAAGTTCAACCCATTCTCATGGCGAATCAACTACCTTCTAGAGTGGAATAGAATCTTACAACTATTTCTACGCTAACAAAAATCAAGCTTCATCAAGGCTTCTTCAAACAATCATAAATGCTCATGCAATATATTTATAGAAAGATGCAAAGATTATTATCTACATATTTACCTAAGTTTCTAAAAACTATTCTAATGCAAAAGCTACATGAGACTTCTAGATTATTAAGAGCATAGAGAAAGAAAACAATACCAATATTCCTAAGTGTATAGCCTAAACTTTTTTTTTTTTAATATT
Source organism: Coptis chinensis (assembly GCF_015680905.1). Lineage (NCBI taxonomy): Eukaryota > Viridiplantae > Streptophyta > Magnoliopsida > Ranunculales > Ranunculaceae > Coptis > Coptis chinensis. The sequence continues at coordinate 50,690,224 of NC_141457.1, forward strand.
TTTGAAATTTTGAAATTTTTGAAATTTTACTAGAAAACAAGTGCATATTGTACATATCTATATCCTAACAGATACCTTAATTACACGTGTTTCTATGCCACCCCCAAACAAGAAGCATGCTTTGTCCTCAAAGTATTGAAATAAAAAGGGTAAAAAAATACTATGGAAACGCGTGAAATTCTGGAACATTTGCAAAACATGGTTAAAACATATATACTAATATAGAAAAAGAAAAACAGACGCAACTCTATATGAGTTCCACCCGTTATGGGGTTAACAAGAATTAAATTGCTTGGGACATAAGCAGACACTAACTGAAATAAAAACTTACCTTAACTCCAGTGTTTAAGCGTCGTCCTCATCCTCTTCAAAGAAATGCAGTTCCTTTGCGTCCTGCCATGCCATGATAACTTGTCATGCCCGTCACCATGTGTCATCAACCCGTGCTAACCTGTCGAGTGTCACTCGTTCTGATGAGGTGTAAGGAGCTACCAAATGAGGTTGCACCTGCCAACCCAGCCAAGTCATAACTCGAAATGAACGAACCACCTAATTGGTGGGTCTCATGACTTCAACCTTTTTCCAATCCGTGAACTGGGTACATAATTCAGGTAAACAACCGTGCATGATGCGACAAACCAAAACAAGCATAAGAAGAAACTTATGCCGCATGTTATGGGCTCTCTTAAGACTAGCCACTAATACTCGGGGAATGTCATATCGGCGATGACCCTCAGCTAAAGCAAGGAAAATGTCACCAGCGGTACTATTTGCAGAATTAAACTGTCACTCCCCTAAAATATTCATCAGGATGAATAACATGGTGGTTCCTACATTCAGGGACAGGCTACCAAGGGTTATGCTATATCGCCCTTGGTCCATTACACGAAACACCCCTCCCCCATAATACTCATGGAAATATGTATAGTCATAGAGGTATGCATTATCGGTCATATATCCCCACGTGTGCATAGGATCAGGTAAGGGCAATCCCGAAACTAACGCTACCAAAGACTTACTGAATTCCATTGTCGTGTCTTCAATTGCAAGGGAAAATTTTTGTTCTCCATCATGGTTACAATAGAAAGTAATATTATTGTAGAAAAATGCAGTAAGCTGAGGTGAATACGAGTCGTCATCACTTACCAGTAGATGCTGCCATCCTAACTGCAAGATCCTATCACGAAACCAACCTCCATAAGTCTCGCTTCCCAACAAGTCTTCGAAAGACTGCTCTGGTATGACTGTAGGAGATGTCATCACAAAACTACTCTCTAGAACAGCTGCAAACGATCCTGGAACAACCCACAAAAAATCGGAATTTTTAGTGCCTACTGATGTCAGAGCGCGGGGGGGCGCTCAAACTATGCCTTGTATGGGCGCGGGGTGCGCTTTGGTTATGATCGAGTTCCAAGCACTTAGGCGCAGGGTGCGCTCACTTTTTGCTTGGGATGGGCACAGGGTGCGCTCGTGCCTTGGGCAAGTTCCAGTGTTTTGAGCGTGGGTCGCACTCGGATTTGGTCTTGTGAGGGCGCGGGGTGCGCTCAGGTTTAAATTGAGTAATAGGCGTTCAAGCGCAGGGTGCTCTCACTGAGTGCTGAAGTGAAGAAACAAAAGAGAAAAAATTGAGATTGAAAGGTGAGAGTGCAAGGTTTGTAGTGTGGGTTATGAGTGTAGAATGAAGGAAGTATATACAAGGTTTTAGTTTCTAAAACGAATTAACAAGTTGCCAAAAAGCTTTAAGGCAATTACCGAAAACAAAATATTTTCAAAACTTAAAACTGAAACAACCCATATTCATTATTCTAAAACAAACCTAATATCTTTTAGATTGAATTTAGAATAGTAATTTCCTAACTCATTGAAATTTCATCCTACCACAATATCTAATCATAGGCATGCCATTATCGGCAACATTCCCAACAATCATCACAAAATTACTTCTAAATTGTGGCTCATATAAAAACCATGCTAAAAGAAATAATACCACCCCCAAACTTATCGAGAAGGTGGGATTAACACTAAAATCAATGCATAATTTGAAAAGAACCAAATTAAATTCAAATCGAAATTCAAATACAATTAACTACCGAATTCAAAAAATAACTACTGAATTCAACAACTTAACATCCGAACTAATAAAAACAATAAAAACAACATCAATCAATAAATTCCCTAAACCACGCGCTACTGGTTAAAGATGGAACATGAGTAGAAGATGGGTCTTGAGATCCTAATGGGCCCGAGCCATCCGTCCTTCGGCGACGACGCTCGTGCCTCACAGACACTTCCTTAGAAGAAGAACCCCTGTGGGGTGGAAAGCGTTCAAGCATTTCTTCTCGGAACTTGCGTTGTGCTTCCATCTTTGCCTTCATCTCTTCCCAACGCTCATCCTCGCGCTGGGCACGAGTCTCATAGTTATGATATATGGTAGTCTGCCGAGTCCGGAGATCTTCATAAATTGTATTAAGAAAACGCATGCCACGATGAAGCACTGACATGCGTTCTGCATCAGAAGTACACCTCTCCAAGGAATCGGCATCAAAACATGTCGTGTCCTCTTCATCATCCGACTCAGTCTCTTCCACTACCCTCTCTCCAGAGAACCTCCAAACCTTTTGAATACAGTCTGTATAAGCTATGGCATTCGTATGCAACTTAATCATAGTACACTCAGTTTTAGGAACAACTCTAAAATTCATCATGATCTTAGTGATCAATACAGGGAAAGGTGCAATAGTTTTTCCAACTCCTCTAATCATATCTAATATAAAATTGAGGATGCAAAATTTATACCTCTTCCCCTGTAATATCCAGAGAATGTGCAGACAATTCAAACCGATGTCATTGAACTTCTCTTTCCCGATGATGTTCTTACCAACCCACTGAGCTACAGCCACCTGGTTGGTTCTCAATGACCGCTGTCGGACACAATGCGAGGCCGCATTGTACTCTCCCTCCAAAATAGTGTCTGTCATCAATGCCGGAACTCCAGCATACTGGAATTCCTGCAAGGTGGCTTCGAGATGGGGTTGTAGTGTAACGCCTAGAATATAAGCCAACACATCTCTACAAACTTCTTTCCTCGTCCCATTCACCTTCACAAAAATTTTCCAACCCTCCAACTCCCTCTTCTTATAGAATTGTTCCACCAAATCAGAGTGGTAGAAATCGTTCGTCGAATACCACAACCCTTTCCACTGCCGGTGAATCATCTCGTCACTGTAAAACGGCGTGAAGCGGTCAGCAGTAAAAGCTTGTTTCGGCAAAATTCTCCGTCTTTGAGCCATTAACGGTTGTAGATGATTTGTGGAATGAAGACAATGTAGGGAGCGAGTTTGAAACCAAACTCACTAAAAACAATGGGAGTTGCGCGGTGGTGGCGGTGGTGGATCAAAATTGTTTGGATTTTGTTATGTTTTGGTGGTGCAAAAGGTTGGAAATGGTGGTGGGGATGTTGTGGAGGAGTTTTGGAGTGGGTTGAAATTTTGGCGTGGTGGTATTTAGGTTTTCCTTTTTTATTTTATTTTCTAGGGTTTAAAATCGTTAATGGCGAAAGTGGAAACAAAACTTGCGATCTGTTTTTGATTTGAGGAAGGGGACACACGTGCCACGCACGTGCGTGAGGTATTTGGTCCCAAGCCCAATTCGATTTCTGAAATTTTTTGATTTTTTGGCACAACTTCAAACTAAAATTCCCGATTCGTTACCGGTCCGGTTTTTGCGAATGAAATATGGAAACGATCAGGACAGAATTTCCAATCCAATGATCCATAAAACACTCTATTCAAACTGTGGGAGACATATAAGAAGATGGAAAACACCTTGAAGTGCGTGCGTGATCTAAGTTATGCGAACGAATGAAATCTAAATTCATAGATAATGTCAACCCGAATCAAAATACGATTAAACGGCATAAACAACACAAATATAAAGTTTAGCAATCACAGATGGAAAGCCCGAGACCTCACCCCCAAACAAATTTTAGACAATAAAGTTTAGAAAATTTGTTTTAAACGTGGGTCTTTTAAAGTCAGATTCCCAAGACTTTCTAGATTACTATTTATGGTTTTAATATTTTTTTTACTTTTTATTAATACAGATTAATATAAGGAAAAACAATAAAGCAAGAAATGCATAATTCACACCATAGAGGAACATGACTCAAAAACCGAGAAAACATGCAAGAGTGGAGTATGTGAATTATGTTAAACGTGGGCTTAGGATCTAGTACTTACAGCCACACACTCCATAGGGAGGGCCCGGTTACCTGAATGGTGCACTTACCAATATATGGAAGTGAAAGGAAGTACACCAAGCAACAAAGGTCAGTCCTCATAGACAGGGTCCTGTAAAAGGACTTCCCCTATTTCAGGGGACAATAGCTCGTGAAAATGTTTTAACCGTTGACCATTGACTTGAAAGGTACTGTTGTTCTTGGGATTTACCAAGGTGATTGCCACGTAAGAGGTGACTTCAGTAACCAGAAAAGGACTAGACCAACGTGTTTTTAATTTCTCTGGAAAAATATGTAGACGGGAGTTGTAAAGTAAGACCTTTTAACCTACCATAAACTCTTTGCGCAAGATTTGTTTATCATGAACACATTTTATGTTAGCTTTATAATCCTTCGCGAGATCATAAGAATCGCTACAGATTTCTTCAAGCTCATTCAATTGCAACTTCTTCATTGACACCCATCAAAAAATTGAAGTTAAGGCTTTTTAAAGCCCACATAACACGGTGCTCCAATTCAACGGGCAAATGACAAGGTTTCCCAAATACAAGTCTAAAGGGAGACATACCTATAGGAGTTTTGAAAGCAGTCCTATACGCCCATAAGGCATCAGATAGACGCTTCGACTAGTCTTTTCTATCAGGATTTACAGTTGTTTCTAAGATCTTTTTTATTTCCCTATTAGAAATTTCTACTTGTCTGCTAGTTTGTGGATGATAAGGAGTTGCTACCTTATGTGTAACTCCATACTTTTTTATGAGAGACGCAACAATTCTATTGTAAAAATGTGTTCAACCATCACTAATGATGGCTTTAGGAATGCCAAATCAACAGAAAATGTATTCCTTAACAAAAAACACAATTGTCTTATGGTCATTGCTACGACAAGCCATGGCCTCTTTCCATTTAGACACGTAGTCCACGACAACTAGAATATAAATGAAATCATGGGAAACAGGAAAAAGACCCTTGAAATCAATGCCCCATATGTCAAAAATTTCTACCACCATGATTGGATTTAATGGCATCATATTACGCTTCGTGATTCGCCCAAGTTGTTGGCGATGAACACACGTCTTGTAATGCACTTGGGCATCTTTAAAGAGAGTAGGCCAATAAAACCCACATTGAAGAATTTTAGCAGCTGTTTTCATACCACTAAAATGGCCACCACACTCTTTGTCATAGCAGAATGAGAGAACCTCATTATATTCCCACTGGGGAATACAACGATGAATAATCTGATCCGCACAATACTTAAAAAGGTAGGGCTCATCCCAGTAGTATAGCTTAACTCTGGCAAAAAACTTCTTACGTTCATTTCTTGACCAATCATCAGGAAGAATATCAGACGCTAAATAATTCACAATATCAGCATACCATGGTGTAGAAAAAATAGCATACAGATGCTCATCAGGAAAAAAGCCCGGTATGGACTCAGAATCACTATCATCGTCATTTGTAAGTCTAGATAAGTGGTTGGCAACAACGTTTTCGACCCTCTTTTGTCCTTTATTTCTAATGTGAACTCTTGCAGGAGAAGAATCCATCGGATTAATCTCTACTTAGCATCCTTCTTTGCGAGAAGGTACCTAAGGGATGCATGGTCCATGTAAACTAGAGTCTTAGAACCAACCAAATAAGGACGAAACTTATCTAAAGCATAAACGACGGCTAAGAATTCTTTTTCAGTAGTTGTATAATTCCTTTGAGCATCGTGTAAAGTTTTACTATCCTAGCATAATAAATAACAGTGGATTTATTATCTAGTTTCTGTCCCAAGACAGCACCAACAACATAATCACTAGCATCGCACATGAGTTTGAAAGGTTTAGACCAATCGGGAGGTTGTATAATGGGTGCAGAGGTTAAGGCGGCTTTTAAAGTTTCAAAAGCCTATTTACAGATAAAATTAAAATCAAAGATGACATCCTTTAAAAGAAGATTAGTTAAAGGCCTAGCTATTTTTGAAAAATCTTTGATAAAGCGCCTATAAAAACCTGCATGGCCTAGAAAGGCTCTAATATCACAGACAGTCCGTGGTATAGGTAGAGTCGCTATCTTATTTAGTTTGGCCTTATCTACTTCGATGCCATCAGTAGATATAATGTGACCTAGCACTATTCCCTTTTCACCATGAAATGACATTTTTCTCAACTCAAAACCAGACTCTTCTCTTCACACCGTGTCAAAACCTTAGATAGGTTAGACAGGCAGTCAGTGAAAGAGTCTCCATAGATAGAAAAATTATCCATGAAAACTTTCATGAAGCGTTCTACCATGTCACTAAATATATGAAGCATACATAGCTGGAAGGTACCAGGAGCATTACAAAGGCCAAAAGGCATTCGTTTATAGGCATATGTTCCAAAAGGTCATGTGAAGGTACTCTTTTCTTGGTCATCAATATCAATAATAATTTGAAAATAGCCAAAGTAGCCATCCAAAAAACAGTAAAAAGCATGACCAGCTAGACGTTCGAGCATCTAATCTATAAAGGGCAAAGGAAAATGATCCTTTCGTGTCATGGCATTTAATCATCTGTAATCGATACAGATCCTCCATTTCATAGGACCATGCATTGAAACATATTCACCCTTGGCATTACGTACCATGGTAATCCCTGATTTTTTAGGAACTACATGAATGGGACTTACCCATTCGCTATCAAAGATTGGGTATATGATACCAGCATCAAGTAACTGTAAGACTTCTTCCCTGACCACCTCTTTCATGGCAGGGTTCAAGCGACGCTGAGGTTCACGAGATGTCTTTGCGTTATCCTCCAAATGGATACGATGAGTGCAAACATTAGGGTCAATTCCTTTAATGTCGGCTAGGGACTAACCAATCGCAGAACGATGTTCCATAATCACCCTAATCAAACGTGCCTCTTCCTCCTTAGATAACAAAGATGATATAATTACCGAATGACTACCATCCGGATCAAGTTGAATATATTTTAACTAAGAAGGAAGAGGTTTAAGCACCGAGGTGGAAGGATTGTCGATAAATGCTTCTGGAGGTTCCTCATCTTGAGTAATGAATACTTGTTTAGACAGCAGGTCTTCAAACTCAGTAGATGGAGCAATAGAAGGGTCTACTATATGTGTAGACTCGAAGATGGTGTTGACTTCCTCTAAGTAGGAGTCATCGGCAAAATCTGAACTTCCAAAAGAAAGGAATTTATGCATCTGGTTTTCTGGAAATGTGTTATTAAAATAATCTTGAGCTAAGCTCTCGATCATGCTAACCTCCCCATCTACAGACGAATCTCATAACTGTTTCATCATTTTAAAAACATTTACCTCAATAGAAAGATGGCCAAAAGACAAGGACATCGAACCATCGTGGCAATTTATAAGCGCGTTGGCAGTTGCCAAGAAGGGGCACCCTAAAATGATCAGAACAGAGTCGTTAACAACTTTCGTATCGAGGATAACAAAATCAGCAAGATAGTAGAAATCCTAAACCTTAACAAGCACGTTTTCAACCACACCCTTAGGATATTTAATAGACCGATCCGCTAATTGCAATGTCATTTTAGTAGGTTGCAGCTCTTGTAGACCTATTTGTTTGTATAGATAATACGGGAGTAAGTTAACACTCGCCCCTAGGTCTAATAAAGCAGTCGTCGTGTGGGAATCTCCTAAGGTGCATTGTACAGTAGGATGACCAGGGTCCTTGTACTTAACGATTCCATTATGTTCTAATAAAGTAGGAAACTGTTCAGTTAAAAAGGCGTCTTTAGGAATATTTGTTTTGCGCCTAGTAGTGCACAACTCTTTAAGAAACTTAGCATGGTAAGGTAACTTTTTAATTGCTTCAAGAAAGGGTAGGTTTATCGTTAGATTTTGAAAACTTCCCTAATCTCGTCAAAGTTTGAATCCTTGTTTAACATTGCTAATCTCTGGGGAAATGGTGGTTTCTTTCTATATTTAGCGTATGGATCAACTGGATGTCTAACCTTGGGTTTTTGTTTCTTAGGTTATGGTTTAACTGGTACCTATACAGTGGTAGGCTCTTCAGTTTCTATTTCGGTATCTAGTTCAATATCCGGTGTAGGGACTATTGGTGGGGTAACTATAGGCATAGTTACCCCACCAATAGTCCCTACACCGGATATTGAACAGTTACGGCATTATCACCCACTCTGCCAGAACGGAGAGTGGTGATGGCATTTAGCTCACCTACGTTTGTATTTTCCTTACTAGATTTACCGCTTATCTCAAAGGCTGTGTTTGTTGTTTTAGGATTAGGTATCGCTTGACCTGGAAACACACCTTTGGGTTGTACTTTCTCTTGTGCTAACTGCTGTAAGGAAAGTTGGATGGCTTGTAAAATCTGTTGTTGGGATTGCATAAAGGCATCAAAACGATCTAGTTATGGAGTAGTATTTGTTATAGGTTGTGTGACAGGAACTATGTCACGTTGATTATTAACAGGTGGGTTGTGATAATTATTATTAACCGGAACGATACCTCTATTAGCATTATAATTATTATTGTTATAATTATTATAATTACCCTGACCTTGTCCTTGACCTTGTCGTGGTGGAGCTTGGTTATAATTGTTTGCTGGCCTAACATTTTGATTATTAAACTCTGGAGGTGTTACTTGTTGATTATTTCTCCAACTGAAGTTGGAATGTTTTCTCCAAGGGGCGTTAGGAATAAGATAACTATTAATTGAGCAAACATTATCTTGTTGTGATGTTTTTTGTTCATAAGCGAGAGGACAATAGGAGTCAGGATGCTCAGGACTCAAACAGAAATTACATGGATTGGAGTTAACATTCATGACGGGGATAGGCTTTTGTTGAACAGAAATAGCTTTTACCTTTTTAGTTAGAGATTTGACTAAAGTTTTTAGTTCAGGATCGGGTTTAATCTCAAACATACCGGCGGCCTTAACTGTTGTAGAAGAACTAGCGAAACGGGAGACATCGTCACTAACCCCGTTATTATTACGCTTTGTTTGATCTTCTAAAAATTTATAAGCCTATGAGGTTCCTTTACTGAGGAAACCACCCCCATTCATTATGTCAAGCACCTCTTTGTGGTGGTGTAACAATCCCTTGAAAAAGGCACGAACTAACGTGTCTTTCGCGAGGTTATGGTGTGGACACTCTATAAGAAGATCGGTGAAACGATTCCAAGCCTCTGAAAATTATTCATGAGGATTCTGTCGAAAGAAATGAATCTTAGAAAGCATTTCATCTGTCTTTAGTGGTGGGTAAAAGTGTTCCATAAATAGTTGAATAAGTTTGGCCCATGAGTCCACAGAATTAGGCGCTTGGGCATTTAACCAAGACACCGCCTTATCAGCTAAAGTGAAAGGAAACACCCTTAGTTTAATTTGTTCAGCACCAACCGTAGGATGGTGGAATGTGGTAAGGACTTGTTCAATCCTACGCATGTGCTGATAAGGTTTTTCATGGTCTAACCCATGATAAACGGGTAACAAATTAAATATATTTGGAGGGATTCGGAAATCCCCCACTGGGTCTACAAGAACGATGCAAGATTTTGGGCTATCGTTCAAGGCTTTGTAAAAGTCAAAGAGAGGTGACTATCTTTCTTCAGCCATTATATCAGGTGTAGTGTGTGGTATGCTAGCTAAAGGTGTAGTGAGTGGTATACTAGAAAGGCGTGTTTGTTGACATTGCCGGTTGATTACGTTAGGCGTTTTTCTTCTACCTAACCTTGATCTCATACAAGGCTAAGACCAATCTTAACTAAACATGACAACACTCAAAACAATCCTGATATGCTAGTATAAACCTCTAACAGGAGATTCGAGTGGAAGAAAGAAGTACCTGAATGCCTCCTTGCTTCGCTTATGAATAGTGTCTTATATACGCAAGCTCAGTGTGTGTAACAAGTTAGCAACACTGAATAACGTGAAGTAATGGAAGTTTGAACTAACTAGTGAAAATTGGGCTTTTCCTAAAGAGGGCGCGGGTCGCACTTAGAATTGGCCTAGGTAGGGCGTGGGTCGCGCTCAAGTCCAACTCGAGTTCTAGACGCTTCAGCGCGGGGGGCACTCGAACTTTTCCTTGGTAGGGCGCGGGTCGCGCTCAAGTCTAATTCGAGTTCCAGGCACTTCAGCGCTAGGGGCGCTCAAAGTTAGCCTTGTATGGGCGCGGGGCGCGCTCAGGCTTGTTCTTTGAAATATTTTTAGTTTCTAAACCAGACAATCACTGTTAGAATCAAACAAGGGTGGGTGGGTTTAATGGGACTTTGAAAAGACTAACAATAATAATGAAAAAAATTCTAAACGGAACTAAGATGGCAGCGACGCCATTTGATAATAAGTAAAAATGATAGTTTTACCTACGAATAAGTAACGAGTCTCAAACGCAAGTAAAACTAGAACTATTTTCTAGCTTACGTTTCTCAAAGTTTTCTACTCTCGATGCTATTGCAATAGAGTTGGAATAGAAGATTCGTTCTACTCCTAGTTCTTTAGAATTCTAAGTTAACTACGATTATCAGTCTATCAAAATCAATGAGAGTAATGATGGAAATTATACTACGATAGGAATTCAAATACTAAGGTTCGAATCTAGATAAAGAATTAGGGGAATTTGATTCCACCTTGAATTCAACTTAATAAACTAGCATAGATTGTTGTAATCCAATTCTTACATTCTTATGATAAGAATTGGTCATTCTAATCCCTAATCATTCATGACAATCTCTATCAAATAATGACTAGCTTGTGAGAAAGTTCAACCCACTCTCATGGCGAATCAACTACCTTCTAGAGTGGAATAGAATCTTACAACTATTTCTACGCTAACAAAAATCAAGCTTCATCAAGGCTTCTTCAAACCCCTCTAATGGAGGTTTTAGCTTTGAATCATTATGCTATCATTAATATATAAATCATAACAAGACATGATAAAAAAAGATTATAAATTTACTTATTTGATTTAAAATGGAAATCTAATCATGCAAGATTGAATTGAAACTAGTAATGATAATTACCTAAATCTATGAATTGAAACTAAAATGATTTAATGAAATGAAACTAGATTTATGAATAACTAACTAACTTTATTGATCTAATGAATAAGAACAAATACTGATTCAAAACTAAATTCAAAACAAGGTAATAAAGCTAATTAATGGAGTCTAAGCTAATTTATTTTCTAATCTAGGTCTAGCTCTTTGTCTGCCTCTTTTCTTCCCTCAAGAAGAGAAAGAGATCCCCAATTTCGTGCATGGGCCTGGAGCCATGTTTTGGGCCGGAAAATCGAGCCCAAAACCCAATTTCTTCAGTCCACAGAGGCTTTTTCAGTTGGATTTGACTTCAACAGCTTTTTCATCCACTTTTGCTCCTCTGATGGGGTCAAGGTTTAAACCATTGGAAAGTGCTTTCCAAGACGGTCGTTTTGACTTAAGATAGGCCTAATTCTGAAGTCTGAGTCCAAAGATACGGTCATCGGAAATTTTACTGACTTTTGTGTGCTGTTTCTGCCTGCGTTGACTTTGACTTTTCAACTTTGACCGAGCTTTAAAAAGGCTTTTTCTCCTTGAATCTTGGCGTTTAATCACAGAACTTCTTAGCAACCAACTCTTGCTCCTTTATCTCACAAAAGTGACACATTTTTGCACATAATTGACTCCAATGCCTGAAATACATAAAATCACGTAATCAGCATTAACTCTTATTTTTACTCACATAATTGGTCTAAAAGTATTATTGTTAAGGGGTTAAAACTACAGTTTTGGGCTCTTATCAAGCATCTAGTGCATCTGCTAGTTTATTTACTTCCCTATACACATGTACTAAAGAAAAGTAAACAAATTCTAGTTTCAAAACTTGTATACTCTTCATCATTTTCTTTGCTCGCCATGGGTACTTCTTTTTGCTCAAAAATGCCACCACATTCTCAGAGTCTGTCTGTGCTTCAATCTTGCTCATGCCATGCCTTAAGGCTAATTTCATTCCTTGCTCAAGGCCTTGTAGTTCCACTAAAGCTATAGTGTCATACTCAGACATACCATTTGCTGTCGCTATAACTAACCCAGTACTGTCCCTAATCACTACTGTCCATTGTCCTTTAGTACCTAGGACACTTCCATATGTGTTTAATGAGTGGTTGTCTCGATCTGGTCTCCTCCATTTGCATATTATCTGTCGTGAAATTGCTAACTCTGGTTCTTTGTTCCATAAGATTTTAAATCTCTCTCGGGCTGGGCCCTCTTCCATGCAAATCTTTATGGACTGCAATTTTATCTTGACATCCTTTAGAACCATCTCCTGAACTTGAGTTGTTGTAACGCCCGTATTTGTAATATGTATTTATTTATTTATTAATTAATTAAATTTTTATTTAAAATTTGTTTGATTAGATTTGAGATATGTGGGCCTGATTTTTGGGCCCGAGTCTGTGTTGGGCTTAGGTTTCAAACCCAGGTATATATTCATATTTTTCCAGAGAATAGGATTTTTTTAGATAAAAATAAAATAAAATGGAGGCGGCTCGTTTGTTAGAGGGTTGGAGCGCAACGATTCGGACTAGGATAGATTCGTGGAGCTTTTAATTAATGTGAGTAGTTATGTTTTTTCTTTTTACCAAAACTAAAGTTGTACGTCTACGAATAAAAACCTTTACTGTCAAGTGTTTTCGATCAATTTTCTACTTATTTATTTATGTCGATATCTTTTAGTTTTATTGAACTATTAAAACTCTGATGGAACTGTTGAAGCTTTATGCTTGGTAATGGCTGCGCGAGCACAAATGGTAGATTAGTTTAAACTTGAATACTGTTATGGTGGTTGTTGTTTTGATTGACGGATAATTAGTTTAGTTGTAGTGGGTGTTGGAGTATTGGAGAGTGGGGAAGAGCTGTTGAAGCTTTATGTTCATTAATGGTGGCACTAAGAAAAATCGCCAGTAAAATGAATGTGAACTGCTATTGTTGTTTTTGTGTTGAGTGAAGATTGGGGGTAGAAAGGGGTTGAAGTTTGGTTATTGTTGTTTGAATGGGTGCTGGAAAAGGGCTGTCAAAGCTCGAAGAAATTGTTAATGGCGGCCGACAAGAAATCGTTCAGTTTTTATTTAAACTTTGTTGTTAAGGTTTTGGTTGTGTATTTGAATGGATTGTTGGTGATGGGGTTATAAGGTTTGATTAAGGGGATGAGGGCTGTCGAATGAGGGTTGTGGGGAGCTTGAACAGCCAGCAATGGCAGTCGAGATCTGTTGGAGAGTGATCTCGACAGTTGCCAAAATTGGTGTTGGTGTGAATTAAAGCTATAGGGTTTTTCAATAGGAGTCAAACCGCTGGAATAGAAGTAGAGGAGGAGAACTAGTGGTGGAAGAGGCTGCTGGCGCTGGAGCTGGTGAGGTGAGGGAGACAACTATTTGGTTCGTGGGCCTTAGGCCGAAATCTATTTGGTTTGGGCCGGTTTCAGTTTTGGGGCTTTAGTTTTTAGTTGTTGGGCCGGACCAGTTTTGTTAAGTTTTGGACCAGTTATAGTTTAAGTCTTGGGCCGGTCCACATTAGTTCAAGTTGCTTTGGGCCAAGTTTCTTTTGAGTTGGGACCAGTTTGGTTTAGTTCTTTGGGCCTGATTCTATTTGGTTTGGTTGGGCCAGTTCTATTTTGTTTGGGTGGGCCGAAATAAGTTAGTTGTTTGGGCCTTTTCAGTTTAGTCTTTGGGACAAAATTTCATGTATTCTTTGGGCCGGTTTCTAATTTTATGTGGGCTGGTCCTTATGTCCCCAATTGGGTTAGGTTGAATAAATAAGTTGGTTTTAGACTTTTGGGCTTGGGCCAAAACTAACTAGTGTTTTCTTTGGGCCAGTTTCTAAGTTTGTTTTGGGGCCGGTTCATATAACTTAATATAGATCCAAATGAGGCCTTTAAATAGTTAGACTTTTGGGTTTTGTTTTTGAGCATTGATTATGGACTTTTGACTGTGTAACTTGTGCTACGTTTTATGTTGTAAATTTTATGGTCAAATGTAATAATAAAATGTTGTCGAAAATTGTATAATCTTGTTTGTCATTATCTAATTAAGATTTGACGTGAGAAGTGTGTAAAGCATATAAATATTGAGTTCACATAACTATATTGAACGAATACATTACATGATTGATTATTATTATGAGTTGCTACTTAAATGAATTGTAGTATTTATGAATGCTTGAGATATTCCATATGGTGTAGTGCAATATATGATTGGCACGTGAAATAATAAGTTTAGAGATTTGATATAGAGATGCTTGGATATCGTGCAATGAATAGTATTGGCTCGTGATAATGTAGATTTTTATTATAACGAGAAACGTTAAGCTTCAGTGCAATTAAGTGTACTGGCATGAGATAGAACAAGAATTATTATTGAGATTTTCCAAATATGGTGGCTTAGTGTAATAATTTATTTGGCACGTGATAGAGTGAAATTATTATGAGATATATATGTATGACACCTGAATAAATTACGTAACGAAAATCCTGAAACCCAGCTACCACAACTAATGTGATTTGCCCTTGTGATGGGCGTATTTGATATGATTGGCCCTTCCGGTGTTTCAGTGAATCTGAATGGCCTTTCTGGCGTAATTAATTTGATTGGCCCTTCTAGCGTTTCAGTGAATTTGAATGGCCCTCCTGGCATAGCCGAATAGTAGCTTGAATTATTCCGTTCACAAATTTAGAACGAGACGTGTGATATTTTATGCCGAATAGTGGCAGTAATCACATAATGGCTTTTGTGTGAGGGTTACCTGGTATGCGATATCCCGCTTAAGGTAGCTACGCACGGAGTGGTTTATTATGTGAGGGGAGGCATGTGGATGTACATGTTCGGCGTTGGGTAGCGATTATGGTAGCCAGGGAAACTAGGTAAGACATAGATACGACGTGATTTTAGGGACACGCAAAGAAAGCCTTATATAATATAATTATGGTAATATGTTGGTTAATGATATATCTTTAAATTTATGATTGTATATGGTTTTGCAGAAGGGTGGGTCAAACTAATTACTTGTGCAGAGACGACCCACTTTGTAATTGAGCATAAAATGCGGTAAGTATAGAATATGCTTGGCTGGTTATTAGTTTAGTTAGAACCTAAGGCGCCTCGGTGGAGAAACTAAATGGCTTAGTATTAGTGTTGGGAAGCTAAGGCGCCTCAATGGAGGAACTACATGCCTTATTTATTATGCGTATGGTTTGTTGTGTGGTTGGTGGGAAGTTAAGGCGTCTCAGTAGAGGAACTACCTGCCTTAATTATTGTACTTAAGGATGTTGTATTATTCGTGGATGTTAAGGCGCCTCGGTGGAGGAAATAACTGCCTTATTTAGTGTGTAAATATATGTATAAGTATATATTGTATTTTAGGGCTACTCACACCAGCATTATTTATAATGTTGACCTAATTTGCATGTTTGCTTATCGAGTGTGTTCATTAAATGAACATAGTTGATAAGTCTTGACAGGTTTAATGTTGAAGAAGGTTGGTTGTTGCTTGTGGTTTGCATTAGCGTCGCATTCAGGATATGTTTTGTTTTCCCTTAAGGTGTAATAGATTTTAGTTGAGACAAACGTTGTTTTATATTTTCAGTTGTAATTATAACTAAAGAGGGTTGAAAGGAGATTTGTAACTTAATCAGATTTGTGAATTTTTGTAACAAAGAGGACTTTTGTTTAATTTGAAATTTTTATTGGTTTTTAATTATCCGCGTATTTAAACTGATTATAGGTTTTTGGAAGTGGAGAGTGCATCACACCTCGAAAATTGAATAGTCGGGAACAAATATCGTTTTTCCGAATTCTGTCAAAATTCGGGGTGTGACAGTTGTGCTAGAGTGTTTATATTCGAAAACTCTGTTATTTCTTTCCCGCCATGTCCAATATATGAAACCTATGAATAGTAGCCTCACCACATCTTGGAATCCTCCCTTTCCTGCTGATTTATCTTTTAACCACTCCATCTCTTGCTGACATGTTCATGCTTGCAATCTATTATACCCAGCCCTTACCAGTAATCCCGACCATATTTCTTGCCCATAGCTACAGTGGAAAAATAGGTGTTCTTCTGTTTCGATTCCTACATTACACAGTACGCAAGACTCTGAATCCACTTTACCCCACTGTTTCAACCTCTACCTTGTCTTCAACCCATCACTCAGACACAACCAGCTTATAAACGAAAACCTCGGTATCCTGTTTGTGAACCAGACGATGCTATGCCAATCAGTTTTCTGTCTTGTTTGTCTCATACTCATATGTTTCTTTCATCCCATACACTCCTCCCAAAGTTACAAACCATATCACCTCATCCTCCCCTGTGTGGAGCTTCACCTCTCCCTCAATACCTTGAATCAAATCAAGGCAGTACACCCTAAATGGTTGCGGTATTTGCCACTGCCCATTCTTTATAAAACTCACAACCTTTGCATTCCTGTTACAAGCTTATACATAAGTAAAATTTAATGGAAACAAGTCCTTCAAAATGCATGCTGGATGCCATGGATCACTCCACAAGCTTGTGTTCTGCCCGTTCCCAATCAAGTGTAACACCATTCCCTCTGCCACATCTCTATCCTTTAGTATATTCCTCCAGCCCCATGAACAGTCATTCGGAATTTTCATGTCCCAAAAATTCCTTCCTTTGATCAGATTCTTCTTCACCCATTGAACCCATATTGTATCCTTGTTACTTATAATGTTCCAAATGTGTCTCATGTTTGTTGCATGATTTGTCACCTCCAAGGATCTGATTCCAAGCCCTCCTTCATTGAATGGTAAACATACATCCTCCCAACTCAGTAGGGCATGAGAAGTACCCCCATTTGGACCAGTCCAGAGAAAGTTTCTGCACAACCTATCTATCTCTTCAATGGCCCTCTTCAGAAGAACAAACACTGATAACCAATAGATAGTCAAGTTGTTAAGCACAGATTTGATCAATTGAAGTCTTCCTACATAGGACAGAAATTTGCTCCTCCAACTCTGTATTCTATTTGTTACCTTTATCATTAAAGACATACAATCCGTAAATGACAATCTTGTAGTAATGAGAGACACACCCAAGTACTTAATTGGTAAAGTCCCTTGTGGAAATTCTAGTGCATTTCTAACATTTTCACAAAGTCTCTCATTCATCCCAGTGCAAAACAACTAACTTTTCTGAATATTAGCTTCTAGTCCATAACACATACTAAAATAGTTTAGAGTTTCCCTTAAAGTAAGTGTTGTATCTAAGTCCCCATGCATGAATACAATTAGATCATTCGCAAATGACAAATGAGTAATAACAGGATCTTGGCATCTATAATGTAGCTTGTAATCCCCCACTATAACACTGTGCATCAGAAGGTCTATAAACAGGTCCATTACCAGTACAAACAGGTACGGTGACATGGGGTCCCCTTGCTTAACACCCTTTTTTCCTTTAAAGTACCCATATGGTGATCCATTAATCATAATAGAGAAGTGTGGTGTTTGAATGCATGCCATAACCCACCCAATGAATCTAGATGGAAACCCAGTCTTTTCATAGCAAACTCAATTGTTTCCCACCTCACTGAGTCATATGCCTTCTTCAGATCTATCTTTGCTGCCATCCTTGGTGGGTACTCATTTCTATGATAATTATAAAGTAACTCATGAGACATTAAGATATTATCTTGTATACTTCTACCCGATATGAAGGCTGATTGGTACAGAGACACAATCAAAGACATTATATTCTTCATTCTGATAGTCATAATCTTAGTTATGCACTTGTATATTACCCCATAACAAGATATAGGTCTATAATCACTTAAGGAGGTCGGGCTAAGTGTTTTTGGTACCAAAGTAACATAAGTCGAATTAACTTCCTTAAGTAACATACCTGACACAAAGAAGTTCATTACTACCTTTACCAAGTCATTTCCAATGATCCTCCATGCAGATTTAAAGAAATGTGATCCAAACCCATCACCTCTCGGAGCTTTGTCATTGTCATTTCATGATAATGCTTCCACTATTTCATCTCTAGTAACTTCCCTGTCTAACTCCTCTTTCATACCCCCATTCAGTTGGTACTTAGGTTGTATGTCAGTGAATATGGTAAAATCCAGCGCAGTAAGTGATACAGGACTATATAGGTCCCTATAAAACTCAACACACTCCCTAGATACCAATCTCCTCTGTGTCCTCTACTACCTTGTTATCACCATCTCTTAAGCAAGTTATCTTGTTCATCATTCTCCTTGTTTGGACTAACTTGAAGAAATAAGTAGTGTTATCATCCCCAAGAGTAATCACTTGATCTCTTGATTTCTGCTTACCTGCTGATTCTTCATTCAAGGATGCCTTCACAAACTCCCCAATTGCCACTCTCTCCTCTTGCATCAGATCCTTACTCATAGGTTGCTTCTGTAACTCATCTTATACCTCATTCACTCTCTTCTTTTCTTTTTCAAGTTTGTCCTTCACATTCCCCACTTTGTCTCTATTCCATTCTATCAATGCTTATTTAACATACTTGAGCTTCTTCATGAACATATACATAGGGTTTCCCATAACTGGTGTCAACCAAGCATTTTCCACAACATCCATGTATCCCTCTTCCTTAGACCAAAAGTTTATCACTACTTGCTGGATCCGATGAAGGTGATTATACAGTTTCTCATGGTCTAAACCATGATAATCGGGTAACAATCCGAGAACGTTGGGCGGGATTTGAAAATCACCCGCTATTGTCCTCGAGTTTGATGCAGGAAGATGGTATTTCCTGTAAAGCAGTATAGAAGTCTGAAAGGGGCTTCTCTGCTGGAGGATTTTCTTCGGCCATAACTATGGGAGTTAATTGCAACAGAGGCGCTTGATGAGGTTGGTTTATGGAGGAAGAGCTTTTTAAAGGTGATAACTTACGCGATTGTCTATAGTATTTTCTTTGACAATAAGTATGTTCAAATTCCTTACTATGACCAGACCGTAATCTCATGCAAGCACAAAATTTAGGTGGAGGCACACAAGTAAAGAATTTATTTACATGTATTTTAGCATTGACGTAAGCATGCATCTGAGTTGAGCATCGTAAGCCTGAGCGTCTGCTAATGTTAGCAGCCAAGAGAAGAATACGTGTGTATATATACAAACAGCAAGGTAACAAGAGAGATATGAGGGAGCTTTTTCGTGCAAGTACATTCTTTAATTAGAGAACCTCAATCTTTCAAGTTTACTAGACATTTGTTAGAATATATATATATATATATATATATATATATATATATATATATATATATATATATATATATATATATATGCCTTGTCCTAATTATTTGTAAAATTCGTTATCATTATCAATAAAATTTCCACTTTAATATATAAATATATATATTAAAGTGGAAATTTTATTGATAATGATAACGAATTTTACAAATAATTAGGACAAGTGTGCAATAAGCTGCACCTGTTTTTTTTTTTCAATTTACTTATCGATTTAGGAATTATACAAACATCAATATTACAGATTATGCAATCAAGTAAGTAATTTTTATTTTTTTATTATGTTTTTTATTTTTTTATTTGTTATTAAGTCACGAATTATATAGACAATAAAGGCACAAAGTAGGCAATATATCTCTCAAAGTAGGTAGCTACAAAAACATGATATAGGCAACAGTGAGAACGTACATGAAACACAATTTACAAGTTCTTAACATGTGTAACAACCCAAAAGCTAATCATGCTATATATATATATATATATATATAATATATATATACGAAACATGCGACGTATTACATACTGAATAATATACTATACTAAACTTCACGTGTGTTGGATAAAAATTTGATTTCATCAATACTTAGTGAGATTGTGAATGTCATATAGAGAGCAACTTCACCCCGAAAGGCTTAAAAATAACTTACCCAATTCAGAGTTTAACCCTCGTTGGAA
Organism: Coptis chinensis; assembly: GCF_015680905.1. Lineage (NCBI taxonomy): Eukaryota > Viridiplantae > Streptophyta > Magnoliopsida > Ranunculales > Ranunculaceae > Coptis > Coptis chinensis. The sequence continues at coordinate 50,710,377 of NC_141457.1, forward strand.
TGTTCTCATCTTTCTTAACAAAATCAAATTATTAAACAAAACATTCTACTCATATGTAAATATACGCTAAACATACAAATAATAGTATATATCATGCTATTATACACATACAAAATCCAAAACAGGATGCATCATATAAAGAAGTAAATTCCACTAACAAGTGTTAAGGGGAGTGGTAGGATTTGAAACTTGTTAGCCTCCCGCAATGCCGCCAAAGAAAAGAAGAGTCCAATTGAAATCCCGAAACTAGTTAAAGTCCTGATATATATGGCACAGAACAGAAGGTTCTGACCCTGAAAAATTAATCGTGAAATGACCAGATCAGTAGCACATGCGACTCATCTAGTAGCGCTCGCGACCAAAGCTGTCATGTCAGCGACAAATATAGTAGCGTTCGTAATCATATGCAGACTGCAGCACTTCAATTTTTTATAGTTGGCTGATAAGTGTCTGCAGGTCCTTTTGCAAGCCTGGTTCAGAGGTACCTGTATGCGGAAAAAAATTCACAGTACAACAATCAGTAACAAAACTGGATACGCAAACGAAAATTGAAACTTGAAAAATGAAAGAGATGAGATAGAAGGGTAGGAGAGGGGGAGGGTTCCCCGTTGAGCTATTCCAGTTTGGTTGTGATGTTCCTTGAGTCTTTAGGCTGGCAGCGGCACCATTTGATGATTGCTTTTTTGTATGTATAAGAAAATGGATCGCACACACACTCAAATACAATTATTCAATATACCTCGCACATGTGCACGTTGACATATAATCCGAGCAAGGGTTTCACCCCAAACCTAAAGTTCTGAACACGTGTCTATCGTTCAATAGAACCTACTCTCTAAGGAACTTGTGAGAAGGATTTTTGGTTGATGTTGATTATGCACTAATATCCTAAAGATTACTTAATTATGCAAGTTACCTAAACATACAAAATTTAATTAAGTGAAGGCAAATAAATTAGGGTTAATTAGAGATACCCCCCCCCCCCACCATCTAACAGCTCCGTCAGTTATACTTTTTATCTCCCCCCCTCCTCTCCCCCCCCCACCCCCGGCAAAATACCATTATTCACATTTTCTGGTTTCCAACGTGGATTCCACTAGTCCACGTGTCATTTTCATTTTAGTTGAATTAAATTCTACTCAAAACTCAGTTTTCTCATCAAACTCAAATAACTAATAAATAAAAATGCCACTTCTGATGACATATTTAAAAAAAAATAAGGTTATGCACTTTTGATGACATACTTTTGGCAGACCACTTGAAACTCTGAAAACATCTTCCTCTGTTCGGTGTCATTGAGCTGAATAGAAATATTGATGCATATGCCACAAACAGTGTCATACTTCATGTCATTCTGAGTTGCATACTTCTGCCCATACTCTCGGGTGCTTCATAGTGAGGGACAATAACCCTAACACATACTTCCATAGCAACTGAAGCTTGGGAGAGAACTACTGCAAAGTTTGGTCAAAACAAAGTATTATTTCTCGAAAAGTACTAAAGCCAAAAATTCTTGTTAATACAAGGATAGTTACGAAAAGTCTAAATCCATAACATTTTTTGGAACCCTTTTATACCACTTCACGATCCTTGGTGATAAAAGTAAAAAGACAGTTTTCTACCTAATGAATAATGACTTACGCTAGGAATAGGAAAACTAATTATTCTACATTTAGATCAAAGTTTCTATTCTTGATTATCTTATAATAACGTGGAGTCAGAATTCGTTCCACTCCTAGTTTCTTAGACCTAATAATTTCTCTAAATTAAACAATCCTACAATATCAATGAGAGCAATAATTTAGTTATACTAATATGGTGAAATTAACTAATTTAGATATTCTAACTTATACTATAGCAATTTAATACTAAGATTTAATACTAAGAGGTGAATGAGAAGAAGATATTAGGGGAATTTGATTCCACCTTGATTAATTATTAATATGCAAGTATAGATTTGTTGTAATCCTAATCTTTATGTTTTCACATAAAGGTTAGGTCTTTTTAATCCCTAATTATTCATGATAATCTCTACCAACTAATAATTAGTATGTAAGGCAATGTAAACCCATTCTCATGGTGAATTAACTACCTTCTAGAGTGGAATAAATTACTACAACCATTCTATACTAACACATCAAAGCTTCAATCAAACCCCTCTAATGAAGGTTTAGCTATGAATCATGAGACTATCATAATTAAAAGAATAAGAATAAGAATAAGACATAATTAAAACAATATAAATAACTTGGCTTTATTAATGGTGTCTAGGCTAGAAAAACAATAACTAGGGTTTAAAACTAAAAACTAATGATAGCAAGCTTAATTAACTAAGGGGTTCTTATTCTAAGTAATAGGGAGGAGGTCTAAATTAATTATATCTAATGGAAGGGTTAGAGAATAGAGTTTAGCCTTAGTCCTCTTTATATAGGAGAGGGCTAGGTTTACAATTTCATGTATGGGCCTTGAAACTATATTTTAGGCCATTAAATCAAGCCCAAAACCTAATTACTTAAGTAAAAAAAGGGTTTCTCTACTGAAAATTATTGTAATAGCCTTTTCATCTATTTTTACTTCTCTGATTTGATCAAGGCATTGACCATTAGAAATCTCTTTTCGAGCCGGTCGTTTTGATATATAATAGGCCCAATTCCGAGGTCTGAGTCCAACGATACGGCCTGCGAAAGTTTTGTTGACTTTTATGGTCTATTTCTGCCCGCATTGACTTTGACTTTTCAGCTTTGACTGGGCTTCTCCTTGAATCTTGGCCTTTAATCATAGAATTTATTAGAAACCAACCTTTGCTCTTTTCTTTTGCAAAAGTGACATATTTTTTCATATATTTGACTCTAGTACCTGAAATACACAAAAGCACGTAAATAGTACTAACTCTTATTTATTATACACATAATTGGTATAAATGTAATATTATTAAGGGGTTAAAACTACAGTTTTGGGCTCTTATCAAACCACCCCCAAACAGCATTTTGCATGTCCTCAAGTAAATTTGAGAAATCAAAATAAGTGACCAAAAAGGAGTTCTAACTAATCTCTTTTCGCCGAGTGCAATTGCATTGACCATTTGCAATAAGGCATTAAACCACGTATTAGGAATTCCCTAGTGGATGAGTTATAGCCTCGTGAGAGTTTTCTAGAGAAGGTACTCACAAGCTTCATTTATACTACGACGACTAAGAAATAAAATTACTGTTTTCTTATTTATTCTCAGATATCTATACATCTCACTAGCAATGAATACAGAATAATCAATTCAAAATCTAAGCTAATACGTGCATAATAATCAATCATCTATGGATAAACATATATATAATGAACTATGCTATGAAATGCAATAACAGGTCTGTTTCTAAAACTTTGGAATATCGTCATTAAGTAGGTCCTTACAAATATGTCAAGACAAAAACACTCTGATTTTTTCACTCAAGTTTCGTTCACTCCAGTGCGCAGTGGGCACACTTTACCTTACAAACTCAATGACATATAAGGAAGCCGAAGTCAATCGAACACATCTGCCACTTATTATCACACTAACCTATTCCTAATTGAGCTAGATGTCTTTATTAGGTGTTGCGGGGATTAGGTGATGGTTTAAGAATGAAGGAAATGGATATTCAAAAGGATAAGTCTGAGATAATAGAGTCTTCAAAATATATAACTAGAGAAAACCTTGTTCTTACTTTGCTTCTACACTTTGTTTCCATCCTTAGCCATTTTTTTCTTTTTCTTTTGGCTTTTGACTTTTTTGATTCTATTTTTGGAGTTCTAACTTTTTATTTTTTTTATTTTTTATTTTTCTTTTCTTTGGATGGAAACTTTCTTTTCTTTTCTTATTTGAAGCAACTAACAAATTCTTGGTATTCCACAGGTCTTTCTCTTTTCTTTTCTTCATTTCATCTCTATTCTCAGACTCGTTAAAAAATGGGTAGGCTAATTTTATTTTTATTTTGTTTTTGTAAAAGGGTAAAGAATTTATGGTTTATGAAAAGGCTAAAGAAAGGCTCAGAGGGGCGACTAGCGGAAAATAATTTCAATAGGTTTGAATTTCTGACTATATCGATCCAAAAAGGGTTTAAATTCTCACTTAGGATATGGTATAGTGATCAAGCAAGTGGATATGTGATTTCTCTATTCGGAATTTACTTCTCCCTTGTGTCATTACTCAAATATTTCACTCATATAAGGCTTTAAGGCTATATTCTCACAGGATTTGTATAATAAGTACTCTAGCCTAGATTTCAGAAACTTACTGCCAATACAAACATAGATGCTCATGCAATATATTTATGGAAAGATGCAATGACTATTATCTACATATTAACCTAAATTTCTAAAAATTATTCTAATTTAAGAGCTAACGTAAAACTTCTAGACTAATATCATCATGGAGAAAGAAACAATACAAATATTCCTAAGTGCATAGTATAAATACCTTTTATTTATTTATTTATTTTAAATTTACTAGAAAACAAGTGCATATTATACATATATATATCTTAATATGTGTCTTTAATTACGCGTGTTTCTATGCCACCCCCAAACAAAAACATGTTTTGTCCTCAAAGTATAGAAATAAGAAGGATATAAAATACCATGGAAACGCGTGAAAATTTTAGAACACCTGCAAAACAAATTTAGAACATACTAATATAGATAAATAAAAATAGACGCAACTCTATATGAGTTTCATCCGTTATGGGAATAACAAAATTTTAATTGCTTGGGACATAAGCAGACACTAACAAAAAGTAAAACTTACCTCATATCCATCATTTAAGCGTTGTCCTCCTCTTCTATAAGGAAGTGAAGTTCCTTTGCATCCTGCCAAGCCATGATAATTTGTCAGGCCTCACAAAATTTATCATCTACCTTTGCTAACCTGTTAAGCGCCACTTGGTCAGATGGGGTGTAAGATGCAACCCAATTAGGTTGTAGCCTCCACCCCGGCCAAATCATCACACGAAAAGAGCGTATAATGCAATTGGTGGGTCTCACAATGTCAGCACCAACCCAATCCGTGAAATGGGTACAGAACTTAGGAAAGAAAAATAGCATTATGCGGCAAACTAAGACAGGTATAAGAAGGTACTTATGCTTCATACTATGGGCTCCTGCTAAACTAGACACTAATGTCTGGGGAAGGTCATAGAGCATACGTCCCTCAACTAGAGCAAGGAAGACATCATAAGTGGCGTTATTCGCAGAAAAAAAAACGTCATTCCCCTAAGATATTCAGCATGATAAAGAACATAATAGTGCCCATGTTAAGGGACAAGCTACCAAGGGCTACATTATATTGCCCTTGGTCCTCTATACAAAAAATCCCTGCCCCATAGGTCTCATGCAAATACTCATAGTTGTAGATATATATATATATATATATTATCAGCCACATAGCCCCATGAGTTTTGGATTTCAGCAGGCATAGACAGTCTAATAGCAAAGGCCAACAAAAACTTGGTTAAGCCTATTATTACATCATCAATGGTGACAGAGAACACTTGTTCCCCATACGGTCGATAAAAGAACTTACAATGATCATAGAAATAAGCAATAAGTGCAGGAGAATAAGTTCCATCAGCACTTACCATTAGAGGTTGCCATCCTGCCTGTACAATCAAGTCACGGAACCAGTATCCATAGGTGTCGCTCTCAAGAAATTCTTCAAAGGACTGCTCCGGTATGATTTGAGGAGATTTCATGGCAACCAAATACACTACTAAACTCCTAGAAGTGAGTGTGGAAAACCCTAGAAAACATAACTAGAGGTGTGTTGAGGTCAGGGCATGGGCGCGCTCAAGATAGCCGATGGAAGGCTGCGTAGGCTAACTTTTGACTCTCTGCGTTCCTCATTGCGGAGCTCTGTATAAGGCAATAGAGGGCGTCGTGTTCGAAAGTGTTGTTTGTAGGTATCAAGTGAGAGGTGAATTTTAGAGGTGTTGTATGAATTTTAGAGCATCCCATGTATTTATAGAGCTCTAGTTTCTTAAACAAAGGTCCTCAAGGTTCCCTAATGGATACGGAAAGCGATGGAATAAGAAAAGGCTTCTAAAACCAAAATAGAAACAGGCTCCAAAATCAAACCTAAAGCTTTTAGGCTAGAATTAAAAATAGCAGTCATCCAAATTCTAATCCTTAAGGTTGCACAAACCCAAAGTAGCTACTTCTAGCTACACCATATTAGCAACATGCTCACACAAACCATATTCTCAACCTTGCAATATTAAATTCCAAAAACAAGTGGATAAGGTAAAATACAATGTTAAACAAATAATACCACCCCCAAACAAGTCGGGAAGGTGGGATTCATGAAAAATAGATAGCATGCTCGGACAAAAATTAAACTAACTTGAAATTTAAATAACAACCAAATACATAATCCAATATTAACTACTTAACTAAACAACTGAAAATAAAAAAAAATTATTCTACTAAAAACATGGAAATTTCCTAAAACAAAAATAATATAATCAACAACTAGCCACAAGATGAGGTTGGGCCAGAGCCATACGTCCTACGTCAACGACGCTCATGCCTTCCAGAGTCAGCAAAAGAAGAACTCGCATGAGGTGGCAGGCGTCGTAGAACTTCGACTTGAAACGTGCGTTGTTGCTCCATAAAAACATCCATGGCTTCCCAATGCGCATTATTACTCTAGACAAGAGTCTCCATGTTAGCCTGGAAGTTTGCTTGGATACGGACAATAGTACCTTGCCTAGTCTAAATAGCCTCACAGAGGTCATTTAGAGAATGTTGGCCTGTACGAATCGTCTCATACTCGTTATGGAGAGTTCGCAGGCCATGATGAAGTAATGAGATGTGGTCTATATCCGTAGTAGCTCTTTTGTAAAGTATCCACATCAAAACATGTCGTGTCGTCCTCATCTTCCTCATCCGATACCATCTCAGCACCCTTAACCTCAGGCAAATGCTAATCCCTCTGATAAGCACCCAAAAGTGTATTATGAAACCCCATTGAGACATATAAATTTGGTTAATTATGTGTTTAATAATCACGAAATAAATATGTTTTCATCTTTTTTCACTATGTATTTGCAAAGAAACATGGAAATATTGGTTAAACCTCGCGATAAAGCACGAGGAACGGCGTATATATGAATTCTTCCAAATCATGCGAAGCATCAAACTTCCAAAGCTCCTACCTCTCGAACCGGGACTCGAATCACGACAATCGGGCTTATGAATTCTACGATAGGCGGGAAGTTGTAAACTGCCCAAAATACCGGACCACCATCGATCGCATATGGACCCACTATCTTGGGGCCATAAGATTGGATGAGTCATCAACCATGGAGCATGTCAAGACAAAAATAACAAATTATTGGTGCAAAGTTGATACCTTGCATGTAATAAATTAATTAGGTGTTAATAGTGAAAAAAAAAGGCAAGGTGTCACTTTGTTTTAATGTGGTGGATAAAAATGAATTAATGTGGTTTGATGATTCACGTGGGAGGAAATGAGATTTCTCTCAAATGGAGAAGAAATTAGACAAGGGTGGGGACACTCCATTTACTCCCTTGACTTATTTTCCTCACATGACATTATTTTAGTTCCTTAGTGAAAAAAAATCAAAAGTTAGTTTTTAGTTTTTTAAGAAGCTTGTAATAGTTTTAATGGAGGAAACACTTGTTTTCTTCTAGAAAATAAATATATCAGTGAGTTTGATTGTTTATCTTCTTCTTTTCTCTCTCTCTTTTTGTTTTTTTTAGTTTATAAATCCTTGTCCCAAGGATCATGAGCTAACTTCCTTTTGGGAGTTAATCCAACTCATGTGAGGGTAAATCAATTTTGTTGGTTTGGTAGGTTGTTAGGAAGAACAACTAGCTCTACACCCTATCCCAAAATGATAGTTGGTGTAGTGTCTAGTTAGGAATCAAAGCAATGAGCTTAGAGATAAGTCATTGTTTAGTTCCACTTGCTAGCATGTGTGAGCTCTTAAGTGAGCCATACATGCTAGGGATCAAATCTTTTCTTCCATTAGGGGCTTGTCTATGAGTCTAGGAAGGATCAAATAACCTTTTTCAAATCAACATCTAATGATAGTTTCACACGAGGAAGATTAACTCTCCACCTTTTCTTTCAAATCTCTATTTTGGTATTAAGTGCATGTTTTCAAACTTTAATGTCTTTCTTAATGTTTGTGTAGGAAGGAAATCCTAGTTTTAATATTATAACCTTACTCCTTAGTTCCCTTAATTGTAACATCCAATTTGTAGTTGTTCTAAACTTTAGGTTAGTTCGAATCCTTATTCAAACTCTACGAAATGAAGATCGTGAGTAAGGAACCTTGAGTGCTTTTGCATCAATTTAGAGAGTCCAAACCTCTAAGTAGTGTTAAAACAAGCATATATCAAATGGCGCCGCTGCTGTTCTAAAGCCGTAGAACTTGTGCTACAGATCGGAAGTTGCATCAAGGGGGAACCCGCATTCTCTTCCTTCATTTCCTTTTCGTTCGTTTACGTTTTTTTTTATTAAAATTTGTATTTTTCCCTCGAAATAGACCTGTAATCTCACAAATTTTTCGTTCCACTTCCAGGTACCAAAAGTTAGGACTGGGAAACAACAATTCAAGCGATTATAAGAGTGCTGTATAAAATTGAAATCATTCTGAATTAACTGACACGCGCGGCGTCAGATCGAAGTCACGCGTCGCGCAGCCTAAATATCTGGCCCTCAGACTGAAAAATTCGATAATCCTTTGGGATTAATCGCGATCGGCAATTGAAACGCTTTGTTTTGAGTTCAATGGCTAAAAAGCGGAAGCTACGTGTTCCAAATTTTCAGATATTATTGTCATTTTTTTTTTGTTTTTTTTCTGCATGTATGCCATGTATATAGTATTAGGAAAAATTTATGGATTATTATTTACGATAGCCTAGAATTATGCTGAATCATGTGAATATGCTGTGAATATATATATCGCGGTTAACTGGTCATGAATTACATATTAATGTATATATACATACAAATGGAACTGTTTTGCATGGTTATCTATATATCTATATCTAAGTCACATGTTTAGCATATATATTACCGAATGAGTGATTATTTGCATGTTAGCATCTATAACTTAAGAGTTATACATAGTAATTAGGATGTGTTTTGGTATTTTGGCCATAACTTTGGCTACGGTTCTCTGAATCACGCGTGTGAGCTCAATTCGGAAAGATCTCGACGGCGTGCACGCTGTCTCCACCAAGCTTTGCTCGGTGGAGGTCATTTTCGAGGTCAATACAAGAGTCGTATTTTAGTTTAGATATAATACTTTGCATGTTTAGTTTTGTCATCTATTCTGCGTATGTATACTATATTCGTATGCTAATGTATTTAGATACGTATGAGTGATTCAAATTAATCTGCATTCTCTTGTTGATATCACGCTTACATAATATCGATTTACAAATTAGCGCATACATATATATTGACTTGATGTATATTTGCCTGCACGTATGGAAATATTTATCGATGACACAAGCTTGCCTATTCGTATAGCTATACGTATGAGTAGAGTATCTTCACATACTACTGCACCTAGTATTGTATGAGTAGATCGTATTTGCATTTTTGTATTTTAACCCTTGCATAAATCTCTAAAAAAAAAAAATTAAAATTAATACCACCTTTGCATAAATTTTAATTCCATAAATCTTAAATCATATTCCAATGGTGTCTAGGAAACTTGAAAGATTGAGGTTACTTAATTAGAACCGTGCTTGCACGGAAAGCCTCCCTCATATCTCTCTTGTGACCTGACTGTTGGTTTATGCACACGTATTCCTAGCTTCACTGCTACGTTAGCAGCAGCTTAGGCATATGTTGTTAAACTCTAATGCTTAAGATAATAATAAAATTCAAGTCCTACTAAATTCCTTCTGTAAGTTAGATCTAATTTTATGCTTGCATGAGATTAAGGTCTGGTTCCACTAAAGAAATTGAACATACCTATCGTCGAAAAAAATACGATAAGCAATTGCGTAAGTTTTCACCTAAAAATTGTTCTTCAACTGCTAATTACCTTCATCACAATCCTTCGTCGCCATCAACTTCTGTCATTATGGCCGACGATCCTCCACCAGCAGAGAAGCCCCTCTCGGATTTCTATACTGCATTACAGGAAGGACCTTCTTCCTGCATCAAACTTGAGGACATTGTCGGTGATTTCCGTATCCCACCAAACGTTTTCAGTTTGTTACCTATATATCATGGTTTGGAGCACGAAAAACCTTACAATAATCTTCGTCGGCTTCAACAAGTGGCAACAACATTTCACCATCCAGCAGTCTCTAAGGAACAACTCTTGCTTCGACTGTTTCCATTCACTTTAGCGGAAAAAGCGTCAATCTGGCTAGCAGGACAACAACCACAGTCCATAGACACATGGAATAAACTAGTTCAAGCTTTTATGCTTCAATTTTACACTCAGAAGAAAACAACTGAAATGCTTCAGAAAATTCAATTCTTTCGTCAAAATCCTCATGAATCCTTTTACGAAAGCATGGAGTCATTTTTGATCTTCGTTAGAATGTCCTCATCACCAACCGACAAAGCCGTCCTTGTTCGCTCATTCTTTAATGGTCTTTTCGATCATCAAAAAGAAACTCTTGATATAATGAACGGTGGTTGCTTCATGGACAAAGGAGCTACGAAGCTTATACTTTTCTTGAAAAACAAGCAAAAAAAAAAGGTACACACCGGGGTACACCGAAGTCGCCTCGGTCATCAAAGGACAATGTTATAAAGGCCACATCTATTTTTGAGGTAAAACCCGATCCCGAAATAAAAAATTTGATAGAATCCCTAACTAAAAAAGTAGATGCCCTTGCAGTTCAAGTAAACGATCAACTACCAAAACCAGTCATGAACGTTGACACCGCCCCTTGTGTCCTTTGTCTTAGTCCTGACCATCCTGATGCATATTGTCCCTTGTTATATGCTTCCCCTACTCAACAATCGGAGGAGGCATGTGCATTCAACATTCCCAATGCACCGTGGAGACAACATCCGAATTTAAACTTGGCCAAAAATAACCAACAAATGGGGGCTCCTCCAGGTTTCGCTAATCCACCTGTTCGCCCTACCAACAATTTTATTCCATACCGCCAAGGAAATAATCAACAATACCAACAAGGTCAATTTCCAAATAATTCCAATGCTAATTATCAAACCAACCGCAGCCTTGTTCCAGCTAATCCAAATCCCAACTATAATCAACAACTTCTAAGCAATAATCGAGAACTACTACCTATTGCACAAGCTGCGCCAACCATTACGGATAGGACAAATGAGACTTTCTTGGCTTACATGAACCAACAGTCTCAAATTTTAACGTCTATCCAACAATCACTTCATCAATTAGCGCAAGAAAAGAGTCAGAAAGGCGTGTTTCCTGCACAAGCAGTTCCAAACCCTAAACCAACAAACACAGCCTTTGAACTTACCAATGCCCCTGGTCTAAGCACCCCCAACCAAGGTGAGGTGCATGCAATCACTACTCTACGATCTGGAAAAACTGTAGGCAATCAGATACGTATGCCAGATGATCAACCAAAGGAAAAAGAGGGTTCCAAGGAATCTATTTCTAATAATGAACCTACGGAAGATTCCCCAGATTCAACAAAGTCAACACCTCCGAATGTAGGAAACAAGCAAGTAGACCCCTTTGCCAAATTCCGCCCTAAGGCACCGTTTTCTGCACGCTTAGCAAAGAATAAACCTGATGAGAATTTTGCTGAAATTGAAGAGACTTTTCAAAATTTAACAATCAATTTACCTTTTCTCGATGCCTTAAAACTATTACCAAAACATGCAAAATTTCTGAAAGATATGTGCACCACAAAAAGGAGAACTAATGTTCATCAACAAGTGTTCCTCACTGAACAGTTTCCCTCCATCACCGAACACAATGGTATAGTAAAATACAAGGACCCTGGTAGACCAACGGTTCCATGCACCTTAGGTGACAAATACACGGCTACTGCGCTATTAGACCTAGGAGCTAGTATGAACTTACTTCCATATTATTTATTTAAACAACTAGGTCTTCATGAACTCAAACCTACCACCATGACTCTACAGTTAGCAGATCATTCCATAAAGTATCCAAAAGGAATTGTGGAAAACGTCCTGGTAAAAGTCCAAGATTTCTTCTATCCTGTAGACTTTGTTATTTTGGATACAGAAGTGGCATGCGATTCCATTCCTATCATTTTAGGACGTCCGTTCCTCGCCACTGCTAATGCTCTTATTAACTGTAGAGATGGTTCCATGATCATGTCCTTCGGAAATCTTTCGGTCGAGGTGAATGTGTTCAAGTTGATGAAACAACTTCGAGCCGACATTGATGGTGAAGTCAACGGGGTTGACAAAGATTCCGCAAGTATTTCACAAACTCTTTTCCCCGAAGATGAGGTGTACCAATTTCTTTCCTTTAGCGAATCTGAGTTTGAGGACGATGATTATACACAAGTAAATGAGTTATTAGAGTCAGTACCATTATTTTACCCTACAACAGTGATGTCAAGTAACTTGGATGATCATCAATCTGTTTACTACATGGATGATGACCTCCCTCAAGAATCTTTAATACCCACTCCGCCCACCCCTGATTTAAAACCTCTTCCTTCGGAATTAAAATACGCATGACTTGATGCGATGGTCGTCACCCGCCATTATTTCTTCACAATTGATCGACGATCGGGAAGCACGTTTAATTAATGTCATTCAACAACATCGTTCTGCTATTGGATGGTCCCTCGATGACATTAAAGGCATTGAACCTAATGTGTGCACCCATCACATACACCTGGAAGAAAATGCTAAGACGTCGCGTGAACCACAACGCGTCGCCTAAACCCTACAATGAAAGATGTGGTCCGAGAGGAAGTGTTAAAATTACTAGATCGCGGTATTATTTACCCCATCTCGATAGTGTTTGGGTGAGTCCCGTACCGTGGTTCCAAAGAAATCGGCATTACGGTTGTGCGAATCGATAAAGATGAATGCATTTCCGCCAGTATCCCAAATAAAATGGCGAATATGCATTGACTATCGCGAAACTTAATGCCGCCACCGTAGGATCACTTTCCACTTCTATTCATCGATCGATGCTCGAACGCGTTTAGCGGTCATGCCTATTACTTTGCTTTCTTAATGGTTATTCAGGTTATTTTTAGATAGTCATAGACCTGGCGATCAAGAAAAGACAACGTTCACCTGTCCATTTGGTACATTTGCATATAGACGAATGCCTTTCGGCCTTTGCAATGCACTTGGTACTTTCCAACGCTGCATGCTTCATATTTTCGATGATATGGTTGAACGGTTTATGGAAGTATTCATGGATCGACTTCTCAATTTATGGAGATTCTTTCGATAGTGTCTATCAAATCTTGAAAAGGTCTTTACACGTTGTGAAGAGAAAACCTTGTTCTTAATTGGGAAAAATGTCATTTCATGGTTACTAAAGGAATAGTTTTAGGACACATCGTTTCAAAGGACGGAATCGAAGTCGACAAAGCTAAGATAGAAAAAATTGCTTCACTTCCTATACCAAAAACAGTTCGAGACATTCGCGCATTCTTAGGACACGCAGGTTTCTATAGGAGATTTATTCAAGATTTCTCGAAGGTTGCTAGACCTTTAACCAATCTCCTGCTTAAAGATGCCATTTTTTATTTCAGTTTTAGTTGCAAACAAGCCTTTGAGATATTAAAAACCGCATTAACTACCGCTCCCATAATTTAACCACCTGATTGGTCTAAACCTTTTGAATTAATGTGTGATGCGAGCGACTATGCTATAGGAGCTGTACTAGGGCAACGCCGAGAAGATAAGTCAGTTGTCATTTACTATGCGAATAAAACCCTTAATGAAGCTCAACGTAACTATACCACCACTGAGAAAGAGTTTCTCGCCGTTGTATATGCGTTAGATAAGTTTCGTCCTTACCTAGTGGGTTCTCCAACTATTGTCTACACTGACCATGCGGCACTTCGTTATCTATTAGCGAAAAAAGATGCAAAACAAAGGTTGATCCGATGGATTCTCCTTTTGCAAGAGTTTACTCTCGAAATTAGAGATAAAAAAGGTAGCGAAAATGTGGTTGCAGACCATTTATCAAGACTTGTCAGTGATGTTGATACTGATACTGAACCTATCTGTGATTCCTTTCCGGATGAACACTTGTACTCTATTTTTTCGTCCCCTTGGTACGCCGACATAGTAAATTACTTAGTTACCGAGGAAGTCCCTTTATCTTGGTCTCGTAATGACCGGAAAAAGTTCTTATCCACTGTGAAATTCTATTTCTGGGATGATCCCTACCTCTTCAAGTATTGTTCAGACCAACTAATCCGCCGTTGCATTCCCGACTGGGAACACAACGATGTGTTATCCTTCTGCCATGAACAATCTTGTGGTGGTCATTTTAGTGGTAAGAAAACTGCGGCCAAGGTTCTACAATGTGGTTTTTATTGGCCAACACTGTTTAGAGATGCACATGAGCATTGCAAAGCATGCAATCGCTGCCAGCAGTTAGGTCGCATTACTCAACGCAATATGATGCCCTTAAATCCCATTCTAATTGTGGAAATCTTTGATGTATGGGGCATCGACTTCATGGGTCCATTTCCAAATTCTCATGGCTTCCTATACATACTTGTAGCAGTTGACTATGTGTCAAAATGGATTGAGGCATTGGCATGTCGTGCTAACGATCATAAAACGGTCGTTTTGTTCGTAAAAGAAAATATTTTCTCTCGATTTGGTGTTCCAAAAGCTATAATTAGTGATGGGGGAAAACATTTCTGCAATAAAATTTTTGAATCATTAGTAAAGAAATATGGAGTCACGCACAAGGTGGCAACTCCGTATCATCCTCAAACCAGTGGTCAAGTAGAAGTCTCTAATCGAGAAATCAAATCCATTTTGGAAAAAACTGTCAATCCATCTAGGAAAGACTGGTCTCTACGATTATATGATGCTTTGTGGGCATACAGAACAGCTTTTAAGACACCTATAGGGATGTCTCCGTATCGCCTCATTTTTGGAAAACCTTGTTGATAAGAGCCCAAAACTGTAGTTTTAACCCCTTAGCAGTCATACTTTTAGACCAATTATGTGAGTAATAAGTAAGAGTTAAGACTGATTACGTGTTTTTATGTATTTCAGGCTTCAAAGTCAATTATGTGTAGGAATGTGCCACTTTGATGAGATAAAGGAGCAATGGTTGGTTACTAAGGAGTTCGGTGATTAAAGGCCAAGATTCAAGAAGACCAAGCCTTTGTAAAGCCTGGTCAAAAGATGAAAAGTCAAAGTCCACGCGTAAAAAACAAATGCACAAAGTCAACAGAACTTCCGAAGACCATATCTTTAGACTCAGATCTCGGAATTGGGCCTACCTTATGTCAAAACGACCGGCTCAGAAAGAGCTTTCCAATGGTCCAAGCCTTGACCCAATCAGAGGAGAAGAAGTGGACGAAAAGTCTATTAAAGCGAACTGCAGCTGAAGAGGCCTTTTTGGACTGAAAGAATTGGGTTTTGGGCCTGATTCTCTGGCCCAAAACATGGCTCCAAGCCCATGCACGATTTTTGGATCTGGATGTATAAAAAACAAAAGCTTCACTCTTTGTTAATGGCAGTTAGGTTAGGAAGCTAATGTTAATGGAGTTTAGGGTTAGAAAAAGATAGATCTAGATTAGTTTTTAGATCTAGATCTAGTTTTGAATCTCCATTTTTATTAGTTTTCATTTCCCTTGTTTTAATTTAAAGTATTAAAATATTGTTATTGCTTCATTAGATAAATCAAGTAGTTTATTATTGATCAAATTCGATTTTGTCATTTATCTATTGCTTAGATCTAATTTCATTTCTTGGTTGTTAGTCATTTCGTAGTTATTGATGTTAGATTTTAATTATTGTTTGTTAAATTTCATAAAGTTAGAATCTTTAGATTTAGTTGTCTTAAATTTATAATTAGTTTTAGTTTAAACACCAAACACATCACTCTCACTGTTCCTTGTGTTTGATAAATTGAATTCTATTTAAGTCTTGAAGGTTTAAGAGTGGAACGAAATCCTTACTCGTTATATTGCATGATTATGTTTTGAGAGTAAGAAATATTGATTTAAACGTAAGAACGGTAGGATTACGTGTTCGTGTTCTTGTAGCATTAATATTTAGGATTCTATTGTTTTTACGGTTATCACTTGTCATCTGCCGGTTGAACTTGAGCACCGTGCTCTATGGGCCATAAAAAGCCTCAATTATAACACTAACGTGGCAGGCGAAAAGAGAAAATTGCAGTTAAATGAGCTTGAGGAAATTCAGAGTGATGGCTATGATCTCTCGAAATCCTATAAAGCCAACATGAAAAGAGTGCATGACAAGCACATATTGAGAAAAGAGTTCAAAGTCGGTCAAAAAGTTTTGATGTACAACTCAAGATTACACATTTTTCCAGGAAAATTAAAAACTCGATGGTCTGGTCCTTTCACTGTCTCTGCTGTCACCCCTTATGGGGCTATCTCTGTGAAAAACGTAAATGATGGTAGCGAATTTCAAGTAAATGGCCAGCACCTTAAACATTATCATGAGTTGCGCTCTCCAGATGTCGAAGAGACTCTACTCAATGATCCAGTCTACACAGACTAATAGATTCGCTGGTGTACTTTTTTTCCATGTATTTAAACAGGAAAAGTATGCCATTAGGGTAGCCGGGCCCTCTTCTATTTTCTTTTCTAAAAATCCCTAGAGTGTGTGGTTGCAAGCGCCGGAACCTTAGTCCACAAAAACTCTACTTCAGAACGGAGTATAAATGTCTTCTGATAATCGAGCAAACGTGCCTTCTAGAAAACAATGGGTACCAAAAATTTCAAATCCTTCTTTTTCTTCCCTTTTCTATTCTCTTCCTCGCAAACTCCAACTCATCATTTGGTGTAAATCTCACCCATCTCAAATTGGAAATGGTCGTAGTACTTTTGCTCGAAAGCGACGGGCGAAAAGGATGGGGTGGTGTATGAACTGTCAAACTCCTTTCTGTCCAGGTCTTGATCATCTATCCGAGATGAGCCGGTATAAGGTATATTATTGTCTGACACCAGCTCAGCAGGATAAACTTTGTCGTCGTCCCGTTATTCCCACAGGTTGGGAATCGTCTTGAGGATCTAACGTTAAAAGACTCACAATCGTCTTGAGGATCTGACGTTAAAAGACTCACAATCGTCTTGAGGATCTGACATTAAAAGACTCACATTCGTCTTGAGGATCTGACATTAAAAGACTCACATTCATCTTGAGGATCTGACGTAAAAAGACTCAACATGTATATACTCGTTTTTTTTTTAGCACCCAGAATGGTGCCCAAAGAGAGTCGTGATATGCACCATCGGAATTTCCTAGTTCGTACGGGCAATGGATTCCACCGGCCCAACCCCGATCAGTTTTCTATGTATGGATTGGCTTGGGTTTGAGGCTATACCATATGTACTAATGGTAATATTATTATTAGACCATTGCACATTGGTCAAGGATGGTACCGCCCCTGAACCCTAGACCCCCAAAACATAAAGGATAAGCCACACCGGCTGGATTGGGTTCGCCCGAGCCGACATGAAAGTTGCTGAAGTTAAGCTGTTGTGATGTGTTGTTTTATTTGGATTTCCGGTGTTGTTGACACATTCTTCTCGACTTGTACATTTGTATATAAAAGTGTAAGTAAATAAAAACCAAAAAAAAAAAAAAAAGTTTGAATGTGATTTTTTCATATTCTAGTGGATGGCATTTTTAATGCTGATCGTTTCGATATCTCATCCGTTCAATTTGGAGTTGAAACGAATCGAATTTCCACGTTTGAAATTTTAGAACATTTCGGAACATAAGGGGAATTTCTGTAATTCATTTGTGCTTGGGCCAAAATTTTGACCCGAC
Organism: Coptis chinensis; assembly: GCF_015680905.1. NCBI lineage: Eukaryota > Viridiplantae > Streptophyta > Magnoliopsida > Ranunculales > Ranunculaceae > Coptis > Coptis chinensis. Next base: position 50,728,342 of record NC_141457.1, read on the forward strand.
CCAAAAATCAAAAATCCCGGTACAAAGCCCAACGGCCTGATCCAAACAGTCAGATGCCCAACGGTCAGAAATCTACTTATAAATACAACTCTCCTTTCCACTTTCACTCATTCCCTTCTCTCACTCATCACAAATTCTTCTTCACAAATTTTCAATTCCTTGAACATAATGAATCAAATAGACCGATGGGAAAAGGAGCAACGCGAATGGGCTATCACATTAATCGTGATAACAGTATTTATCATTATTCTCTTGTCACTCATGCATAACATGATCCAGAACATCTAGATCTATGTAACCGTTTTTCTTTTTTCTGATTTTCATTTTGTATATTAGTATGGTGTGTTAAATAATTCTCACACATTTGTACGGGTTACGTATTAAATGGAGAAGTTCCATATTAAATATTTGTGTATATTAGTTGTCTTTTCCTCTCTAAAAAAAAATAATAATAAAATAAATAAATAATACATAATAATAAAAAAAAAATAAAAAAAATAATAATAATAAGTAAATAAATAAACAAACCATAACAAAGATAGGCCATCCAAAACTCACCAAAATAATTAATGGATACACATGGTGTTCAGAGAAAATCGCCCACGCTACAAGGTACACATAACACTTGTCACACATGCAGCTCGATTATTCTATCCATATTCTATTACTGAGTTATGATCATCATTTCTGAAATTACGTATAAGTTTAACTACCCTGTGAAACTTTTCTCCGTATTTTCTAACATTAAACCATCTCATTAATTGTATTTGGATATCTGACATGACAAAGACTTAATGTGGATCCCCTATGATGCTGTTCATAATCACATGGGTCATTAACTACACTTGGACTCCAGATTGGTCTAGCCTCATAGATTGGCTATAAATCTCTTCTTTTTCAGCCATTCTTATTCATACAATTTTCACTATCCTTCCCTCAGTAATGGCTCAACCAAGAAAAATAACGGCAGAGAAAGACTACCTGAAAACTTTCGAAGAGGGCCGGTTTTCTCCTTATTTTGACACCAAATCATATCGCGGATGGGGACCCTTCTATATCATTCAACAGCTGGTTATTCCCGAGAATTGGTTTTGATGTTCTACCAATTTAGCGGATATGAAGATGGAAAATTCTACTTCAATGCCTATGGACAACGATTGGAATTGAATAAGGAAATGATCTCCGACATACTTCAAATCCCAATAAAAACACAGGAGTCCCTTGTTCAAGAGTCATCATTCGATTCATAAAAAACTTTATCATGAGAGCTACGTATCTTATGGCGGCGTCGAAAATACACATCACATGGTTCTTCAACGCTTTTGAAACAGAATCAACGTGTTGTGCTCCACTCGGGTTGGGACATAATGTGGTAGGTACATCACACCAATCAGAAGTCACAAAGCCTCAACTTCACCTACTTTGGATTTTGCAAACTCAAAGAGATGACTTTTGTCTGATCCAACACCTCTGGAACGTAATCACCAAGAAAACAAGAAGGTCAGCACCTCTACCCACTTTGGTAACGCAGATTATGATGCGTTGGGGTTATCCAATAATTTCTCCAGAGACACCCCTTCAAAGAGCATATATAAAGGTACTTCAAACAGACTACTCCGTTGGTTTTTGGACCCCTGATACTCTGATAGATGAGCAGAACACCCCAAGCTCAAATTCTGACCATTTATTTGATGAAAATGTCATGCTGAATATTATTAATCCCATGGAAGGCATTAAACTTCTTCATCAGGGTTTGAGGGAACTACACGCTCGTCAGAATATCATCATCACAACTCTTCAGGATTTCCAAGATCGTCAAGCAACGCATGATGTTGAACAGGAGGAGATCTTGGAAAATCATTCTCAATCCTTGCAAAATCACGCTCTCCTAATGGAAAATCAAACTGTACTCTCTGCCAGCCAAGGGGACATTCAGATGCAGCTCGGCCAACAAATAGTAGACCTAAACAGTTTGGTACAAAATATGCATCTCCAAGATCAATATAAGAATCCATGATATTACTAAGTCAATAAGTATATAATCATCTATGTTATTACGTTTTTCCGTCTTACTATGTATTTTGTCTTATCTTTTTATCTTCTTTTGTATGCAATGCTTAATAGGATTGTCATCATTTCCATTGTGACTAATATAATTTTAACATGTGCTTCTGGGAGGGTATTTTTCTTACATATTCATTTTTCCATCCAGTTGCCGGTATCGTTACCCATTTCTTTACTTCATCCACCATGGTATCTTCATCAAACATTGCATCTTCATCATCCATGGTACCTACCAAACTCATTCCTGAGCAATCCTTTCAGTCTATGATGGATTCCAATGCCTATCGCCATCTCTTCCATGATTACATCACAAACATTGGGTGGTCTTCCCTAATTCTTCAACCTGACCAAACTTATTCTCCGAGTTTGGCTACATACTTTTACGCTAATATGGAAGACACACCAGCATTCAACCATGTGCATGGTTTCTACTTAGACGGGTTCACAATCCGAGTTGGTGACACACCTTATATCTTTTCTGAACAACAACTTGCCCTATCTTTGGACCTTCCATACCACGAACCTGCTGCATCTTGGCAGTACATCTATCATAATTCTTACCGTTCCTTTCAGTGGCAAGCGTTTCGCGACTCTTATGGTGATGGTCTTGAGATCAAACGAGAAGGAGATGGCCATGTGCCATGGCATAACATCACCATTCCATTAGCAAGCATGACCATGAACATGGGGACTGCAATGTTATTTGTACTCCTAAACATTATGGGAGATTGGCATTTTTCTACTGCCAATGAGGTTGCTTTATGTTGTATTGATTGCACTAGCTCGGGGTCATGCATTATTTAACATTTTAGGTTGTGTTATCTCCAACTGAAAACGAGCTCGCGCGACTTTCGGGATCGATATACTTTTACCGACCACCGCCAAATCATGAAGACACATTTCCACGGTTTGCGGCCACTTTTCATGATCGGGTCAAGGTAGATTCCATGTGCCCAAAGAAAATGAAATCATTAAGCTCATTGAGGTTTCGTCAATGGAAGCGTCCCGCTCAATACCTGAGGCATGTTCGATGTTACCCAAAGGACGAAAAGATGAAGAACAATTTGAGGGAATCCGGAGACAAAGAATGGGCAGAAATTTGGCAGACTATTATCTATTGGCGCGATGCTAAGGAAATGCATTTCCTTAAAGAGGACGTCAGACCTTCACGTCCTGCTGGATGGTAAACTTGAGTTTGCCATTGTACATATATCTAGCTAAACCTTCTGTTTGGTGTGCTATTATTTTTCATGTTTTGTATGCTATGGTTCATTATTTCGTGTGCTATATATCGTGTGCTATGTTTAGTGTGTTATTGAACATTTTCTTGTTCTTCTTCCGAATAATATATTATGATCTCCAACCTCTCGTTCCATCAACTAGCCCTAATTTTTTGCTCCGCGGTTCTCGGGTACTTTCTCTTTTAATTATTGATCCTTCGAGGACTAAGCATCATTCTGTTTGGGGGTGCTTTAAACCCTCAGAGCAAAAATTAGGCATCTTGTAGCCTATATATAGTTTTTATTTTCAGTATTAATAATTGTACTTAGTGACAAAGTCTTGTTTCCTTTTCAATGATGAAAATTGTCTAGAAATCTCACATTAGTATCCTAATTAGGATTTGTTTTAAGAAACTTTAAATAATACGCATGCAATAGTTTATACATCTTTTCATGAATATTCATGTATCGAGTATCATCGATTGTACATGGCGATAAGTTTCGGAACCAACGGTTAGTTACTTAAACTATAAATCCTGTGAGAATCTAACCAAAAACTTGACATTAGTGATTTGTGTGTGATGACACGGAGGAGTAGTTTTTCCGATTAGAGAAATCACGCTGCCTACTTACTTGATCACCACCAACCCTAGGCGAGAATTTAGGCCTTCTTTGGATCGACATAGCTAAAAATTCTTACTGCTACAAATTTTACCGCTAGTCACTCCAATCGAACCGTTCATCAAACCTTTCACTTTCACCAAAAATTCCTTACCCATTTAGTAAACCAAATAAAAGAACATACCTAAGTGATGAGTATGAGAAATAGGATGAAATGTGGAAAGAATAAAGAGAAAGACTTGTCCTAAATAAAAGTCAGTTACTTGCTTCAGGAAAGAAAAATAGAATCATGTTTTTAAGCCATCTAAAAAAAAAAAAAAAAAAAATATAATAATAAATCCATTAGAGGCTTAAGAACAAGGTTATAAAGCTCAGTTAGAAGAAGGAAAGAAAACAAGGATTTCTCTAGTGTAAATATATGAAGTCCCTATTCTCTCATACTCGTAAATTTTGATTATCCATTTCCATTTTCTTGTACACTATCCACCTAAGCCCCACAATACCTAATAAAGACCTCTAGCTCAATTAGGAGTAGGGTGGTGTGATAATAAGTAGTAGACGTGATTGATCGACATCGGCTCCTCCTCGACCGCATTAAGATGTGAGGAAACGCGTGTGCCCACTGCACACTGGAGTTAACAAAACCTGAGTGAAAAATTTTGAGTGAATTTGTGTTTCAACACATACCTGCGAGAACCCATTTAGGTACGCTCTCCAAGGGATCCAGAAACAACCCTGCTAGTATATTTCAATGAAAAGTTCACTGCATGAATAATCATATGTAGATGTTTTAATTATTGAATACATATTAACTTGAGTTTCAAAGAAATCAATCCTCGTTCCCTGCTAAGGAGATGTATGGATATCTGAGATTAATTTAGGAAACGAGTTTCTGTCACTGAGTCGTTGTAGTATAAATGAAGTTTGTGAGTATCTTTTCTAGAAAACTCTCAAGAGGCTATAACTCGTTCACTAAGGAATTCCTAGTGGTTTAAGGCCTTGTTGCATATGGTCAATGCAACTGCACTCTGCGAAACGAGAATTAGTTTAGGACTACACATTTTTGGCCACTTATCTATTTTAGTGTCTCTTCTTTGCTTGAGGACAAGCAAAATACTGTTTGGGGGTAGTGTGATAAGCACCCAAAAGTGTATTATGAAACCCCATTGAGACATATAAATTTGGTTAATTATGTGTTTAATAATCACGAAATAAATATGTTTTCATACTGTTGCAGGTATTTGCAGTAAATATAGAAATATTGGTTAAACCTGCGATAAAGCACGAGGAACGGCGTATATATGAATTCTTCCAAATTTGCACAGAAGCATCAAACTTCTAAAGCTCCTACCTCTCGAACCAGGACTCCAAATGCGACAAGAGAGCTGCTCACACAATCAGGGCGATGAATTCTACGCATAGGCGGGAAGTTGTAAAACTGCCCAAAATACCGGACCGCCACTGGACTGCATATGGACCTACTATGCGGGGCCACAAGATTGGATGAGTCATCAATCATGGAGCATGTCAAGACAAAAATAACAAATTATTGGTGCAAAGTTGACACCTTGCATGTAATAAATTAGATTAGGTGTTAATAGTGAAAAAAAAAAGGCAAGGTGTCACTTTGTTTTAATGTGGTGGATAAAAATGAATTAATGTGGTTTGATGATTCACGTGGGAGGAAATGAGATTTCTCTCAAATGGAGAAGAAATTAGACAAGGGTGGGGGACACTCCATTTACTCCCTTGACTTATTTTCCTCACATGGCATTATTTTAGTTCCTTAGTGAAAAAAATCAGAAGTTAGTTTTTAGTTTTTGTAAGAAGCTTGTAATAGTTTTAATGGAGGAAACACTTGTTTTCTTCTAGAAAATAAATATATCAGTGAGTTTGATTGTTTATCTTCTTCTTTTCTCTCTCTCTCTTTTGTGTTTTTTTTAGTTTATAAATCCTTGTCCCAAGGATCATGAGCTAACTTCCCTTTTGGGGATTTAATCCAACTCATGTGAGGGTAAATCAATTTTTGTTGGTTTGGTAGGTTGTTAGGAAGAACAACTAGCTCTACACCCTATCCCAAAATGATAGTTGGTGTATTGTCTAGTTAGGAATCAAAGCAATGAGCTTAGAGATAAGTCATTGTTTAGTTCCACTTGCTAGCATGTGTGAGCTCTTAAGTGAGCCATACATGCTAGGGATCAAATCTTTTCTTCCATTAGGGGCTTGTCTATGAGTCTAGGAAGGATCAAATAACCTTTTTCAAATCAACATCTAATGATAGTTTCACACGAGGAAGATTAACTCTCCACCTTTTCTTTCAAATCTCTATTTTGGTATTAAGTGCATGTTTTCAAACTTTAAGTGCTTTTGCATCAATTTAGAGAGTTCAAACCTCTAAGTTGTGTTAAAAAAAGCATATATCACCCTCTGAATACATTCCTGATAGATACGTGCATTTTCATGCAACTTCAAATTAATCTTACCAGTCTTCGGAACACATCCCCAATACAACATAACCTTTGTAATCAATGTAGGGAAGGTTGTGGTCAATTTACCAACTGCTCTAATCTCATTTAACAAAAAGTCAAGAATGCAAAACCCATACCTCTTTTCTTAAAGGGTCTAGAGAATGTGCAGACAACTCAAATTGATATCACTAGCTTTCGTGGTGGCAATCACATTTCTACCAACCCACTGAGCCACAACCAGTTGGTTTCGTCTTAGAGACGACTGACGAACACAATGTGAGTTCGCATTGTAAATTCCTTCCAATATAGTCTCTGTCATCAACAGACCGATTCCACCAAACTGAGATTCCTGCATTATGACTATGATAGGTCTTTGGTCAATGCCAGTAATCTCAGACAACACTGCTGTAGTCAATTCCCTCCGACTACCATTCACCTTCACAAAAATCCGACGACCATTAATCTCCCTCTTCTTGTAAAAATCACACACCAAATCAGTGTGATAAAAATACTCCGTAGAATACCACAACCCTTCCCACTTCCTAATACACATTTCGTGACAGAAAAAGGGTGAAAATTGTTGAAAAGTAAAAACTTGTTCTAGAAAAATCTTTGGGGTTTGAGGAGCCATTGAGTTTGGATTTGAAATTTAGGTGAATGTAAGGTAGGGAAGAGTGAATTAAACACTCGATCAAAATTTGGATAGGGGTTGTGTAGAGGTTAAGACGCGAGCGTGCCTCATCTCCAACCTAAACCCAGAAAACACGTTTCATGTTAGCTTTATAATCCTTTACGAGATCATAAGAATCGCTACAGATTTCTTCAAGCTCATTTAATTGCAATTTGCTTGACACCTGCCTCATCAATATTGAAGTTTAGGGTTTTTATAGCCCACATAGCATGGTGCTCCAATTCAACGGGCAAGTGACAAGGTTTTCCAAACACAAGTCTAAAGGGAGACATTCCTATAGGAATTTTAAAAGCTATCTAATACGCCCATAAGGCATCTGTTAGACGCTTAGACCAATCTTTCCGATCAAAATTGACTATCGTTTCTAATATTTTTTTAATTTTCCTATTAGAGACTTCTACTTGGCCACTAGTTTGTGGATGATAAAGAGTTGCCACCTTATGTGTAACTCCATATTTCTTAACTAACGAAGCAACAACTCTATTACAAAAATATGTTCCGCCATCACAGATGATGGCTTTAGGGATGTCAAAATGACAGAAGATGTATTCCTTAACAAAAAACACAAGTGTCTTATGGTCATTGCTACGGCAAGCCCTGGTCTCTATCCATTTGGAAACATAGTCCACGGCAACAAGAATATAAATAAAACCATGGGAAATAGGAAAAGGACCCATGAAATCAATGCCTCATACATCAAAAATTTCCACTACCATAATGGGATTTAAAGACAACATATTATGTTTAGTGATACGCCTAAGTTGTTGGCAACGAACACACGTCTTGCAGTGAATTTGGGCATCTTTAAATAGGGTAGGCAAATAAAAATCATATTGAAGAACTTTAGCTGTCATTTTCATACCACTAAAATGGCCACCACACTCTTTGTCATGGCAGAAGGATAAAACCTCATTATATTCCCACTGGGGAATACAACGATGAATAATCTGATCCGCACAATACTTAAAAAGGTAGGGCTCATCCCAATAGTATAGCTTAACTCTGGCCAAAAATGTCTTAGGTTCATTTATTGACCAAACATCAGGAATAATATCAGAAGCTAAATAATTCACAATGTCAGCATACCAAGGTGCAGAAAAAATAGAATAAAAATGTTCATCAGGAAAAGAATCAGGTATGGACTCAGAATCACTATCACTGTCATTGGTTAGTCTAGATAAGTGATCAGCAACTACATTTTCGACCCCTCATTTATCCTTAATTTCTAGGGTAAACTCTTGCAGGAGAATAATCCATCGGATCAATCTTTGTACGTTTAGCATCCTTCTTGACGAGAAGGTACCTAAGAGCTGCATGGTTAGTGTAGACTAAGGTCTTTGAACCAACCAAATAAGGACGGAACTTATCTAAAGGATAAACCACAGCTAATGAGTAATGATTTATGCTAGGAATAGGAAAACTAGTTATTCTACGTTTAGATCAAAGTTTCTACTATCGATTATCTTATAATAACGTGGAGTCAAAATTCGTTCCACTCCTAGTTTCTTAGACATAATAATTTCTCTAAATTAAGCAATCCTACAATATCAATGAAATCAATAATTTAATTATACTAATATGGTGAAATTAACTAATTTAGATATTCTAACTTATACTATGACAATTTAATATTAAGAGGTGAATGAGAAGAAGAGATTAGGGGGATTTGATTCCATCTTGATTAATTCTTAATATGTTAGTATAGATTTGTTGTAATCCTAATATTTATGTTTTCAAATAAAGGTTAGGTCTTTTTAATCCCTAATTACTCATGGCAATCTCTACCAACTAATAATTAACATATGAGGCAATGTAAACCCATTCTCATGATGAATTAACTACCTTCTAGAGTAGAATAAATTACTACAACTATTCTATACTAACACATCAAGTCTTCATCAAAGCTTCAATCAAAACCCTCTAATGGAGGTTTAGCTATAAATCATGAGACTATCATAATTAAAAGAATAAGAATAAGACATAATTGAAACAATATAAATAACTTGGCTTTATTAATGGTGTCTAGGTTAGAAAAATAATAACTAGGGTTTAAAACTAAAAACTAATGATAGCAAGCTTAATTAACTAAGGGGTTCTTATTATAAGTAATAGGGAGGAGATCTAAATTAATTATATGTAATGGAAGGGTTAGAGAATAGAGTTTAGCCTTAGTCCTCTTTATATAGGAGAGGGCTAGGTTTACAATTTCGTGCATGGACTTTGGAGCTATGTTTTGGGCCATTAAATCAAGCCCAAAACCTAATTACTTAAGTAAAAAAAGGGTTTCTCTGTTAGAAATTACTGTAACAGCCATTTCATCCATGTTTACTCCTTTGATTGGATCAAGGCCTAGACCATTAGAAAGCTCTTTCTAATTCGGTCGTTTTGACATATAATAGGCCTAATTCTGAGGTCTGAGTCCAAAGATACAGCCTGTGGAAGTTCTATTAACTTTCATGTTCTATTTCTGCCCACGTTGACTTTGACTTTTCAGCTTTGACTAGGCTTTAAAAAGGTTTTTTCTCCTTGAATCTTGGTCTTTAATCATAGAACTTCTTAGCAACCAACCTTTGCTCCTTTCTCTTGCAAAAGTGACATATTTCTTCACATATTTGACTCCAATACCTGAAATACACAAAAGCACGTAAACAGTACTAACTCTTATTTATTATACACATAATTGGTCTAAATGTAATATTATTAAGGGGTTAAAACTACAGTTTTTGGCTCTTATCACTTGGTCCCATTATAGTTACCCAATCCCTAGCTTTTATCCATGTAAATGACTCCCATCCTGGAGCAAGTGGTGGAATAGGACTATCATCTTAAAGCACGAGTTTCACAAAATGTGTGCCTCCTCCAATGTGGCCTATTGATGTTATCTGAACACGAGTTGGATATGTTCAAGTTTTCAATGGCTTAGTGATGCAATTGCAAAGGAGAAAAAGAAAAGCAAGATTATAGAGCCAACTGTTACAATTAAGATGGCATTATCAGATTTTGCAAAAATGAGTTTAAAGTGAAATGTAATAGCAATGTATTACACTTATTGAAATGTAATAGCAAAGTAACAATGAGCCAATGTATTAGACAACACTGATTTCATTAATTCCGCATTGCTAACAGACTGCAACAAAAGCAACAAAAGCAACAGCAACAAAAAACCAAAAACCAACAAAGACAAACTAACAAAAGCCAACATAGTTCAATTACATAACCTAGTCTAACAAAATAACCCATAAGCATTACAAAGTCATAGTCTCCACAAAATAACCTTCTTCACATCCATCCATAACAGACAAACAAAACCATCAAAGCCAAACCAGACAAACTAAAATGATAAAATACATAAGGGTCCCAATACATAAAGTAACATCACACTCTCATACCACCTCAACCCATGGTGGTAGTGGCATTAACTGAATACATTTGGTGCTGCACTTGGACCACCACTTTGCCCTGCAAAAGCTTCTATGCTAGTTGGTTGAAGCCCACCATTTTGTCCTGGAGCTTGACCAATTGGATTAGCACTAGGTCCTTGTTGTCTCCTTCCCCTACCTCTACCCATTCCAGGCTCTATATTAGTACCATCCCTTTGAGCTATCTGAGCTGCACTTGGACCTTTGCAAGTTGCCTTATTGTGGCCTTCACATCGACACTTGCTACACTTGACTGATCTCTTCTGCTTTTGGGGTATGGAGCTTGGAGCCATAGCTTCCGCTGCATCTCTTTTTTAGTTTTTCTTTGGTTTGCCTGCTGGTCTTTTCAATGGGGGTGGAGGACATACATGTGGAGGCTGCACAAAACCATGTTACATGTAAGTTTGATTCACTATTTTCATATGTAGAATCATATTATATTCACTATTATATTATAACTAAAACAGTTATATATTCATTATTATACATGAAAAATTACTTACAGGAGGCCAATCACAGGTATTTGGTATTAGTCTCACACTATTTTCATATGTCATTCTATATGCAGCTACTGTTAAGTATTCACTACACATCCTGCAACAAGCATTGGGTCAGACCAAAGATCAATAGAAAAAGAAATGCATAGAAAGAGATGAAATAGATGACTTGCCTTGCCAGATTAAGTCTCCTATAACATATGATGCACACAGCATGCACACATGGAATCCTAGTAAGTTGCCACTTATTGCATTCAAATGTATGAGCAGTTATGTTAACAGTCCACCTTGTCCCAGTTCTGCTCAGTACAATTCACTCATTCTCATTGGAACCGCTCCAAGTATACTCCATCAGCCACTTTTTCATATTTTCATATATCTTTTTCACCCTAGGAACCACATCTTTTACATTTAATGTAGCATCCTTGAGTTTTCTCTTCCTCATCAGAGTCATCATCAACAAGGACAACTCCTCCACAAATACACAGATAGACTTGTCTCTCAAGTTTAAAATCCAAGCATTGAAGCTTTCTGAAAAGTTGTTGGTAATAAGTTCACATGTGGTGTGAACATGGAACTGGGATCTAAAAAAAGTATCAAAACCATTCCCTACCAACCAATCATAAGCTTCTTTTTTTTGTAGTTTTCAACTCTTCCAAATGCTTATTACAATCACTAGGTGTGTATGACCTAGCTGCATTCTAACACATGTTCTCAAGATGTTTTCCACCTTTGAACTTGTTTTTAAAGTTCTTATACATGTGTCTGAAGAAGAATCTATGATTTGAGTGTGGGAAATTTTCAGCCACCACCTCTTTTAACCCCTTCTGCATGTCAGACATGAAAGTAATTCTTCTCTCATGCTACTCCAAGAGATCTTTCATTTGTGTCAAAAACTCATGCCATGTTCTAGCACCCTCGCCCCTACACAAATACACATCAATTGGAAATAAACCATTGTTCCCATCTAGTGCAATTATACTTAGACAAACACCTCCATACTTTCCTTTCAAAAAACAACCATAAAGACCAAGTATAGATCTACATCCCCTAGTAAACCCATCCAAGCTTGCTTTAAAAGCAATGCACATCCCACTAAACAAACAATCATCTGCATCAACTCTATAAGTAGCCCAACTACTAGGATTTTTACTTAGTAAAGCCAAACAACATGCTGGGCCAAGTTTATAGGATTCTTCATAGTTCCCATTTAACCTCTCAAGTATTTTCTCCCTAGCATGCCACTCAACAAAGTAAGTAATCTTCACCCCGTAGTCCCACCATACTTGATTGACAATATCTCTAGGTTTGTAAGACAAATGATGCAGTTTCACCTGTTCCTCAAGTTCATCTGCAATGAAATCAGCATTACACAAGTAATTATACCATTCCTCACTGCCTTCACAGGTTTCAACATGCTCTAATTCATTCCTTTCAGCATGCAAGTGAATCCATCACCCACCTTACCTTTTGGTACAATTGCATAGAAGTACCAATCGCAATCTTTACCTCTGCATTCTCCTCTCACTTTATCCCCATCATTCTTCTTTAGTGTATACTCAAACCCATTTAGAATTGCAAACTTTCTCCAGTAGTTTCTGCATTGTTGAATAGTTGACCACTCCATGCCATAAAAGGGGTCTTCCACTGTTTTGTTTGGCACAAAGTTATGTGCTATGTCCTCATCTCCATACAAGTTCTGTGTTTCAACTTCAAATTCGGCATACTCAGAAGGGAATGAATATTCATTATCCTCTTCTTGCTCACTCTTATACTTCTCCTCAACCACAATGTTGTCAATAGGATCTTTTTTTGCTTGGACGGGGACCTCTACTTGCACAGGATCCTATGGCAATGGATCATCTTGGAAATCAGGCACTAGATCCAATTCCTCTTCAAGCAAAAAGTTAGATCGCACCTTCTTCTTGCCGTTCCTTGATGAAGTGTCAAAACCATCATGTTCCTCCTCATGTACTTCTCTTATATTTCTCTTTGAAGATGTTTTCTTCCTAGAAGTTCTTGGAGCCTCAGAGTTAATAGGGGTGCTCAATACCTCTTGCAGCTCATTACCTTCATATAATACAATACAAACCTCACCATCCCCAAGGGAGAATTCTTTAGGAGGCACAACATTGAAATCTAAAAATATGTTCAAATAACAACCACTATCAACATCTGAGTTGTTAATAAAGAGGCTACAATCATTGTCACATTGTATAAAATGTTTAACTCCATTTTCACAATACACTGGATCATCCCCAATTTCAATATCATACCTAAATGGGTTAGGAACATTTTGCCTAATCATGCACAGTAATGAATGCATACATATAGTGTTTCCATCAGCATATAATTCATATGAAGAACCATTTATATAGTCTTTAGGGGACCAGAACTCACTTTCATTTGCGAATTTCCTGCCATGGTGCACCCTTATCTTCTTCCTTGGCCATGGTTCCTTAAACACTCCACTGCAGTTCAAATAGACAACTAACAAACAAGATTACAATGTGAAAACCACTAATTTTCATAACTAATTACCTTCATTTTATTTAAAATAACTCTAATTTTATAAAACCCCTAATTTTTCTTGCCCTAATTTTCAATTGAAACCCTAAATTTAAATTGAAACCTAATTTCAAAGGTACCCTGATTTCAAAAATAGAAATTATAATACTTACAATACTTGTTCCAAGGTAGTCATTTCTGGCTTAAGCTCGTGTGGATATTCATGATGGTCGTCTTAACACTCTGGAGAATCGAGAATTTAGACTAGTAATGTAATTTCAGCGCAGGGGTTTACAACTGGAACTTCAATATCAACGTTGATGGTGCTACAAGATGGTGATTCTTCATTGCCTTTTCATTTTGGAGGCATGATGTTTGAGGTTTCTGTGAAATAATCCCACCAAAACTAAAGAGACAAAATAAGGGTTTGTATAACAATATAGAATGGACAGTCGTGATTGTTTTATATCAACCGTCAAGATCCAGTCTCTCAATCAAAATGAAAATGACACATGGACTAGTGGAATCCACGCTGGAAACCAGAAAATGTGAAGAAGGGTATTTGGGAGGGGTGGGTGGGGGTCCTAAAAAGTATAACTAACGGAGCTGTTAGATTAAGAGAGATTTATGTGGAGAGCTAAATCCACTCATGCAAAGTTTAACTATCATAAATGATCTTCATCACTACATCTCTTAATCAACTTTTAGGTTCACAAACAAACCCATAAACGGATTAGAGTCTTGGTCCCTAACAAAACGAACTCATCTCTGAGAACACCATGTTAGCATAAGAAGTTGAACCAGTACTTCATCTCTGAATGTACCATTCAACTTCTAGCTTGACCATTCACCAGTCGTCTAATGTTCACAGTCTAACTCCACCAAGTAATAGCACGCGCGACTAATCCCAACTAATCCTAACATCACCTGGGTCGAGCGTGTGACTCTATTGTGAGGTCCAGACTCCAAACTTGGCCGGACACTACCTGCATTTTGTGGTAGGATGTCAGGTCAGGCTTGATAGTCCTAAGCTAGTAACTTAACCATTTTACAGATATGGATTTCTCACATGAGCTTCATTAACCCTTGACAATGGAGGGTTTAGCTTATGATCATAAGAATCAAGGTGTAAACAAAATTACAACAAAGACAAAACAAAAGAATGAAAAGGAAAGAAAGAGAGAAAGAGAGAGTTCCTAATTTTTCAAGAAGAAAAAGATTTTATTAAGCATTTGAGAGTTGAAAGCTATTACAAAGATTTTTTATTACAAGAAAAACTAGGAGACTAGAAAAACTTGACAAAAGAAAGGAAAGTGAAAAAAACTCAACTATGGAGTAAAGTGTCAAACCCCTCTTGAAGACTCCCACACTCTTAAGCATCTCCAAAGAGTGCTTAAATTCCACCCATGTGAATTAACCTCCATCATTTAATTCCCATCCTCCTTAATTATTTCCATCTTATCCATTTGCCTAATCAAGACAAAAAATGAAATTAAATGAAGTGCACAAAAGTCTTCAATAATAAATTATCAAGCTTGACTTGAGAGCTTGACTTGGGCACATATTATGAGAGCTTGACTTGATCAATAGTGGAGAACCAAATTTTGTGGGCTGGTATAGTGGACCCCACGTGCTTTAACCAGTGGTGGTTCTGAGAGTTAACTTTTTACAACATCTCATCTTTGCGTAGAGCTCATCGTTCTGATTGTTCACTTGCCGGTTTTAGAGTCTAGATTCAGAAATTATGAGTGTCGGAAGTTTGATGCTTTTTTGCACGTTAATCCTGTTCTGACCTAGAAATGTCCTGTTTGAGTTCCCGGGCTTTAGTCAGGCTTCGTTGAGCTTCACATAGGTTAAATCGAAACACTTCAGGTATAAACACTATTCCATGCTTAAATACTGGTTTTATCATCATTTTTATGTTGATCGCGAAAACCTGTAAAAGCACAAAAATATAATTATTTCATAATTGTTAAACACATAGTTAACCAAAATGTTATGTCTCTATGAGGTTTTATATTATATTTTTAGGTGCTTATTAACTCCTATCAAAATCACCACTCTTCTTCATCTATCCTTAACTTAGCTCCACAACAACTACAACATCAAATGGTTATAAAGGCTCAGAATGGCATACATAAACCAAAAGTCATATACAGTTCACCTACAACAAAACATCCTCTGCCTAGAGCTTTGCTCACACAACTTGAAACCACAATGATTACTCCAACCTGCTATTCTCAAGTTGTGAAGTACCCCCAATGGAGAGAAGCAATGCAAACATAAATGAATGCCTTGATATATACTAGAACTTGGACTTTAGTTCATTCCACCAGAAGAAGGTCAGGATCTTGTAGGCAACAAATGGGTTTTTAGAATAAAATACAAATCAAATGGTGTTTTAGACAAATGTAAGGCAAGGTTAGTTGGTAAGGGCTATCATCAACAACTTGGAGTAAATTTCAAATAAAGTTTTCAGCCCTTTGGCAAAGCCTGCAACTATAAGAATGATTCTAGCCCTAGCTGTTCAACACAACTGGGATTCTAGCTAGGCAATTGGATGTTACAAATGTCTTTCTACATGTTTTCGCTACATTCTTCACATTCTTTGTTCAAGGCATTGCTACAAAATAAATAGGAAAAAAAAAACGTACAAGTATTAGTACACATAACAAAAGTTAAATAAAAACTAAATGAATATTAACTAATGTTGCATTCTTGGATCATTTTTTTAAAGTGTACCTAAGCCATCAAATCAAACAACACTCCTAAATTCATTAGCCCTATATATTTCTTCTTATATGCTTAAACATATAACTCACACAAACACAGAATAATAGGTTATAAACTTCAGTAGTTTAATACTTTAATTATTGTGGAAGTATCACATAAACATTGATGAACATTGATCATTCATAGCACTTAAAAATTTAGAAAAATAATAATAAGTAAATGCACAACTTCTAATACTAAAACATTCATTCATAGCACTTAAAAATTTAGAAAAATAATAATAAGCAAATGCACAACTTCTAATACTAAAATATTCGACTTGTAAGTGTTTACTAATTTTGGAGTTCACTAACTAAAGTCTTAAACATGCATATCCATAACACATTCAACTAACTCAAATTGAAAACAATCAAAACATATAGTAAACTCAGGGACCTTAGAAAAAGCTAAGATGTCCAACTATAAAGCTTTTGAGAAAAAAAACTTACTAGACCGAAAAAAGTGCAGCAAAACTAAACTTAGTATAACGTCTCGAGGTAATGAACTTAGTATAACGTCTCAAGGTCCCAATATTTCTTCCACTTCGACATATCTAGACCACTTATATATCTTGGCTAACAATAAATGACCACTAATCTATAGTTATCTCACAAGAAAATCAGTCCAATTAAGCAACATAGATCCCTGAAATTAGTTTATGTGTGTATATAGAAGTTCAAAACTACCAACAATGCATACTAGCTTGTCTCTCAAAGCATTTACAGAGGGTACAAAAGCATATATTCCTGAACAATATGCAACAGTAGAACAGCCACAATATATATTGCCTATAAATACAACTGAAAAACACAGTAAACAAGAATGACCGAAATAATAAAAGCATAGACTGAAAATCATTTAACCTACGTACTTTACTTCTCTTCACCGAGTGAAACATCAACAATGTAACTGCCCTAATTGATGTGGAGTGAATCCATTTAATGTACCACCAGCTTTAAATAAAGGTGGACGATTTCAAGAGCGCTCGGGGAGTGAATATTCCCAAGCAATACCAAGATAAGGTACAAGGGGCGGATAATATAGGATGCAACGGATTTGTATGAAATTGATAAGAATTGCATCTTTGGAACCAGCGTGGCCATGCAAAACCAACAAGTAACATATATATATATATATATATATATATATATATATCCGAGTATTTGCAAGTTTAGGGTCCTGTTAAATTAAAGTTCCCCCACCTATCACTTAACAATTTATATCACCTCAGCCTTCATCACCATTCCAACACAAACTCATACTGCTCAATTATCTCTCAGAATGAGGCGAATAAAGCAACACTTTAAAACAAACGTACAATATAATTAAAAACAAAATTGCATTGTTTACTTGCCATTTTGTGGAAAGAATGAGATAGAGAAATCAGTGTAGTCAAGGCGCGGAGAGGCGCACTTTAGTGCCTCGCCTCAACTAAGGCGTGAGTGCACATATAAGGCGCATACCTTTTGTGCTTTTTTGTGCCTTTTGTTGAGACGCGAGATGCACAAGGTGCGTGCCTTATCATCATTTGCAGTTTTTCTTGTTTTATGTACACTTTTGGGCTTTTGGCTATATGTGACACATCCACACTCAATCCAATAGTTGTATTGTATAAAAAATCATACAATTTTTATAAGTTTTATATTAGAGTACACTCTAAACTTGTATTTTTATAAGTTTTTGTTAAGATGAATGGATTGAGAGAGAGACACAAAGATTAATTAAATAATGTTTTATGAGTTTCCAAAATTTGAATCATATGTTCTATTTTGTGAAGTCCCTTTGGCTCAGTTCAATTTGTTTGCTCATTTAGTTTATTGAATTTGAGCTAGATTATTTTGAGAGATACAATTTTCATTTTGCTATTTAATTGTTGCTTGCTTTTTATTTATTTTTTCTTTTAAACGATCGATTACTACCTAAATGATTCGTGATTTTTACGGGTGTTGCTCAATAGTTGACAAGTTTACAATCCTATAGAATTGATTTATTGTATAGCCATGCAAATAAATGATAATCCATGTCACATTTTATTTTATTTCTTTCTCTTTTCATTTCTTTATTTTTTTTAATTATTGCGCGCCTTACTTCAATGAGGCACAAAGAGAGTGATGCGCCTTAGGTGCTCCTTATTAATGCCTTGAGTACACTTAGAGAAATCGAGGTTTGCCACAACCCAAGAGATGGAGAGAGATAGACCGAGAAAGAGACTACCTTCGCAAAAAAGATCGAGAGTTTGCCGCGAAGAGAGACCAAATCAATCTTTAATTTCGCTAGCCATTATTTATGGTTTTTGGTGGAGTAGAAGGAGATGGAGATGAATTTGTAACTAGGTTTTTCCAGTTTCTCGGTTTTTTGTGAAGGGTCGAGTTTCTTTGGGGTATGCTTTGGTGTGCCCAAAATAACTACAGATACAAGTTGGGCCGGGCCCAACACAATTTGGGGGTGTCAATTAGAGGACTCATTAATTGAGTTTAACGACACGGTCAAGGAGTCGAGGACTTCATTTACAAGCAAAAAGTGCTTCCTACTGACAAGTTGAACACTTCAGGGAAGTTTCAGTGTTTCTTTTTTCATGTAATTATCGTTGAGGACTTAAGGTCTGCTGTTTTAATGGGTGAATCAATGGTTCCTCTAATTTGTTACTTTGGTGGAAAATTAAGTAGCACAAACTCAGTAGATTATATGGGGGAAGTTCTGGTGCATCATTTATCTCTAAAAACATCAATTTATCAGAGATTTGCAACAAAGCGGTAACGACATGTGGCATATCTAAGGAAGCTGTGATCAAGTTGAAATGTAGATATCCACTGAATCAGTCCACTGCAATTGCATTGGATATATGTGATGAGTCATCTTTGGCAGTGGCTATGGGTTTCATTCCTACTTTAAGTAGTTCCTTAGTCATGTACGTTGAAGCTTCTAGTCCACCTTTATGCCAAAGGTATTCTTTATTTCTTTTTGTTGGGAGATTTTACTAGAAAGTCACACCTCAATCTAGTTACTTTCTATCCCAAATGATTTCAACTTGGAGCTCACACCAAGGAAATCACCCACTCAAGACTTTGGTAGTTATCACAACAAACTCAAACAAGCAAAGCCACTAATTTATCATCACCCATAACAAGCAAATAATAAATAAAGAAGTAAATATGCAAAGAAACACAAAAATTTAGGTGGTTCAGTAAATGTTACCTACATCCACACAAGAGCCAAGTTTCATTTATAGCAAAGATTGGAGAGTTTACAAGAGATATCAAGAATCAAGAACAAGAGGCCTCACTCAAACCCTAGCTCAATAGAGCTCCCACAATATCCAAGAAATGAATCTCTCAAAAAGTTGTCTCAAAACCCTAATCTATTTCCTTTATCCGTGAGCGTAGCGAACTCTTGAGGTCGCTTTTCTCAAATCACCCAAAAAACCACTTGCTACGTGTCACTCTCCCCTGTGTCTGTCCGTACCCCCAAATAACCCTTCGTTTGTGTCTGACCGTACCCCCCCCCCCCCCTTATTTTCTCATTTTCCTTTGTCTTCGCCTCCAATCTCCCAATCTCTCCTCCATCAAGCCTGTTCTCACAATCTATCTTGAAAAAACGCCCAGAATTCAAGTGGGTTTTCCTTCAAACCGAACCAATTGAAATCTTTTAAACGACACATACTATATTTTCTTAAGATATTTCTCGCTCTCAGATTATGATATTTCTCTCTCTCGGATTCGCCACTTCAAAGTACAAATACAATAGATTCATTTCATCAGGAAATGAAGCATTGGAAGATTTCAAAACATTGGTTAGAGTTGATTATGATAGAAGAGTGATTATTTCATGTCGTAGGTCATCACTTGCGTTTTTAGGTGAAACTTTACTTTGGGGTTTTGTAATTGTTATTGTTTTTAGAGCTTTAGTGAAATTAGGGTATTGGGTTTTTGGTCTTGGTGGTGGTGGTTATGGAAGTGGGGTTTTTGTTTCGAGGAGGATGGGAGTCTTGCTGGAAGAGAAGTGGTGGTTGAGAAAAGGAGGTTTAAGGAGAGGGAAGGGAAGAAGAAGGGGTTTAATTTTAAGGTTCCAATTAATCCCCTTTAAGCCTTCTAGAGATGTGGTGAAGTTGGGAAGTGAGGCTGCTTTCTTGGGAGACCGTAAAAGCATCGTTGGAAGGGGAGAAACTTCCTAAATGGTGGCCTGATTTTGTTCCGGCTTCTTCGGTTGTTTTAAGCAATGATAACCGGGAGTTCTGAGAAAAAGCCAATAGAGTAATTTGAGGTTTGCTGATTTTTCTTTGTAATTTTTGTTGTTGAGGCAATAATATCACATTAGTTTACATGATAAATTATTTTCGATATAGGTTATGAAATAAAATTGTATTTAGCAATTGGCAAATGTTTAAAGCTGCATTTGGTATTGTGAAATCATCATGACCTATTTTTGTCATAGAATTCATAGCTCAAGCCAAGTTGAACAATGCCCATTACGTATCTCGACATGTAATTTGAAGCCCACAAAAGTGATTATTGGAAGCTTGGATTGTTGTTTCTTCTAATCACTTCTTAGACATTGGTTCCTTCTATCGTTCATCAGTTGACTTTGTTCTCAATTACTGCAGCAGGTGTGCATTGTCATTCAACACAAATATATTCTTGTTTCAGTCACTACTTCATAAATAAAAAATCTATTATAACTTTATTGTGCTCCTCATATGTGATGCAGCTTCGACAAGCGCTCTACCTTTGCACAAATTGAGGGGAGGATGCACGCCAATTTCTTCTTTGGTCTTGTTGCTGATAGCATAGGACTTCAAAAGCGTTAAGGGCTGCAACCATTGTGTCTACAAAGCGATTGCAAAGACGGACATTCATCATGTTTTCTGCAGGCACGGGTAAAGTTTTTTTCCCTCGGGCTATATCGACTATATGTCTATATGTTGAACATATTCACGTAACATGCAAGACTATCGAAATTGAATCTATCTCTAGATTTGTTCTAAGCGTCTTAGTAATCCTCATTAGGTGGATAGTAAAATATCGAAAAAGAGCAAAAAGAAATTCGGAGATATTTTTATTTTTTCTTTCTTTTTTCGAGTTTTATGTCGAAAACTTAAAATAGTCGACAATACATTATATCCCAACTCCGTGGTGTTTTTAGCAGATGTTTTGCTAAGATTAAACTTCATAAATCAATAACTAGCAAGTTTAGAAGTCACCAATTATTTTATTTTGGTTTAATCTGTGTTTTTTGCAGATATTAAATCAGATCTAACATTCTAGCGAATGAAGTGAATCGTAGGTTGTCGGGTTATAAAGCGGGTACACCAATTGATCGTTCAAGGACTTACGTTACTAATGGGCTGAGAAAGAAGCTTAAGGAATTAATGATGGATTTTCGGGAGTTGAGGCGAAAATGATGTCCGAATATAAGGAGATGGTGGGGAGAAGTTACTTTACGATGGTGGTGAACGTTTAGAAGAAGATGTTATTAAGAAGATTATAACAAATGGTGAAGAGGGGGTTGGGCTGATGCATGATTCTTCTTTGCAGGTGAACAAGTCACTGGCTTATTCTGGGATCAATTCAACCCCCCAATTAAATTCGATCTTTGGAATGTGGGAATTGGTGGTCCAGCTTTCTCTTTTTCTGCAGCGTTGGACAATTACAAATTTCCAGTAGTTGATGATAGAATTGTTGTATGAACACAGCAACTAAAGTAGAACAGAAGGAACAGTAGCAATGAAGAAACAAGGACAGCAGTAACTGGTAATAACCAAGGCGCGGATTAAAGGTCGTCCTTAGAAAGATTTAAGCCCCTTCCAATGGTGCGAAAGGCAACAAAGATGCCTTCTTCCTCCACAGGATTCAATGGTTAACAGCTGACTGACTTTGCACTAGAACGGACTACCCTCTAGAACGACAATATAACTCTCTCGGCGGCCGAAAAAAGAGAAGAAGAAAAGGACCGGGTTTGAGTTTTTACGTTTCTCGAGTTGAGTTCGATCAAGTCTCTTCTCTCTATGGACTCACAGTCCTATTTATAGAGGTTAGGAGGAAGAGAGACCAACTCCTAATAGAACACCTGAAACTTGTTTGCTCAAGAAAAAAGGCAAAACAAGTTTAGGCTATTGGTCTAACCACTACCCACAACAAGAAAGCCCAAGCCCAAGCCCGAACCCTACCCGATGTGGTGGATAACCAATGTGGGACTATCTACTATGCACTAAAGTGGCGAGAATACCATTTGTTCATCTCCTCCACTTTGCACACACACACTAGTATTTAGAAATACACAAGAGATTCCAACAATCCCCACTATTTCAAAATACTAATAGTCCCCCACTATTTTGGAATAGGATATTACAAAAAGAAATGGGTTAACGAAATGCCGAGAGAAATCGAAAAAAACAATGCATAAGATACTGGTGCTTTACGGGCTTGAACCAGTCATAGGGTAACATGTCTTATAATACGTGAAAGTGGTGGATTAAAAAATCTTTGAACCAACATTCCCTTGTAGTAAAATAGAGGACATGCACCCACATTGCTCTTTCATTATATGCGTTACTTCAAGCGGTTTTTGCTTTTTTTTTGGCCTTCTACTTGCTGTGTTATGTGAATGCTCTAGAGTACTTGCACGAATACTCATAAGAACCGACCCAGTTCTACATTCACGTTGGTGGATATCCATCAAGTGTACATAGCAGTTAGAATACACTATCTCATAAAAAAAATGGACTATGGATTCCATTAAGAGTAAAGTAACTCATCCTTTTCTCATTGCTATTCAAGTTATACAAAGTATACAAAAATGCTATCTAGTCATAGGGTGGAACGTCTCAAAGAAAGACAATAGCATACCAGAGCGACGAGGTGACTTGTTTTTCCCTTTGAACCTACTTCATGGGATCTCCAATCACATAGGTGGGGGTTGCCGTCGATTAATAAGCCCTCTATCTAAGGCAAAAAGTCCATCCCCTCGACGTATAACCACTTGCCTCCAAAGAAGTGGTGCGGTTAGACATGTGGCCAAACTAAGTCCAACCTAACATAATCTCTAGCAGCTGCTTGATTAAGTTATATCTCAAACTTACATGTATTCTTTTCCCATTGCACATAAGATAACATGTCTTAGCTATTGCAATGAGACAGGTTACAAAGCATATACACATCGAGGTCATTTTAGAGCTAATGGGAAGATTTGCCAAGAGGTTGCTAACCCACTCGGCATCATCACATGCCTTTTCTAAAGGCGATTAGCTTGGATGATATCCAAGACACTCAATTTCCATCAAAGGTAAACACATAAACATTCTTTGGATCCAATTTATAACATATTACCCTTCTAACAATGATGGAAATCTACTAAATATCGATCCATAATCAATGGCTCTGCTATAGTACTTGGATAATCGACAATATACATCAAAGTTCCTTATAAGGACCTGATGGGTTATCATTTCGAGATGCCATTAATGTAGGCAATGTCATGTCTCACATACATTATCCATCAAGTACAATTGGCTACCAATGATATTGACATATTTAGTATGAGAAAACACAAGGAGATTATTTTTCATAAGATGGATATTTGCCACAAAAAGGTGTTAACACATGCTTACTATCATAATACCCATACTTTTCAATGAAAAATATTTCTACTAAGTGCTATAACAACATAATGAGACCAACATGAGTTTTAATTCCTATATTCACCGGTCATTCAATTACAGGTGCCCAAAATTCCCTATACCATCCGGCCGGTCTAGTTTAAAGATGTATGCCATGGAAACAACCATATTCAAACGTCAACATCTTGACAACCTAATATATAGCGATTCTGAAAATGAGTTTAACAACATAATAAACTATCATTTTCAATGACGGTTTATTATGTGTTTAAAATAGAAATTTCTCTGTCTCATACACATTCTCAATGCTAGCACTCATGATATTAAATCATCTAAACAAAGAGAGATTAACACATATGTCTTGCTTTACTCTAAAGAAAAGACACACCTTTATCAACAACGGTACTTTGACATCCATAAGACACCAATATGTTGTTGAATTGCTCATGCCATTTATAGGCGCTTGAATCAACTCATACAAAGATTTAACTAAATTGTATACCTTAAGCTCATCACCTGGTATTATAGTTACGCACAACTACTCAACTAGAGTCTTTAGAATTCTGTAGAAGAAATTCTAGTTACATGAGCAAGGTTTCAAATTAGTATAAATCTTGTCTCTGATTGAAACCCCTTGGCTATTATTATTAGCCTTGTATTTTGCAATATAACTATCACGTTTTAGTTTTCTCTTGAAGATCCAATCCAACCTATAGATCCCCCAATAAACCAAGAGTCCAGTTTAGAGAAGTTGTATCCTTCAAAAAAGGACACTTCTCATAGACAGACAACTTCCTTATAGGTTAATGAATCTTCCTCAAGAAACATATAAACATCATCACCGTAAATGGTGGATATACTCACTGATAGTCTTCCAAATTTCTTATTCAGAAATTATGGGATCCTCTTACGTAGTTCATTATGAACATCCAACCACTCTATGCCAATTTTACATAAAGCACATCCTCAAAATAAAAGTAGCATATAAGACATTCAATAATAGTGTGGTATCTACAAAATTGTTATCACTCATGACAACTGAAAACAAACATCACTATTATGAGTTTCACCAATGAACATCTACTAGATAATACCAGGTCTCAAAAAGACTTTTTTTAGATTCATTCACAATAGCCTTGACAAGACACCCCCCACATTTTGAAGCATTTTTGGATAGGCCCAAGACCTTTCCATACTTTGTAGTTCAGTGTCTTTCTAATTATCTTGTGAGATAAACTATGGTAAAACAGTGTTATGCATATGGGTCATCACCCCCCCACAGTTCAATGGCTATTTATTCATAGTCATAGGAGGATAATGCCTAATAAGACAATCTACAAGTGTTACATCTCCTTGTCTAAAATAGTCACTGGAGGATATTGTCTAAGAAGACAATCCATTACCTTACATCTCCTTGACTAAATTAGGTTTAGGAGGATATTAATTGTTTCCCATATTGTTTCCTCTCGTAGACAACAATGCTCATTATTTAATAATATATGACATGGTTAAGCTTCATGCCAATGTTAAATAATGCATTCATGCCAAACATGGTAAATATCATATCATAGGTTCAGGAAAAGTAAACTTTAACTGTACCCCTCACAACAAAAATTATACGATATTTAAGCAAATCTAGCCACTGAATATGCAAAACAACTGAGGACTCCACCTCCTCTTTTTACATGAGCTCAAGCAAGATAGGATACCCTATCAACAAGACCTCAAGTACTACCACAACATCTAATGGCTCAATCCATTAATGTTTTAAACTAGAAAACATTTACCAATAAACTATCATCGATAAAGTTCAAAGTAAATTCACGATGATTAATATCCAAGACTAGCATGTTATACAACTTTAACATATACTATATTAGATATAAGCTACAAGTTACTTTATCTAACAGTACAATTATAACCATCGTCTAACAACTCGTACACTCAATAGAGATAAGCAATTATGCATTGAATACATTATAATTACTATCCAAAATTTGAGTGTGGTTGATATTAACTATCTTAAGGTCTCTCTTAGACCATCTACATATGTACAAAGAAAATTAATATCAAACTACTTCTAGTCAAACCAATTAATATCTTAGTGATAAACACGTATAATTTGTTGACTAGGTTATTAAAGAAGTTTAGGCTTAGGGATTTTCCTCATAAGAGAAAACTAGCATGCAACTCAAGGCAAAAATATCACCATATAATCAAACCAAAAGAATTGCAAATAGTGAAAGAATACGATACCTAACCGATTGAAAAACCGGATTACCATATTTTCTTCCTTCCAGAAAAACAGTTCAAAAGAACTGTAACTCTGAACCAGCTCAGGACGAATTGGGTATCAAGCCTTATACCACTGGAAAGCTCTTTGAATCAGCTTTCCAACCCAAAAAGCGGATTGCAAAACCAAGTTCGGAGCTGAAAGTTATAGCAGTTTCCGTAACGAGTGACGCAGCAGTCAAAAAGACGAACTTTGACGTTTTTATTGATAGAAATCTCATATTTGACTCCCACAAACGTAGGAGAAAGGTCTACAACCATATAGGGTTTGATAAACCACAAAAGATCAATAACTATTCAATCTTTAATTGGTTTCCCTAACAAAAACGAAATTATTAGAAAATTTCTAAAGTCATAACCCAATATCACAAACAATAATTCAAAGTAAAAGACTTATCTTTTGATTGCCGCATTAAAGCACTCTCCTTTGTTCTACTACGAAATTCTTTCCTTAAGATTGATAGAATTGTTGTATGAACACAGCAACTAAAGTAGAACAGAAGGAACAGTAGCAATGAAGAAACAAGGACGACGTGAAGCGGGAATAACCAAAGGCGGATTAAGGTCATCCTTAAGGAAAGATTTCGCCCCTTCCAATGGTGCGAGAAGGCAACGATGGCGTCTTCCTCACAGATTCAATGGTTAACAGCAGACCTGACTTTGCACTAGAACGGACTACCCTCTATAACAGCAATATAACTCTCTCTGGCGGCTGACAGGAAGAAGAGAAGAAAAAAAGGACTGGTTTGAGTTTTCTGTTTCTCTGAGTTGAGTTTCTGATCAAGTCTCTTCTCTCTATGGACTCACAGTCCTATTTATAGAGGTTAGGAGAAAGAGAGACCAACTCCTAATAGAACACTGAAACTTGCTGCTCAAGAAAAAGGCAAAACAAGTTTAGGCTATTGGTCTAACCACTACCCACAACAGTAAGCCCAAGCCCGAACCCTACCCGATGTGGTGGATAACCAATGTGGGACTATCTACTATGCACTAAAGTGGCGAGAATACCATTTGTTCATCTCCTCCACTTTGCACACACACACTAGTATTTAGAAATACACAAGAGATTCCAACAGTTGAAGCATGGGGAGATGCTTCAAATCCTCTGGCGTGAAGTCAAGGAATTCGCAATACCAAAATCTCAATGATTGAATTGCAGTGAGTTGGTTGAAACCTTGGGGAAGTGACGACTGTCTAGAATGGCAGATGGAGAAAGAGTGAAGATTTGGCAGATGGAGAAAGAGTGTATGGAGTTATTGTGACAGGCGAAAAAGGGGTCACAGAAAAATCAAATCCACCGCCTTCAAAATAACCAGGCAGTTGGCGATCAACAGATTTTAGCAACATTTGATCATTCAAATACAGGGAACAATCTCCAGTGCCAATGGGAGTCAGCTGACCCAGCATGATATTTTCAGTAACACCCCTGAGATGATCAGTTTCAGCATAGACAGACGCACCCAAAAGAATGTCCACAGTTTCCTCAAATGAACATCTCATCATTCCGGTTGATACCATAGCGAGTAATAGCCATTAAGTGACCTCGATAAGTCATAGTGTCGCACAGGACAGCAAGATGCCTATAATTGACATAAGATCCATCAAAGGATAGAACCTTACGCAACTCATCGAGTAGCGCACTGCGAGCAGCCTCAATAACGTATGAAGGGCGGGAAATTTATTAGTGTTGTTCTGTATCACTCTACCTATAGATAAATCACTTTGGAGTACAAAAAATTCTTTACCATTAGACATTTGGCAGTGTTAGTATAATTTACAGTCTGAAGACATCTCTTGAGCCACGTGGTAGATGATACATGTATATAAATGGTATCTGGGGGATGGTCATTTTTGGCTCTTGAGCTCCACTTCAAAAACATAATTTCTTATAGGTTCGAGAGATGATGAAGAATAAGAGAAGAGTTGCTAACTTCTAAACCTATTAACCCCACACTGTTTGAAATTGTTCTTGGTTTAATGAATTAATGAACCTCTTGAAGTATCTCATCGTGGGCTTATTCAGAGAAATATTATCGACTAACTCTTCCTCAATGATGTATAACTTTCGGTGTAGGTCTTTAGGATGATCGCTTTTTCTCCTCCGGTAGCACTACAACTTGCAAGTTGTTGATGAGAATGCTTGTTGGCTTATTCAACACCTATCTTGGGACCTTAACGCATACCACTTTAGAATAATTATATTTGAAGTTTACAACTCCGTCCATTTAATCATGGTCTAATATCGTGTTTTCTTAAAACTGATGTTAGCATGTTTGTATAGCAATCTGAGATGAATTGGTGATTTTGGTAAAGATGCAATCCAACTTGTCCGAGTTTGAAATATAGAGATACAAACCTTCTGGCTGTATACATTCTATATCTTGCTATGGCTTTTCGTGGCCTAATAATTTTGAGATGTAACCACCTTATTACAATATAGTCTATTTTCCTTAGTTTATCTGTCTAATTATCAAAAAATTAATCAAGTCGTGAAAATAAAAAAAATATATAAAAAAATAATAATAAAAAAATAGTCAAATAAATAATATGCTACTACGCTCACGCCCCACTGCAATGCAGTATATTAGTATAGGTGTACATAAAAAAAAAAAGGGGAGAAAAAGTTTGAGGCCGAAATATCGACAAATCGTCGAAATTCCAAAAAATTTCAGAACTCTAAAGCTTGCTGGTGAGATACCGGAGCTTCATACGCTCGACGGTTCCACAGCCCAACACTTTTCACCTCTTATTTCCAGCATTTTCATCTTTTCGTCTTACTCACTTCTAATTTTTCCTTTCCCACTTCTTTTTGTCTCATTCATCACTGGCTATCTTCATGCTATTTTATGGGTATAGTACTATATGTTGCATGACCATTGACACCTTCTATATGAGTTACCGTTCTTAGTTTTTATATAAGTCTTGTCTCGTTTCTAATTCGATCTTACTTGTGTCCCCTGCAGGACTGAGGTTGAAGATGTTAGCAATGATCTGAATACACTAGGATCTATTGTTGATGATGCTGTGCCTAATCATCAACCTGTCTTGAGGAATATGGATAAAGCGTTGAAGACAAATCACCTGAATGTCGTTCATCATCATAACTCTGATCAGGATTCCCCTGTACTCAATGCTATGTTTAGCAGTAGGACGAAGGAACCTGTTACTAACAGCAATCCCAATATGGAGGATGTAGAAGGCATTCAAGAAGGCGTTCATACCAGTGCCAACTTTAAGACTACAGTGGTGGATATCGAGTTTTACGAGGGGCAAGTATTTACTGATAAAGACACATTTAAGCTTGCTCTTTGTGAGCATGCCATCAGAACAAGATATGATCTACAGGCTATGAAATCAGACAATATTGCGGTGTATTGGAAATGCAGGGATCATAATTGCACATGGCGCATCCGTGCAAGAAAGGAGAATGATTTAGAGACATATAGGGTAGTCGTGTATTTTGGTAAGCATATTTGTTCTACTAAAAGATTGAGATGTGGGACCCCTCATTCACAAGCTACAGTCAAATGGGTATGTTCCAAGTTCAGAGTGAACATAGGAAGCAATCAAGATTGGACGCCAGCGTCAATTGTGAAAAGTATTGAGACCGAGTATGGCATCAAGATATCATATAAAAAGGCTTACAATGTGAAACAGATACTTGACGGCCAATCTGCGCCCTTGCTTCCTATTAGATCAGTGGGTCGTCCCAGAAAGAGGAGAACTGAGTCCTGATCTAAGGTTCCATGCTCTAAGTTGCAATAACTGCAAACGATGGGGAACACTCTAGAACATGTATAAATGATCCAAATACGCCCTCTCTTGCTTCATCCATTTGTAGGTCAGTGTAAAAAAAGAATGTTGTTCTAGTTTTTTTGTATTTTGGAAATTGTGATAGGAAGTCTTGTAATCCAGTGCCTTTACCCCGCCCACCCACTCTCAGCATGCCCCCATGCTGACACACATGCAAAATAAAAAAAACATTGAAAATTTTGATGTTACTGTGTAATCTGATTATGGTTCAATATACTTCTGAATACTTCTGCTATGATGACCAAATAGTTCTTTTGGTAGTTTCCTGCATTATCAAAAGTGTTTTTTTTTTTTTGCAATCTCCTAATTTGCATTTTGGTCTGTGTTTGCTATTTTCTTTGACAAATTGGCATATTGTCTGTTTAGGTTAGAAACATTTAGGAGAAGCTGCTCTCTGTTTGATTTTACTTTTTTTTTTTTTTTTTATTACTATTTTGGATACACGTTATTTGTTTTGTATTTTTTGTGTTGAATTCAGAAAGCCCATAAAAGGTCAAGTTGTACTTGTTGCCAAGGTTCAAAATATCGATATCGATGAATATATCGGTGTACCCAAAAACCGATATATATCAGATATATCGGATATATCCATTTTTTTGGTGATCAGTCCAAACTATTTAAAATATCGGATATATCGGAAATATAATATCAGAAATATCGGAAATATATTGGAAATATCGGATTTATATTAAAAAATGGTCAAAAAGTCAAACGATATATATCGTAAATATCGGATATATCGATTATATCGGCGATATAAACTTTTATATCGGAAATTCCGATATATATCGGAAAAAAGAGGGTACTATATTCGGTAGATATATGTCGAAAATATCGATATCGGTGTACTAAAATACCGATATATATCGGCGATATATCGGATATATCGTCAATATTTTGAACCTTGCTTGTTGCTAGGATATAGTTTCTTCCTATGTTACATGGATACGCCATATTTTGAAAATAATCTGTGTCAAATACGTATCCACGTGTTCGTGTCGGACACATATTGTTTGTAATACACCTCATTTTTTTCTATTTCGCTATGTGAAACACTTCGTATCCGTGTCAATGTAACTTCTTCACACAAGAAACCGATGTCCGTCTACTTTGTCACCCTTTTTCCTTGTACAAGATTTTTAGGTTTTCTTGTAGCTTTTTCAGGGATTAGCATCTCAAGGTTTGTTATTTTAGTGTATTATGCTGTGGTTACTAGTTTGTTTGAACTTTTAATGCCTTTAATTCAGTTAAGCGAATCACATAGTACTATGTGTGGATGAAATTATTTGGACCATACATATAATATTTTCAGGAGTGAGCCACCCATGTTGTCAGGTGCCAAAAGTGAAGGTCAAACATTGATTTCTTGTTTTCTCATTTTAAGTTTCATTTTAGTTGTAATTTATTTTGAAACCCTATGTTTTTCAGGTACTGAACTACTTGGAAGAATTTGCTTGTCAAGGTAGAAGTAAAACTAAGCTGTTGTTTTACTATGTTTGCTTTTAGTAGGTGGTAGTGGTATTACGAAATAAAATATAAAATGTGATGTAAATTGACAATTCGAAGTAAAACTTACCAGGAATGAGTACGCTATAACTTCTTCATGTCTCAATATCAAACAAGATTTGCTCTGCGAACTCTTGCTTTTATGTGGTTGTAGAAATGAAGACTCGGTTTTACTTTTTCGCTGCAGTCCCAACTGATTATGCACATTCCTCTACGGGTGCTACTGCTGAAGAATGAATTTTAGTTTTAATGTGTTTTCAGAATGGAATTTGTTCAGTTGATATTTGAGCTCTGCAATTTAGTTGATGTACCTAAACTTCCAAATGCAGTTCAGTTTTTGTGTTTTGAATTAACAGTGGGTGGTAATGCAAGGTCTTTTCTCTTTGGGAATACGATGAGCCAAATGAGGTTTTTGAGGAATCTTTGTGTAAAGTAAATTCTTCGTGGTTGTATTTCTTGGTTATTCTGACATTGCTTTAGAATGATGGGCCTGTGGGGGTCGTCCAACATTTTACTGTTTATATGAGGTTCCTTAACTAGAACGGTTCCCTAGTTTAGCTGCGTCATCTCAGGCAGAAGAAAGAACTGAATAAGGGAAAGGAAGCTGCCATGGAGTACTCTTTCTCACAAGTTCAGAAGCCCCAAACCGATGGCTTGATAATATTTTGTTTAAGGAGCGTTTTCCAAGTTGGTATCCCAGATCTTTTTTCCAAAAGAGTTTATTCTGCCTAATGTAATGTCCAATCCTGGTTTTGTTTCACAATACAGTGGCCTGTGCAGAGTGTAAGCTTAAGGATGAACTTGTCACTTCAGATGGATCAATAATGGATAGCCAAAGTTCCTCTCCACAAGACTTGCAACTGTTTCAGTTAGACGTGCATGGTGCTAAAGTTCAAGTCGTGGCTGATGCTAGAAATCTGGACATGGATTTTGATGAATTTTGAAGACTCCTTTGTACGAATGTCCTTATCAAGGAAGATGGCGAACTAAAATATATGTTCCTGATAGGCCTTGTGTGGGTCACATAACTTGGGAAGTCACTGTATAGGAGGATCCTTAGCTACTTGGACTGGAGTCTTCTCAATTCTCAAGCTTTTGCGGAAGTACTCCGAACTAGAAATTGGAACATATGAGCCTATATTGAGCTCTTATAACAAGTTCTGCTTGCTTTTATTGAGAGATTCAGATGGAAGATTTAAGGCATGGTGCTGCATGGTGGCTTTTAGATTGATAAATAGGTGTTCCTAAGATGATTAAAAAAAATTCTGTCTTTTTTTCTTTTGGTAACAACAAGATGATTGAGGTTGTTGACATTGACTGTACTTTTCTTGGCGCAGTTCAATGATTGAACTATTGGCTGTCTCAAGCTCTGGAGGTGGACTTTCCTTATGTATTACCCTCTAATATAGCTCCAATATGGCCGCAACAAAGCCTGGAGCAGGAAGATGCAATGTAACCCACTGTTGATATAAATAAAATCGAAGATGATTACCAAATATATATATATATATATATATATATATATATATATATATATATTGTACATGCTGTCAACAAATTCAATGGGCATGGGGACGTAAATTACTATTCCATCATCGCCAAAGTCATTGTTTTGTCAGAAGCGTTATCAGGTATTCTTTCTTATGTAACGTAATGGGACACCTTCGTGTGATAGTAGCAATTGTTAATGCGGCAAATTAGTTTACATTTGGCTCAGTGCTGCTGCAGTAACAACTGATTTCGCATATTCCCCCGGTTTTAGTTTTATGGAATTTCTTCCGTTGATTTTTGTGAGGTGCAGTTTATGGACATTAACTTCCGAATCGAATGTAGTTCAGTTGTTCTGTTTTTTTTTCGTCGATAATGCGTAGGAATTACTCTATTACGTTAGGATGACAACAATGCCTGAAAGGCGGTCTTAAAGGACCAATGGTTAACACTGTATAGTAATAGTAGCTGTATATGGAGTTTAATCTATGAAGATAGAGAAAAGCACGTTAGTTAGAGTGCCCAATCTGTGAATCGTTTGGAAAATCGACTTTATGCTTGCATCAGCCAAATCATATGTTTGCGTACCTCTCGTAGTTACTGAATCTACAATCTTTAAACGGTTAAAAAAGATCTTAAGATCTTGTAGTTAGTTTTCATTTAGTTCTTCACAGATGTCATTCTATCGTGTATTACTCTCACATTTCTTCGCGACAGACATTTTAGTCCATCTTAAGATGAAGCATTTGAGAACTGCGGTGCGAGAACAAAAGTCACTGTGCCGACTTCTCAAGGTGTATAGAATAAGCATCAAAATTGTACTACGCAGTTGGAATAAGCTTATACAAGGAAACATAAATGGATGTGGGTTTGGTGGCATGGGAAGAGATCGCAATACCCAGGTCCTAAAACAGCTGCAGCAGGTATAGATCAGTGCCACTCCAAGAATTAAAGGCTAATGGAGCTGGGATAGAAGATTGCATAAGCTACGATTTCCAGAGTGGTGCATAATTGAGACTCCTTGAATACAGTTCAGATTGTAAATGGTACAACAAACCCCCTTGGTATTGTCTAAACACTTCTTCTGGGAAACTCGTGCTGTGTGAGTGTGACTCAAATCACTCAATGCTACACAGAGAATCTAATGGTGCAGCGTACTACCTTACTAGTTCCAGTAGCACTTGCAATCCTGAAACATGCTATTATCTTCCTGCACATCAGTATGAGCACCAATGCAATTGCTGACAACGATGCCTTGGGGCACCTTCTATCTGTTTCTTGGGCACCATCTATACAACCTACGAAAATTCAGCGATCTGGGTCGTGAATGCATAACGTGCTTTTTTAAGTTTTAACCACTTAAAATAAATGACAGACAATTTTTGTGCCAAGAACTTCAAATAACTCGAGCAAGTGAAGTTTTCATAGTGGCACTAGAAACACAGGGTGTACATGGAAATGCAATTGAGAATTTGCTGAAAATGGAATATACAAGAACTTGTCATTTCCCTCAAAATCCAGAAAGTACTAAGGGTTAAATCAAGTCACAAATGTAAGTTTTGATATGACTAACATATATATTAATGATCAGTGACTTATGGACGCATTCAGTACTCTAGTGGCCAACAAGTCAGACCAGCTCTTAAAAGAGGCACACCAACTCACTCACAAGCTCCCTATCTATTTCTTTGCATAAGTAATCTGCATCGGCTGTGCGTTTATCATGTATCCCTGGAGTCCGTGCATTGCCTGCGTTGATTGCATCTCATTCCCGTATTCCACAAAAGCAATCCCAGGCTTTGCTTCCACCATTCTAACTTCCTTGAACCCTTCATACTGAGTGAAGCGCATTTGCAGCATCATCGGATTTGTCTCATGGGGAAGATTTTGAACGAACAAAATGTTATTTGGTAGTGCTGGAGCCTCTTGAACAGATTTGGCTACTCCAGGATATGGTAACTGAGACAAGTAAAGTATATGTT
Source organism: Coptis chinensis (assembly GCF_015680905.1). Taxonomy (NCBI): domain Eukaryota; kingdom Viridiplantae; phylum Streptophyta; class Magnoliopsida; order Ranunculales; family Ranunculaceae; genus Coptis; species Coptis chinensis. Next base: position 50,763,295 of record NC_141457.1, read on the forward strand.
AATGAGAAGATAAGAAAATGAAAAATTGAGACAAACAATCCAAACATCAAACAATGTATGAGAAGATAAGATGGAAAATTGAGATAAACAAACCAAACATCAAACTATGTAAGATGCTATGTAAAATTCAGTGACACGGAAATGGAGGCATGAACTAAAATCAAAGATTTTTTTTTTTTTTTTTTTTAGTGGCCTCTTGAACAACAGCCCAAAAGCCTTGGATAATAGCAGCAGGTCAATAATCAAGATTCAACGCACATTTAGGGTGTCCAGATAAATAAATGCAAAAGTTTTGCTCTTCATAGGTCTCAAACTGATCAAGAAAACAACATTCTGCAATCACTTCCAAAAATGTTAGCAGATTTACTAATGACTGCTGGGGTCCAGTGGCCTACTGGCCCAGACTTGGGAGGTTGGGCATACGGTATCGGCTTCGATTCCCACCTTCCCCGGGGAAAAAGGGAACTTAAGGGAATAAGGAATAAAATGTAATAAATAAATGAAATAAAAGGTAAATGACTGACCAAGTACTGAGTTCTCAATGTCTCTTTACCACTTAAACAAGATTAGAACATATGGGCACTCCAATACGTATCTGACACTAATGTTTTTTGTAAATATGAAGTGTCCAAGTTACATAGCTTGGCTATAGTAGAATGGCCAATCATTGCAGGTATAATGGCAGATGCCCAGGACCAAGTTACAATTTTATCTTTTTCTGCCCTCATGTTCAGCTTCGCAATTTTCCCAATTAATGATTTGATGCAAAAGGATTTTTTTCTAATGAACGTGTCACAGCTTAATAGGTCTGGTTGTGGAGCTAATCGAGTCGAGTTTTAGGGTGCTCAGCTCAGCCTGTGTGTTTCTCGAGCTCAAAATTTGTTCGAGCTTTATTTCGTGCTCAAGCTCAACTCGTCGAGTAGCTCAATGAGTCTAGATTCCTATTTTTTGGACTATAAATTTAAATTCGATCATAGGTTCAATAGGTTCCAAAGTTTGATTCGACTTGTTTTGCGTATAGGCTCAACTTCGACCACAATATCTTGCTAAACCCATCTAACGAAAGACTAAAATACAACTACAATCCATTTAACAGGTAGATGCAGAATTTTACATCGAGACCAAAATAACTTGCTAAACCCTTCTAATGAAATACTAAAATGCAACTACAATACACTAATACCACAATAAACAACTAACTAACAACTATTACAAGGTGTACACAATATGATTACAATCAATGTGTTACTATCATTATCACCAAATTCGGCGTTTTTTTAAAAAAACGCATTTAAAACCCGTTAAATTGGTAAGACGTCTTGTATCAGTTTTTTAAAAAGGGATTTTGGAGTTTACCTTTTTGAAGAGTGGGCGTTAGATTGCCTTATTGAGACAGTTCTATTTTGCTTTGGACTATTAATACTTGGAGATTTTAAAGTTATTCACTTATTTGTAGTATTTGATTATGCCATTATGGTTGGTAATTAGTAGTATCTTATTTAGGGTCATGTTTTGGTACTTAATCTAAAACTTCTAGTATTTGAATGAGTAATTGATAATTTGATACTTTCATGTATTTGAATTTTCTTTCATTTGTATTATTATTATTTTTATTTTTTGTGCTTATTCTTTTTTCTACTCTTATAAAAAATCAAACTTCTTATCTATCATTTTCTTTATCATCAGTTTTTACCGTTTCGTTTTCTTTTACGTATTACGTATTATACGTTTTAAACCCGTTTTACCGTTTTAAACCCGTTTTTTATGCCCTACGTTTTTTTTTTTTCCGCCAAGACATTCCGTTTAAAACACGAACTAAATTTTTTTTCAACTACACCGTTTTAAACCTGTACCATACTTGGTGACAATGGTTACTATAATCCAATACACCAATATAAACAATTATTCTAATTAAGTGTTAACAAAATTATGTAAAACCCGAGCTACGCAAGCGTCTCGAGTTTTAAAATGTGCTCAAACTAGACTCATATTATTGAACGAGTGAGTGCAAGTTGCCTGCGAGTTATCCGGCTTGATGACCATCCCTACACAACTAATTACTCCTCTATTTATTTCTTTATTTTTTTGTAAAGACTTGAGACTAGAGAATTCTCTTAACTACATCTCCTCCGACCACCACAAAAGACTCTCCATCTTAATGGATAGTCAACACAAGAGATCCATAGCTTTCAATCTCCCAATCATTTAACCCCCTCAATAATACTACATTCCATACTACCCTTTGACTCCCTCTCTAGATATTATCCAAAATCTTTGCTTTGTCAGTTAGAAGCAAATTATACATATCATTAATATTCACCTTAAGTGGCATATCTCCCACCCTCATGTCCTCCTAAAGATTGGCCATTGTTGGGTTTAAATTTTACACCTTTGGCCAAGTCATCCCACCCACTAACATGCCCCTCCAAAGTATAGTCCCATATGGGTTTCTAAGTTCCTTCCTCTCCATGCTTTGCTACCACAACCTTCCACCACAAGCTCTCCACTTCCTCCCTTTTTTCCATCAATGCTTTATTTATTAGCAAAACATTTTTACACCACAACCCTCCCTCTTCTATTTAGAGAAAAAGCCTTTCCCATTTAACCAAACGAACTTTTGGTTTATCCCGACTAATATAGGACAAGAAACTTATACTAGAGTTGCACAAGAAATAGAAGTATGTTTGTTTTAGTATATGTTTCTAGAAGAGTTCATTAAGAATGAAATTATTTTAAAGTTAGTGTCCTATGAGATTTAGAATTAGCTTCTACAATCAATTACTTGGAGTTCATGAACCATATCAATAAATATGGATTCTCTATTGATTTGTAGAAACAACTATTATGATCAGTTGAAGAATTGCTCTTTCAAGTTTATTTATAGATTATCTCTTTTTTCTTCTTCTTCATAATATTCATCTTCCCTTAACGTAATATTTCAATACTTCATCTAATATCTTATTCTATTTTTTTTCTTTTCTTCTCTAATCGAGATTTCATCACCTCTTTCTTCCAAAATTCTATCTCGTTCTTCATTACCCTCATCTCCCCAAATGAATCTTCAAAATAACTTCTCATGATGATTTGCCACGGAAATAAAGAGAGATAGTAATTAGGAATATTTGCAAAGAGTAGACTTGGACAAAGTAAGCCTTCCACCCAATTGATAAGCATTTAGATTTCCACCCTGCAAGCCTTGATGTAACCTCTTAATATTTTTCCTAGATTGCCTTCGACTTACTCTTAGCACCCTAACGCAACTCCAAATAAGTTTTTGTCAATACCTCCATCTCGTGACCCAATATGAAAACAATTTCCTCCATGTCGTTTACCACTCCCACTCCATATATCATTGACATTGAGAAGTTAAGTTTCAACCCTTCAAACCATACAAGAAGGTTCTCGATAATATGAGCCTTTTCAACCATAGCACTAGCAAAGAACATTGTTTCAACAGTAGATTGCAAATATGAAATAGAGATTGCTCCCTCAATTAAAAGCCTTGAATCCATCAAGAATACCCTCCTCGACACATGGTCATATGCATTCATGAAGTCTGCCTTGAACACCATACCCAATCCAAATTAGCATCCAAAAGTTCATTTGCTATTAAACAACAATCAAGAATTTGTCTTTTTCTATGAAGGCAATTCGGAAATTGGAGATGATGCCCCCATAACCATTCTCAATCTCAATCAAGTTGTACCCCTTCATAAGCCTCCACCTATTAGGTTCTTGATAAAGTTTCTTATAATACTCTGCCACGTGGTTACCATATTATCCTCAACAAGCACGACACTGAGTATAAGAGTACATTTTTCTTTTCTAGAACTGTTTTCTGTCAAATGTCATGTCATACCCGTCAATTCAGACGCATGCCGAGATACTTCAATAAGATTTCTGAAACACATGTATGCACTCTGTCTGTGTGTCTGCAAGAAGGGTTGGCTCCCACTCCCGTCCCGGGGTGCTAACACTTAGCTTTTGGAACAGATAACAAGATTTTGCTAACGCCTCAAAATGACACCAGCACGGCCAGTGTCAAACATCAATGTTGTATAGGTTATTTAATAATCAGTAGGACAATCAGGATGGAAAAACCGTCTTCTTTCAAATTAGGACTGAAAAGGGGTCATTAGACTGATAAAGAATATTTTATCAAGTATTTCCATCTTCAAGTTTCCCATTCATACCCATCTTTTTTATTTCTTAAGTTGGGGACTAAGATCAAGAACTCTCTTTGGGACAGCAAATCGCCTAAAATATTATCTGATAAAGTGAACATCCGTGTCCAGATTTGGAAAGTAGATGGTAATCAGCAACTTTGTGCAGGATAACTCAAGCTTTGATGGGTATATGGTTGCGGAAGTCCGGGAAGAACCTTCCTGACTAGGGAGGAGATTTATCAGCAACTTCATTGAGGTTAGATGGGATGGCTTGGAAAGCTTCCCAGGAGACAGGACCTATGGATGTTTGGTCATGAGGGCATTCACAGTTGCTTGAAAGAATTTAGCTAAACTTGACATAGTTCTTACACCAGCAAAAAGACACTTCCATTCGACTTCACCATCTCTGTAAATCTATCGAAAAGGTACAAAACCAACCTCAATTGGACTCCGGAAATGGTCATGAATCAAAGGTTTGTAATAAAGAACTCACTCTCCAATATAGAGAAGTCGGAAGATTTGGGACTACAAAATTGCTAAATTGGAATGAAAATATACTCATCCTTATCATCACCCTTGTCAGATGAAATTATAATACCAGGCCCCTTTCCAAACTCATTTGAAACAATTGAAAATATAATAATATCAAATACTAGGATCAGTTTTAGAAATAAGTTGAAAGAACCAATCTTAAAGAAAACGCAAAAGAACATCCTTACCATAGGAGTTGCACCATAAGCACCAGCATAAGGATTCAAACCCATCCCAGCTTGATTAGCATCATGCTGTTGTTCCCTTCTCTTCTTCTCAGCTGCAATTATTCGACATATAATATAATTTCAAAAATCTATATACTAAAGAAATTATGCACTACAAAATAGAAAGGAAAAAATAAACATAAAATGACAAATCATACAAAACTAAATTAGATGTTGATACTTTCATTAGAAATATACTCTTCTATAGGCTTTTCACAATTCAAGGGAAGCCTGGACAAAGAGGTAATGTGTTTACGGTTGACATCCAAGGATCGAAACTAGAGTTGGTAAATGGAGACAATACGCACACCCACTAATGTCTTACCACTTTAAAGTTTAAAGTCAATTTTAAAATTGAGCCTTCCCTTCGTTTCCACACCAAAAGTACTTCACTTCATTGTTTATCATTGAGCAATGTATTCATTCATGACAGACCCAATATAAATAAACCTAGTTAATTTTAAGTGAGTTACGTGGAAAAGGATTTCCTCCACAGAACCCCCACGCCTAACCATACTAGCTTACAAGAAGACAATATTATGCTTCCCGTAAAATAATTCAGCCTGATAAGAGACATACTACAGCATTGAAATATCGACTTTAGACCCATGCAACAACATAACTAAAGGTCATGTTTTCCAAAAATAAATAGGGGACGGGGAGTACTTACTGAAACTGTAAAGCAAAATGGCGTTACAAACTAAAAATTCAAAAGACCTAAATTAACAACGAACAAGACTCAAGTGACAAGGCAGTCAAGAACATATGCCAAACCAAGAGCCCTACTACTCTAACACATCTAATTCCACTGCCCAGGCCTCATGCAGCTCAAAATCTGTAGTCACTATCCCTAAAAAAAGATTTGGCCTCTCACTCCATGAACTTTAAGGATAATTAAAAGGGAAAGTAATGTTTTGGTTTTAAAATGGCTATATTATTCTAGCACTTCTAATAAAAACGGGAATCTTTCTCCTATTAAAACGGGAATCATACTTCTAAATTAAGTCAGCTTTTATCATGAGATCTCTCCCCTAACTAAAAAACGGGTTTTTAAAACTCAATTAAAATGATTTGTTTCAACTAAAATATGATTTTTTTTTCTCAATTAAAATGTATAATTTATCACAAAATTTGTATATATTATTGAGCAAGTTTTCAAAAGAGCCGGTGCGTATGTATGGGCCTACTTTCTAGTACAAAACAATGTTTGTTATAGAATCTTGGTCCAACCTATTTTGTACCTCTTATTATTGTCAAGATTGATTGACAATATATATTCAACCCTATCCCTAGTCCAACTATCCAACATAGGAAAATGTTGTTTTATGAACAACCAAAGGAGTAAAATCATAAAATTGGTTTTCACCCATTGCATATATGCTTTGCTGATTACACTTTAGATTATTTCATCAGCACAGAGCCATAGACCTAAAATAAATAAAGCAATTAGAAGGAACCAAAATTTTGTAAACGGTAACTTATTCGTCTTGAAGGACCAAACAATCCATGCTATCAACAGCATAATTAAATAACCAACCCCATGTAGTGGACAATCCAAAACACACAACTATAAACCACACATAAATTAAGATTGTCTGGGAAACATTCTTAAACTAATTTTTTTTATTGTTCACATATTGCCCACGTGCAATTGAAGCCACATCATTCACAAATTGGAGACACAGCGAAAGAATTCATAAGCAAAAGAGAAGTGAAAAACCCAATGGCAATAATATTGTTTTTGTAGTTACCATTCAAAATGTTTCCAAATGCAACAGGCCATTATAATCAAACTATATATATCACAAAATATTCCATCTTTCTCTGCCCAGGCCTCATGCAGGATTGCAAGAAGATTATTCTCAAAATAAGTAGTCACTGTCCAAAAAAGAGAAAAAAAAAAAACATTTGGACTCTCACATTATGAACTTTAAGGATAATTAAAAGGAAAAGTAGTGTTTTGGTATTAAAATGACTGTCCTATTTTAGAACATGTCCTTGAAGCAAGGTAGTAATATGATATGTGAAGATTTGGTTATCAGTATCGGCCACATAATAATGAGTCAATGATACTAGAAGCACTTCCAGCAGATGATCTTAACAACAATGGTTTATTACTTTGTTGCCATGAGAACATAAGTTTTGCTAAATACATGTATAATAGTTCATCATCAAAATCTTTCAAGAACAACAATTTTACTCTTACGACAAGGAAAGAAGCACTCTCAAAACAAGTATGTTGTATGCCTTAGCTCCATAACAACCTCGTCTCTAAAGTATATTATTCCATTCCTTTTAACTCTAAATTCATATTTCTAACTAGTCCTAACAAAAATTAACATTCATTGCGATCAATGTACAAGTTATAATACATAACCATGATATACCTCTCTCCTCATGACGCTTCCGTCTTTCTCTTGGAACAAAAGTATTATCAGCTTTTGCTACTACATCCGACTTCGTCTTGGCATATTGAATCCTCTACACCAACAAAACACAACATATTATCATTATTATTATTATTATTATTATTATTATTATAATGCATAACCAAATCAACACAAACCACAAAAAAAAAAAATGATATATAAGATAACATACCATTGGTTTGTCATAAAAAGGGAAGCCTTGCATTTGTTTAAGAGCATTAGTAGCTGACGTGACATCATCAAAAACAACCCAAGCTTGTCCATGATGTTTCAAAGTCTTGAATGCTAAGACGTCGACTATTTTCCCAAATTGTGAGAACACAGCTATTAGTGACTTCTTCAGTCCTGCATTTAATCAAACAGTTTAATTGCATTGCATTGCATTAAATAAAAACATTCTAGGGTTTAAGAAAGGAAAAGAATTACCATCGAGTTTGACTTTCTCGTTGAGGTTGTTGATGTAGATGGTTTGATTTGGTGGGACATCGTCTGTGTTGCTGCTCATTGTTGTAGCTTATTTCTGTTTTTTTTTTGGTTTTCGAGATGTGACTTCAAATTTAAGTGTGCGCGGTGACAGTATTCAGATGGAAGGGCAAAGTTCGTTGTGACGGGTTTGCTTAAAACCGACTCTAATTGGACCTACGATAACATCGCCCAAGCCCAAGCCCATCTGGTGCATCCATTGTATGCAATTCAAACAAACCACTACCATTGTGAAAGTTGATGGTCCGCAGTATTTGAATTTTGTTAACTAATTTTATAGAGAGCAGAAGTTTCAAATTTGTAGTTACTTTGTATTTAAAATAGTTAGAACTTAGAAGGCCATATAATTTGTAGTTACTTTGTCTAGAAAAAAAGTTATTAATCATCATCTAATCTAAAACTTACGAGTGCAGTATCCATCGCTAGTTAGTTTGCATTATTATTAGTTCTAACATTTTTATAAAACAATATAAAAATATTAGGAGGAATTAATTATAATATGACGTGAATGAAGTTTTCTAAATTATTTTAAATAATATAAAAATTAATTCTAATATATCAGTGAGGTGAGAGAGTTTTTTATAAATTACTTAAAACAGATAGAACTTATTAGAATAATTGAGGGAGGTGTTTCTAAATGGTAAAACATGATAGATTAGAAATAGCCTTTTTCCGTTGAGAAGTGTGGTTCCTCGGCCATCATATAGTGTAGAGATGTTTGTGTTCATTTTGTTTTCATCCGCCGCTTCTATTTCCAGTGAAAGTTTTGGCTATATGTTAGCTGTATAGTGTGTCAAGCCTGCATATTGGTCTGGTGGAAGCTTCGAAGACAGGAAATCATCGTCTGGAGACACAAATTTGAGCCGAGTGGTCTATAGACGCTCAAAGGACGGAAAATTCACCGTCTTTCAGCATTGTACGCTTATAATGCAGATGATAAATTTGTGTCACCTTTTAACAACCTCGCATCCTGTACAAGGAATAGCTTAGAGCACACAGTCTACAATGTTTTCTTTTAAGTAATATTTGCCGTGTGTTCAAATTCAAGTGAACGCATTATCTGGGTGTTGGTCATAGAATCTTGTCTAACCCTAACCCTCTTATCGACAGGGTTGATTTCCAACATTCAACACTATGACACCATCCCTAGTCCAACTTCTAGCATAGGAACATAATGCGTATTCAAGAACAGACATGGAGTAAAATGAGGAAAACGGCTTCCACCATCATTACGTTTGCTAAAGCATTCTGTATAAAAAGAAAAAGCACGAAGCAGATATATTCCATATTTCAGTCTCGCATTTGACAAATGGAGGAAGAAAATATAGAACCCCTCAAGAAAGCACTATATCAACATTTAGTCACCATGCTTTACCTCCGTGAAAGATCAGTCATTATAAAAATACAGTAGCTGGATGGGTAGTGGATAAGCTACCACGAGAGTCCAGAAGCTACCACGAGAGTCCAGCGAGAAGGATTGTAAACCAAATCTAAGCTGAGTTGACATTTAGGGCAACACTTGCCAGATTCTGACTTCTGAGCTGGTTGGAATTGATTGCTTAACATCTGTTACAGTCCACTAGAGGCACTAGTCTAGAAAAGAAGACGAAAAGGGTCTGGCAGTATATTGCCGATGGGGAGCTTAGAGATGCTTTCATTGTACAGACACTACGTACTGCGTGTTGTTGCAGCAACAAATGACAAACTTGCCAGGAGAAGCATTAAAAACGGCATCCATCTGTTGTCTCCTCAATTCTATCAGTGTCATATATAACATCCTTGGTATTCAGGTATGAGTAAACAAATGTAGTCACAGTTGAAAAGTGGGTTTGAGATGAAACAATAAGTAGCCTCTACAGAATATGTGATATCCTCTATGAGCACTCTGATTTCAGGTTATGGATTGCAGAAAACAGCTTTGGTAGGGATATAGAATTGGAAACAAGAAAAGTTCGATAAAGGCAAGGTCATCCAGTCAAAGCAAACAGGGAATGGACTACCAAGAACTTCATGCCACTCCGCAACTGGAACGTTCCTTCAAGCCCAAAAAAGGCACCTCAAGACTCAACTACTCTAAATAATACTGGATGCCCTTCTAGAAGTATTCTGAAGATTATCGATGGTGTTTCACGAGGTAAACGCAGAATGGCAGGGAAGGGGATAAATAACATGAGCAGCAGGTTATGGAAGTTATTATTGGAGGACAGAGGACTAGTGTACCCAAATGCTTCGAAGCAGAGTGCACAGCTCTAGCTGAAGTGCCTGACTACAGAGTATTTGTTGATGGTGGATGTAAAATTGCATAAATATAAAAAATGAAATAAATTAAGAATATTATCTACGGATTAATTATGGAAAGACACTGAAAATATCATGTTGTAGAAATAAGAGAACCTCTGTTGTGAAAGTAACATAACTAAATATGATGCATAATAAGTAACTACAAATCTAAAGTAATAAAGAGCAGACTTGAAAACTACTTGGTCTGTACATCCGAAAATTTAAAGAGTATCTTGCATTTACCTACTATCAAGATAATGCACAAGTTTCTTCTTTCTTAGAAGCTATTACTCATTTTCAGCCTGCAACCTTCAAAGTGGACAAAGCAGAGCGAATATGGTGGTTCAATAATAATCAATCAATCCTGTCCGTTAACTAGGTTGAAACAAATACCACATCGATCAGCCCAAAAGCGAGACATAACTATTAAATATTTGAATTTGAAATGGCCTGATTATGTCCAATGCCATATTAGTTTTAATGATGCATCTAACTATAAAATGTGCCTTCCATCAATACAAATACTGCCTCCTGAGTGCAATATTGTCATACCTAATAATAATAACTTAAACTATCTACCGTCTTACCCACCACGTAGTACAGTATTCACATATCTATCTACCCTCCATCAACCAGTCCACCACATTAATTAGCAAGCATTCATATCTAAGTAAGAAGAAAAACAACAGCCCCACGTCACATAAATATAATTCAACAAAATAAACATTGCCCATTTTCATAAAACAAAAGATTCTACAGATCATCTTCTTCTCCAAGAAGAAGAAACAAAGAAATTAGGCCCTAAAATATCTTATTTTCTCATAAATATAACAAAAATAAAATAAAACAAAACTCATGAAATAAACTATCTATTGATAAAATAAATAAACCCCATGTTCATTAACATCATAAACTAAAACATTAAAATTATCATCTAAGAAGAAGAAACAAATGGATTAGTCCTAATACTCCATACCTTCTTCTTCTTCTTATTGCACTCAAACCCACACCCACACTGTGGTGACTCGTCAAAATTATCAATAGGAAAATTAGCAGAAATAATCCCAACAGAGAAACCTAGCTCGTTACCACTACTAGTAACTTCAATAATATTAACCCAGATAAAAAGAATCTTAACAGTTACTCCCTTTAATTGAGTCAACTTGTCTTTTGAGATGTACCCAGTAATTTTAGACTTGTATTTCAACTGATAACCTTGAATACTAAAACTACAACTCCCATTTAAATATGCTGCAAATTTCCCAGTTTTTGGCTCTAGCTCATATCCAGTTACACCTTGTGGTAATAGACCCACTGGGAAATCATAGCTTCTCAGTACTTCATATGCTGATAATTTGGATGCTGATGATTGTGTTGGTAAAAAGGATATGGAAATGAAAAGGACACAGAAATAAAACAGTAGATTCTTCATGGGTTGGATTGGGTTCATTTCTCTTCCGTCTTTTCTCCAACAAATGCTACTTTAAGGCTACTAGTCTGGCTTTAAGTATGTTGACTTGGTGTATATGTTGCTGTCAGTTCTGAGGTGGGTTCAGCTGGATCTACAAGATAATATGTTAAGTATATATTTTTGCCATTCTAGTATAGCAGTATGTATTGCAAATTTTGTAATTGATTTTAAGGACAAGGTTGTCCAATTAGGACGTCTCGTAAGTCCTAATGTAGTCTTGAATCTTACTAAAAATGGAACGTTAACTGCTTCGTGCCTCTTCTTTTTGTTAATAATTTATTTCTTCAAATATTATTATTCAGCAAGTGTGTGAAATGGAGCTAATCCTCGTTTTTTTAACTGGACCAACAGAATGAACAGATAAATCTCCAAGGAGAATGATTTGGAATTTGGGGATAGTGAACTTGTGGTTAAAAAGAGGTTTAAAATCATGAACCAATGTTAAACACGTTGTATGATATTTGTCGAGAAGTGACCAAGTCAAAAAAGTTGGTTATAATATCTTTAGTTTTTGGTTGGTCCTATGAAACACGCATCATCCATTGTAGATGGGCCAACCAGCGACACAGTTAGTCAATCCTACAATAATTTGTTTTTTGCCATCGGACCAAAAACTAGGTGACTCCACAAATCACATAAAATGATAGAAGCCAAAAAATGCCCATTCTAGTGGAATTGTGGAAGTGAATCTCTTTCGCTTGTTTTACGTATACAATCAGCATCATTTGAATCCTCTGCATTGCCGTTGAATCTACCAACCACGGGGACCAAGGGGTTGAAAATCATGGTCGACAGATTAGATATTTTAAGGTGCTGGGGAAAGAAAGTAACGAAGTGGGTAACGTGCCACACCCTCATAACTCGTAAGACAGCACTGGGTAATCATAAACCCACCATGTTCATTACTCATTCAATCATTTTTTGTTTTCGATAATGGATATCGCATTAATTATAAATAAATGGTTTGGACACCTGAGTACCTGACTCTCTAATACACACTGGAAGAGTACTTTGATCTGATGCCTTAAAAGTCCAGGCAGCCAGTTCATGAGCCTCCCCAACAAAAGATCTACTTAACCAACTGAAACTAAAGCTATCTTAACAGTCTAAAACAGCTAAGGCATGGTAAACTACACTTCTGAACTGCTAACAGAACTCCTCAGGAAGGTCATTTAAATGTTTAATGACACTATTGTCTCCGAAGAACTCCACTCGCCTGCATCCTAGATTCTTAGCCAGCAAAGATGCACTTCAGCAGCTACAAGCTCTGCTTCCTCCGAGGTAGTTGCACTGAATTCCCTAACTGCAGCTTTCATGAATTCACCTTCCTCAGACTTTGCAATTGCTCCAGCTGCTGCTTTGCTACTAAACCTGCCAAAGGATGCATCATAATAAATCTTCATACTATTACCAACTAAACCATTATTTATGCTATTATTCATTGCAGTCATAGTGATAGGAGAGTTCAGGGAGGTCTGTATATCCTGTTCTTCACAGGCTTTTAGTGTTCTCCTCCATAGGGCATCAGTCTTCTTATGTATTGTTGTCCTGCTCTTCTGGCCTGCATCAAAAAGAATACAATTCCTATGCTCCCAAATGTTCAGCACAAGTAGCACTGCGTACAAACCCAAGTTTCTTATATGTTCTTCCTTATTTACAGTCCATCCCATGATCTCATCCATCCAACCCCTCGTGCTTCTGTTGGGATATCTATCCACTCTTATACTGGTTAGAGCAATAAACCAGACTCCCTTTGTCCAAGTACACTGAAAGAAAAGATGTTCAGAGGATTTAGTGCATTCTTGGCAGAAAGGGCATGCATGATCTCCCTCCAAACCTCTGCTCAAAAGGACATTACCAGTAGGTAGTCCTTCCCATGTAAGTCTTCCACAGGAAGTGTTGACCTCTAGCTGCAATGTTGGCTTGCCATCTAATTCAATCATTCAGCAAATCAGCATCATTTTATTGGGTTTCGTTAGCAAGTTTCTACTTCCTGGACCATGGACGGGGCTGGAGAGCCAGGTAAGGCCCAAAGTACCCTACGTTGATTTGAGGAGAGTGTATTTTCTTTGTTTGAATGAATGAAACCCATGCAACCTAAACCTTCTATCCCTCCAAAAAATCCTTCACTTTCTATATTAATGCAGAGAAACCTTCTTACGTCGACACTGAACGGTCCCTCTTCTAGGTGGTGCTCTCTAAGGAGAGAGTGATCCCATGTGGATCTCTAGGTTTGCACCAAACTACGGCTAGAACTTTAAAGTTTAAACTGAGAATCTGCTTGAAATGCGAAATTCAGACATCCAAAAGTTACATTCGGCTTGCTATACAAAACCCTGCAAAATGAAGTTTTAGGAATTCCAACTGGAAGAATATAACCAAGCCTAATTTACCTGTGGTTCGTCACCAAGTCTTCTCAGAGTAGAAGTTTGTCTGGTCTAGATTTGTGAAGTAGTAATTAAGGAAGAGAATGATCTAATTCTAGATTTATTCATGTTCATTAGATCGCAATAATCTGAGTAGTCTGGACTGAGGCTCGTTCAAGAAGTAACCTCGAAAGCTTTTCGGTACTTTGTCTAAGTAGGAGTATTTCGTATGTATTTCAAACTAATAAACAAAAGGGAAAACCAAAAACGATTTTACAGTAAATCACAAGTAAGCAAATACATCCTAATCCATTCTCTTGCATCTCCACTTCTGAAAATTAATACAGCATGTAAATGAATGCAACATCTCTCCAAGTTTTTGCTTCTTGTTGATATTCCCAAGTTTATCTCAAACAGTAAACAAGGAAGGGATAGCTTCTAATTTCGTTCCTAGTTTATCCCCACAGAGAAACGACCAAATGACCACATGATCTTTAAGGATAGAACCCTACAATATACCAGCAGAATCCGCTTCTAAATGTAATACCCTGGACATGTGCAGGTGTGATGCAAGACTAAAAGATTAAAACTGACAAACTTACTAAAGAACCCATTAAAAGAACAAGACAGGTATTTGAAATGTTTCCTGACCATATTCACAGTAAAAATGTGACTACATCCAACCACACCAGAAAAGTATTTGAAATTGTTGAATTACCATGAAGATGGTACAAGAATTCAATGCAATAAAATACAGAAACATGGAGACTGACACACTCTGACATACATATATAGTAGAAATTGGAAACAACTGCAAAGGCTGTAACATTAATAGATAAGTAAAGGTGCCAGTTCCCACAAAAGATATAACCGAACGTAATAAAAGGGCACAACTTCTCACAACTTCTTGCATGGCTTCATACCAGTTTAAAAGACATCTTTGATCACCCATCTGAAATCGTAGAAATCAGCCATGCTCTTCTAGCATCTAGTATAGAAGTTAATTCAAATTTCTATTGACCTAAGACCTCCAATGGTTAGCAGTGACAAAAGGCAACAAATCCCTCACCTGTTGTTGCCCAGGTAGGTTGCTATTGCAAAAACTAAGATGTGTTGATATTACCCTTAACTCCTATACGCCTCAGCACTCAGCAACAGTTGAGCTAAGTACCGCCTTAATAGTCAAATGTTCAATATTCAGGACGTCCCACTAACCACCAATTCCACCAATTTTGTCATCTCCTTGAACTAATATAAGAGAGTACCAACCAAGTAGTGTAGCATTCTTAACCATATAGCAATGTGGACTGCACTAGATATCTGACAAGGAGCCAAAGAACATATGTCCAAATGAAAAAGTAGTGAACCCACTTTCATATTTATTGATTTGTGAGCCGCTTTATAAGGTCTTGAACCCAAGAATATTTAGTCATGTAACTAAAGAATAGTAGAAATTTTATATTTTAGTTAGCTGTGGTCCCCGTGTCCCACTTCATATAGGTCCCATGTCGGACACCGGCATGTGTATCCGTGTCAAAGTAACTTAGGATTTTCAAAACCTTCTCATAATAACATTCAAATTACCAAATCTCTATGAGATTACAAGACAAAGGAATTCTAGTAGAAGTAAACACATTCAACTAGTTACATACCCCTGTCAACGACTAATATATATCACACGGCCAAACATGGAATCTCTACTAGACCACATTACCTTTGCCTTAGTCTATTAGCAAAAAATCACAAAGCAACTCCACACCTTCATAATTTGGTTCACCATTGCAAGCACTAGCAAATCTACCAATATAGACATAGTTTCTGCAGACACTGCAAAACCCCTACCAACCATTCTGTAAGCATATTGAATGTCACATCATTTGGAGCAATACCTTTTTCTTCCATCTCGACCAACAAAATTTGAGCTTCATTTTGCATCCCTTTCTTGCAAAAGCCATTGATCAATGTGTTAAAGGTTACGGTGTCGGGCTGCAAATTTTTGGTAAATAAGTTACATAAGATCTGCTTTGCCTTATTAAGTTCCCCTGCTTCGATCATATTATAAATCACAATATTGACTTTTACTCATTCTTTTCCATCATATAGAATAGTTATACTGCTTCTGAAACACAGCCATTAGCAAAAAATCCATCTATCAATGCACCATATGTGACAACATTTACACTCACCCTTGCATATCAGTGAAAACTTTACGTGCAACCGCAACTCTCCCAACATTGCATAGACCAGAAACAATGGTGATATATGTGATGTTGTTAGGTGTTAATCCCTTGCAAATATATATTCCAAGAGTTGCACTGCCTCATCTAACCACTGAACCTTGCAATAGCCGTCGATCAAAATGTTATAACTAACAACATTGGGTTCCACACCGTTTTCCATCAGTGAAGAAAAAACTTGTACTGCCTCTTTGATTTTACCTTGCAAACAGTATCCATCTATCAACGCGCTATATGTGATTATGTTAGGTGCCACATTTCTTTAAATCAGCAGCTTCAGTAGTTCGTGTGTTTCGTTGACCCTCCCTTCTTTGCAATAAGTATCAACCAAAATAGTATACATTTGCACATTTGGTGAGATTCCACAACAGGCCATATCATTTAACAACTCAGATGCTTCATTCCATTGATTCGAAATGCATAGGACATGAATCAGAGAAGTATCTGTGATGACATTAGGCTTTTTACCTCTTTGAAGCATCAACTCTAATAACTTCAGTATTTCATTAGTCCTCCCCTCTTTGCAAAGAGCATCAATGAGAATGCCATAGGGTACTACATCAGGTGAGATTCTCTTTTCCAACATGTCATTAAACAAATTCATAGCTCCTTTCCATTGACCAAATTGCGCAGTCCATGAATCAAAGAACTGTATGTAACTACATCTGCTACAATCCCTTTGCAAGTCATGTCCTGAAAGTGACCAAGAGCGTAAAATACCCGGTTTACATTACAAAGGCCATTGATTATCATGTTATACATATTTACATTAGGCTTTACTTTTTCCTTTTCCATTGCCTTCACCAGCTCTAAGGCAGCATTGACATTCACAGCTTTGCAAAGTGTGATAACCACAACCCCATAAATAAACTCAGTGAACGGATACCCATTCTCCACGATTTTATCGAGTAAATCCAGAGTTTCTACTAGTTTACCCTGCAAAGAGAGTCCCTTAAAAAGAGTGGTAAAAGTAAATACTTCTGGTTCCAACTCTTGTTTCAGAATGCTAGCGAAAACAGTAAAATACAGCTCCGGCTAACCCATAGAGCTGTGACAATTGATCACGACGTTGAGTATACCAGTAACTGGTTGGATTCCTGCACAGTCCATTTTGGACATGACAATACGGTGGAATAATGTTTCATTTTTACGAGGGCGCCTAAAAGTTGACTGAAAGGAAAAATAGAAGGCAAGGGTCGCACACGAATTAAATGATTGAAGATACCCAAAGCCTCATCAAGTGCAAGGGCACCTGGTTTGCAACGTTCACCCACTAATGGTGCGTTTGTTTAGTGGTAAAATATGAGATTTGCCGGTGTCTTCCCACAAAACACTTCTAGACTCCGAGTAGGAAAATTTCAGTTTGGCAGTGTTTGTTTGCAAAAAGTTTATCAACTAGCGCCAGTTTCACTAGTGTTTGATAGCATAGGTTTTTCCCGTAGGAAATAATATTCCAACTTTTAGGAAATAATATTTCTTTCCGTTTTCAAACTCAATGAAGCATAAAAATAGCAATGAAGTAAAGAAAGTGCATAGTAATACCCAAAACATAAAAATAGCAGTGAAGTTAAGAAAGTGCATAGTAATACCCAAAACATAAACAAGTAACAAGTACACACCTGACACCACCACCACTACCACAATATCAGTTAAGCCTCAAAGCCCTGCTTGGTGTAGCTTCCTAAACAACCAAGCAGCCTTCATATCCTCGCCAAGTCCCAAGAAGATCTTCATTAGCCTATCATTCCCGCCCAGCAAGTCTAGTGACCTTAGAAAAAGTTCAGGCTCCATTTCAGGAAGAGAATTCAAAGCATCCAAAGCATCCTTCAACAAATCTACTGGCTCTACTGGTGCTTTGAAGGACTTGACTAATTCAACCACCGCTTCAGCAAACACCTTAAACGAAGGGGCTCAAAGAACCGAGACTTCCTCTTCTTGGGTTCGGGTTTATCCTCAGAGAACCGAGACTTCCTCTTCTTGGTAGTAGGTGTACTGCTTTTGTTTGCACTATTGGTTTCAGAAACACCACCCCCACCAGTGGAGCTCTCACTATTGGTTTCAGAAACACCACCCCCACCAGCGGAGCTCTCACTATTGGTTTCAGAAACACCACCCCCACCAGCGGAGCTCTCACCAGCTTCAAAACCATCACCCCTATCAATCTGGGTTTGCTCCCCATCATCTAAACAAGGACCTCTAGTAAGAGCAGAGGGAGTCTTACGCCTAGGCCTATATCTCCCCATATACCTTCTCCTATACCACCACGTCATCATTACATGGCCAGCCATAATTATAACTAGAACCGCAACTAACTTGCGCTCACATTCGGTCGTCATTCTACAAAACGTCAAAAAGAAAAAATTAATGAGACAATTGTACAACCATACATGATAACCAGAGGATAAACACAACATGGACTACGAGATTAAGTCATTTCCCAACATGTGAGCATATCATATTATAACAATTGATAAGCAAAATACAAATCAGTATTTCATGGACTTATAACAATAAAAATGCATATAGTTTCTGATTGAGGGGTTCATTTGCTCCTCTATAGTTTTTTGTCGAGTTGAAGGAACAGCTAAGGCTATAGCAAAAAATATTATTGATTAAAACTAAAAATCCCAAGTTGGTAATACTAAAATCCTATCTGTTTTACTTTGAACATATGCATGAACGTGAAATAAGCTTCCAAGCCTGAATAATCAAGAATACCCAAACTATTTTGTTTTCACCCTCGTGGACTCATGGGATCAATTTATTTTACAGTTTTCACAAGGAAAACGGTAATACCAACTAAATACTTCACATACTCCCTCGAAACCATAACATTACCAACCAACACTCCCTAATAAACGTATCGAACAACGAATAGCAATAATACCTGACTCTCTAAACGTACATGAAATAAGAGTTGATACTAAAGAACTTGGGGTTCTAACATTTCGTACCTGATCGCGAGAGCGAGAGAGATAACCAGCGAGAATCCAAATCTGTGAGAGAGAGAGAGAGGCGGCTACTGAAATGAGAGTGAGAAAAGAGCGAGAGATAGGGTGGCAAAATTTACCTAGTGAGAAAATTTTTGCCAGTACTCTTATTAGCAGCCAAACGCGGGAAAATAATTCTAGTGGGAAAATTGTGCTTGCCACTGACAAAAAAATGTCATACCAAAAGTACCCTTCCGTAACTTCGTTTTCTAGTGTTGCACCCCATTGCATTGCTTTGAAATCTCACATAGTTGACTAAGTTTCACATGGTGGTTGTTGTCGAGCTTCATTGGCGCACCGGCGATTGTTTATACTTTATAGATCACGTACTGAATAATTGTGTAGCATGTGCTCAACAAGGTTGGGTTTGAGTACAGGAAAAATCTCAAATTCTCAGAAGATACTGGTCACTGGTGGACTAGGTAGACGTAATGGTGAGCTTCTGTAGGTCCAGTAACATTGTCTAAAATGAAGCCCAGTGAATTCACCCAATAATTTGATACATGGTGCAAGACGGATCACGGATGCTGTGTACATTTTCGATTAACCAACAACGAAATGTTTGTCGTTTGATGCATTTCAAGTTTTGCTTGCTTGCTTTTAATTTTCCGTAATGATTTACCGAAAGTATATGCAGAGTCATGGGTTCATGGTTATTGTTGAGTATGATGTCATATCTTAAAAGCTGATCAATTAAATATACAGCTTGGTTTGCTAGCGGGCAATTGGGCAAAACATTGTCTGAATTGCATACGTCGCTTAAACAGAGTGGATCAAGAATTCCAGATACGCTAGTGGATGCCTGGGCCTCTAGTTCGCTGTCTGACAGCTAGTTGTAGACCCATTGGTGATACGACCAACCTACCTCATAATTGGAGGAAAGGACCTCAAGATGTAGCCATCTACAGATCTACTATCCCCCAAAAACCAGAAACAAGCAATATGCCAAGGCTGGGCCTTGGACCAGACAATCTCTACGAATCGAACCCTGGGATGGCCAATCATTTATACATAAACTAGTACTGAAAAGGACCAAAAAGTGCTGCAACTTGGCTATCAAGCTGAGTAGAATTAATAGCCCCTACAATTTAACTTCTAAATGCCCTCGGCAGACAACATCAGCACATATGCTGTAACTCTGTAAGTCAGTAACACCGAAAAAGATTAAGATAAAAAATGATTTGAAATTACTGAATCACCATAAGAGAGTGAAAAATGTTCGACATAAAAGTAAAGTTTTGAGAATACAACATTTTCAACATTCACTGTAAAAGTACAACTACATCCAACACCAACAGTAAATGATTTGAAATTACTGAATCACCATGAAGATGGTAAAAGAATATAACACTACAAACGTACAGGAAAAAAATGAGACATACACACTCTGACAGAAACAATTTAATATGCACTAATGCACACAGACACACAATAGATAGATCCCACAAAGGATAAAACAGAGCATCACAAAACAACATAAGATTTTGGATGGCTTTATTGGCTTCTTACCAGTTTAATTGACATGAGTCTCTTTATCAGTGTACCGAAGGACTTCCTTTGGATTTTGGTTGACCCCCTCACTAAAGCAAAGATCACCCATCCAAAATTGTAGGAATCAGCCATGCTCCTCTATCATCAAGAGTACATATGGAATGAATTCGGATACTTACTGACCTAAGACCTCCAATGCTTGTCATTGGCACATCCAACTATTCCCTCAATAGTTGTTTCCCAGGACAGTTGCTGTTGCAGAAACCAAAATGCAATTGCACTATCCATTCGCTATTTACAAAGGTAAAAAATCACTTTTTTGCTCTTCTGTTTCTCAAACTTGAGGAAAAAAACAAATATAAATAGACTCGATGCCTCAGCACCAAGCAACAGTTGACACTTGACACTATTATACCTCCTTAATAGTCAACTGTTCAATGGTGTAGAATGTCCCACCAACCACCACTTTGGTTATCTCCTTAAACTATATATACCCTTCAAGAAATGCATCGTCTATTCAGTCAAAATAGACTGGCATCATGACACTTATCTTGGATGAATGACATAAACCATAAACATAAGCGTGCACAATTAGCTTTACCTGTGCAAAGGCCTACATATTAAGGCTTATCAAATAAAAAGAAACTGAACAGCAACTTTGAAATCCAATTTTTATTTTTCCAACATACATGTAAGTAGAGATGATTAATGCCTCTATTCCATCCAAATGAATGCAGAAAACTCTAGCTCCCCCCCACCCCACTCCCCACCCCCACCCCCCCCCAAAAAAAAAAAAAAAAAAAAAAAACCTTGTGTCTGAATCAAATCCCATTTTATCCCTAAAAAACACAGACTTACAAAAAGGCTGATCCTTAGATTAGACAATATCTGCAATACTTCCCACAGAATGGCCTTCGATGCTGGTAAATAACTATAACAGTAGCAACAATGACCAAGAAATGCTGAACCATAGCTAGCATGAGTAATAGGTTAAAAGTTAAAACACCCTAATATAGCTGAACTTACCTACACAAGTATGCCACAGATAACATAAATTTTATGAATGAAGAAACGCAGGAGAAAGTTTGATTAAAACAACCCCGTAATATGAATAAGGCAGGGAATCATTAGTATAAAATGATAATCCTATATTCCCACATGCTGCTTAGGTGTGAGCGCACCACGCCAATTTCATGTACAGTTAAAACCTTATTTGTTTGTGTCAGAATGTGTTTGTCAGAAGTCATAACTAATGTCCTAAAGACTAAAGAGCGGTACAGTAGTGTGTGGTTAGTTCATGTGCCCTAATACAGATGTTGCATTGATTAACTCTCTCTTTTCCTCCAGGAGGCTGGTTTTCCCTTAAAGAAATACCATTTCTATCAGATGATTGATTAACATAGATATAAATACAAGATCAGTTTAGAATACAAATTTTAATAATATTACCGAATTAACAGCAAGTATCATGTCTAGGATGACTCAAAATTAATTACTTCCACCCCAAAGAAAAGCTAAATTGATATTATTGAAGAGCCACAAAGATGGCAAAAGAGCTCAATGCAAAAACATACAAAAAAATATGAGAAAGGCACATACACTATGCAATATGCACACACTGACATTACAATATGGTACAAGCAATTGGCAAGTTATAGCAGTTCCGACAAAAGATAAAACAGAGCATAAAGAAAGAACAGATGTTTTGGATGGCTTCATACCAATTTAGCTCACATCCTTGAGTCTCTTGATCAATGTATCCAAGGACTTCTTTTTTGGATTTTGCTTGACTCCCCTCCCTGAAAATGTACCAAACAGGCGATCAGAGGGATCCCTTAATTTCTCAGAGATTGAAACCACTTTCCTATAGTCCAAACTGTTGTAACTCCTCTCCCTGATGACTGGATTCAAAAAATTCTCTGGATGACTGCTCAAAAGCAAATTAACCAATTGCCTTGACTCAGCCAAAGCTGACTTCAACTGACTAACATCTGCCTCAGAACAGATTTGAGCTTGGTTTTCTGCAAATGATTCCAACAACCGAACATCCACTTCAATACCCATCATCGCATTGACATTGAATCTTCTAACTGTATCCCCATATAAAACACCAACAATTTTCTCTGATATATGAGAAAGAACATCTTGCAAAACCCTTTTAAGCACTTGACCTGGGAGTATCTGCTGAGCAGTAGAAACCAGTGTTTCCAAATATATAATCACCTCAT
This sequence comes from Coptis chinensis, assembly GCF_015680905.1. NCBI lineage: Eukaryota > Viridiplantae > Streptophyta > Magnoliopsida > Ranunculales > Ranunculaceae > Coptis > Coptis chinensis. The sequence continues at coordinate 50,786,194 of NC_141457.1, forward strand.
TGACATATTCATTCCCACTCGGTGGAGGCTCATCTGTCATCCAATTAATGTTCTCCATCAATGACAAGAATCCATCAACCTTGGTTTTGAGCATCCCTGAAAGCATCTCTTCCGCAGCATCACGAGAATTTTTCAAAGGAAACTGTCTTTTACCCCTCTCAACCATCCTCAATGGAATGCCCGAAAGCTGTGCCGCATGACGGAAGAAATAATCACAAGCTCGCTCCATCACTGCCATGTTGGCTGCCATCTGCATTGCTTGGGAAACCCCGTGAACTGAAGAATTGATAATTCTCAACAATGCCTCATCCAAGACATCAGTCAGAAGCCGGTCCAAATACTTCTTAACAACATCAAAGAAATCTAACTGGCCACCATACGACATATAGCTCACAGAGTCCTCAATAAAGGACCTCACAATGCGACAACAATCTGGGACCGTGGAAGAAAAGGATGCAATGTATGGAAATGCCGGTGTTATTTCAGAAGTTTGTAAATGAAACGACAATACATTCATAGAATATTCATATTCTTTCTTCATCATCATTTGCTCAAATGTATCCGCGGAAAGAGCATCCCCAATCAACTTACGACAATCAGATAACAACAGTTCATGATACTTATCTCTATGCTTACTCAAAACATCAAGCAAGGCATCAATATGATATCCATATCTCCGCAAAGTCACACCAAGCAAACTAACATAATCTTTAATAAACAAAAGATGATTAGCCGTTTGCATTCTAGAAAACTGATCCTCTAAAACAGAACACATTTTACTAACAGCAGTTTCCCACAAATTCTCAACCTCAAATTTCGATATCAACCCACCCCCAGTTCTTAAAACCCTATCTTCAATAATAAAAAACCCAGCAATTTGCGCAAAAAATGTCTGATGTGATTCAAGAAAAGGAGTCATTGAAGATACCTGAAAATCCGAAGTCAACTGAAGCTTCCTATTCTCAAAATAATACTTCTTAAACCTCTCCTCAAACCCCAATGTCTGATGTATATGATACGCCCTATAAAGAGGCCTTAAATCAAACCCCAACATACCAACTCCACCATCACTATACTTTTCCTCACCCCCATTTCTCAAATCCTCCTCATCCTCCTCCTCCTCTTGCAAAACATATACGCAATCTCTCGAACTCAACCTACTCTGTTCCTCAGCTTCTCTCTGCTTAACTCTAAGCTCTTCCTCCCTCTGCCGCGAAGCACTAGCTCGCCCAATCGCTAATTGCCCTAAATTCCTACTAACAATTCTAATATCAACCAACCAATCACCAAACTCCTTACTAATCTTCCTCTCAATATACCCACGTATAGCCGGAATACGATCCTCCAACATATTCCTAATAGTTTTGGACGGGACACTATCAAGATAAATTACTTCAAGTTGATCAATACATTTCAAAGCCATGTAAAAATTATTCCGCTCCAAATGGAAATTCGCACGTGAACACAACTCAAGAAGTTGAATGCAGATCTGTACTGAATCCAACCCACAGTTGATATTCTCACTAACAATCTTAGTCTCGACAAATGAGTCAAGAACGGTTAATAACGGATTCGCAACGGTTTGAAGAGTGGTGTTGGATTTTGATAGTGATGTTTTTAATGAGTCCACGTCGGATAATAAAGATCGTAAGTCATCAACGGCTAGGATGAAATCTTGGTAATGAGCTTTACATACTTCTTCGATTTCGGATTCTTTTGATTTAGTGAAGTCTTTTAATTGGTGGAGGAGTTTTTCGGGTTTTGAAGATGTGAATGATTTTTTAATGAATGGGGATAAGTCTTCGGAGTTTGATATAGTGGATGATAGTAAGAGGTAGTCTAGTTTTTCTGATGAGTCATCGTTGTTGGATGTGGTGTCGTTTGGTTTTCGTTTTGGTTTTGGGGTTTGCATGTTTGGAAGTTGGGGGTAGTTCAGGGTGGAGAAGAAGGCGGCGAAAATTTGGTATGGGATTTTCAGATGTGGAGTTGAGACGACAGCTGAATTTAGTTGACTAAAATGCCATTGTTAAGAGAGTTGGGACAACTGGACTGGTGGAGACTAGAGAGTTGTTAGATACTTTGGTTAGTGTAATGATTTTGAGAATTTAGATGGTTAAGAGTAAAGTTTTGGTTTCGTTTAGAGTTTAAACTAAATTAATAGGTTAGCTGCCCATGTGCTGCATACCCGGCATCTCATCTGTATGCTTACTATGCTGCCCGCTGGAAGTATTGGTAGTGCCTTCTTCTTAAACAAAGTGGCACAATTGGTGCAAGCGTAGGCCAACTAGCTTTGGTTGTAGAGGATGTTTACTAGTTAGGGCATCTCCAATGGGGAGTGTAAAATTACACCTCCACCTAGGCTCCACGTAGGTGCCATTAGGATTTTACACATCTAATTGTATAGTATTGTATAAGGGCATCTCCAATGGGGGGTGTAAACCGTATAGAGTGGAAATTTTACACCTCAAATATAAAAAAACTCTCTCCAATGGGGGTGCTAAACCGTAGGTAATAGTGTATTAGCTAATAGAGAGAGTGGGGAATTCCCCTCTCGCTATTAGTTAATAAAAAGCCGGGCGTCACTTAAAATAGCGTCACGTTTAACTTAAAAACTTCGGACGTCCACTTCAACACGGGTTTGAAGCTTTATTTTTTTTAACTTTCGGACGTCACTCCAAGTGGCGTCCCCGTTTAAATTAAAGAGGGGCGTCACTTGGAGTGGCGTCCGAGTTTAAAATCTTTTTTTACACTCTTCCATTGGAGAGTATAGAGTGTGGATATTTATGAGTTATACAATACTATACAATTAGAGGTGTAAAATCCTAATGGCACCTATGTGGAGTCTAGGTGGAGGTGTAATTTTACACCCCCCATTGGAGATGCCCTAACTCATAAATATCCACACTTTATACTCTCCAATGGAAGAGTGTAAAAAAAATAGATTTTAAACTCGGACGTCACTCCAAGTGACGTCCCTCTTTAATTTAAAACCGGGGCGTCACTTGGAGTGACGTCCCGAAAGTTAAAAAATAAAAGCTTTAAACGTGTGTTGAAGTGACGTCCGAGTTTTTAAGTTAAACAGACGTTATTTTAAGTGACGTCCGGGCTTTTTATTAACTAATAGCGAGAGGGGGAATTCTCCACTCTCTCTATTAGCTAATACACTATTACCTACGGTTTAGCACCCCCATTGGAGAGAGTTTTTTGATATTTGAGGTGTAAAATTTCCACTCTATACGGTTTACACCCCCCATTGGAGATGCCCTTAGTAGTTACTACTCTTATATATATATATATATATATATATATATATATATATATATATATGAGAACAACGAAGTATAAGTCGTAGAGACTAAGAACATTACCAAAGGGTTATGCGTAATTAACGTGTCCTAATCTAACATCTACTTAACAAAAACGGCTGAGATTCAATTTAAGGGGTATAAATCAAAGGTCGAGACGAGTGCCACGATGACAGCCTATGAGTTAGATTAGAAATTAATTAGATTCTTAAATGTGAAATTAAATTAAAAAAAACCCTTTGTTTTCTCTAGAAATGATTAATTGCAAACTTTAAACACAATTAAATTTTTACGTGTACCGATTTAACCACTATGACAGCCCATGAGTTGGACTAAAAATTAATTGGATTTTTAATTGTGAAATTAAACAAACAAAAAAAACCCTTTGTTTTCTCTAGAAATGACTAATTGCAAACTTTAAACACAATTAAATTTTTACGTGTGCCGATTTAAATTTCTTTTATACGTCCAAACGCTAGACTGATAAAATCTTATTGAAGGACCAGGGCATGCGCTTACGTTAACCCCCTCTTCATTTGTAATTTAGTACTCTCTTTTTGCAATTAAGAGAAGGTCTTCATCAGTTCTTATTTGCCCAAGACTCATGAAAACATGAACAGGTGCAACCATTTTTTTCTCTCTCTCATAAAACAGACGATGAGTTTTTAAACTCAGAGGCCTCATTTCTACTGTTTTTGACCATCAAAGATTTTCCCCAAACTCATGCAAGTATTTTTCTTAGCAAATTAATTATTAGTCTTCTTTTTATTTTGACTATTTTTGTATCTCTTCAAACTACTGATTTCTGGAATTTTCTTGACTTCCATATTGGAATGGTTACAAAGTTGTTGGGGAACTGATGGGAGCAATGGACGTCATGACAAAGACAGCGAACCCGACATTCATCACGGATGGAATTCAATTTCGTCTAAATCATTCAACTATTCAAGGATGATTCTATCAAATATACACACACACTCATCTGTATTTATTTTGAATGCAATTTCCTAATTACATTGGAGGCGTTAGCTTTGGTGATTGGGTCAACAAGTTATCATAGTCAATAGAAGAGGTGAAGCAAAAATTTGTTCTTTAGTATCTTTAATAAAAACTATACATTCTAAAAATCACTTTTAAGTGAATGTTGTAAAAAGAAAATTGTAAGACCATGTAAGTGCTGCTTTTTGATCAATCGATTCTTAAGAGTAGCATTGTTGCGCTAATTCCGATCCCTTAAGTGTGCTACATTTCGTTGAAGGTTCTTTAATCTTGAATAAGAAAAATGTATTACTATTGATTCATTGTAAAATGTGTATTTTTTGCTTTCAAGAAAATATTTATTGGTTTTATTCCTCAATTTTATTAATTTCTCAGTTGAAAAGTTCATCGGACTAAATAGATAATTGATATTATATAATTAATAATACTCATCAGATAAATATTTTCATGGGGATTATTCATATTTAGATTTTTACAATTCATCTCTAAATATTTTTTTTGTTATTTTGGTTCCACCAAGTTTCTTACTGTGGAATAGAACTTGATGAAATGTTGTACTCAAGACGTTTAGATTTCCACAGTACCTAATGGTTTAGGATGTCTTGGTTCCGCAACATCTTTAGGAAATAGATTATAGATAGTTACTTGCGATTGTCTGTCGGTTCCACACCTCAAATTTTCTTTTTGTCAAGCCGGATAAATTTTTTGGCTTTGCTTTTAAACGGAAAAAGATGAATATTATTTACATTCAGTATGTCAAAGTTTTTCCATATTCTAAGAGCTCCATAGATGCTCCAAGGGAGCCTTTTAAGTTAATCAAGTGCTCTGTTTTAATGAGGATATGAATGCATTAGTTCTATTTTAATAGGGAGACGAATGCGTTTCTTCAATCCTAGAGTGAAAAATACTCACTTGAATACACACACACACACACAATTACTGACTTAGTAGTACATAAAACAATGATTTAGAATCAGTTTATTCTCACGGCCTATATATGTGCATTTGAGTCACTGGAAAGTGACCCTTCTGCTTTTCAAACTTAAGCATCCTCGTTAAGTATATATTTTAAAGTTTCTAAAGGTGTAAATAAAATGTCTAGGTACATTCTATAGTTACATCTTTATCTTGATCGATGTTCCCTTAATCCATATTCATAATAGCAGCATTATTAGACTTTGTTACGTATACATGACTTTCCAATAGGATATTCAATACTTCCCAAAGCTAGCATTACCTGAACTAAATGTAATTTTTTTGTTGCATTGAATTAAAATTGTATTTACTGATATTGTATTGGTCATTATTTTGACTTTTGAGTTTGTGTTTTAAAAAAAGTGTTATACACCTTTTATGTTTGATAGAAACTTTGCAGAGTCTTATTTCAGGTTGCAAGATGGTATAAGTTAAGATTTTTGGTGCTTCAAGTTCACTAAAGGTAGTACTGATGCCAATCCGTATATCTTTGGAAATGAAATATGCACTTGGTGGATAGCTTTTGTGGCATATATATACAATATCGACTGCTTTAGTGAATATGACGTTGGTGATCTAAACCCCTCAGCCTCCTGAGTTTATGTGCATTCAATTGGTTTTTCTTTGTTCTTATTTAGTTGTAGGCCTTTTTATTTATACATATACAACCAAACATGCCAAACACTGATCACTAATGATACGATGTTCCAGATTCAAGGTGCAAGTCATACTTGCATAGAGTGTTGTGAAAAACTGTATGGACTTGGTGGTCAAAGTCCTCATTGGAATTCCTATTGTACTATTGAAAATAACACTTTGAAAGCAAAGGGTAAGTGTACGTTGGATTGTGTTTTCAGGTCACTACGTACAATTTGCTCTCAGACTTCTTCTCATGGTGCCTCCTTTTTTGGGGTGAAAAAGTTTCATTTCTTCCATTCACTCTTGCAACGAAGAGGATGTACCAACCAAGACCTCTACTCCAATTCTAGGTGATCGATTTGATAGGATTTTTACATTGGTGTTGGTTGAGTGACTATGGTATTGTTAGTTTTGAATATTTAGGGTTGCAGGTCATAACTTGAGTATATTATATCTGACAAAGACTTTAGACAATTTCTAACTTGGACAGTAAGTTCATACGTTAAACGTTGTAGTTCATTTTTGTTGAATATTTGTTTGGTGAAGCAACCCTGTAGTAATATTAGTTACCAAAGAAAGTGAATGCATGGTGAAACTTTAGGAATATTATTATTGATGGTCAATTCAGATGTTTTTCATTTGTAAATTTCCAACATAGTTATTTGCAAAATGTATTGTTTATTATTTTTATTTTTAATTTTACGTCTTTTTTTTCTTGAGATTTCTTCGACACTCCTATTTTTCGACACTATAGGGGAATTTCCTATTCTTCAACACTCCTATTTTCATCGAGCTGCCTACTTATCAATTTTTATTTTTCGGCTCTATAGAGAAATTTCCTATTCTTCGACACTCCTATTTTCATCAAGTTGCTCACTTATCAATTTTTTTTCCCATCATAATAAATAGTAAATGCATGTGAAATTTTAAATCACATTATCTATGATGTTTCTTTATGGAATCCGTGCCGAAGGCATGGGCATTAACTAGTGCCAAACATTAGATAACTCAACAATATAAGCAGAAACATATTTATTAATAATAATAGAGTCAACAACAACATTGAGTTTGAACAACCCATCACACCAATATCCCTTTCCTACAAACATTCCTCCCTTAGTGAGTACAAACTTATCAGATTCAAAGCAAAGCTTGAATATTTTCTTGCTAATAGTGAGTCCGACACCAAATTCTTTCGAATTTCAAGAACATGGAGTACATCAAGGAGGGTGAATTCCTTTCCAAAAGGGAACTTTAGAGTAACTCTTCATTTTCCTTCAACATTAGATGTTGATGCATTTCCCATGTAGAGTTGTTCACCAGTGTAGACTTGCTGATATGTTGAGAACATATTTTTGTCACCACAGATATGCCTTAGCACCAGTATCAATCCACCAATCCTTAGTGTCACAGACAATGTTTGTTTCAGAAACAATAGCAACAAGGCCAAAACTGTCAGCGAGATTCGCTTCATTTGGCTTGTTCCCAGGGTCTGAACTCTGATCTTGCTTTCTGAAACAACAATCCTTCGCTTTGTGTCCTGGTTTCCCATACACCCAGCAATTGCCTTTGATATTTTTGAAAGTCTTGGTCTTAGGACCCAAGTCAGAATTCTTCCATTTCTTCTTCTTGTTTCTCTTTTGGGAATTGGACTTTGGTTTAGAGGATTCTCCCTCAACAAAGTTGGCGTTAGCATCATATATGCCACCATTTTTCTTCTCATTCTTTATGTTATCCTCTTTAATTCGAAGATGAACAATCAATTTTTCATTGAAGTCGTTTGCATTGAATTTCTCTGGCTTCAATTCTTAGAGACAACATTCAATTTTTCTAGTATTTGGTTCCATTATATTATACAAAATGGAATTCGTCTTTAGATTTTTGGAACCACACTTCAACAATATGGAAAATTGGATAAAGTAATAAAACTTTATTGATAATAGTATGAATTAAGAAGATGTGTACTGTTTTATAGGACAAAAACAAATAAAGTAAAAGAAATTTACACTTGATGATTGAGGATTGCAAAGCACTGTCCTAAAGATGAATTTCACCCATGTCCGAGTGCTCACAGTTCTTCGAGTGTCGTCTTGCCAAGATACAACAATCAATATCTCCAAAGTGTAGCACCTTTGAATTGATTTTTGTACTCTCAATGAAAACTTCATAATGAAAATAAAAAATGTAGAAAATAGGAGGATGGTTTTCGAGACTCTTCAAGTGATTTCAAGTCATCAGATCAAGAGATATATTTTGAATGAACAAGACAAGGGTTTAAATAAAACAAAGTCTCTTCAAACAATCATCATGTCTGTTCAAAGAGTCATTTGATCTCTTCAAATATATGTTTCTCCAAGACCATGTTTAAAGAGTTTTATATATAATTGTAAGAAAAGAGAATGGTAGTTAGTTATCTAAAAAGTAAACGTCAGTAACTTCTTGATAACTGTTTATGAAATCCAAAAATAAAAACTAAGTCTCAATCATACAAGTTCAACCCCAATACCCCTAAGGCCCAATCATAGACCATAGAATATTCATTGTATTCCTATGCCTATTTTGTTAGGGATTGGGTTTGAACCCTCCATATACATATACAACTTGGATTCCAAAATGTGTATGGCTAGCAGACCAATTTTTTGAAGTTGTTCTAATACATCATCTTTTATATATGCACTTTCTATTCACACTTAGATTTTTCGAACACATTGTTCAAGCCTCTCCTAATAACCAATTTTTTTTGTCTGTTCTTGAATGGATATATGAATATTGCATCTGCTCATAAGATCATCTCTCTCGGGTCCAATCTGCATTTTGTAATTCACTAAATGTAGCTTGAGTTTAGCATCATGAAATATAAGTTTAGCTACATGCAGTTATGTGCATTGCTTGCTATTGAATATTCTTTCATTCCTCTCTTTCCAAACCCCTAAGCGTAGCCATTAAATAGGAGTCTCGGCACATCCTTTTTTGCTCCTTTGCCCGAACCATGGTCAATCACCCATTGAATTTCATCCTACCATGTTTGAGCATTTTGTCTATTGTATCATGCCCATATGAGTAACACGTTCCATATTGTCTTAGCATAAGTACAACTAAAAAACAAATGTTCCTCAATTTCATCATGTATCCCACACATAACACAAGTATCATCAGCAACAATGTTCCATTGCCTCATCTTGTTTCTAATCTCCAGACCTCCTTTGAGCACCATCCAAGCAATAAAAGCATGTCTCAGAATTTTGTTAGTAAACCACACTAACTTGGACCAGTTAACAGGTACTTTAGTCTGTTTAATACAATTATAAGTCTCCTTCAAACTGAAATCTCCTTTCACTGTTGCAAACCAGATGACCTTAATTATCTTCCTCAGTTCCTATTTGAACCTCCTCGTATATATCAGCAACAATATCAAGTAATTGATTTTTTATATAGCCTGGAATTGCCCACTTCCCTACTCTAATAAGGTTTGAGATTTTTGCATTCATATTACATCTATAATTATGAAGTAAATACTTTGGAAAATACTCAGATCAATTAAGTATACCAGTAGGATGCCAAGGATCCTTCCATATGCTAGTCTTCCGACCATTGCCTATTAGGTGCCTTGCAATGAAAGATGCATTGTTCCCATATTTGAGAATATTCCTCCAACTCTAAGAGCACTTAGACGGAATTTTTAGCTGTAAGAAATTTCTCCCTTTAATAAGACTTTTATGCACCCAAGTGACCCAAAGTGTTTTTGTCTCACTCACAATATGCCAAATATGCTTAAGATTGGAAGCATGATTCATAGAAGTAACACTTCTAATTCTAATCCCTCCTTTACCACTTGGATAGCATACATCTGCCAAGAAATCAATGAGTGGGAGTTTCCACAGTCAGGTCCTTTCCAAAGAAAGTTTCTCAACAATGAAGAAATATCGTGAATAATCTTCTAAGGCAAAATGAAACAAGACATCCATGCCAATATATGCTAATTTTGTTAAGCATGGACTTGATAAGCTGAAGTCTGCTTGCGTACGACAAAATTCTTCCCTTCAAACTTTGAACTCTTGAACTTATAGAGTCCCATTTTTTAAGTAGTGGGTAGTTAGAACTAATTGAGTTTAAAAATGTGTAAAAATATTTTCATTTTTAAACAATCATTTAAACGCTTTAAAGTTAAAAGTTATTTTACAAAATCTCATTAATAGAGGGTTTTTAGTGAGAACTGTGTAAATTTACACTAAAGGTGTTTTACACATCCCATTGGTCATGCTCTAAGTACAGAAAGGGATGATTAGAGTGTACTAGTAGATATCCGTCACAAATCGACACCTTCAAATGAAATGTATATCAGAGCTCTCTAGGGGAATATCAACTTGGTAGCAAACCACTAAATTGTGGGGAATGAAAATAAATAAATAACGTCTTTAGGTGAAAACCAACTAGGTAGCATCCACATCCTAGTAACAAACTTGGTTACAAATTTGCTACCAAGTTTGGGATGCGGCACAACAAAGAATGTGTTGTGCAATCGATAATGTGTCATGTCTTTGATTTTTATTTTTTAGAAAAATATTTTTATTGAATATACAAAAAATAAAATCACACAGAGGTATTAGGGGACAAGCGTGTGCACGACAAATTGCATAGTTATCCCTTTCTTAACAACAATTCATATTCTCCTAAATACATACTCATTGGACCCGGCCAGTTGACGTTACATTGTTGTCCATTACCTTCTACAGTCTCTTTAAGAGTTCAACTGCTTCTGGTGCTAAAAACCCGAATGTATTAAAAGCAATATAAAGTTGTGTTGGTAAGCTTCACATTCCCTCTCGTGTTTCTCGACCTTTGTTACTGCTTCTACGCTAATGGATGTTTGTCCCACCTCAAAGACGCCATTACCAAACCATGACCATCGGAGATACTTCAATAATGGTCGTGCCTGTGTGCTTACTTTCATACCAATTATGGATCCAGATATCCATTATTCGAAGTGTTCATCTACCTTCTCTAGGGTCTGTAAGGAAATTAGCTAAAACCTCTTTCTTTACCTATAGACATGCCCACCAACCACACTATATAAAACTATCTCGCATGTAGTCATGCCTGTATTTTAAGCCTGAGAAGTGCTTGCAATTTGATGCATAGTCCCCAAAGGAGTCAAGCCGAAACTTCTTGCATACTGGACTGAGGACACCACCTGTATATAACGGGATTATGAGACGGTAATGGAAAATGACACGGTACTGATGAACTAGTGACATACACTGCCCATGAGCTTCCAGAGGAATAGCTATGATGCAATCTTTGGCGTGTTAAAATTGTAGGCAAACAATAACAGCTTTCTTACGAGCCAACAACTCAAATCCCCTCTCAAGCCCTGTAATAATTTTTTTATAGGAAGCTTCTGTCAAAACATGTTGTGCTAGTGATCAAACCCTAAATAAATGTACATTTTATTACCTTTACAATGCTTCAAATATGACCTTATGCTTAATAAACAGACAACTCATAGCTTTTGCTACCATTTGCAGGTTACAGGCCTTTACAGACTACTTGTCGTAAAAGATACACTTTAGCGCCAAAGAAGCTCTATTAACGCTGCTGAGGAAGACTCGAGCTTATATGAGAAAGTGCGGAAAAGTCAAAATCAAAGTCAACGGTCAAGGACTCAAACCCAAAAGACTGAAGATTATGTCCTCAGCTTAAAAGACTGAATATTATGGCCTTGTCTCAAAAGTATCCTTGCTTAACCAAAGCTTGCTCAAGAAGAAAACCAAAAGCATAAAACATAAAGGAAAAAAAGCAAACTCATGAGGTGGCTTGAATCCAAAGGAGGAGGGCAAATCTGTAACTTGTAAAAGGTGGAGTATATAAACCAAAAAATGAGAAGAGAGAGGCACCTAGAGCTAGTCTAGTGTCAATAAGAGTAGTGTAGAATTTTAATTCAATTCTTTTATTTTCAAGTCTTTTATTTGTTGTTTATCAAGTTTTTAATTCCAAATTTGTTTATCAAGTTCTTCATTCCAAGTTTTAATCTCAAGTCCTTATGTTTGTTTCCATTCCGACTCTTCTCTCAACATTTCATTTCATTGTTGTCATTCAATTCTTCATTTAAAGTTAAGTCATCTTCTTCTTGCAAAACCAAACCAAAGTAGGAACTTAGAAAGATCAAACTCATTAAAACTACCTTTCTTCCTTCTCTAAAAACTCTCCATTCATTCTCCTTAAAAATTCCATGGTGAACCTCAAATACACCACTCAAAACTTATAGATTAAAATAGCGCCGCTACCGGGGAATTAAAATGGCGTCGCCATCATGGATTGGAAAAGATTGGATTAATGGCTAAGCTCTAAGGAGGGAAGCATCTTTCCCCTACCTTCATTTCTTTTTCCTTTTTCAAAATTTTGTCATTATAATTTAGTGTTATTCCCTACTGATGAATTGTATTGCAAATCCAGGGACATAGTTGAGGAGTTGGAGAAGAGTTGGAGCTGTCAACGAAAGCTGGAGCTTTTTCACCAAAATGAAAGCCACAACCACGCCTCACCAAAGTCGCGCCCGCCCCTGCCACATCAGCAACAAAACCAAGGTTTTCGGTCGGTTAGGTTGACTCTAATTGGTGAATCCAACTAAGGACTCCTATTTTGTAATATAGTAGTATAAATCAGTAGTGTAATTTCAAGTCATAAAAAAAAAAAATTAAAAAGAAAATAAATAATAAAGAAAATAAAAATAGTACGTATATTTATATATTAGGATAGAGATATCACTTGGTTGAAGTTGTGTAACTTACCAAGAATTAAAGTTTTAATTACCTTGGGTCGTTTGAGTGCGCGAGGCAAATTGTGAATCATACGCTCGCACACTACGAATCAACTTAGTAATCAACACTCTAATTATGATTTTCTTTAGTTAATATAATTAGTTATATTAGTAGTAGATTTACATTTCTGTATTTGGGCCCTTGAAGACAAGCTTGTATAATTATTTAGGTCCGGTCTGTGGGTTTTTAAGTAAGTTTTTGTAACCAAAAATAGAAATGCTCGAATGGTTAGGCCTGATTCTTAGATCACGCGTCAACCAACGTCGACTCCACCTCAAGCAGCGTGTAAGCACGGCTTGAGAGGTAATATTTTAACCTCCTTGAAGCCCCTGTAAGAGGATATCTTGAGTGTTACAAAACATGCTTACCTGATTGTTTGAGTTAAATTTCGCAATGTCTTTTAAATTTTGCACATAAGGCTAAACCAAAGCCAAATAACAACCATTGAGGTGGTCATGACCCAATGTAGTAATCGGACGTTGCTTGTTACTTAAGGCCTAGACAAACAAAAATTAAAATCAATCAACTAAAGCCTAAAGTAGTCACACTTTTCCAGAAAATGACAAAAATATAGCCACGAGAATTTAGAGTAGATAATTACCAGATTCCGGTGGACCCAACTACCTTCCTCACTCCCCTTCCCCAGATTCACCGTGAGTGAGTTTCTTGGTAGCACACTAAAGCTGTAGTTAGTGGTAGTAACTTTAAAAGATTGTAAGAAGTGAGGTTCACCATAGATTGTTTAGAGTTTGAATGGTTGGGAGTTGGAGAAAGGAAGATAGGATCTTAGTTAGGACAAGTTTTTGGTTCTAAGTTATGAAGAACATTGAAAACTAAAGTTGTTTTGAAGATTGAAAAGACATAAACTTGAAAGCAAATAAAAGGAAATGATTGATTGAGGAAATAACACAAAGAAATAAGATTGGTTGATTGATTGAAAATATAAAAACAAGAACAAGATTGAATTGAAAAACAAGAAAGTAAATGACTTAATTGAAAAAACTAGACAAGAAAATAAATCCTACATGACACTAGATTAAGTCTAGGTGCATTCTCTCTCCCTATCTTTTAGATTATATACCCTTACTTTATGTCTTTTACTGATTTGCCATTCTCCATTACATTTGAGACACCTCACACTTCACTTTATGCTTTTCCTTTTCCTTTTGCTTTTTGATTTCTTCTTGACCAAGATAGGTTTTGGAGAATGCCATATTTTGAGATAAGGACCTCCATCTCTGGTCTATTGAGTTGAGGGCTTTGACCTTTGACTTTGACCGTTGACTTTGACTTTTTCAGCACTTTTTCATAGCAGCTTCTGGTCTTCATAATAAGCGTGATTAAGGCTCCTTTTGGTGCTAAGACACAGCTTTTATGATAAGTGGTCTGAATTTCTCTATAACCTAAAAAAGACAATAAAAGCTATGAGTTGTTTTTTTATTAAACGTAAGAAGGGCTATACTGCAGTAATATAAGGGTAATAAAATGCACATTTGGGAGCTGATCAACGTACTCTCCTACGTGAGTAAGTTTTATTCTCGCTAATACTTGTAGTGCTTGAACGCAATATCATACACTTTTAACAAAAAAACAAAACTATCCTAACATGCGCAAACGATGCAAAGTATGCTCAAGCAATCGAAATTTGTTTTTGCAAGTTTGGAGTTTTGAAAACTTTACTTGGTCTATAATTTACTATGCCTTGTTCAAGGGAACAATTGGGCGCGATACTAGGATGGCTCTATTACACGGCTCAGAAGAGTAGGTAGTCACTTCACCAAGTGGTATGCTACCAAGAATCTCACTCAAGATGAATATGGGGGAGGGGAGTGAGGAAGGTAGTTGGTCCACCGGAATCTGGTAACTGATTACTCTAAATCCTCGTAGCTATATTTTTGTCATTTTTTGGAGGAGCGTGACTACTTTGGGCCCTAGTTGATTTTTTTTTTTTTTTTTTTTTTCTAGGGCTTCAAGAATCAAGGAACGTCCAATTTATCTACATTGGGGAATGACTTCCCAATGGTTGCTATGTGGCTCGAGTAACGTGACTCCCCCTCCACCTTTCTTTGATGAGGCTGCTATGAGCCAGATGAGTCGTCCTATAGATGCCCTACGCACTATGAACAGTGGCATGTGAGACATGTATACTCGCCAAGTATCGATGGAACGTTACATGGGAGAATTTAGGGACGATATGAGCACTTGCCACGAGTCACTGACCGACACCATGGGCAAATTTTAGCAAGAAATGCACACTTCCATGAATGCATTTCAGGATCAGCTAAGTACTTGCCAGAACTAGTTCCAATGAATGCTCATGGCAAACCAGCACCAGTTTCAAGCCCAGGTGATGCATACTATAGGCGATATCAAAGAGCAGTTAGCTTCCATGGGAGCTTGTCATGCACACTGTCGTAGGACTCCTGGTTCTTATTCAGCAGCCCCTGAAGATTCCCAATAGACATTTTATTTTCCTGGCCTTGTATTTTATTTATGTCGGATATTTTATTTACGTGTTTCCATTTTAATTTTCTACCTAAGTATGTCTTATATTTTCTACATTTTCCAAAAAATTTTGCTTTGTCAAATATTATATTAGATCTTATATATCTCCAATATCTTAAAATAAAATAAAATAGGAAGAGTGCACCACTCCTTGTAGTCACATGTCCTATTCTTTACCCTCCACACTATATCCACTTTTGAACCTTGTTTAATTGATTTATGAATATACAAGTTGGTCAAACTACCCTGTGAAACCTTCTCTCGTATATTCTCTCTCTTCCCATGCCTAATTCACAGTCTCAGGGATCTGACTTTAAACAATCTTTTGGGCAAGCACCTTGATAGAATTATTTTAGAAGATACACATGATCTAACTACCCTGTGACACCTCGATCCGTATTTTCTGCAACTTCGGATTGGTGCCTATTTATAGCTAGGCTAGACACTTCTAAAATCCAGTCTTCCTTTTTTCATTGAATTATCTTCACCACTCCATTCCTTCCATCTTCAATGGCCCTCACTCGAATTTTCGTGCCCGAGTAAAACTTTATGAAAAAATTTTAGAGCGGTCTATTTCAACCAGATTTTGACACCGGAATTTTACGTCGAGGATGGTTCCCTCTATTACATCATAAAGAGGCACTTTAGTCCAGAGAATTGGTTATGCATTTCTATACACACGGTTATTTCCAAAACGGGCAATTCTTTGTCCGTGCAAACGGATATGAGCGCGAATTGACTCCGGAAATCATCTCCGAAGTCCTTCAAATTCCCATAACAAATCCTGGGGTACACCTTCAGGATTCACCATACGATAATATAAGGCATCTAATGTTTGCAACTATCCTTTACGGCGAATACAACCGGAAAACCCACATTGTTTATCAGCAATCCTTGCAAAAGAACCAATGATCTGTGATTCAATGGCTAGCCCATAATGTGCTCGGCACATCTAAGACTTCCGAAATAACAAAACCCCTCCTCCATCTACTCTGGGTCCTGTAGACCAAAAGCAATGATTTTTGCATAATTCAATTTCTCTGGAACGCGATCGCACGTGCTAGAAAAAAGTCAGCTCCTTAATTTGCCAACCATTGTGACACTTATCATGGTGCGTTGGGGATTTCCTATTATTGCTCCTACTACCTATCTCAGAACAGCTAACATTCTCACCATTCACTCCATCTGTATGAACGGTTTTTGGACTCCTGACGTTGCAAAGAACCGTGCCGGGGCAGAAACCTGCGAAGCTTTTTCCTCTGTCAACATTTTCGCTGACAATGCAATACACAACGTATTTAATCCTATGGAAGGCCTTCGTTTAATTCACCAAGGATTAATGACATTATATACATGTCAGAACATCATCATCACTAGTCTTCTTGAATTTCACGACCTTTAGACAATGCACGACGAGGAACAAACACAATTTTGGCACAACCACAACCAGTTCTTGGGAAATCACAATCTCATAATGGAGAACCAATCCGAGATTTACCAGACATAGAGTGCCCTGTTGCACGGATTGACTTCATTGAGAATCTTATAAATAGATTTCTCCCACCTAAGGATCCTCACCGTTACCCGGGCCATGACACAAATTAAATTTTGCAAATTTCCGTTACAATTTCAGTTCTTTGTCGTTTTTTGTTTTTAGTTTTTTCTTTAATAACCCTAATTAAGTGTAGTGCAATTTTCCTGTTGTAATCAATGTCATTTGTTTTTACTCAGTCATTTCCATCATATCTAAAAATTGGTTTATCTTTGTCAACAGGTGGTGTCTTTCATCACACGTCTTCGGCATCTCCAATAATGGAACCTCCAAAGATCATCCCTGAACAATCGTTATAGGCTATGTTGGATTCTCCTTCGTATGGACTACATTTCAGAGACCTTATCGCCCAAGCCGGTTGGTCCTCCCTCGTTCTGCAACCTGAGCAGACATACTCTCCACGTTTAGCGGCTTACTTTTATGATAATATGGAGGATAAAACAATATTTAATGGTGCTCGTGGTTTCTTTTTGAACGGATTCACAATCCATATGGGTAACACCAGACATATGTTTTACGAGCCAACAGTTGCTATGACTTTGGACCTTCCATATCACCAGCCAACCCCCACCATTCAATACATCATACAAAACTCCTTTAATCACTACTTTTGGGAAGATTTCGCTAGCCTCTATGGCGATAACCTCACCTAAGTCGTTGAACGTGAGGAAGTTGGCCGATGGCCGGACAAAACAATTCCCCTAGCAAGTATGACAATGAATGTCGGGACTGCCATGTTATTTATCCTTCTAAACATCATGGGAGATTGGCATTGTTTCACTACCACCGCATCAGCTTGCAAGACTTTCCATGCTTTCGCTCAGCAACATACCTTCTTCGACATCACAAACCTTGTAATTGAGAACCTGAAAAGGGTTCGTCATTTTCGGCACCAGTATATCACCTTGCCCGTTACCGCATGCCGGATAATGAAAGCATTCATCTTCCCACAGTTTTCAGCCACTTTTCATGACTGGGTATGAGTAGATTCTATGTGTTCGGCCAACAGGATAATTCGTTCTTTGAGATTTCGGGTCTAGCATTGGCACTCTTCAAGGTACCTGAAGTTCGTTCGTTGTTTCCCCAAACACAAAGACATGATAGGCTCATTTGGACACTTCTAAAAATAGAAAGTGGAGCGAAGTTTGGCAGACCATGATAAACTGGCGTGACGCCAAAGAATGGCACTTTGATAGAGATGAAGCTAGAATGGACATACCCCTAATTCGTAATTAGGGTAGTGTAAGTTGATGTACATATTTGTTGTTTTACTTTTTGATGTGCCTTTCCCTTTTGTTGTGTATATTATATGTGGCGTTCGCATAATCTTCTTTTGCAAATATCAGCTATATTTTTGCTCAAGCCTATCAGGTATATTCTTTCTTCCTCTTGACACTTTGAGGGCACAACATCTTACTGTTTGGGGGGTGGTTAGAACCTCTCGCAAAAATTAAGCATTAATATGTTGTATATAGTTTTATTTTCTGTCTAAATAAGTGTATTTAGTGACAAAGTCTCGTTTCCTTTTCAGTGATGAAAAATATCTAGAAATCTCACCCTAGCATTAGAATCAGGATTTGTTCTTAGAAACTTAAGTTAATACATATGCAATAGTTTTTACATCTTTTCATGAGCATTCATGCACTGACTGTCATTGAATGTACATAGCAGTAAGTTTATGGGACTCACAGTTAGACAACTTAATTTTCATATCCTATGAGAATCTAACCAAAAAGCCTCAACATGTGTGATATATGAGTAATGACATAGAGAAGTAGCTTTTTCGAATAGAGAAAATCACGCGTCTACTTACTTGATCACTACCCGAATCCTAGGCGAGAATTTAGGCCTTCTTTGGATTGATATAGCCAAAAATTCATACCTATAAAATTTTTACCGCTAGTCGCCCCACAGAACCTTTCATTAACCCTTTCATTTTCACCCAAAAAAAAAAATCCTTACCCATCTATTAACCACAAATAAATAAGCCCACCTAGATGATGAGTATGAGAAATAGGATGAAGTGTGGAAAAATGAAGAGAAAAACTTGTCACAAATCAAAATCAGTTACCTGCTTCAGAAGAAAAGAAAAATAGAAATATGTTTCTAAAAATCAAAGTTAGACTTTCCCCCAAAATCAAATCAAAAGGGAATACAAAAGCTTAAAAAAGCTAAGTATGGAAACTCATGTTAGAAGCAGAAAAGAAAATAAGGATTTCTCTAGTGTAAATATCTCGAAGACCTTATTCTCTCATACTTATCATTTTTGAATTTTCCATTCTATTTTCTTCTACACTACCACCTAAGCCCCATAACACCTAATTAATAAAGACATCTAGCTAAATTAGGAGTAGGATGGTGTGATAATAAGTAGTAGATGTGAATTCTCGACCTCGGCTCCTCTGACTGTCATTGAGTATGTGAGGAAACGTGTGCCGACTGCATACTGAAGTTAGCAAAACTTGAGTGGAAAAATATGAGAGAATTTGTGTTTCGACACATACCTGTGAGAACCTACTTAAGGACGTTATCCAAAGGATCCAGAAATGGCCCTGCTCGTACATTTCATTGTAAAGATTATTGCATGCATGTTCATATGTAGATGTTTTGATTATTGTAAGTATATTAACTTGAATTTCAAAAGAATTAATCCTTGTTTCCCTCGCTAGTGAGATGTATAGATATTTGAGATTAATTAAAGGAACAAGCCTTTGTTACTAAGTCGTTGTAGTCTAGATGAAGTTTGTGAGTATCTTCTCTGAAAAACTCTCACAAGGCTATAACTCGTCCACTAGGGAATTCCTAGTGGTTTAAGGCCTTGTTGTATACGGTCAATGCAACCGCACTCTGCGAAATGAGACTTAGTTTAGAACAACACATTTTTTGCCACTTATTGTTTTAAGGGTTAACTAGTATTAACCACTGACTAGATGGGGAAATTAGGGTCTCCCCCCTAAGTACACACAAAAAAAAAAGTCAACTTGAGTTGACAATGTTTTATTTGTGTGTATTTTAGGGGGGAGACCCTAATTTCCCATCTAGTGGGGGAGGGGGAATCCTAATTGGCTCATCTAGTGGGGGGGGGGGGGGTGTAATATTCGTTAACCCTCATTTTAATGTCTCTTTTTTGCTTGAGGACAAGCAAAGTGTTGTTTGGGGGTGGTGTGATAAGCACCCAAAACTGTAATACTAAACCCCGAGAGACATAACATTTTGGTTAATTATGTGTTTAATAATCATGAAATAATTATATTTTCGTACTTTTGTAGATTTTCGCAGTTAACGTGAATATGATGATAAAATCTGCATCAAAGTATAGGAATACTGTGCATACTCGAAGTCTTCCCACTCATCTCAGTGAAGCCCAACAAAACCTGACTAGAGCCGAAGATTCCAAAGGGACAAAACCAGTGCAGAACGGGACCATGTGTAAAGAAGCAGCAAACTTCTAAAGCTCACATCTTTCAAACCTGGACGCCAATTTTGGCAAGTGAACTGCCAAAATGACCAGGGCGACGAGCTCTACGCAAAGACAGAAAGTTGTAAAAATGCCAAAATCCGGGCCGCCACTGGACACAACACGTTGACCCACTCTGTGGGCCTATAAGAAATGATGAGTCATCATGCATAGACAAGTGGCAAGCGATGGACACTTTTGTGAGACCTTGCAAGAAAAGACAAAACAATAAATTAAATGCATGATTTGATGTTTGAAAAGAAAAAAAGACAAACTTTGTGAAACAAAGTTTGGAATTTTATAAAAGGAAAATACAAACTCATAAATATGGGAAGGCTTCACGTGAGATTCACATGGGATATATATTTGAATGTTGGAGAAAGGAGGGGGTCATTCTTGCATTTCATTTTGGTTTTTACATTTTCATGCTTAGTATTTCCTTTCTTTGAAGCTCGTATTAGGTTGGTACAGGAAGTCTTGAACTTCAAATAAAATTTATTTTCTTCAAGTCAAATTTCAGTTCTTCCTTTACTTATTTTCACTTTTCATTTCATACATGTAAGTTAATCAATCCATCCAAGGACCATGAGCTAAAACCCTCCCAAGAGGAGGGTTAATGATGCTCATATGAGGATTAGGCTGCAATTTAGTATTCTAGAATCATTACTTAGGAAATAGGTTTAGATTATACATCCGGTCCCAAAATGACTGAGTTTGACCAAGTTTGGAGTGTTGATACTCCAGACCGGCCAGTCTTGCGAGAGACCCAGTTAACATTAAGTCAAGTCTTGTGCGAGACCCTATGGTGGCCAATAGCCCTCTGGTTTGTCCAGTTGATGTAAAATCAAACCAAGAGTTGAAGTGATATTCCAGAGATGGAATGTTAATTCAACTCCTCATGCTAGTGAGATGAACTCAGAGATGAGTACATCTCACTAGGGATCGATACTCGACACCGTTTCGGGTTTGTCTATGAACTCGAGATGGATTAGAGTTGTAGTGATAAGGTACTCTAAACTTTTGTAACTGACCTTGCATGATTATGATTAACCCTCTTCCTATATCTCTCTCTCTATTTAGTTTACTTAGAAAGCAATATTTATAATTTTACGTTAACTTGCATTCTAAGTTTTAATTGAGCAACATAAGAAATAAACTAAAATCCTACTCACTAATCCCTTAAAGCTGTAAATCCAGTTGTGAACCTTGCCTAGTCCTAAGGTTTAGACGATCCCTTACTCGACATATGCTACCAACCCACACAAGTAAGGTAACTTGACTAATCAGATATTTTACGGACTTTGGACTCAAAAGAACAAAACCCTAAAATACTGAATATCACTTACCATGTTCCTGAGTTGTGTTGCATTGGGATTAATCATGTAGGTAGTTGTTTTATTTCATTCAAGTTTCTAAGTGTATAAAAAATGTTTGAAACTTTGACTAGCTAGTCGAGACATTTTGCTACATGAACATCAAGGATTGACCCCCCAAATTTAGTGAAGCTTTTTGTTGTTCGATAGATACTTGTGTTATTGCATGGGGTTATAATGATCTCTCTTGGTCACAGAAGGTCACTCAATTTGGGTATGTTAGAAGTGCAATTGTTTTATTTCTTATCTTGGATGATTTAGGGCTCATAGCTAAAGAGATGGTTTTTCTGTATTGCTGCATTCTATTGGTTCATGATATAGTATTGTTGCATTCTATTGGTTCATGATATAATATAATAATACGCTCTGGATGTCGACTACTGGATGAATATAGTAGTTGAGATTCTCAACTGATATTAGGGAACAAGTGAAGAATGAAGGTGCCCTTTTGTATAGGTCATCACTGCATGCCGCTTGCAATTTTAACATTTGTGCCATGAACTAAACCTTTATTGTGTATATATATTTTTTTGGGTGTATATAATTAAGCGTTAGAGTAGCTATTAAGCTTGAGGAGTTGAGAATAAATACTAACATAGGTGTAAGTACCCTCCGTTCTGCACTACAGTACACATGTCCACACACCAGGTCGTACTCCATCAGCTCGTACCAATCCATTAGAGTGTACCAATGACCCAACACCCAGGTCGTTCCAAGCAGCAGTTACAGCCATATATGGAAGTGAATCAACTAGCGCAATCCTAGAGCTCAGTCAACACACTAATCAAGGAGACATTAACTTTGTAACATCAGAGTAATGGCGAATCATCAAGATAGCACACAATGTGGATCTACACTTCATAATGGCCTGGAGCAAATAAGGAAGGTCAGCTCAAACATCTATAAGTAGAGAGAGATGAACTACGTAAGGCTTGATTCAAGTTTACCCCAAGAAACTTGATATGTAGGCAACTTTTATCCCAAGAAGAGTGCATCCATTCCCTATCAAACAAATCATCAGGTCGTTGTCCCCTAAACACCAAACTTCTACATTGGCGCCATCTGCTGGTTCGTTTCCTTAAGAAAAGAACACACACTCTTTTCTCAAGCCCACGAAACTAGTCAAAAAAACCACCATGGACCCCTCACTTCAAATGTTAGCAGATTAGATGAAGACACTCCAGGAGGCCTTCATCACGTTACAACAAGAAAACCAAATGATGCGCGAGCAGGCCACCTCCAACGCCAACAACGACACTCCAGACGCAGTGGAGAACAACACCATCACAGCCTTCACCACCACCACCAATCAAAGGTTAGAAGACTTCACACAAAGGCTGGAGAAGTCGAATGACAAGACAAGCACGATCCAGATCTCTCAGAAAATACTCCAGGCGTACAAGGCGCTGCCATTCACAACTGAAATCAGGGACAAGCAACCTCCTTCAAAGTTCATTCAACCAAAGTTCCTGATGTATGATGGTAACTCGTGTCCAGGCCAGCACGTAGCTTGTTTTAGCCAGACTCTCACACTTTACAGTGCTCTAGAGTATGACTACCTGAAGTGCAAGCTCTTTCCAGCCAGCCTGAAGGATGGAGCTTTACAATGGTTCTACACGCTCACTCCTGACTCAATCAGCAACTTGACAAGCTAGCTGAGATGTTCGCAACAGAGTTCGTCCAAAACAAGAAGAAACAAGCCGACCTGGACTCCTTATTTCAACTAAAGTAAGCACATGGCGAGACGATCCACGTTTTCCTAGGATGTTTCAAAAAAGAGCTCCTCTCAATGGAGTCAGGCTTAAAGGACAGCTTTGTAACTTCTGCATTCACCAACACTCTCCTAGATAACTCCGACCTAGCAGGATCTCTGATGCGCAACAAGCCAGAATGCTTAGATGACATGTATCAAAGAATTGACCAGTACATCAAGTACGAAGAGTGGCTGGCCTAGTGCAAGGGCAAAGAAGTTATCGCAGTAAGCGGCAAGCGAGAACCCAAAGAAAACAATCACTACTCGGGCAGCAGCAGTAACAACAACAACAACAAGGGCTCCAGCTCCCACAAGTCCTCCTACACATAAAGGGAATTCTCCAACTTCTCCAGGACGCCAAGCAAGATCCTGAAAAAGATATATACAACACCATACTTCAAACCCAACATTAACAAAGTGATCGCCATACCAGAATGTCCATACTGCCATTTTCACAAGCTCCACCACCATGACACTAATGAATGTTAGAGCCTTAAGCACTACCTCCAAGACTTAGTCGAGGAGGGCAAATTGAAAGAGTTCCTGCCAGAAAGTGACCTCAGGCATAAGCTGGATGCCAAACGCCACAGAAGTAGGAGCCGTAGCCATGAACGACCTACCAATAACAGAAGTAGAAGCAAAACAGTCCGACGATCTAAATCTCCAGGTCGGTAGAGGCCTGGCAGAGACGGCACCCCCGCCGACCACGGCGAGGAAAAGGTAATCAACATGATTACGCATGCATAACTTCCAATGATGAAACCTCGGTCGGAAAAGCGTGAAGCGGGTAGGCGCTTACAAGAAATCTACCACCTCTCCCACAAAGTCGAAGTTATCACTCTACCGACTCTACTCGATCAATCGACTCCATAGTATTCACGGAGGACGATCTAGACAAGGTGTGCCTACCCCACAATGATGCCCTGGTAGTGCACGTCAAATCAATGGGTGGACAGTCAAAAGAGTCCTCATCGATCCAGGCAGCTCTTACGACATACTCTTCTATCAAACATAGAAGGACATGTACCTGCCAGACTCGGTGATGATAGAATCAAATGCACCGCTCTACGGGTTCAACGGAGATCGCACAGATGCCATTAGAGACGTCATCCTACTAGTCTCTATTGGAGAAAAAGAGGACATGGTCAAAACTTCAACACGCTTCAGTGTGATCGATGTCAAGTCGTCCTACACTGCCATTCTAGGATACCGATGGATTCACAAGATCCAAGCAATTCCATCAACCCTACACCAGGTCCTGCGATTCCCCAGACCCCGAGGCATCATGGAGCTCAGAAGCAACCAACTAGAAGCTCACCGATGCAATCATGCCAGCATAATAACCACACCCAAGCCTTAGGTAGTCGAAGGTAAGGATGTCCCAAAGAAGCAAGATCCTCAAGCTTCCAGCCCTCCATCAGCAGCAGCAGACAAGCTCAAAGGGAAACAAGCACAAATAGAACCAGGAGAAAAAGTCAATCAAGGCAATGGATGATGACCCAAAGTTTGTCTATGTCGGGGCTGATTTAGACCCCAAGCTCAAGGAGCAACTTGTCAAAGTTTTATCTCTCAATAAAGATGTTTTTGCTTGGTCGTATTTCGATATGCCAGGAATCGACCCTCAGGTCGCTTGCCACAAATTGAATGTCAATCCAAATGTAAAGCCCATCAAATAATGACCAAGGAAGCTAGCACTCAAATTTTAAAAAGCCATCAATGAAGAGATAGAAAAGCTCAAAACTGTTAGATTCATCAGAGAAGCGAATACCCGACCTGGCTAGCTAACATCGTAGCCGTTCCCAAGAAGAACGACTAGGTATGACTCTGCATAGACTTTACCAACGTCAACAATCACTACCCCAAAGACAGCTTCCCCCTGCCAAGAATTGATATACTAGTAGATCAAATTTGCGGTCACAAACTCCTATTGTTCATTGACGCATACAGTGGATACAATCAAATACCACTTGTAGAGGAAGACCAGGAAAAGACGTCCTTTATAACCAAACAGGGAACGTTCTGCTACAATGTCCTACCATACCGCTTGAAGAACGCAGGCGCGACTTACCAAAGACTAGTCACAAAGATGTTCAAAGACTTGCTGGACGACACTATGGAAGTCTACATAGGCGATATGGAAGTCAAAAGCGAAGGCTAAAGATCACATTTCTCACCTATAGGAAGCCTTTGAATGACTGCGCCAAAACAAAATGAAGCTCAACCCAGCAAAATATGTATTTGGAGTAGCTTCAGGGAAATTCCTAGGATACCTCGTTTCACAAAGACACATCGAAGCAAACCCAGAACAGATTCATCTCACGTGCATCTGACAATTATAGACCATTCCTGCAAATACTAAAGAAGGGCGCAATATTCACATGGACAGACGAATGCCACAAAGCTTTTAACGACCTGAAAGCTTACCTGTCAACTCCGCCCATCCTGTCCAAACCAACTGAAGGAGAGACACTGGGGCTTTACCTTGCAACTACCGACTTCGCTATCAGCTTGGTTCTCTTTTGCGAACAAGAAGGAATCAAAAAGCCAGTCTACTTCACCAGCAAGACGTTAGCAGATTCAGAAAAGCATTACTCTCCAATAGAGAAAACGATATTGTCTTTGCTATACTCAGCTCGAAAGTTCTGACCTTACTTCCAAGCTCACAGCATCAAAGTCATCACAGATGTACCAATCAAACAGGCCTTAAGTTCTAGCAACAAAACAGTCTGCATGGCCAAATGGGCTGAAGAACTCAGAGAGGACCACATTAACTTCGTTCCCAAAACGTCTCACAAAGGACAGGTCGTTGCTAATTTCTTGGTAGACTTCCCCATCGAAGATGTCAACTGGGAACTCGAGCCAATCAATTTATTTCATTAACCAACCACCCCAGACACATGACACTTCTACATAGATGGAGCATGCAACAACAGCGGTAGTGGACTAGGGGCTGTGTTAACTTCACCAGAAGGAACACAGCTACAAAAGTCAATTAAGATCGACTTCGCAACATCCAACAATGAAGCGGAGTGTGAAGCATTAATCATAGGCCTCTGTATGGCATAACAGCTACAAGTTCAGAAGCTCAAAGCTCACAGCTAATCGTCAAGTAGATCACCAAAGAGTATGTAACAAACGGAGCAAACCTGGCCAAATACGCTCAGGTCATTAATGACATCATCAACTCGTTCAAAACATTCTCCTTGGAACATATTCCTCGAGAGGACAACAGACATGCAGGCAGCCTGCCTTTCTTAGCCTCGAAGACACAAGAAACATGTCCAACCACAGTCTACATTGACATCCTGGAGAGGCCCGCATACCATCAAAAAAGTGTCAATAGCCTCATAGACTTTCAGCCATCATCTGAAGAAGAGATCACTCAATCTTGGATGGGCCCATTTTTGCAATTCATCCTACATGAGGAGCTCCCAGCAGAAGCAAAAAATGGTCATGCCATAAAGTTTTGAGCTCTCAGATACACCGTAATCAATGGACGATTGTTCCGCAAATTCGTAGGAGGACCTCACCTAAGGTGCATAACTCCACGCGAAGGCCAACTCATCTTTGACGAGATTCACAAAGGCGAATGTGGAAACCATGCAGGAGCAAGATCTCTGGCTCACAAAGCAATCGCCCAAGGGTATTATTGGCCAAGCATGCACATTGAGGCAAAGACATATGTTATCAAATGCCACCAATGTCAAATATTTAGACACAACCATCTGAGTCCAGCATAAGAGTTGATCAACATAGCTAGCCCATGGCCCTTTCATATGTGGGGGCTAGACATCATGGGACCATTCATCCCACAAAAGAAAACATGACTCAAATACGTCCTAGCAGCCATAGATTACTTCACCAAATGGGTGGAAGCAATCCCACTAGTCTAAGTCAAAGAAATCCACATCATCAACTTTATATGGACCAATATCATCACAAGATTTGGTCTCCCCCACACCCTTGTCATAGACAACGGAACTCAATTTGCTGGCTCACAAGTCAAGGCATTTCTGCAAAAATGGCGCATCATTCAAGTATTTTCTACACCTAGATATGCACAAAACAATGGTCAAGCAGAGGCTACTAACAAAGCAATCAGGGTAAATCTCTAAAAGAAGTTGGAGAGGAAGAAAAGCTAATGGCCGGAGCAACTCGAGAACATTCTATGGGCATACAGAACAACAGCCAGAGCAAGTACCAATGAATCTCCTTTCACACTTTGCTTTGGAACAGAGGCAGTCATACCATCAGAATTCACAATCACAACCACACGTTCTGACATCGTCGAATCAGGAGAAAATGACACCATCTTGGCAAAAGAAGTCGATCTCCTAGAAGAGCGAAGGGAAACAGCTACAATATCCCTAGCTTGGTACCACCAAACAATCCAATGATCTTACAACAAGAAGGTCGTCCCAAGATCTTTCCAAGCTGGCGACCTAGTCCTCAAAAAGACTCTAGCTCCAGCCAAGCTCGACCCAATATGGGAAGGCCCCTACATCGTTGACAAAACCGTTGGAAATGGAGCATACTGGATCAAAACTCAGCTCGGTGATATGCTTCCCTGACCTTGGAATACAACTATCCTCAAGCGATTTTATCAATAAGTTTTTCTCCAGATGTATCAGTCAATATGAATAAAATTTCATCAACATTTCGAGTACAAATGTCATCTTTTACATTACATGAGTACCATGCATCTCGCACTATGCAACCTGATAACTGTAAAATGAATAGTCTACCTACGAAATGAACGATGAATTCAATCCGTAAGTAAACTAAAACTAGACTTTTACTCTTAATTATCAAAGCTTCTACTCTCAATGCGAATTGCACTAAGTGGAGTAGGAAGTTCGTTCCACTCCTAGTTCCCTAGCATGGATTGTTTTCTAAGTCTAAGAAATCGTTCTTAAGTCAATGAGAGATTTACGAATTACAAACTAGACTACGATGCAACTACCCACGAAATGCAACTAGTCGATTATCAGACAACTAAGGGAATGCTACGTTGATTCGATGATAAGGAGTTAGAGGGGATTGATTCCACCTTAACTTCAACTTAATCCACTAGCGAACGAGTCGTCGTAATCGAATTGAACTGCTATGCAGAACAATCGGTTCTTCCCTAATCCCTAATTACACATGGCATTTCTACCAATTAATAATTAGCATGTGAACGATTAAACCCATTCTCATGGTGAACTAACGCGTTTAGAGAGTGGAAAGGAAATTACGACAATCTCCGATAATTGGAATCAAGCTTTCATCAAGGTTTCTCAACCCCCTCTAATGGAGGTTTAGCCTTGAATCATTCATGATCATTTCCATTTAAATTAAATCTAAACATAATATAAAGCATTGAAATTTACTAATTTAAACAATAATGAAATCTAAATTAATGACTAAAATGAAATAAGAACAAGAATTGAAATTAGATCTAGAAATGGAAATGACAAAATCGAAATTGATAAAAAATACTACTTTATTGATCTAATCAAATGAAGAACAAGATTCAAAGGTTTAATCTACTACAATGAATTGAAACTAATTAAACTAAGTTCTAAAACTAATTAATGGAGGCTAACTACTCTAGGTCTAACTATCTACCTAACCTAACTGCCCCTGACTGCCATTAACACTGAGTCAAGCTTTTGTTTTTATACATCCAGATCCAAAAATCGTGCATGGGCTTGGAGCCATCTTTTGGGCCAGAGAATCAGGCCCAAAACCTAATTCTTTCAGTCCAAAAAGGCCTCTTCAGCTATAGTTGGCTTCCACAGACCTTTCGTCCACTTTTGCTCTTCTGATTGGGTCAAGGCTTGGACCATTGCGAAGCTCTTTCCGAGCCGGTCGTTTTGACATAAGGTAGGCCTTAATCCGAGGTCTGAGTCCAAAGATATGGCATTCGGAAGTTCTGCTGACTTTTGCTCATTTATCTCGCTAAAGTGGCACATTTCTGCACATAATGGACTTTGAAGCCTGAAATGCATAAAAACACGTAATCAGTATTAACTCTTACTTATTATTCACATAATTGGTCTAACAAGTATGATTATTAAGGGGTTAAAACTACAGTTTTGGGCTCTTATCAAACCACCCCAAACAACATTTTGCTTGTCCTCAAGCAAAGATGAAAATTAGAATAAGTGACCAAAATGGAGTTCTAACTACTCTCGTTTACTGAGTCGCGATTGCATTGACCATATGCAACAAGGCCTTAAACCACTAGGAATTCCCTAGTGGACGAGTTATAGCCTCGTGAGAGTTTTCGATGAAGGTACTCACAAACTTCATCTATACTACAACGACTAAGAAAATAAAACTATTGTTCCCTTTATTCATGCTCAACTATCTATACATCTTTCTAGCAATTGAATAAGAATAACCAAGTCAGAAACCTAAGTTAATATATGCATAATAATCCATCATCTACAATAAACATATACACAATGAGTAGTACTATAAAATGTTTAGCGGGTTTGTTTTCGAGAACTTCGGAATAAGCGTCCTTAAAGTAGGTTCTCAACGATAATAGTCAAGAAACAACACTCGATTTTTCCACTCAAGTTTAAGCTACTCCGATTAATACGGTGGGCACACTTTACCTTACAATCTCAATGACACACGTGAAGCCGGAGTCGATCAAACACATCTGCCACTTACTATCACACTAACCTATTCCTAATTGAGCTAGAGGTCTTTATTAGGTGTTACGGGGATTAGGAGATGGTTTTAAGAAGGAAGGAAATGGATATTCAAAAGGACAAGTCTGAGATAATAGAGTCTTCATATTATGTAACTAGAGAAAACCTTGTTATTTACTTTTGCTTTTACACTTTGTTTCCATCCTTAGCCATATTTTTTTTTTCTTTTCTTTGGCTTTTGACTCCCTTTTATTCTATTTTTGGAGTTTTTATTTTATTTTTATTTTTATTTTTCTTTTCTTTGGATGGAAACTTATTTTCTTTATTTTCTGAAGCACTAACTAATTTTTGTTTACACAGGTTTTTCTCTTCTTCTTTCTTCATCATTCTATTCTCAGACTTATTCTAAATTGGGTAGGTTGATTTTTTTTTTTTTTTTTTTTTTTTATTTTATTTTTTTTTTTTGTTTTTGTAATGGGGTAAAGGAATTGTGGTTTATGGAAGGGCTAATGAAAGGCTCGATTAGGCTTACTAGCGGAAAATAATTCATAGGTTTGAATTTACGGCTATATCGATCCAAAGAGGGCCTAAATTCTCGCTTAGGATATGGTTTAGTGATCAAGCAAGTGGACGTGTGATTTCTCTATCCGATTTTACTTCTCCCTTGTGTCATTTCTCAAATGTTTAAGCTCATATAAGGCTTTAGGCTATATTCTCACGGGATTTGTAGAATAAGTACTCTAGCCTAGATTTGAAAAACTTCTCGCTAACAATCATAGATACTCATGTCATATATTTATAGATAGATGTAAAGATTATTATCTATATATTAACCTAAGTTTCTAACAATTATTCTAACGCACAATCGCCTCATTGAGACTTCTAGATTGTTAAGAGCATGGAGAAAGAAACAATACCAATATTCCTAAGTGTATAAGCATAACTTATTTATTTATATTTTTAAATTTTGAAATTTT
The DNA here is from genome assembly GCF_015680905.1 of Coptis chinensis. Classification (NCBI taxonomy): domain Eukaryota; kingdom Viridiplantae; phylum Streptophyta; class Magnoliopsida; order Ranunculales; family Ranunculaceae; genus Coptis; species Coptis chinensis. The sequence goes on from NC_141457.1 coordinate 50,817,194, forward strand.
AACTAGAAAACAAATACATATTATATCTATCTATATCCTAACAGATGTCTTAATTACACGAAGTTTCTATGCCCCCAACAAAGAAGCATGCTTTGTCCTCAAAGCATTTAAATAAATAGGGTAGGAAAAATACCATTGAATTTAAGCGTGAAAATCGTGAACATCCTGTAAAACAAGGAGGTTAACGTACTAATATAGGAAATAAAACTGACACAACTCTATACGAAGTTCTACCCATTATGGGGTTATCGAATTAAATTGCTTGGGACATAAGCGGACACTAACGTAAACTAAAACTTACATCCACCATTTGTTATTAATTCATCTTCGCCATCATCCTCTACTTCTATAAAGAAGTGAGGCTCCTTCGCCGCCCTGCCATGCTATGATAATTTGCCGGGCTTCACGCCATTTATCATCTATGTTTGCTAACCTATTAAGTGCCACTTGGTCCGATGGGGTGTAGGGTGCAACTGGTGAGGTTGTATCCGCCACCCTTGCCAAGTCATTACGCGGAAAGATCGAATAATACTATTGGTGGGTCGACCGCGTGTCTACCGTAATCCAATCTGTGAAAACGTGTACAAAAACAGGGAAAGAAACATAGCATAATACGTGGAAATTAGAATAGGCATAAGAAGGTACTTATGCCTCATGGTATGGGCTCGTGCTAAACTAGACATCAAAGTTAAGGAAGGTCATAGAACCCGGCGTCCGTGGCTAAAGCAAGGAAAAACGCTGCAAGTGGCGTCATTCACGGAAGAAAAAGCCATTCCCCCTAAAATGTTTAGCATAATCCAAAACATAACAGTTTCTATGTTCATGGACCGGGCTACCAAGGAACGCGTTATAGTCCCCTTGGTCCTCAATCTGGAAAATGCCCGCCCCATAAGCCTCGTGCAAAACTCATAAGTGTAGACATGCATATTATCGACCCAATAGCACCATGGGTCTTGTATCTCAAATGGGCATAGCAAGTCTAAGAACAAATGCTAGCAAGAACACGTAATTTCCATTGGTTCATCGTCAATATTGATGGAGAACACTTGTTCTCCATCCGGTCTCTCAAAGAAAATGCGGTTATTATAAAAATAAGATGCAAGTCTTTGGAGAATAAAGTTCACCGGTCTTACCATAAGAGGTTCCCAGCCAACGTATGTGATCACCTCACAAACCAAGCACCGTAAGTAGTGCTTTGGAACAAATCTTCGAAAGAGACTGTTCCGGTATCAATGTTGGAGATGTCATCTCAAAATTACGCTTTGGAATAGCTGCGCGAATGATCCGGATACTACGCCACGAAAAACTGGAAAATTTCTGGTCCACGGAAGTCAGGCGCCGAAGCGCCACTAACTAGGCCGAGTGGCGCTCTTTGTATTTTGGAATTCCGGTGTTTGAGCGACGCGTCGTGGCTTGAAGGCCGAGTTGTAGTTTTGCAAAATGAAGTCGAAGCGTGGGAATCGCGGGTGTGAAGGGTGAGTGATGGAGTTTAGGTGTAGTGTGAGTTGTGAGGATAGTTTGTATCAAGTTTATATAGGTTTAAAGTTGCTAAAATGGATCGGAAAGTTGCCAAAACTAATTCTGGCGGTTCCGGAAATCCTAAAATTTCCAAACTTCAAAACGGAAACAACTCATATCCGGATTCTAATTCAAACCCAAGATCTTTTAGGTTGATTTTATGATAGAATGTACCTATTTAATCTAGATTTCATCCTACAATGATACTTAATCATATTTCTGCCTAAACATCCATATTTTCACCTTGACTCCACAATTAATTCTAATCACGAGGGTTATACAAAAAAAATAGTGCTTGAATTGATAAAACCACCCCCAAACAAGTTGGGAAGGTGGGGTCAATATGAAACAACCATGCATAATGAAAATAAGCCCTTATATTAAAATTTCATTCGAGAATTACCACTACAAAATTCAAATTACGGAAATAAAAGTTACATTACAATAAAACAACAAAAAGTAAATAAAACAACAACCACTATCAATCCTCACACTCTCTAAACAACGCCCGATGGGTGGCGGGGGCACACTCTCTAGTGGTGGCTCCTGGGCTTCGAAGGTCCAGCCAGCAGTCGTCCTTCGTCGGCGGCGCTCATGCCTCGTAGGCTGTGTCCTCGAAGCGATCTGTATGAGGTGGGAAGCGTGCAAGCATGTCCACTCTAAAAGCTGGCGGGCCTCCATCTCACCCTGCTTTGTTCCCATCTCTCATCCTCTCTGCGGGTGCGGATCTCGAAGTTGTGATGAATAGTCGCCTGTCGTCCTCGGAGGTCAGACAGATAGTGTTTAGTGAGCGCGATGCCCTATGAAGCATAGCCATGCGTTACGCATCGAACCAACACCTCTCGGAAGGCATCTGCGTCAAAAGCGGTCAAGTCTTCCTCATCCCGGAGGCATCCCGATGTCCCCGACCTCCTCTTCATTCCCAGCTCCACCATCCTCTTCTTCTTCTTCTCTCTATCCTCAGCCCTCCTCCAAACTTGTTGGACACACTCCTATATAGATCGCCGCGTGTTACGGTGCGGGGTAATGTAAATCCTCTCGGGCCACCGGAGTCTGCTTTCATCTTCGGATGATCTTGGTGATTAACCACGGGAAGAGGTGCCAAAGACTTTCCGACCCCCGATCATGCTTTCGGCAAAAACTCCGGGATACTGAAATCGTGCTTCGCTCTGGAGTACCCATAAGACGTGGAGGCAGGTCGGACCGATGTCATCGACCTTGTCGCTTCCCTAGGACATTCCGACCAATCCACCTGGTCAGAGCGGTTGGTTGGTCCCGAGGGATGCTGGCGAACACAATGGGAGTTTGCATTGTAGCTCCCATTGATGATGATCCGCCCATCAATGGCTCTACCCGTCAAAGCTGGGGCTCTGTAAAGTGGCCTCGGATGGATTCTAGGCGGAATGCCTAGAATCTCGACCAACGATCCGATGAGTCAACTCCTCCTCTTCTTCCTTCCAACACAAAAATCCTACTCCCCTCCAACTCCCCGGTGTTGTAGAACCGTCGGACCAAGTCTTCGTGGTAGAAGGCTTGGTCGAAAGTACCGAAGACTATTCCAGTCTCTACTAGCCATTTCGTCACCGTAAAACGGCGCGAAGTGGTCGGCAGTGAAAACTTGCTCCGGTATAATTCGGCGTTGTTGAGCCATTTGAAGTTTGAATACGGTTTGGGGTTTGTAGAGGGTGTAGGAATAATGAGGAAAGACCTTAGTGATAAAAAACGATGGTGGTGGTGATGTGGTGGCGTGGCAGCACCAATTTTTGATTTTTTCGGTGGTTTTTGTTGGGTTAAATTGGTGGAGGTGGTTTGGTTTTAGTTTTAGAGGAGATTTGAATTGGATCTTTGATGGTTGGCGTGAGTTATTTTGGTTTTCTTTTTAATTTTTATTTTTGTTAGGGTTTTGAAGCTTTGTCAATGGCGGTGGAAGATGAAAAAAACGATGAACTGTTGCTGAGAATGTAAGGGCGCGAGCGCGGGTTGGGCCCAAGCCCAAAATCGAAATTTTGATTTTTTTTTTTTTTTTTTTTTTTTTTTTTTTTTCAAAATTTTTTCGCTTCAATTCAAAATCCGATTTTTTGCGAATGAGATATGGAAAAATGATCAGGAGAGAATTTCCTATCCAATGATCCATAAAACACTCTATTCCGACTTCAGGTGACATACGAGATAGTGGAAAACGCCTCGAAGAATGCGTGCATGGCGTAAGTTATCGCGAATCGAATGAACTCTAAATTAATAGATTATTTCAATCCAAATCGTAATACAATTAAACGGCCTAAGCAACTCTAATGGGACATAAAACATTTTAGTACGGAAACACGAACACCCCACCCCCAAACAAATTTTTTACAACGAAGCTTAGAAAATTTGTTTTTAGTAGTGGGTCTTTTACAGTCAAATTCCCGAGACTTTCTAGATTACTATGTTTATTTTTATTTTTTATTTATTTATTTATTATTTATTTATTTATTTATTTATTTATTTATTTATTTATTTTATTTTATTTTATTATTTTTATTTTTTTTTTATAAAGGAAAAACAATAAGCAATAAAGACATAATTCACACCATAGAAAAACATGACTAAAAAATGCGAGAAAAACATGCAAGAGTGGAAAACGTGAACTATGTGAACCGTGGACTTAGGATCCGGTACTTACAGCCACACACTCCATAGGGAGGGCCCGGTTACCTTAATGGTGCACTCACCAATATATTAAAGTGAAAGGAAGTGCACCAAATACAGAATTTGAGTCGTTTATAGTCAGATACTCGAGACTTTATCTAAAACATATTTATGAACATGCGGTTGATCATATATCAACAACCCGAAATAGTTGTGGATCATCCCATAAATAAATATCACAAAAACATATCCAAACACAATCAAGCACCAAGATTTTCTACGACGCAACCTAGTGGAATCCAAACGAAGTCGGATTACCCTATTGTGTAACCTATCATGCACCTTCTTTTTAATTTTTTGAATGAGTGGGTGTTTTAGTAATTAAGTGTGGAAAAGTGAATGGTTGTGGAGAATATGGTGGATATGGATAAGTTGTAGAAAGACGCGGCTGCATACCAATGAGGATGTGGTTTTAGTACCGAACTTCATTCATTGTGTGTGTGTGTAGGACTGTCTCAATTCTGAAGATGAAGGTGTCAAATAGTTTGTCCTTCCTCAAGTATCTCATTTTCTAGGAGGATTTAAAAATTATGAAGCACAGGAGAAACAAAAGGATCGAGTGCAAACTCGAGATTCCTTTGAAAGGGTGGAAGGAGGGGTGTCGAGGTAGATGTTGTGCAAGTTAGTTCTTTATAGGGTGAATTGTCACCTACTCGAAGAAACTCATCAAATTCCTCATCTAGATTGGTCATATCCACATTACTATGGTAGTCCTCTACATCTTTGAGAAAGTCATCTATCCCGGCCCTCATCAATAATATGTGTATCGACTAGTGTAGGGATGAAAATGTTGGAGTCTGACTTTCCAAAGGAAAGAATTTTGGGCATATGACTATCAGGGAACGTGTTGTTGAAATAATCTCGAGCGAAGCTCTCGATCATGCTTATCTCTCCATCCATAGGCGAATCGGGTAATGCTGTGTCCTTGTTTTAAAAACATTGACTTCAACAATAAGATGGCCAAAAGACATGGACATTGAACCATCACGAAATTAATGAGCCGCATTGGCGGTTGCGGGGAAAGGGCGCTAAAATGATCGGACCCAGTCGTTAGCGACTTACGATCGAGGACTACAAAATCAGCCGGATAGTAGAAATCCTTAACTTTTACCGGCACATTTTCGACTACACCCTTAGGATACTTAATAGACCGATCGACTAATTGCAGCGTCATTTTAGTGGGTTGCATCTTGTCTAGACCTATTTGTCTATACAAATAAAATGGGAGTAAGTTAACACTAGCCCCCGTGTCTAATAACACGGTTAAATCGTATAGGAATCTCCTAAGGTGCATTGTCTGATGGGGCGACCGGGGTCCTTGTACTTAACAATTCCATTATGTTCAGATAAGGTTGGGAATTGTTCTGTTAAAAAGCGTTTTTGGTATATTTGTCTTACGCCTAGTAGTACACAATTCCTTAAGAAACTTAGCATGATGTGGTAGCTTTTTAATAGCTTCGAGGAAGCGAAGGTTTATAGTTAGATTCTTGAAAACGTCCCTAATCTCCTCGTAATTTGTATCCCTAGTTAACATGGCTAATTTTTGTGGAAACGGTGGTTTACGTCTATATTTTAGCAATGGTATCACCGGATGTTTAACCGTGGCTTTGTTTTCTTAGGTTGTGTTATGGCGGGTACCTCTACGGTGGTAGGCTCTTGAGTTTCTATTTCGTTATCTAGTAAAATAGTAGGTGTAGGGGCTTTTGGTGGGGTAACTATAGGCATAGTTACCCTGTTATCAACCACTCTGCCAGAACGGAGAGTGGTGATGGCATTTATCTCACCTATATTTTCAAATTCATTACTAGTATTATCCGTTACCTCAAAGGCTGTGTTTGTTGTTTTAGGATTATGTATTGCGTGACTTGGCAACACACCTTTGGTTTGGGCTTTATCTTGAGCCAACTGTTGGGTTAAATTATTAACGGATTGTAGAAGCTGTTGGTTAGATTGAGCCATGGTTTGGAAAAGTTTTTGGCTCACTTGTATGAAGGTGTCAAGGCGATTCGGTTGTGTGGGTGTAGTAGTCACGGGTGGTGTGGACTGAACTATTTCACGTGAATTATTTATAGGTGGATTCTGATAATTATTATTTACCTAACGATACCTCTATTAGCATTATAATTATTATAATTACCTTGACCTTGTGCTTGACCTTGTCGAGGTTGCACTTGGTTGTTATAATTATTAAAATTACCCCGACCTGTCCTTGTCGTGAGTGGAGCTTGGTTAAAGGCGTGCGTTGGCCTAACATATTGATTATTGTACCCTTGAGGTGTGACTTGTTGGTTATTTCTCCAACCGGGAGTTGTGATTTTGTCTCCAAGGGCGTTAGGTTCACTATTAATGGAACAAGTCGTTCATAGGCTATAGACGATGGGAGTCGGGATGCTCGGGACTCAACCGAAACTACATGGGTTTGAATTTACATTCATGACGGGGATAGGCTTTTGTTGTACGTAAATGGCTTCGACCTTTTTAGTGAGTGATTCGATTAGAGTTTTAAGCTCGAATCGTGTTTAATTTCAAACATACCGCAGCCTTAATCGTATTAGTAGAACTAGCGGAGCGGGGATATCATCACTACCCCCAATTATTATTTAAGCTTAGTTTGGTCCTCTAAAAATTTATAAGCCTCAGAGGCTCCTTTACTTAAGAAACTACCCCCATTCATTATGTCAAGGACTTCTTTATGGTGATGTTGAAGTCCTTTGAAAAAGGCACACTGAACTAACGTGTCTTTTGCTAGGTTATGGTGTGGACACTCTATAAGCAGATCGGTGAAACGATTCCAAGCCTCTGAAAATGATTCATGAGGATTTTGTCGAAAAGAAATGAATCTTGGAAAGCATCTCATCCGTCTTTTAGGGGTGGGTAAAAATGTTCCATAAACAAATGAACAAGTTTAGCCCACGAGTCCACGAAATTAGGCTTTGGGCGTTAACCAAGACGCCGCCTTTATCGGCTAAGGTGAAAGGGAATACCACTTAATTTAATTTGTTCCGCACCAACCGTAGGATGGTGGAATGTTGTTAGGACTTGTTCAATCCTACGACGTAATGTCGATAAGGTTTTTCATGGTCTAAACCATGAAAAGCGGGTAACAAATTAAAATATTTGGAGGGATTCAATCCCCATTTGGAGTCTGCTAGAACGATGCAAGATTTGGGGCTATCGCCAAGGCTTTGTAGAAGTCGAGAGAGGAGTCTCTCTTTCTTCCCCATTATATCGGTGGTGTGTGTGTAGTAGTAGCTAGAGGTGTAGTGTGTGTGGTATACTAGATAGACTTGTTTGTTCTTTGTTGTTGTGTATTTACGTTAGGTGTTTTGTTCGACCGGACCTTAATCTCATGCAAGACTAAGTCGAGCTTAACTAAACATGCAACCTCCAAACAATTCTGATATACTAGTATAAACCTCTAACAGGAGATGCGAGGTTTGGAAGAAAGGAATACCTGATTGCGTCCTTGCTTCGCTTATGAATAGTGTCTTGTTTACGCTTGTTCAGTGTATATAGCAGGTTAGAACACTGAAAAATATGAAAGAGCAAAGTTCGAATCAAAACTGCCGAACCGAAAAAATTTAACCGCAGTGGTCGGTCAGGAATAATTTTCAAATTACGGTGTTTTTAGGGCGGGTCGCTCCACACATGGGCGGGTCGCTCGATGTGAAGTCGAAGTTCCAGTGTTTGGCGGTCGCGCTGTATGGTATGGCTGGCGCTTCGGTGGTAAACGAAATTCCAAGAACTTAAGCTGGTCGCGCTCTCCTTGGCGGCGCGCTCCGTATTTTTTCTCGAATTTGTCAATCACCGGGCAAACCACGGTATGAAACAAACAAGGGTGGGTGGGTTTAATGGGACTTAAAATGACTACTTCTACTATGAAAACAATGCTAAAGTGTAACTAAGATGGCGCCATTTTGATAATCAAAATGAATAGTCTACCTACGAAATGAACGATGAATTCAATCCGTAAAGTAAACTAAAACTAGACTTTTACTCTTAATTATCAAAGCTTCTACTCTCAATCACGGTTGCACTAAGTGGAGTAGGAAGTTAAGTTCCACTCCTAGTTCCCTAGCATGGATTGTTTTCTAAGTCTAAGAAATCGTTCTTAAGTCAATGAGAGATTTACGAATTACAAACTAGACTACGATGCAACTACCCACCTAAATGCAACTAGTCGATTATCGACAACTAAGGGAATGCTACGTTGATTCGATGATAAGGAGTTAGAGGGGATTGATTCCACCTTAACTCAACTTAATCCACTAGCGGCGAAGTCGTTAAGTAATCCGAATTGAATCGCTACGCAGCGAGAACAATCGGTTCTTCCTAATCCCTAATTACACATGGCATTTCTACCAATTAATAATTAGCATGTGAGCGATTAAACCCATTCTCATGGTGAACTAACGCGTTTCTAGAGTGGAAAGGAAATTACGACAATCTCCGATAATTGGAATCAAGCTTTCATCAAGGTTTCTCAACCCCTCTAATGGAGGTTTAGCCTTGAATCATTCCGCAATCATTTTCCATTTAAATTAAATCTAAACATAATATAAAGCATTGAAATTTACTAATTTAAACAATAATGAAATCTAAATTAATGACTAAAATGAAATAAGAACAAGAATTGAAATTAGATCTAGAAATGGAAATGACAAAATCGAAATTGATAAAAAATACTACTTTATTGATCTAATCAAATGAAGAACAAGATTCAAAGGTTTAATCTACTACAATGAATTGAAACTAATTAAACTAAGTTCTAAAACTAATTAATGGAGGCTAACTAATCTAGGTCTAACTATCTACCTAACCTAACTGCCCCTGACTGCCATTAACACCGAGTCAAGCTTTTGTTTTATACATCCAGATCCAAAATCGTGCATGGGCTTGGAGCCATGTTTTGGGCGAGAGAATCAGGCCCAAAACCCAATTCTTTCAGTCCAAAAAGGCCTCTTCAGCTGCAGTTGGCTTCCACAGACTTTTCGTCCACTTCTGCTCCTCTGATTGGGTCAAGGCTTGGACCATTGCGAAGCTCTTTCCTAGCCGGTCGTTTTAACATAAGGTAGGCCTCAATCCGAGGTTTGAGTCCAAAGATATGGCATTCGGAAGTTCTGCTGACTTTTGCTCCTTTATCTCGCTAAAGTGGCACATTTCTGCACATAATGGACTTTGAAGCCTGAAATGCATAAAAACACGTAATCAGTATTAACTCTTACTTATTATTCACATAATTGGTCTAACAGTATGATTATTAAGGGGTTAAAACTACAGTTTTGGGCTCTTATCACAACCCGACCTAGGACGTCACAATGTTAGGTTGTACATCAAAGACGGAGTCAAGAACGACTCAACTACAATTACCACGCAGTTGTTAATTATCAATCAATCTAACCCAAGGTCCCCCAAAAGGACCCTAAATCAACTTAACACCAATGCCAGGGTTAAGCATAATTCAACTGTAAATTCCACACAATTATCAGTCAAATTCAAACATATGGAATCCCCAAATGGACCCACAGTCAACTTACGGCCTTTGAACAAGGTTAAGCTTTGGCTCAACTATAACTACTAATCAAAGGCTAGTTATCAGTCAATCGGAGTTCCCCTAAAAGGAACGACCCAATCAAACATATAAAAGGAGACCTAGGTGATGGATACAATCATCTAGCCAGGTCGTGAGTCAAACAATTGTGAAACACATGTCATCATACAACGAATCAAAACAGCAATAAGGCAATCACATCCATGCAAAAATTCAAAGACAATATCAATGCAGAACAAGTAAGTAATTTAAATATTTTACTACTTACACAATTTGGTTATATGCTAGAGGCCCCCAGGTTAGCCTGGGAAAACGACCTCAGCACCCCTATCATAAAAAATCGAGTTTGTCAATATCAGTTATCAGTATCAACCAAAGCAAGTAAGAGAATATAATTCATCATCAAATAAACATATCAATCACAAAAAGAAAGAACAGTCAGAGGACACAAGAAAGATTCTCCACATTCAAAGGCTCCAGTGGGCCACCCTCTTCACCAGCAGGGCCACCAGCTGGATCACCACCTACACTCAGAACTTCTGTGGAGACCACTTCAGTTGGCTGAATGGCTGGAGCATCACCAAAATCGACTGGCAGATCATATTGTCTACTAGCATCTGCAGCAGTACTTTCTACAGTTACTATCACAACCCCACTTTCAATCAACCTCTTAAGGGTTTTACATTTCGTCTGGAGATCCAGGTAATCATCCACCAGCACGTAAGTATCACCACTTTCTACCAAATCGACCAGGTCGTTATATGCGGTCTGAGCCCATTCAGTAACGACCCGTGCATTCTTGCACTCACCGATCCAGTTCTGCACCTCCACCTTTGAAGCATCAAGAGATGGTTGCAACAAAGCCACCTTCCGAGCAAGATCCCCGACCTGTGACCTCAGCCTAGACATTTCAGCTCGTTCCACCTCTTGAACAGCGAGCAGCTTGTCATAAGCCTCCTTGGCCGCATCCAACTCCTTGTATAGGTCGGAGATAAGGGCCATCTTTTTCAGCTTCCTATATATAGCCAGAACTTGACAACAAACAAAGTAAATCACAAAGCAGTAAAAGTAAAGAACAGGACAAGGCTTAGGTCGGAGAGGCACTTACAAAGTAGAGGGAGTGATCCATGTCTTTCAAGTTCACCCCCAAGTCCTTCTCAGTCTTCAACTGGTGCCTATCTCCATCCAGGGCAATGCTCTCCAGCATCCCTCATCAACCAGGGAGGACTTGAAGCTACAGTCCTTATTCATCACAAACTTCCTCAGCCCACTCACTAGGTCCTCATAGGTGACAAGCCTATCCAGGACGTCATCACCTCTCTTGTCACTTAGGGCCATACTCCCCTACCCCTTACATTTCTGGGCAGCTGGCTCATTCTCACTAGCCTTCTTCTTGCCCCAGGCATCAGCAGCCCCCACATCAGCAAAAAGCTCCTTCAGATCCAGCTTCTTTAATGGAGCCTGACCTGCAGAAGAACGACCTCGCCCAGTACTAGGTTGTTCCTCAGATTTAGTTCGGGACTTCTTCGTCCCCTCAGTCTCAACCACCTCAGAGCGCCTCTTCAGCTGAGGCCTCCGTAAAGGAACATCACCATTACCACCAGCACTCCCACCACCATGACCAGCTCGGTCACCATCACCCACTTCAGAGCGTTTGGATGCAGATCGCTCTGAAGCTCTTCCAGTCGTCCTCACTGAAGCAGAACGGCTATCAGCAGTTCCTCCAGCCATTCTCACTCCAGAAATAGGTGCCTTCCTTTGGCTCTCCCTCTCCATCTCAGTGTCAGAGCTAGAATTAGAGATATCAAGAACAAGCTTACGAGCCTTTTTCTTCTGCTCACCTTTCTTCTTGTTAATCTTGACACCACCACGCTTCTTAAAGTAGTGGGCAACCTCCCCCAAGATAGCTCGTTTCTCCTCCCAACTCAAACAAGCAAACTTTTCTATAACGTCAAGTTGAGGGCGACCCCGAATGGAAACCTCTACACAAAAAGAAACAAAAATATCATAACGTACAACATATCAAACACAAGACTTACATACGACTTGCAAAATAGCTACCTACCAGCCTACTTTACAGAGCGGGTATTTAGCTTGCACCCAGAGGGGGTGTAATTACCCACAACCAACAACGGTGTACGCCCCCATTCCTCCTTACTCACCCCCACAATCACAGCAGACTTCCCCCTTACGACATATAAACTACAGTTCATTGCAGACGATCTCTTCACAAAGAAATGCTCCAACAGATCTCCTAAATGAATGTTATAACCCCTCTTATTCAATAAATCCAACACATGGAACACCTTCCAACTATTCCCTACGAACTGACAAGGGGTTTTTCCACAAAAATTCAAAGCATCAACAATAAGACGAGAAAACGGCAACCTCATCCCAGCCTTCAACTGCCTATAACAAAGCACCACTCCCATATCTGGAGGAACATAGTCACTGTTGTACAACCTCCTCTCTCCACTCAGGTCGTACACGGCTAGGTCGACATCTACCCAACCAAACTCCTCCTTCAGATTAGCATAAAGCAACCTAGGCCCCACCTCCTCAGCCATCATCTCCACTGAAGAAGACGATGAAGCCCCATCTCCACTACGAACTCTAACTTCAACATCATCTCCACTCAAAGTTCTCTCTCTCCACTGATCAACCTCAACTTCCCTACTCAAACTATCACTGGTAACAGACATTACAAGTTCAAAAATAAACAAAAGATCAAACTTTGCAAGTTCAAAAGACGCACCTGATACCAAAGGTTGGAAAAGTTTTTTTTTTTTTCTTTTTTTCTTTCTTTTTTTCTTTCTCTCTAATTTTTCCTAGATTGGAAAAATGAAGAAGTGAAGCACTTTAACAAGCCAAAACCCCTCAGCTACCAAAACCTCAAGAAAATACAAAATGTTTCATCTTCCAACACAACACAATCATAACTTGCCCACAAACTGCCCTAATTTTGGACCCACGAATCCAGCCCAATAGTTCCCGCACATTTTTCAAAAGCCAATTAAACCAACCAGCTGTTCGACATGTGTTTTAAAGCTTTATTTTACCCTTTCCTTTTTCACACCATAGCTGTCTAAAGAACAGATAAAATAAAAGGGGATGTGTAAGTACCCTCCATTTTGCACTACAATACACGTGTTCACACACCAGGTCGTACTCCATCAGCTCATACCAATCCATCAGAGCGTACCAATGACCCAACACCTAGGTTTTTCCAAGTAGCAATTACAGCCATATATGGAAGCGAATCAACTAGCGCAATCCTAGAGCTCAGTCAACGCACCAATCAAGGAGACATTAACTTTGTAATATCAGAGTAATGGTGAATCATCAAGATAGCACACAATGTGGATCTATACTTCATAATGGCCTGGAGCAAATAAGGAAGGTTAGCTCAAATATCTATAAGTAGAGAGAGATGAACTACGTAAGGCTTGATTCAAGTTTACCCCAAGAAACTTGATATGTATGCAATTTTTATCCCAAGAAGAGTGCAACCATTCCCTATCAAACAAATCATCAGGTCGTTACTGAGATAAGCTTTACGTGTAAGAGACATGACGTATGTAAGTGGATCAACGAGTCACAATGGTGAAGCAAACATGTTTGGAAAATATTCAACAACAGCGATGGTAATGAAGTTTGGAGACAAAGCTGAGGAACAATGAGATCAATAGGTTGGGACGACTGAGATCAACGGCTTGGAGCGTCCGAATACGGATGGTAAGATGATTACAAAAAAGGTAGAGAGACATACACCGCGGCAGGTAACTCGTTTCTTTTACCGTCATGTACATAATAGACGGACGAGTAGTGACTCGGCCGTCAACTAGAGTTACACTAGGGGCAATCAAGCCTTGTCCCCGCCCTTGGTAGAGATGTATGTGGGGACAGATTGGGATTGTCCCCAGACCTCGTGGTATTCCGTGAACCTATTTTCTCTAGGATGCAGCGGACCATGAATGAGAAACATGGTTGTACACCTCAGGGTAAGATGGATTGTACATTGTCTCGAGCATATGATGACCATTATATTTGTATGCAAATACTTATGCTGAATTGATGTTCTTTGTTAAAACTCACGTTATTTGTGCAACACTCAAACATGAAAGTTTCAGGTTACAGAGAAAGAGAAAGACCTGCGGTACCGCAGAACAGAGTTGAGATTGAGCTGGTATTGAGGGATGGATCCATCTCACCTCATTTATTACCTTGTTTGCATGCATTATATTGCCATCAAAGAGCTTACTTTCTTTACTAAATATTTATTGCATGATATAACATTGAGTGAGGCCGGGGTCGAGCCTCGTACTAGCTATACGAGGAACCTCAAAGTCTATTGGGGTTTGCTGTACTTAAGGTGCACGACACCCGGAGACTTAAACTACAACAAGACCACATTCTATGGAGGGGTTGAGACCCTTCATGGACATGATGTTAAGTTTGAAGACTGAGAGCGAAGGGGATGAGACCCTTCGCAGAGATGGTAGTGAGTTCTATAAAGGAGAGCTTATGGCTGGCCTGAGACACTTCGTGGGCATGGTGTTGAGTTTAATTTGAAGAGAGAGAGCGAAGGGGATGAGACCCTTCGCAGAGATGGGTAGTGAGTTCTATGAAGGATTCGCGGCTGGCATGATGATTGAGTTTGAAGAGTGAGAGAGAAAGGGAAGAGACCCTTCGCGGAGATGAAAGTGAGTTCTATAAAGGAGAGTTGATGGCTGGTTTGAGACACTTTGCTGGCATGATGATTGAGTTTGAAGAGTGAGAGCGAAGGGGATGAGACCTTTCGCGGAGATGGTAGTTAGTTCTATGAATGAAAATAGAGGGGATAAGACCCTTCGCAAACATGTTGTTGAGTTCTAGGGATGAAGAGCGAGAGGGTTGAGACCTTTCACAGATATGCTATTGAGTTTTATGAATGAGAGCGGAGGGATTCGAGAAGACCTTTCACGGATATGCTATTGGGCTATCTGAATGAGCGAGGGGAGATGAGCCCTCTGCGGACCCCCGTGTCCAACTTCAACATGGGGCAAGTTGAAATGCCCCAAAACTCTTGTGTCTAAATCAATTGTAGGTTTATTAGTTTTTACTTTGTGGAATGAGACATTAAGCTATCATATGGGTTTGACACTCCCTTAAACTGTCACATGGGTTAAAGAACTGTCATACATGCTTGACCCTCCCTCACTTGAGTTGGGAACTCCTCGGAATGAGTTGCAGAACTTTCAATGTCAGATAAATGACATCAAGGAGACAGATTGCAATAGTTCAAGTGCAATATACCTTCAAGATCAACATATCTCCAAAGGAGGCGAGAAGTGTCGTCTACGTACTCGTGTGTCCGAATCAAAAGTACAAGGAATAATTTCAATTGTCCTCAGATTCTTGTCCAAATTAAACACAGGGGCAAGCAAGACTAATTCGCAACCCACTCATGGGGGCAGGCTAAGAGTAGGTCGCGCGCGGCCAATTAATAGGGCTTGCCCAAAACAGGAAATGAAAGGTAACATTCTCAGATCCGCAGATTCTTCGAAGTTCGCACACTCAAGAGGGGGCATTTGTAGTAGCCATATTCATAGATGGATCATATATGTATTGGGCCAAGAGAATAGGCACAAGACCATATTATGTCCCAAGAAGGAACCCTAAAGAGAAAGAGAGGGCTAGGATTAAATGGGAGAGAGATAAAAGAGAAAGAGGGTTAGAAGAAAATAGAGGTGAAGAGAACTAGTGTGCGGCTTGGTCCCCCAACAAGGGGGTATGTAGGCAACCCAAATGGGTTCAGCCGGTTAGTGAGAATGAGCACTATTCCTCGAGAAAGACTTGTAAGATCGAAGATAGAGAAGAGAGGTGTAACATCGATCAAGAATGAAGTGATAGTGGAATAACTCGGAAGGATAGGAGATGAATCCCAAGAGGATGTGTACGAGGTGCAGAAACCTAATGGAATTTGTTTTTGCATTCCTGACTTTTAAGGAGTAAGGAAAACGTGGCACAAGGTGCAGTTATAAGCCACACCTTGTGCCACGTTATTCAGGTGGCTCTGTATTTCCAGTACGACATGAAAGATTCTACTCTGATTCCTTCATGGAACTCCCTGATTGGATTTTTCTAGTCCTTGACCATATTCCTAAAATTTAGTATAGAGACACAGAGTACATATATGCTTTGGCGTTTTGTATATATGCTACACACTCCAAATAATTTTGTAAAACACTTAGTTATAGAAGATATACCTTGACATCTCAAATTTACATTAGAGCTTGTGGCGCAGCATGGCATGGTTCATTAACTCGATTGAAGAAACAACTTATTATAACTTGAACCAATTAGTACATATTAATATAGGCTTGAATGGAGACGCGGTGTAATTAGGACATGAAGAGGTGTTGCTTTGAGATTAGTTAATCCTGCGCTCTCAGTCATGTCCACAAATGCATCCAATGGTGTTTCGAAATCAAAGCCTTGTAGCAAACGTGCTAATATATGCCAAGTGCACCACAAGTAGCCCAAGCGAGATTCCTGGGGAGGATCGTCTACCGGATCCAAAAGGAATGAGTTCAAAATGTTGGCCCCTAACGTCGACATTTGCTTGATCAGTGAGAAACCTTTCTGGTTGAAACTCACTAGGGTTGGACCATACACGTGGGTCTCGTTGAATCTTCCATATATTTGTTATCAAGCGCGTCCCAGCTGGGATGTGGTAGCCAGCGATGGTGCAGTCCTTAATAGCCTCGTGTGGTGCAGATATATAGTGGAGCAGCTGGATAGAGACGCAATGTTTCCTTGACGATTGCTTGGAGGTACACAAGTTTCACTATATCTGATTCATCAACTTGTGTATCTTTTCGACTTTTCCAACATGAGTGTCAATTTCAGCTTGCGCCTTCTTCAAAATATGCCGGTTGTTTAGTAGTAACGAGAGAGCCCATGTCAAGGTGACCATTGTGGTATCCGTCACACCCAACAACATACTCTGCATAAACTCCAAGAAATGTAGGCTGATTATATAGGACTCGATTAACATGCAACAGCTTTTCGTTTTTCAAATAAAAATTCGTCTGAGTAAATTATTAGACCAATTAGAGTCCAAATTACTTAGTGGAGATATAAGCTTCGTGGAAAAGTAGCTAGTTGTGTACGAATTAATGAAAAGTTCCATCTCTATGAGGTTCTAGACTTCTAGCTGTTTTTCATTTTCTTTTCGAGTTAATTTACTGATTTTGAAGTAAAACTAATTGAAGTGTTTTTCTACTTACATAAAATGGTAAAAGAAAATTACAGTAGGAGGGCAAAGAAGACTAAAAGTAATGCATACCAACTTACCAAGCAAGTAGCCTTTGTGACAGCATCGGCATTATAACCAAAGAACTTTTCATCCTCAAGAATAGACAACATCACATCCATGAAGTCTTGCTGCACCTTTGTTCCACCACCAAGTTTATTTCGTCGATGTTCCTCCAACCATCCCCCAAGTATATAATCCACTTCCTTAGCGGTTCTCTTCATGGCTTTCTCGTGGCCCTGAAAATCTAGCCACCCAAAAAGGAAAGGAACGAAGTCCGACACCACAAACATCCCTGCCAAACGGAAGAAATCTTTTGTGGCCTGTGAGATTCGCCTTGCCTCGTCGTCCAAAATAGAACTAGTACCAAAGTATCGCTTACCAGCAACCATCCTAACACTTATATTTAGTGTCAAGTCACCAAACCATCGTTGCATCTCCACCAAAACAGATCCGTTTCCATTACTGCAGTTTTCTGTCCACACCTCGTACAATTCTTTAATTGATGTACTAACCTCAGATACTCGAACATGCTTCAGCAATTCAAGCCTATGATTTGAGAGAAGCTCAATCATGGATATTTTACGGAGTTCACGCCAATATGACCCATAACGTGCGAGGCCAAATAGGGCATAGTTATAGCCCAGTATCTTGGCTGCCTTGAAGCTAGGGCGGGTGGCAAAGACTTGGTCATTCGTAGTAAAACATTCCTTGGCAACCTCCCAACTACTCACCACTAATGCTTTATGTATGCCAAGCCGGAGAGTAAATGCTGATCCATACTTCTCTCCAAGGTTTCCCAACACAGTATGGGGTAATCTAGGTCCAAGTAACATAGGCAAGTGACCTATAATAGGCCATGCCCCAACTGGTTCTGGAGCTGCTCTGATCTTGGGAATCCTACTTCTCTTCTGTGAAATGATATAGAGAAAAATTAGTAAGGCAAAGAAACCACCAAAGATAGTAGCAAAATAATGGTTAAGCAAATCCATGAATAGCATTCTTATGTGTTCAACGCTGAAAGTCCACAATCTACATTACTTATTGACGATAGCAATGAAAAAGACACGCCCACCCAATGACTTAATTCAATTGATTGGTGTCTTCCTTAGCTTAGAAAGTTAGAAGGTTACGTCTTTAAGTGCGAACTGAGTTATGCTATCCCAAAGTTTGCTGTCCAATCCAAAATAGATCACAACCGCTTATATAATGCCTCGAGATTTACACACAAATGTCCGTGTGTATTTCAATGCAAACCGACTATACACACTAATGTTTTGAAAACCGAACCGGTGATCGAACCGATTTTTTGTTAAAATGGTTCAACCAGGCTCGACTCGGTCAGATCGATTGATATTTATTTAGCAAATTTTTTAATAATTACAATAATAAAATGAATAAATACATATTTTAATTTAATATTAATTGGTATTATATATCAAAATGAATTTTTTATACAAGAAACACATAATAGCACGTTGGTTCAGAGTTTGGACTATCTTGTTTAGGTGTTAGGTTCAACTCCCCATCGAGAGTCCAACCAAAAACTCAAGTTTTAACTGATGGACACAATGCATATGCGTATGCGGTTTGGTGGAATAAAAACACTATTAGTGAGACTCCCAAAACACAAAAAGTTGATGGACACAATGCATATGCGTATGCACTATACTATTAGTGAGACTCCCAAAACACAAAAAGTTCATGACCGCACGTTTTTTTTGTTCCATTTTCATCTCTCTATTTCAACTATTATTACTACATGCATGATACAAAAAAAACGTGCGGTCATGAACTTTTTGTGTTTTGGGAGTCTCACTAATAGTATAGTGTTTTTATTCCACCAAACCGCATACGCATATGCATTGTGTCCATCAGCTTTTTGTGTTTTGGGAGTCTCACTAATAGTGTTTTTATGCATGTAGTGATGTACTATTATTACTATTATTTTGAGTATTTACAGATATCAAAATAATATAAAAACAACATGCATCAACATTAAGTTACAAATTTTAGGCTTTCATGACTATACAACAGAAGTAAAGCTCAGTCCAAAAGTACAAAAATGTTTGATATTTTTATCCGAGTTTTTTTTTTATAACTTAGTTGCCAATGATGGTCCAAAGTTGTTTGCAATACTCATGCAGATTGTTCTTGACCAACCTGCGTGCCAAAAAAAAATGAGTCCAAATTCAATCTGATATAAGAAGAAAGAGCATATATAATACAAAAAAAATATAGAGAAGAGCTTACCAAAAGTGTAATGCAATTAAATTAGTCCGCCTAAAGATAAATATATAAAACAACCTCATTCATGTCGCCATCCATAATTTTAAACCTTTTAATAATGATTTATAGCAACTCACCGCATGTAGTGGTATGACTGAAAAAATAATAAAATTGTCATTAGCTATAAACTAAACATTGTACACGCCGTCTCGGAAATAAAGCTATGGAAAGAGATTTAGTTTGCAGAAGAAAAATGTAATCAGAGATATCAACACATGATGGTTAAGGATAAAGTGAGAACTTAATTTTTTTGAAAGCACACTACCTAAAAAGAGAAAATTGATATATGAACCGCCAGGAATTTTTGACGATGCAGAGCTTTGTCAGATTGTAACTGTATGTGCATAAATGGTTCTCTTGGTAGACAATACCTGAATATCTTGATCACATGCATGGTAGTTGAGCCTTTAAAATTAGCTTGCAAAATACACATATAATATATTCAACCAGCTGGATATTCAAACAATATCAAAATTCCTAACATTTTTTCCCTTTTAAACTGATGATACATGAACATGATGATTAGGAGAACTTGATACTTTATATGATCCTCAAGTCACCCTCCCCAAACTAAATTTGAGGTTACAAAACCATGTGTTGAAGGGAATCTAAAGTTCATGGTGTAGACTTGATCAACCAGTCCTTTAGAGACTCGTATACAGCAAAGTTGAGGCCAACATACGGACCTGCAAACACCAAAACCAAGTAAATTACACAGGGCACTCTGTATACTTTGGTGATATGCACAGTAAACATTTTGAGCTCAAAATGTCAACTCTGTTTCTTGCTTAATATAGTGTCCAAGGTTGACCTTCAGATATGGTGCCAAAGACTGGGATAAAGTGAAGAAAGAATTTTAAGCACATACAATTGATCATACAGATTTAGCATCACAAAACTATAACCAAAGAGAAACTGGAATCTCATAAATTGTACAGTGAGATTCATTATACCACAAGAGAACGAACAATAGAGAATCTTCTGCTTGTTGAGAATTCTTTCACTACATCCTTCGATAATTAATTATAACTGCATTCCTACTTGAGAGTGCCTTGAATGCTCAGCAAGGACAAATAATCAAGAGCCCAATACGACAATACAAGTCACTTGATAAGAAGCATTTTTTATGTACTTCCACCAAGTAACAACTGTACTGATAATGTATGCACATTAAGTCTTGGCTACTACAAACCGTTTCTCAGTTATGGATAAAATATGGAATATCATATGCAAACCTTATGTACTTCCCCAAGCTGCTTCTCTTATGCAACTATTTGAGACGCAAATGACAACAACAAATAAAAACCTAAGGAAAGGGAAGAGGGGGGAGGGCTAGTTCAGTGCCCATGTAGTTCATCTAATAATAAAAAATATGAGAAATCACTATAATTTTGAAATATTGAACTTTTCATCACATGTAATAATTGCCAATTGAGATCAGATTTTCTATAGTATATAAAGACTTTGATTGTTTATTATTGTCGCTTGAGTTAGCAAACCTGCCTATTTTCACACACATAAATGTACTTACAACTCCAATAACTGAAGGAAGCCGCCTTTATAAAGTGCCCTCGGCCTTCTTCCCCCGAGAGAATGTTGATAGAGCATGGAACATGCCCCTATAATCGGTAAGGGGATTTCTCTGTCTGTACAAAGAGGGAAATGAATGTAAACATTAAAGTTTATGATGAAATCTGAAAAAAGAAAAAATAGTTAAAATTTTCATACACACAGGGACATAGAAATTCCAATAGATGCATGAAGGTCATAATTCATTACCTGCAGATGGGAGTCTACCCCCGCACCATGTCCATTGGGTAAGTAGTCGACATGGCAATGATTCCAAAGACATTGCTCCAAATCCAAGACGTAATGTAGGGAGTTAAGGATGCATCTTCTCAAAAAAGATAAGAACCAAATTTAAAATTGAGATCTTCCCTCTCCGTTTCTATGCTACTTCATATCTAGCTGAATCTCAATATAAATTCATCAAATGATGTTACAACAATCATAATATGGAGAACATGGGGATCAAAACAAAATTTTGAAGAGAAAAAACCCCAAATTCATCACATAAGTACCTTGGTACTGCCCAATTGTGTACAACAATTCTCCTAAACATTATGTCTTCATAACATATTGAGAAACTTAAACAATAATAAGAAATTAATGGACACATATTAAGACTCACCAAAAAAACAAACCCACCACCACCTTTACTGCTTCTCAACAACCTCTTCGTCGAGCTTTGTTGAGCAATCAGTTGCTTCAGTTTTTCTTGTTCGGGTACTCTTACAATATCCGCCTTTTAGTCGCCCATCTTTTTCTCTGTTTCTATGCTCG
Organism: Coptis chinensis; assembly: GCF_015680905.1. NCBI lineage: Eukaryota > Viridiplantae > Streptophyta > Magnoliopsida > Ranunculales > Ranunculaceae > Coptis > Coptis chinensis. The sequence continues at coordinate 50,838,880 of NC_141457.1, forward strand.
ATTAGCCGTGTTGTTAACCCCCTTTATTTTTTTGAGATGGGAGAGGTATTCTAAGTGATTTTATGGGGGACAAAGAAGGGGTAAGCATCGATTTTAGGCTTCTGTGCTAGTTCCAGGATGTGGGAGAGAATGGAAAAGAATCGGTTCTTATTCTCTAATTAGACTTTTCCATTTCTTAACCTCTTAGTAAATAACGCAATTATTGCTAATTAAATGACATTAATAATAATGCGTACAAATGAGAATGGTGTGGATTTAGTTTTCTAATATACTCCCACATGAAAAGACTGATTGACCCTATTTAAAGGTGTTAATCAATTGTTTTATTTAAGGACAATATCGGTATTGAAAATTTATAAACACATAAAAAGACAAAGTAGTCCTCATTAATAAATAGCTAGGCATCTGATTTTATTATTCCCCAAGGGTATTATGCGTCAGAAAAAGTCCTGGATGAATTTAAGAGGCCACGATCATTATAGGCTATACTAGTAGTAGAGATATATTATAGAGGCTACCATTGGTATTTTAGAAACACATTGGGGGCAAAATAGTAAAGTTGAAGAGATTTACATAAAAAAATAATTTTTTATTGTTGCAGGAGGAATGTAGATGAAGGTCACAATTTTTAAAATTGTTTAGATTTTGCTTCAAGTAAAAAACTTGATTTTTTGTGCACAAATTTTTAAACATTTTGAAAATAGTACCCTTTTGGAAAATTTTAGATAAATATCAAACCAATTAATTATGATAAAATGTCATAACATTGCCAACTTAATCTTGATTACTTGGCATCCATAGCAAAAAAAACTCCTATAAGCTGTACAGGTTTACTAGTGTTGTCTAACAATCAATTTTTCATTTTCATTTGCCCCATTCCCTTTCATCGTTTCTTTATCATTCATGTAAGCCCCAATACTAAAGAAGATGCATATATTGCACCTTACTAAAGAATCTTAGCCTCTTATTTAATTTGTGCTCACACCTAATCTGCAAGGTCCTACCATCACATATCTCTATTATCTATTATAACAAAACAAAATAGATAGACAAAAGGTGATGGGGATCGCCTTGGGATATGAGTTAGATGTGCTTGGGGATTTGTATATGTAGACCATCATTTTAATGAGAGAGAAAGAAAGAATCGCCCAACAACTGTTCATCTTTCCTATTTTGCTTTTTTGAGCTTTAAACCAAATTTAATAAGATTTTAATGGGGTTTTAAATTTTTTCCATCTTATTTATGGTAAGATAAAAAGAAACGGCAAGTACTCATCCTTTTTTCTCTTTCGGGCTTTATAGCAAATTTACGTTCTCTACACTGTGATTAAATAGCCAAAACCAATTCTCTTCTAAGAAGTGTCCATGCTCTTAGTAAACTCTCGTAATTATATTTTCTCAAAATTAAACTAAACGTGTGGGCACTTATGACGAACGTTTCCAAAAAAACCAAAAGACAAGTTAGTGTTTTCTTCACTCTGCCCTCACTCAGACACACTCCTCTAACACGTCCTCTCACAAATCACAATTTTTTCCTATTTGTGCTCACAACTCAGAGACGCACTCCTCTAACACGTCCTCTCATATGTCACAATTTTTTCCTATTTGTTCTCACAACTCAGACTCACTCTCTCAGGTATACGTACTCTCACAATCCCACTCTTCAACTAATGAACCAATTTTTATTTCTTCACTCACTGACATATGCTTTACAAAAAAATATTAGCATTGATAGATCGAACCATAAGTCTATTACACCGCAATTGTTTAATTGCATCTCCTTTGAATTTTGCCTAATTTGATTATATTTCTTTTTTTCTTTCTCAAGAAAATTAAAGAAGAAAAGGTTTGTAGAAATTAGTTGGAGTGCAGGTTATCATTGCTCTACTCTATCTACTCGATCTTTCTCTGGTATGATATAATCTATTTCTCAATTAATACATAGAAATTTAGTTCTCAACTACTCAATAATGCTTAATGTGCATCTTTTCGCAATTGAGTTTCAGAAGATTATTGATGCTAATTCGGGTGAAGTATATATTTTTTTTAAATCCTACGGATTTCACGCAATAAGATATGTTTGCACTTTTGTAACCCCATACCAAAAATTGAAATTTGATAGAACACTAGGCACTGAGACATGCATGAACAAGTTGCAAGTGAATTGTATGTACGTAAAAGATTGAATGGGTTGTTGCAAGACGGAAAACAACATCAGCTTGCAACACACGAGCAAGGACAAATCAATGGCTTAAGCATTACCTAACCTATGAAAAATTAGATGATCTATGGTGTTTTATACATGTGAGCATGTGACCAAAGGGGGAGTTGCATTTTCGGATGTGGTGTTCCTTGACAACCTTCAGCTTAAGAGAAAAACTTGCCAAATGTTTTAATGTAGGTAACCAAATTTATCGGTCATTTGGATGACTTTTATTTTAACTTCAAAGTTACAACTTTCAGATGTGAAATGTAAAACCTTTTGTATGTTAACTAATTTTATCGAGAGTAATTTGTATTGCATATTTTCAGATCTAAATTGTTGGTTTACAGAGTAAATATTGTCTCTCCCACACTCCATCAATATGTCATAGCAGGTTTTTAACATGCATAGGATGCCTAATTTCAATTATTGTATTTCCTATAAGCTTGGTAAATAAAATTAATTCTGCGGGCTATGCATTATATTGGATGCCTAAGTTTAATGTTTATTTCAATTAATATATTTTCCTTACTTGGCGCTTAAATTAAATGGTTTAATTGCACTTTTATTAATAATTGGGCTTCTGGCGTGGGCTTAATCCCCAAGACTTTCCATCGGTTAGAAACAAAAAATAATTACATTAAAAAAAAAAAAAAAAAAAAAAAATAAACTGAAATGGTAATAATGCATGGAGAACAAGCCCCTTCTTCTTCTTCTTCTTCATCGGCTTTGTTTATTAATTGTCGTCTCTTTCTAACACTTTAATTGCCCAGGCACCATACTCCTCGCATTCGCCTCATCTCTTTCATTTCAGTGTAGAAAATGGCCAATCCATTACACTCCTCGCCAAGCTTTGAGAGCTTTCAACTTTTCATTGAGACATTTTAAAATCTATCAAAAATAAATTTTTAGTTTTAATTACTGATTTTACATTTAAAACCCAATCGTTGTCTCTACCAAAATCGTTTAAAACGTCAATCGTTATATGATTAATTAAAAAGATATAATACAGGGAAATTTTGGTGGGGAAAACCAAAAGGGTAACGAATTTGTTCTCGCTCTACTCTCGCAATTCTTAGCAAGAGAGGTGCATTAGATTTTAGAATTTTTGTCATCTACTTTGTTACTGCCATCACATGTGTGTCAATTTCTGTGATTCAAAGCTTCAATTGTATTCGTTGGCAATGAGTCTAACTTGATATGTTTTTGATAATTGCATATTTTTTATGGAAGGAGATTGGAAGGTTTTGGTGACTGGCTTTTCTACATCAGTACTCAGTACGGATGATTGCGTACTTGCTTTATTGGCTCTAGTTGTGTTGTACTCATTGTGTGTACCTGAGAGATATTACGTGCTGTTTATCAAAGGTTAAATAAGCCCATGGCCTAATTAATTTCAGTGGCAGATTCGACTCTCATAGAACTGAGTAAGGGTTATTAAGACAACTGATGTTTAGAATTTGGTGAGGGATGTCAAACACGCTCAAACAAGTAGAAGAGAAATCAAGTTAGACTCAAATAGTTAGAGGAAAGATAATGATTTTTGTAGTTTTTGGTTTGTTACACTACTTGACAGGAAAACATGGGTCAAAATTCTAACTTAAAGATGGATTTAAAATATTACAAAAGAAATTAATGAGAGTTGTGGAGGACTAAATCCACTATGAGTAAGGATTTATCCTCCATTAATATAGCACTTCCTTGCATATCTTCATCTTCTCCTAGGTTTATAGACAAACCAAGGAGAGGACTAGAGTTTGATCCCTAGTAGATTTCCCTCCTCCAATTGAACCTACTAGCATGAGAACTTGTTAAAGAACTATCTCTAGGAGAACCTAACAAGTCCTAGCTTGTTATCATCATCAACTATTTTGGAGTTGATGTGACAACAAGCTTGTGAAAATCTAAAGCAATAAATTGAAAACTCCATTAATGGAGCTTCTCTTCACATGAGCATCATTAACTCTCCACAAGAGAGGGTTTTAGCTCATGATCCTATGATGTATGAACTAAAAAGAAAAAGGAGAAGTAAGAGAGAAAACAGGTTGAGAAGAAGAAGAAGAAGATTTTTTTTTTCTACAACTATGGAGAGGACTCGATCCATTAACAAGTTACAAGTTTTCTATCCTAAAACATGGAATGAACTATTTTCTTACTTTACAAATTTAACTTAATGGAATGGAATGATTTCCAAGCATAAATGCTCATTCCAATTCCTTTAAAAAAATGGATAAGTGTTCCATTTTGTTTATTTAATTCTCCACCTACTTTGTCTTCAATTAGTGCTCAAATAATGAAGCACCCACTAAGTGATGGACCCACTTGGTTTGACCACTGGTGGGTCTATGTGGGCCATGTTGGTTTTTACAACTTCATGTCTTTGCATAGAGTTCGCCACACTTATCGTTTTGACAGTTCCCGTTCTGAATTCAGAGTCCAAAATAAGGAGATATGATCTTTAAAAATTTCACGGCTTTTCTACACCGTTGTCTTGATTTGACCCTGAAATGGTCAGTATTGAGTCCACGGGCATTAGTATGGCTTTTTTTAGCTTCAAATGGGCAAAGAGAGAAGGTTTCACGTTCAAGCAATATTCCGTACCACTTTTTCATGTTAAAACGCAAATTTTGTTTGTATTTTGTTATTAACTACTGAAACCTGTAAAAGCACGAAAATATAATTAATTTACATTTATTAAACACATATTTAACCTAAATGTTATGTCTCTACAGGGGTTATAACACAATTTTGGGTGCTTATCACACTACTCCTAAATAGCATTTTGCTTGTCCTCAAGCAAAGAAGAGACAATAAAATAGATAAGTTGCCAAAAATGTGTAATCTAAGCTAATTCTCATTTCGCATAGTGCGATTGCATTGACCGTGTGCAACAAGGCTTTAAACCATTAGGTGGACGAGATTTAGCCTCGTGAGAGTTTTCCAGAGAAGATACTCACAAACTTCATATATATATACACTACAACGACTCACTAACAAAGACTTGTTCCCATTAGTTATTCTCAGGTATCTATACATCTCACTAGCGGGAAACGAGAACTAATTCCTTTGAAACTTAAATTAATAAATATACAATAATCAAAACATCTACATATGACCATACATGTAGTGAATTTTTACAATGAACTATACAAGCAGGGCCGTTTCTAGATTCTTTGGAGAGCGTCCTTAAGTAGGTTCTCATATGTATGTGTCGAAACACAAATTTTCTCATAATTTTTCTACTCAAGTTTCGCTAACTCCAATGTGCAAGTGGGCACACATTTTCTCACATCTCAATGACATTCAAAAGAGCCAAGGTCGATAGATCACAACTACTACTTATTATCACACCACCCTACTCTTAGTTGAGCTAAAAGTCTTTATGAGGATTAGGTGGCAGTGTAAAACAAAATGGAGTAGGAAATAAAAAAATATAATAAGTATGAGAGAACGGAGTCTTCAAAATTTTAACACTAGAAAAATCATTTGTTCTTTCCTACTTCTAAAATGAGTTTTCACACTTAGCCCTTCTTGGCTTTTTGACTCAATTTGATTTAATTGTGGGAGTTCTAACTGTGACTTTTCTTTCTTTTCTTGAACCTTATTTCTATTTTTCTTTTCTTTTTCTTTCTGAAACAAATAACTAATTTTTGTTCGGACCAGTCTTTCTCTTCACCTTTCTGCATCCTATTTCTCATACTCATCAAATAGGTAGGTTTATTTTCATTTTGGGATTTAATAGATAGGTAAGGAATGTTGGTGAAAAATGGACCTTGGGACCAATTTCTTGGGAAAATAAAATACTTGAAACAATATCCTCCAAAAAAAAGGGAGTGTTTAGTATTTTCACCACATAAATCTGTTGGCCATAGTTAACCCAATGCTCCTGGTGCTAGAAAATTTAGTATGTTGGCCTTTTTGTATGTGGGCGTGTGGGTCAAATGAGATATTACCATGTGTTACAAGATTCAAATCAAGGCTAAGTAGAGTCTAGGAGATTTAGTTATCTGATTCCTATAATTTAGGAAAGGTTAGTGCAAAAAATGGCAATTATAATTGCCAATCAAAACTTACTCAATTAAGGTAATTTAATTCTTCTAATACCTCCATTCTTCTTCCATCTTTTCTTTTTGATAGAAATTAAATTTCAAAAGACTATAAGTAATTTAAATGGCTTAAAATAAAAACAAATCTCCAAACAACCAATTTGATGATTCTATTCAAGAGTAATTCTCACTTTTGACAAACTAATGAAGTTTGAAAATGGTATGAATTTTAGCATTCAAAGCTAATAGAATCACACACAGAGAAATCTTTGTTGTTTTATTTTTTCCTAATTATTTTTATTCCCTTTTTCCCCTCTATATCCTAAAACCCAGCAGGACAGCAAGGATATATTTAGTTTCCTATTAAGAGCATCTTTAAGTAAGATATTATCCTAGCAAAAACACCAAATTTGGTGTTTTTTCATCTTCAGGAGAGACACATATTGATGAAAACACCAAAAAAACACCAAATCAGCCAAAATTTGGTTCCAGCTTTGGTGCTGTATCAAATCTATCTTACAGTTTTGGAAAAACCGCACGGTTTTTCGAACACCGCATGGGCTTGGGCTAGACAGTGGGTTTCTATGGCGCGGTTTTGCGAAAACCATGCGAGAGATTTGGAAAGAGAAGAAAGTTGATGTGTGACACACCGCGCAAATTTTGGAAAACCGCGTGGGATTGGGCTTGGGCTTTTAAGATGGGCTTCAGTGACGTGGTTTTGAGAAACCCGCGTGGGCTATATGGTGCAGTTTATCCAAAACCGAGTCATTTGATGTCGAATATTTGATGTTTCTCCTGAAGTTGGTTGGTGTTTGGTTTGGTTAAAAAATTTGGTGTTTTCTTGGTTTCTCTCCTAAAGATGCTCTAAAGCCAAAACTCTAGTTTAGCTATAGTTATGCCCATAACTAGTATAGCTATAGTTTAGCTATAGTTAATATATGTGGACATGTGGCAAATTTTTATTGGACCCACATGCCCACATACAAAAAGGCCAACATACTAAAAAAAAAGGCATGCCAAGTGCTAGCAACTACTCCACAACAAGACCTCCCATCAAGTGAGATGCTCCTTGTGTTTTCCCTTAATTAGGAATTTCCTGTCCTGGAGTTTGTGTTAATGCTTTGTACCTCATCATGGTATAGTTTGTTTGATTTGCCCAAGAGGACAAGGTCTTTGAATGAGTCGAATGAATACAAGGTATGGGTCATTAACCTGTATTACAGTACAGTAAAGAGCGTGACCAGAAACACCATTGTTAAAGTTAGTACTCTGTTCTAAAAATACATAATAAAATACTCCGATATGTTCTTCATGGAGATTCATCACTCACTGGCTAGGGGTTTAGAATTTAAAGCAGAGTACCATCTTTAGCCGCAACCATTTGACACCAAAAGCAGATGCCAAGTCCAAATTACACTTTGTGATAGCGGCTTCATAAGTACCACTTTGAAGCCAGTGGTCAGCTCCGACAATTATATATCAACTAAAAAGAGTAAAACATAAGGCAGGAAGCCTCAAAATACACTATAGTATAGTCTTTTCTTGATATCTATTATCTACGTAATAAAACAGAGACCTCTAATGGAGGATTTTCTCTCTCCTATGTGGCACTCTAATATGAGAGTTAGTTTTTTATCTCTTCTATGTGGCACTCTAATATGAAATATAGTATTTTCTAATAGCCCTACAATCCCACGTATATGGAACCTCTTTGGAGAGTTTGAATGTATTTCTAATTCTTATATTTGGAGAGTTTGAGTGTATTTCCAATTTTTATATATTTGATCAAATAAAAAAAATTGTTAAACAATAGGTGATTTGTAAAAGGTAATTTCCTATTACGAATCAAACATTTTTAGTGTTTCAATTATTATATATTTGATCAAATAAAAAAAATTGCTAAAAAATAGGTGATTTGTATAAACTAATTCCCTATTACAAATCATACAATTTTAGGGTCTATGATAAAACACCGACTTCTTTCAAATATATCCTTAATACGGTCTCAAAACATAGTTAAAAACAATTATACAAAAAATAACATCACAAAATTTATAATAGAAAAAAAAAAAAAAAAAAAAAAAAAAAAAAAAAACGACAAATAAATTTTAAAAACTATATAATACTGAATGAAACTAACGTCAAAAAACAATTAATAGGGAACCGAAAACTGGATGCAAATGCATCGAACTAACCTCAAATAATATTTAGCGGAAAATCGGAAACTGGATGAAAATGCAAGCAGTAAACTAATCTTAAAAAGTAATTAATAGAAAATTAGAATATGGATACAACTGCATTAAACTAACCTCAAAGAATAATTAATGGAAAGTCAAAACTTGGATGCAAATACATCAAACTAATATACAAAAATAATTGTTGGAAAATTAGAAACTGGATGCAAATGCATTGAGCTAACCCTTAAAGATTAAATTAACAGGAAATCGGAAACTAGATGCAACTGCATTGAACTAACCTCAAAGAAAAATTAATTATAAATTGGAAACATGATGCAAATGCGTAGAACTAATCTTAAAAAATAATTAACGGGAAATCAGATGCAACTACACTGAACTAATCTAAAAAAATAAATTGGATGCAAATACATTGAGCTAACCTCAAGAAATAATTAACGAGAAATCGGAAACTGGATGCAAATTCATTGAACTAACCTCAAACAATAATTAACGGAAAATCGGGAACTAGATGCAAATGCAACTTCATTAAACTAATCTCACAAAATAATTAACGGGAAATCAGAAACTGGATGCAAATGCATTGAACTGACCTCAAAGAACAATTAATAGGAAATTGGAAATTGGATGCAAATGTATTGAACTAACCGAAAAGAATACTTAACGAGAAATCAGAAACTGGATGCAACTACATTGAACTGATCTCAAAAAATAAATAACGGGAATTGGAAATTAGATGCAACTACATTGAACTAACCTCAAAATATAAATAACAGAAAATCAGAAATTGGATGCAAATGCATTGAACTAACCTCAAAACATAGGTGGGTTATATGTTGTCGGAATGTCTCGATAAGTATAGTTTTGCATTTAAAATGGTGTTTATCTTATCTCTTTTCGTATGATTGGGAACTCCTTGCTATTCAAGTAGCTTCAATATATATGAACTTCACCTTATTAAGCAATCTCACAAAACTTCAATCAAACTTCTTTTATTAAACAACAAAATAAAGTTGAAGGGTTTTATCAAAGGTGAGTTATTTTTTTTTTAATGGAGAGTGAGGTTTTCACGTTATAAAAAATTTGGTTGAGTGATCAATATAATATTAATATATAATAGTTTTGCATATTTGTAAATATTTTTTAGAATAATTAATATAACAACACCTCGTTCGTAGATAATCTTTAAAGATTCTACATAGTGAGTCATGCATAATTTAAAGAATAATTAATGGGAAATTGGGAACTAGATAATCTTCGATGATCCCACATAGTAAATTAAGCATAATTTACTTTTTATGTCATGTTTGCAAGGACACTACAGATGGATCAGTAGAAACTGGTATTACACACCACATTGGATAATTAAAAGGAAATCGGAAACTAGATTCAAATACATAACTTAGCTCAAAAAGTAATTAACGGGAAATCAAAAATTTTATGCAAATGCAATAAACTAAACTCAAAAAGTAATTAACTAGAAATCAGAAACTGGATGCAATTGCATTAAGCTAACGTCAGATAATAACTAATAGGAAATTAGAAATTGGATGCAAATCCTTGAAAAATATCTAACGGAAAATCGGAAACGGTATGCAAATACATCAAACAAACCTCAGATAATAATTAATGGGAAACCGGAAACTGGATGCAAATGCATTGAACTAAACTAAAAAAATAATTAATAAAAAGTCAAAAACCGAATGCAACTGCATTGAACTAACCTCATAGAATAATTGGTGGGAAATCGGAAACTAAATAATGCAAATGCATTGAAATAATCTCAAAAAATAATTAACGGGAAATCAAAAACCAGATATATTTATATCGAACTAACCTCAAAACATAAATAATCAGAAACTGAATGCAGATGTATTGAACTAACCTTAAAGAGTTATTAATGGGAAATCGGAAACTGGATCCAAATGCAATGAACTAATCTCAAAAACTAATTAACGAAACATTAAAAAATGGATGAAACTGCACTGAACTAACCTAAATGAATAATTAACGGGAAATTATAAATTTGATGTAACTGTATTGAACTAACCTCAAAAAATAATTAAAGGGAAATCAGAAACTTGATGCAAATGCATTGAACTAACCTCAAAGAACAATTAACATCAAATCGGGAATTGGATGCAACTGCATTGAACTAACCTCAAAGAATAATTAACGAAAAACAAAAAACTGGATGCAACTGCATTTAACTCAAATCAGAGATTAACTAACGGGAAATTAGAAATTGGATGCAAATACATTGAAATAACCTAAAAAAATAGTTAACTAGAAATCAGAAGTCGGATGTAACTGCATAACACTGACCTCAAAGCATAAATGTCCACTTTTTTAGCCTTTTTACATGAGTAATTATGAGTAATTAGGAATCCAAAATGAAAGTGAGTTTATAAAAACAGACTCTTACATGTATGCAAACTGTATAAAAATTGTAAACTATCAAACTAGCCTAGAAAAATAATTAACGAGAAATCAGAAACTGGATGCAGATGTATTGAACTAACCTCAAAGAGTAATTAACGAGAGATTGGAACATGGATGCAAATGCAATGAACTAATCTCAAATACTAATTAACGAAACATCGAAAACTGGATGCAACTGTACTGAATTAATCTTAATGAATAACTAACGGGAAATCATAAAGTGGATGCAATTGCACTGAACTAACCTCAAATAATAATTAACGAGAAATCGGAAACTTGATGCAACTGCATTGAACTAACCTCAAAGAATAATTAATGAGAAATTGGAAACTGGATGCAACATACTACATTAAACTAATCTCAAAGAATAATTAATGGAAAATCAGAAACTTGATACAAATGTATTGAACTAATAATCCTAAAACATATTTGTATTATATGTAGGGGAATAAATGTCTCGACAAATATAGTTTTGCATTTTAAGTAGTGTTTATCATAATTCTTTTATTGTGATTGGGAATGCCTTGCTATTCAAGTAGCTTCAATATTATCTTCGCCGCATTGGGCATTCTCACAAAATTTCAATCAAACTTCTATTGTTAAACCTAACAATAAAAAGAAGTTGATGAGTTTTATCAAGATTTAATGCTTCCTTTTTATAGAGAGTGGTGCAAGGAATTTAAATGAGTAATTAATATCATTTTCATATCTCATAGCTATGCATAGTTGCTAATATTTTTTAGAATAATTTAATATAACGGCACCCGTTCATAGGACACTTTGATGTGATAAATCTTTTCAAGTGGGACTAGTGTATTCTTTAAGGATATGGAAATAATCAATCTGTTTTAGTGATTTGTACACATTAGTACGTAAGCCGAGTAGTGATGATTTACGGCTAAATCACCATAAATCTAATAAAACTATTATACAAGCTAGATCGAGTTTAAGATAATTCCATTTGAAAATTACGGATAATATCCTAAACCACAAAGTGAAGAGGTTGTCTCAATTTGATCCCTTAGTTTCCAAGTACTTATGCACCATAATTGCTGCTCATTAACATATTTCGGTTTTTTTTCAATAAAAATATATTATGATTCGAAAATTTGCCGCTAAATCACCATAAATTTAAGAAAGTTATTATACAAGCTAGATCGAGTTTAAGATAATTCTATTTGAAAATTACGGATTAATATCCTAAACCACAAAGTGCAGAGGCTATCTCAATTTGATTCCTTAGTTTTCAAGTACTTATGCACCATAATCGCTGCTTATTAACGTATTTCGGTTTATTTTCAATAAAAATATATTCTGATTCGAAAATTTGTGTGAGACATTTTGTAAAACCTTTTCAGCACACAAAATATTTAGTAGATTTCGGGCGTATGCCCGGGATCCAAAATCTAGTGAACACTATAGTATAGTCACATCAGCACCACGTTTTCCAAGTCGTAGTGTCTCCGTAAACTAAAATTTCTAATAAATTTTTTTATCAAAACCGTACACATTAAGTGATTTTCTTTTTTGTTCAAATTTGGTGGAAAATAAAAAACTGGAAAAAATATCCCTACACAAAAAAATGGAGTGTTTAGTATTTTCACCACACAAATCTGTTGACCATATCTAGCCCCATGCCTCCTTGTCGTTGGTGCTTCAAAAAGGCATGCCAAGCGCAGCAACTCCTCCACAGCCAGGACCTCCCGTCAAGGCTGAGATGCGCCCTCGTGTCAATCCGCTAGTCATGGAAGTATCGTCAAGTAGTTGGCAACAGAAGCAATTAGTTTAGTGCATGCCAAAGTTTTAAACATGGAACGAACGCAGTTTCTCCTCTCACTTTTGCGAACCCGTAGGAACTACTTAATTCCAATCCTAAAGTCAGCAAGAAAAGTTGAGAAAATTTGTCCAAACCCTCCACTTTTGTCACCACTTTATAATAAATCTCCTACAGTTGTAAACATCACGATTTCCCTCCCGCTCCATGTGACTTCCATCCAAGTTCCGTTGGTATTTTATCTAATACCAAAAGTACCCATCCCAAAAATGGATTACATTTTGTCTAAACCCCCAAAAGAGTATTTCATTTTGTCTAAACCCCCCAAAATAATGTTTTCATTTGACTCTACGCATCAAACCAAATGGTATTTTTGGTATTAGGTGAAATACCAACGGAACTTGAATGGAAGTCAGACGGAGTGAGGGGAAATCATGATGTTTACAAATGTGTGTGTGTGGGGAGGGGAGTTTATTATAAAGTGGTGACAAAGTTGGGGGTTTGGACAAATTAACCCATAAAAATTCTAATGCGTTTCTAATTCGCAAAATTGGCGTGGTGAGGTACAAGTGTTTGTGTGGGTTGTGGCATGGCCAATGAAATATATATAGTTATCAACACAGATATCTGGATAACAATCAAATGCAAGTGTTTTCACCTTTATTAATTTACAAGTGGTCGCAACTTAATTTAGTATTCCTCTTTAGGGGGTTTAAGGTAGTGCATGCCTTTCTCTTAATAAGGAATTTGCTGATCCTGAGTTTGTATTAATGTATACCTCATCATAGTATAGATTGTTTGATTTACCCAGGAGGACAAGGTCTTTGAGTGATTCGAACAAATACAGGGTAGACGTCTGCCTAACCCCATAATAATTATTTTTAAAAATAAAAATAAAAAGGTCTATCCAAACATCTCTAAGATAGTTTTATTTGAATTAAACAAACCACATCATGCGTTTGCAGTATATTTCTTACTGGAGCTAGATCCAAACATTCTGTTCACCCACCATATCTGCCCATATATGTAGTACGTTTCTCAGTTTCTTCCAAAGCGAAATTTGTCATTATCGTTTCTGCGAAAAAATCCCATCAACTTATTTGTTCAAAATGAGAGTAAAATATGTTGTGTCGGCCCAACTTGTTCAGTTACCATAGGTTTCTACGAAAGACAACATATTTTTAGACTCATTAGTCATTTTATAATAGCAAGTAACAAAGTCAAGCAGGCTGTGAAATGGTGAATCGGAATAGAAAGAAACAAAAGCATATAATGTACTGGATAGAATAATGAAATAACCTTGGTCTTCATGATCATAATAACAAGAAGAAACATAGACAAAGGAATAGTCTAGATACAATGTAAGCAAAACAGGGAAAACACTTGGGTACATAAAACAAATCACTCGAGCAAAATATTTATCCTTCCACCAACCAATCGGAGGAAATACATAATAATGATGATTCAAAAAGGCAGAGAAAGGAGAGAGATGATCGTCGTGTTAGAAGGAACCAAGGCATCCACAGCGAAAAGGGTGTTGCTCCACTGCGGTGGGCATTATAAAGTTGTCACCCGAAGGATGAACTTTTGGTGCTCACCATACTTAATCCATTTGGATGCTTTGGGATCACCTAGTGTCGGCTTCTGTTGTATAGGGGATCAACAAAGTAGTCTTCCTTATGAAGGAGATAAATACATCGATTTCTCTCATGAGCTGATAAATCAAAGAAGACAAGCATACTTAAGGATCCTCAGACCTTACTATAACAGATGCAAAAGCACTGTGTTGGATGCAAATAAAGAAAACAATAAAGAGACAAGGACAGCAGTAACAGGGACAACCAAGGCACGTATTAGGCTGTCCTTAAGGAAAGATTTTGCCCCTTCCAGTGGTCTTCCTCACAAGATTCAATGGTGTACAGTAGTTTGACTTTGCACTAGAACAAACAACTCTCTAGAACAGCAAATATAATACTCTCTGACGGCTATAGTAAAAAGAGAAGAAGTAGGTAAGATGCGAGTTTCTGTTTCTCTGAGATTGGTCTCACGAGTTCTGTTGAAGTGAATACCCTCTATGGACGCACAATGTTTATATAGAGGTTTGGTTGGTTTGGTCTCCTAAACAGATAAGGAAGAGAGACCAACTCGCACTAGGACACCTAAACTTGCTGCTTAAGCAAAAACAAAAACAAGTTTAGGCAATTGATCAATCCGGCCACTACCCACAACAGTAAGCCCGAGCCCGAGCCCGGCTCGGTGCGGTGCGGGCGGGTGTGGCTTTGGGTGAGTCCTCCCTCCTAACACAAAATCATTTGTACCCTAAGGGCACGCTCTTATGGTAGAGGAATATCTCTTATACTTCACTTGCTAGTGGTGGATAACCAATGTGGGACTATCTTCTATGCACTAAAGTGGAGAGAACACCCTTTGTCCATCTCCTCCACTTTGCACACACACACTAGTATTTAGAAACACACAAGAGATTCCAACAATTTCCCACTATTTCAAAATACTAATAGTCCCCCACTATTTTGGAATAAGATATTTCAAAAGAAATAGGTTAACGAAATGCCAGAGAGAATCGAAAAAACAATGCATAAGATACTGGTGTTTTACAGGCTTGAACCAGTCATAGGGTAACATGTCTTATAATACGTACATGAAAGTGTTGGATTAAAAAATCTTTGAACCAACATTCCCTTGTAGTAAAATAGATCACATGCACCCACACTGCTCTTTCATTATATGCGTGTTCTGCGGTGTTACGCTTTTTGGCTCTTGCGCTGCCTGTGTTCTATGAATACTCTAGAGTACTTGCCCGTATACTCATAAGAACCGACCCAGTTCTACATTCATGTAGGTGGATATCCATCAAGTGTACATTGCAGATAAAATACACTATCTCATTATAAATTGGACTATGGATTCCAATAAGAGTAAAATAACTCATCCTTACTCATTGCAATTCAAGTTATACAAAGTATACAAAAATACTATCTCGTCATAGGGTGGGACGTCTCCAAAAAGGACGATAGCATACCAGAGCGACTCGGTGACTTGTTTTTCCCTTTGAACCTACTCTATGGGATCTCCAATCACATAGGTGGGGTTGCCGTCAGTGTCGCCCTCTATCATAGGCAAAAGTCCCATCCCCCTCGACGTTTCAACCACTTGCCTCTTGTGAAGTGGTTTGGTCAGAGGATCAGCCAAATTTAACTCTGACCTCACATAATCTAGAGCCACAACTCCAGATTCCAGTAACTGCTTTATAGACTGTAGTCTCAGACGGATATGTTTGCTTTTCACATTATACAATTTTCTCTTTGCCTTTGCTATTGCGGCCTGACAGTCACAATGCATAGGTACAGCTGGAGGTGGTTTTGTACCAATAGGAAGATCTGCTATGAGGTTTCTAAGCCACTCAACCTCAGCACTTGCTTTATCTAAAGCAATAAGCTCGGACGCCAAGGTTGAACGAGCTATCAAGGTCTGCTTAGAAGATTTCCAAGCGACTGCACCTCTATCAAGGGTGAATATATAACCACTAGTGGACTTGATATCATGAGAATCAGATATCCAGTTTGCATCACAATAACCCTCTATCACAGGTGGAGTTTGTCTAAAATGTATGCCGTAATTCATTGTTCCTCTCAAGTACTCAGCTAGTCTCTCTAACGCACTCCAATGTTCCTTGCTAGGACAATGAGTGTATCTGCTTAACCTGCTAACTGCATAAGCAATGTCAGGTCTAGTGCAATTCATCAAGTAAATGAGACTACCAATAATTTGGACATATTTAGACTGAAGGACATTATGTTGATAATTTTTCTAAAGTTCACTACTTGTCTCATAAAGTGTCGACACAGGCTTACTATCATAATAGTTAAACTTCTTCAAAAACTTCTCAACATAATGCTCTTGTGAAAGCGTATAGCCATCACAGTTTCTGATGATTTTGATTTCAAGAATCACATCAGCTTCTCCCAAATCCTTCATTTCAAATTAGGAGGATAAGAACATCTTGTTGTTTCTCACAACATCAAGGCTATGACTCATGATTAACATGTCATCCACATATAGACAGATAATTGTATGAACCTAAAAGATCTATTACAAGAAACTAGTATCCACTGTAGAAACAAAAAACTCAACCTCTCTTCTTCTCTTTTTTCTTTTTTCTCCTCCTTCTCTAGGTTTACTGTTCCCTTTTATTCCTCCTCCCCTCTCTTTCCATCCGTCGATCCCTTCTCAATCCTCTGGTCAACTTTCTCACACCTGTCCACCTAGGGTTCCACGGCCTTGATTCCATGCACCCCCTTCCTTCTTTCTTACCTTGCACTCACTTTGACCCGGTCACCCCCTGGGTCCTTTGCACGTGCGTGGCTCATGCTCTTCTAGAAGGTCGCGGACTTACTTTAGTGTTTCGCATTTTCCACTCCTTATTTCACTTCGGGCCCTCGATCATATCATCTCTTTGGTCCCAAATTCAGCTGATACAGATGCCCCCTCTCGGCCCTCGGATCTTGAGGGGTCCGCGGGCCGAGACTCACCAGCTGGCCATGTGTAGAGTCATCCCATCAGGGGTCTCTTGTTCACTCTCACTTCATTATCTCTTCTGACAGCCATGATCACACTTTTGCATCGGACTTTGAACCTGTGAACACATGTCCTTGGGCACGTGCCCCCCTTCGGCACACGCGTAGCCACTTCTGTCTCTTCAGTTTCTATGCAGACAAGTGTCTCCTTTCCTATGGTCCCTTCCCCTGCCATGTGTCATCACTTTCCCCTTTTGCCCTAGTATTTTAATATCCCTCCCAAAAGGCCCCTCACGCAATCCCTCACCTTTCGTATTCCACAATCTTTCAACTTAATTCTCCCATACTTACTGCTCTCCTCTTCCTGTGCATGCTCCACCCTTCCTCTCCTTCTCTGGTGCATCTCTCCCTGCTCCTGGCCCTCGTTCCACCGTCAAGCCATTCTCAGCCTTTGCTTGATTTAGACTAGGTTTGTGTCTCTCCCCTTTCCTCCATTTACAGTGCATTTCCATTGTTTTCGTTCTTCTCGTTTGGTTTTTCTTCTTTCTTGTTTCTCTTTACTAGTGCTATGTTATTTTGCTCATCCCCCCCTCTTTGGGGGTGCCATTCGTTAGCTAGGTTTCCCCTAGTTTCGTTCATCCTCTTGCTCCCCTCATGTCTAACTCTGATTCGGGTAGCTCATCCGCTACTAGATCCACTAGATCGGGGTCCCCATCCCCTTAATCTGTTAGTAGGTCCGCCGACTTTGTGTCTTCCGTTCAATCCGCTGATCGGTCTGAGTCCCCTGTCCCGGAACCACTTCATCCATACACGGCTCCTTCAACCTCTGGAAGACTGCCCGTGCTTCCACCACCACCTTCCCATTACCGCAAACCTAACCTTGCCGCGGTCCAAGCTGCCTACGACATTCCCGGAGATGTAATTTTAGAGCATGTGCCAGGAGTTACCCACTTTCCTCATCTGGTCCCACCGCGACCTGGGTTTTTAGTAGTCACAGTGGGTCAAATATCGGCTGGACTGCGATTTCCCCTGTCTTTATTGGATGTTGAAGTTTGCAACCACTTCAACATCCCGCCGTGCCAAGGCATCGACAACTTCTGGCAAATCATGTATGCCGCGAACTATTACAACAAATCAAATACTCGATCCTGAAAAAGGAAGTTCGCTTCTTCTGGACCCTGCACTTAAGGATATTGGCAAGTACCGCGGTCCCTTGTACCTGTTGCCGCCGCCCAAAGAAAGAAAACCCAAGCCTTCTCCACCCAGAGGCCAAAAAACGAAACTCCCAGTTCATTGGTCATTTGGGTACACCTCCAAAATCTCTCACTCTCAAGCACTGGCCAGGAAGGCCACCGCTGCCAAGAAGCGTAAGTCTCCTACTGTCCCTTCTCCGATCACCGCTGCCGCCAACTTGAGATCGTATTCTTCCATTGCTGACTGGGAAGTCGGCTTTGCCTGCCCCACAAATACCACAGCGGCCAAAGACGTTACCAAGATTAAGCTCTGGGATAGTGACTCCGAAGGTGATGCTCCCAATGATGCATCAGACAAGGGTCCTCCTGCTAAGAAGGCTACAACCACTGCCTCCACCACCTCTGCTAGGGAATCTCGGCCGGCTTCACCGCGGCCTGAGGCTACCACACACCGCTCCGGGAAAGAGGCAATTCCCATTGGTCCCCTGCCTGCTGGGCCAGTGGAGATATGGCATCCGCAATTTAAGGCTAGGGACTGGGAGGTCACCACTCGAGACTCTGCTCTGGATAATCCGGGGGTGGCCGCGTCTCTGTTCTTCAGCTCCCACCTACCTAGGGACTAAGTTTACAGAGATTCCGGCTCCTTCGCCTCCCATCGAGCTGCAATCTACACCGGCTGGGAAAGGGTATGTCCTTCCCCTCTTTCTTTTATTTTTTTCTTCGCATTATCACTTCCCCTAACTTTATCTTCATCTTCAATTGAGCCTCGATGTTGGTTACTTCATCCGAGGCCTTACCAACACCCTGGATGCACTTGAAACCGTGAAGAATTAAATCCACAGTCCGGAAGGATGGAAGGCTAAGCACGCCCAGATGGAGAGGGAATGAGACGATGCCTGTCTAGAAGCGTATAAACATCTCAAGGACCTCCAACTCGCTGAACAAGCTCATAGGGATTATGTGGCGGGTGTCACCTCCAAGCTCGAAAGCAAAAAAGGGAGATGGACAGAGTTGCTGCTCAAGCTGCCTCCAACAAGCAATTGGCGGATGCCACGAAACACTTCAAGGCCTTAGTCTCCAAGAAGATTACCTAGGATCTGAAACAACAACTGGCAGCCCTTGCAGCATCTAGCCTGCTTCTTCCCGCTCTGCTCCCAGTTCCTGCCACTTCAGAATCTACGACCCTCGCTCAAGCATTTGAGCTAGAGGCCGCCGTCCCTCCAGGGGTGGCGACCTCTCCCATTGATGTTGATAACCCTGCTGCGGAGGAGGTTGTGGGGTAGCAGTCAGAGGATGTGGCCGAAGACCCAAAGTGAAGACAATTCCCATGCTTGTGTAATGCATTTTAGCCTTTCATGCCTATACAATGCTCTGGATATTGTTTTGTAATGCGCCACTGCTTTTGAACGATATTTTTTGATCTATGTATCAAATTTTGCTTAGCTTGTTACCCCTTACTTTTTATCACATGATTTTTTCGCACATGACCAACACTAGCTTGTTCAAATGCATTCATCCTACCATCTCAATCCTGTGGCTTAATGGGGACATCCTTGTTCGTGAGGGGCTGATCCCTTTTCGCTACCATGTAGGCAGGGGGTATCTCGGCTTGCCCCCAAGTTGAATTCGGACCCTATCGTCCGCTACCATGGAGATGTTGGGGCAAATCAACTTAGCCCCTCAGTTGCATTTGGACATGTTGGGGGCATATAAACTTTGCCCCCAAGTTGAATTCGGTCCTCATCGTCTGCGGTCATGGAGATATTGGGAGCAACTCAGGTTGCCCCAAGTTGAGCATGGAGATGCTGGGGGCAGGTCGGTTTAGCCCCCAAGTTGAACGTTGGTCCTATCATCCGCTGCCATGGAGATGTTGGGGGCAACTCAGATTGCCCCCAAGTTGAATACGGAGATGTTGGGGCAGGTCAGTTTAGCCCCCAAGTTGACTTCAGACCTCATCGTCCGCGGCCATGGAGATGTTAGGAGCAACCCAGGTTGCCCCCAAGTTGAATATGGAGATGTTGGGGGCAAGTCAGTTTAGCCCCCAAGCTGAATATGGAGATGTTGGAGGCAAGTCAATTTAGCCTCCAAGTTGAATTCGGACCGCATCGTCCACGGTCATGGAGATGTTAGGAGCAACCCAGGTTGCCCCCAAGTTGAATATGGAGATGTTAAAGGCAGGTTAGTTTAGCCCCCAAGTTGAATATGGAGATGTTGGGGGCATGTCAGTTTATCCCCCAAGCTGAATATGGAGATGTTGGAGGCAAGTCAGTTTAGCCCTCAAGTTGAATTCTGACCGCATCGTCCGCGGTCATAGAGATGTTGGGAGCAACCCAGGTTGCCCCCAAGTTGAATATGGAGATGTCGGGGGCAGGTCCGTTTAGCCCCCAAGCTGAATATGGAGATGCTGGAGGTAGGTCAGTTTAGCCCCCAAGCTGAATGTGGATCTCATTGTCCGCGGTCTTTGGCCTAATCCACATACAAACGAACAAACACGAATCAGATAGAGAAAAATTGCTATCACTTTCATTGACATTCCAAAAGGCTCAAAATATCATTACAAAGCTTGATGTTCATATATTATAAAGCAAATAGATTGCCCTTTCATAATAAACAAAACGAAGATATATACAAAGTTACTCATGAAACTTTTTCAACATCCTGATATTCCATGGTCACTTGATGTCCTCTCCCAGAGGGGTCTGCAACCTGTCCCCGGTCGCTCCGGCCTCCACCACGATGTATGGTCCCTCCCAGTTTGGGCCCAACTTTCCATCTGTCTCCTTCTTGGTCGTCGGGGTAACCCACCACAGAACAAGATCACCAACACTAAATTTCTGCGGCTTCACCCGCTTGTTATATTGTCTATGCAGCCTCCTGTGCTATTCCTCCAATTTTAGGCGCGCGGTGTCTCTCCTTTCCTCTGTAAGATTTAGTTCCCCGGCTAGTACTGTACCATTAACTCCTGTCTCAACAGCTTTGGTTCTGGTAGTCGTGGCCATCATTTCTACAGGTATCACGGCCTCCACTCCATAAGCCATAGCGAAAGGCGATTCCCCAGTAGACGTCCGCGGAGTCGTGCGGTATGCCCAGAATACCCTGTGCACCTCCTCCGCCCAAGACCCTTTGCGCTCCTCCAACTTCTTTAGATTATCCAATATGACTTTGTTGGAGGACTTTGCTTGCCATTCCCCTCTGGGTTATACGAGACCGAGAATCCTTGATTCACCCCGAACGCTTGGAGGAACGCTTTCACTTTTCCCCCGGTAAACTAGGGCCCATTATCTGCGATGACAGTGTGTGGGAGTCCGAACCTACATATGATATTTTCCCATAGGAACTTCCTTACTTGTTCTTCCTTCACCTGTTACAGAGCCACACCCTCAACCCATTTCACAAAATAATATGTCGCGGCCAGCATAAACCTTCTTTTGCCGCTTGCCATGGGCAGGGGTTCGACGATATCCAACGCCCACATAGCAAAGGGCCACGGACTATACACCTGGTGCAAGGGCTCTGCCGATAGGTGTATCAGTGGTGCAAAACTCTGGCATTTCTGACACCTCTTGGCATATTCGGTAGCATCTTTCTTCATGTGAGGCCAAAAATATCCCTGTGCTAACAGCCGGTGCGCCGTAGTTTTCCTTGCCGAATGGCTCCCACAATCTCCTTCATGAACTTCCCCCAACACCTCTTGCACCTGCTGCGGTCTAAGGCATTTCAACAACGGTCCGTCGACACTACGCCTGTACAAGTCTCCATCCAGTAACGTGTACCTATGTGACACTTGTTCCATTCTTCTCCTTTCTCTTTTGTCCTCTATCTCTACCCCTGACAGATAACTCTTAATGGGCTCCATCCATCCCAATTTGTGATCAGTAGTTAACCATACCTCTCCCTCCTCTGCGGTGCTCGGCTTGCTCAGTACCCTGACCTTTATGGATCTGCCTTCAGTTCCAGGAAGTACTGTGGCTACATATGCCAACGCATCGGCGTGTATGTTCTCTCCCCGGCCTAAATGAGCAAATATGATTCTCTCGAATTTGCCTGCCCTTCTCCTTAATACCTCCAAGTACTTCGCCATCCTTGGACATCGGGCGGCGAATCCCCCATTGACCTGACATATTACCAAGTTCGAATCTGAATACACTGTCAGCTCTCTGACCCACATATCTCTGGCCAAGTCTAAACCTGCTATTACTGCCTCATACTTAGACTCATTGTTCGATGCAGCAAAACCCAATTTCATTGATAAGTCCAGTCATACATTCTCAGGCGTGACCAGCACCACCCCAATTCCATTCCCTGTGTCGATAGCAGACCCATTTGCAAAGACTCTCCATCCATTCCTCATGTCCCAAGGATCCAACGGGTCGTGGTTTTGATCCACCTCCTATTCCATAATCATCTCTTCCCCCTAAGTGGGATCCTCGGCCATGGCTTGCGCCTTTTTCGTGGTCCTTGCTTGGTACTTAATGTCATATGAACTCAACATTACAGCCTATTTCAACATCCTACCTGATTTCTCCGCCTTCAGGGCTTGTTTCAGCGGAAAATTGGTCACCACTACCACGGAGTGAGCATCAAAATATGGCCCCAATTTCAATGCCGAAAAGACTAGAGCCAAGGCAAACTTCTCAATCCTACTGTATCTTGTCTCAGCGTCTAGCATGGTCTTGCTCTGGAAGTACACCGGTATCTCTACCTTGTCAACCACCCTGATTAGCACTAAACTGATCGCATGCTCTGACACCCCCAAGTACAAATACATCTTCCCCCCCTGCCCTGGACGCGTTAAGATCGGTGCCTTCCCCAAATACTCTTTCAATTATTGGAAAGCCTTTTTGCATGCTGCGGTCCACTAGAAATCGGTTGTCCCCCTCAAGCGTAGGTATAGAGGACGACATTTATCGGAGGACTTCGATATGAACCTGTTGAGGGCTGTGACCCTCCCGGCTAGTCTCTGCACTTCTTTCACATTCTGCGGGGACGACATTTCTAACAAAGCCCTTATCTGGTCTGGGTTCGCTTCTATTCCGCGGTAGGTGACGATGTATCCCAAAAACTTTCCGGATGTCACCCCAAACGTGCACTTCTCGGGGTTCAGCATAAGCTTGTGTCTCCGCAGTATCGAGAAAGTTTCACTTAACCCTGCCAAATGCTCGTCCTCAGTCATACTCTTCTCTACCATGTCATCTATATAAATCTTCATTCCCTTTCTGATCTTGCTTTCAAACATCTTCTCCCCCACTCTCTGAAATGTTGCCCCCGCATTTTTTAGCCCAAAATGCATTCTGGTATAACAGTATATTCCCCCTTCCACTATGAACGCAGTCTTCTCTTGATCTGGGCCGTACATCATCACTTGATTATAACCCATTGAGGCATCCATGAATGAGAAAATCTTGAATTTTGCGGTTCGGTCCACCAACTCATCTATCTGCGACATGGGGTAGCAATCCTTTGGGCACTTCTTGTTGACGTCTGTAAAATCCACACACATTCTCACCTTCCCATTCTTTTTGGGGATAGCTACTATGTTAGACAACCACTCAGTGAACTTACATTCGCGGATGATACCAGCATCCTTTAGCTTCTTCACCTCATCCCGAATTCCTTCCGCGTATTGCGGTTTCACGCTCCTTATCCTCTGTTGTACTGGCCGAGCCCCTTTCCTCATATGTAATCTATGGCACGCGAACTCCGGATCTAAACCCGCCAAATCCTCGATGGTCCATGCAAACACACCGCTGTTCTCAGTCAATAAGGCAACCAACTTCACCTTCCAACTTTCTGACAAACTTGTTCCCACATTCACAAACTTTTCTTCCTCCATGATTCCTATATTTACTATCTCAATCTCATCCATTGTCTTGACCCCGACGAGTGACTCCTTCTTGCTATGCAAACTTGTCGCCCTTCTCAGCCGCCTCCTTTTCTGGTGCACAGACTAGCCCTTTCACCGTAACCTGTTGAATATTTTGAGCCGCGACCTGATCACCTCTTACCTCATATATTCTTCCATTAGTTGGGAAACGGATCACCTGATAGTATGTGGATGGAATGACCTTCATCTCGTGAATCCATTTTTTGCCCAAGATCGTGTTATATTAGGAACTGGCATCTACTATCATAAAATGGGTAAACATTGTCAATGGTAGCAACAATTCCCCTAACGGCTCCGCCATACTGCTGTTGAAGCCGAACAAGTTGGTTTGGGGGGGCTTCATCTGCTTACTATCAATGCCCATCTCGTCCATTGCGCCCTTGAATAACAGGTCCACTGAGCTTCCGCAGTCTATCAGGACCCTTTTTACCATGTAATTTCCTATCGCGATGGTGATTACTAGTGCATCCTCGTGCGGCACAGCCACCAACTCCAAATCTCTTAGTGTGAACTCTATCCTGCCGTTCCCTTTGCCGGCGCCCAAAATAGGCCTTGGACCACTTAGAATCTCATTTACCTGCTGCAAACTGACAGTCCTCCATATCTTATCTCTGTGTGCATTCCTCCCTAAAGTTTCTCCACTGAAGATAACATTTATCGTACCAAGGATCTTGGCTGCGGCCGGGACTCTTTCTGCCGGCTGTGCCTCTTTGATGAACCCCTTCAACTTCCCTCTCCCAATCATTCTCTCTACCAACCACTGCAGTGCAAAGCATTCATTAGTAGCGTGATTTTCGGACTTGGTGATATGCACAAAATGGCTTTCCTTATAATTCCCTGGGTGCACCCCGCGGTGCTTCATAGTACTGGTGCCTATTGATCAGCGACAAGATCTCCTCCAACATTTTGTTCAGCGGAGTGAGCTCTGTTTCGCGATAAGGCTTTCTTTCCCTATACTCTCTTCGGACATGTTCCCTAACTCTTTCTGCTTTATGTGTGTTTCTCCTCTGTAGTTTCCCCTTTCTCGTGATGTGGTCCTTTCTCTGTCTTTCCAATCCTCTACTCGCACGGCATGTACCGACTTCTCAGGTTTCTTGTGTTCCTTACTATTCCTCTGTAAAATATCCTCGCACCTTATGTACCTCTCTACCTTCAGGTATAAAGCGTGTAAAGTAGTAACTTCAATCTTTGACACCGACTCATGGACCCTGGTTCCCTGTTTCAAACCATGCTGGAACGCAATGACCCCAGTGCGCTCATCCAGGTTTTCCACTCGTAGTGTCTCTTCTTTGAACCGGCACAAGAAATCTCTTAGCGTCTCGGTGGGCTTTTACTTGACATTAAAGAGATCCGCGACATCCACTACTCTCTTCCTTTGATGGATGAAGTGATTTTCGAAGGCCTGCTCCAGCTCCTCAAACCTTCGTATGCTCCTCGACCCCAATCGATAGTACCAATCCAAGGCTCCCCCCTTCAAATTGGCTGGGAACATCATATAGCGGAGTCCATCGTACTTCTCCTCTTGCCATAGCGACATCTGCTGCATGAAGTGGTGTAAATGGTCCACTGGGTCTCCTTTCCCGTCGTATCTCTCGAGCCGGGGTTACGTGAACCTCTTTGGTACCTCAGAGTTCCAGACTGAGTCAGCCAGCAGATTCTGATTCAAACTAGCTACCACCTTCTTCGCCGCGCCGTGCTTTTCCTTTTCTGCCGTGCGGTTCGCTTCTCTATCTCTTTTGATCATTGCCTGCACCATTTCCATGATAATGCCCCCGGCATTGTTCGCTCTATTCTCTCAAGTGAGCTCCATGCCTTGTCATTCTACTTCGCTACCCTCGGGTTCTGCTGCATCTGTTCCCCCTTGGGTGGTCTCCCTTTCTCTCCTCAACTCATCATTCTCCTCCCTCAGTCTTCCAATTTCCTCCTAGAGCAATCTGGTCGCCTCTGCCTTTGTATCTGTGACTTCCTCTTCTGGCATCTCCTCATTCTTAATATTCCCCGCTTCTTCCTCTCTGACTTCAGCTCTCACTCTTCCAGGTCTCCCCTTACCTCTTCCTCTTCCTCTTCCTCTTCCATTTCCCCTCTTAGCTACAGGAGCCATGTTCTAACCTTTCCTTTTTCTTACTAAGTCGTGGACTACCTCGTCCCCACAGACGGCGCCAAATGTATGAACCTAAAAGATCTATTACAAGAAACTAGTATCCACTGTAGAAACAAAAAAGTCAACCTCTCTCCTTCTCTTTTTTCTTTTTTCTCCTCCTTCTCTAGGTTTACTGTTCCCTTTTATTCCTCCTCCCCTCTCTCTCCATCCGTCGATCCCTTCTCAATCCTCTAGTCAGCTTTCTCACACCTGTCCACCTAGGGTTCCACGGCCTCGATCCCATGCACCCCCTTCCTTATTTCTTACCTTGCACTAACTTTGACCCGGTCACCCCCTGGGTCCCTTGCATGTGCATGGCTCACTCTCTTCTAGAAGGCCGCGGACTAGTGTTTCGCGTTCTCTACTCCTTATTTCACTTCGGGCCCTCGGTCATATTATCTCTTTGGTCCCAAATTCAACTGATACAATAATCACATATGTATTCACATCAAAAGATTTAAAGTAAATACATTTATCAGCATCATTTATTTGATATCCATTGGACATCATGACACTGTCAAACTTTTCATGCCATTCTTGTCACAAAAGTCCTGGAAGGGGTTACACTTATATTCTCCACCCCTGTCAGACCGAAGTCTTGTAATCTTACAGTTAAGCTGGTTTTCAACTTCAGCTTTGTACTTGAGAAATATCTCACCTGCCTCATGCTTGTTTCTAAGTAAATATACCATGGTGTACCTAGAGAAGTCATCTATGCATGTAATATAATAAAACTTCCCCCCTCTAGACATGGTATTTCTTAATTCACCCAAATCCGTATGAATAAGAGTTAGTAATCCAGTCTTATCTCTAGAAACAGTTATGTAAGGTTTCTTTGTGGCTTTAGTCTCAGCACATATCTCACATTTATCATTAGAAAAATTAGAAATATCAGACAATAAACCACATGCTTTCATCCTTTTCATATACTAAATATTCACATGTCCTAGTCTACCATGTCATATATTAAAAGAGTCAAGCAAGTAAGCAGAAGCAGATTCATTCTTATTAATAATAATGTTGTCAAGTACATTTAACATGAAAAGACCACTGTTATTATAATAACCTTTCCCAACAAAACTCTCATTCTTTGTCAGAACGAACTTGTCACTTTCAAAAGTCACCTTGACGTCAGCTTTTCCCAGTAAGGACACAAAAATCAGATTTTGACGAATCTCAGGAACATGATGAACATTACTAAGTGAAAAGGTTTTCCCTGAAGTTAACTTCAGAAGAATCTTGCATGTTCCCTCAATAGGAACAGACCTTGAGTCACCCATATAAACCTTTTCATCTTTCACTAGTATGTAGTCTGGGAAGGCTTCAACATCCCCCCAAACGTGGCGGGTGGCACCAGAATCTAGTACCCAGTTCTTCTTCCCAGTGGCCATGAACACTTATGACACTACAAGAGCAATTATATCATCTCCCTCAACTAAATTAGCATTGGGAGGATCATTAGTGTCTTTCTTGTGCCTGCACTGAAAAGTCCTATGTCCAGGTTTACCACAAACATAACAATTTCTATTGCCAGTACCACGTACTTCTTGCAAAAGAAGTGTCTTTGACCTTGAAATTCTTATTTTTGTTGTACTTCTGCTTTTTAGATGTTTTGTTGGATTTGCTAAGATTATCTTCAACGATGTTGGCTTTGGAATGGAATTCCTTAGACAACACCTCATCTCGAGTCTTGTTCTTTTTCTTTATGTGAATGTGAATAATCACATCCTCAAGAGTCATCTGTTTGTGCTTATGCTTCATACTATTTTTATAGTGTTTCCAAGACTCGGGGAGTTTCTCAATCAAACATCCAATAACAAAGGTTTCGGGTAAATCAATACCCTCATTTTTCAAATCATTAATTAGCACATGAAAATCATGGATTTGAGACGTTACATCTCTATCCTCTCTCATCTGGAACTTTAGAAAAGTCCCAACAACATATTTCTGAGTACCAGCATCCTCTATTATGTATTTTTTGTTCAAACTCTCTCATATATCATGTGCATTCTTATTTGAACAATAAATATAAAAAAAATTTATTGGACAAGGTACTCAAAATAGCATGACGACATACTTTATTCCCATTGAGTCAAGTAGCGTGATTTCTTTCGAAATCATTAGAACCCTCCATGGGTGCTGTATCAGTGAGATACTTTGCATAGTTGAGTACATCTAGGGCTGTGAACACCCTTTCTTCCATCGCTTGAAGTGTGAACCACTGAAAGATTTAATCTTTGACACATGTTGCAAGCATTCAGTAGATAAGAATGTTGGATGCGAATAAAGAAAACAATAGAGACAAGGACAGCAGTAACAGGGAACAACCAAGGCGCGTATTAGGCTGTCCTTAAGGAAAGATTTTGCCCTTTCCAGTGGTCTTTGGTGGCTATAGTAAGAAGAGAAGAAGAAGTAGGTAAGATGCGAGTTTAGGCAATTGATCAATCCACTACCAAGTAGACCCAAGCCCAAGCTCGAACCGACCCGGTGCGGGCGTGTGTGTGGCTTTGGGTGAGTTCTCCCTCCTAACACAAAAACATTTGTACCCTAAGGGCATGCCCTTATGGTAGAGGAATGTCTTTTATACTTCACTTGCTAATAGTGGATAACCAATGTGGGACTATCTTCTATGCACTAAAGTGGAGAGAACACCCTTTGTTCATCTCCTCCACTTTGCACACACACACACTAGTATTTAGAAATGTACAAGAGATTCCAACACACTGGTGTATGTCTTCTTCTTTTTTGAATAGCCTCCGACTATAAAAAAATAGGCTTATTGTACTCAGAAGAGTCTTTCATGGATAGTGTGATCAACTCGATTATATCGGTGCACACATATAGAATTCGCATGGATATGCATGGGAGATCCCCGTTTCTTACACGTACTGCTTGTGAAGCAATACTAGGATTTCTTAGGCAAATTAATGCACAGAGTGATAAGGATGTTAGGAGAACTATATGCTCTATTGTGCCTGTAAAGGCGTGATTCAGCTTTCCTTTACAAATACGGTTGGATGGGAACTGGAAAGGGCTATTATTGGGACCGAGTTCGGCTTTGGAGCAAACTGCCTACGTATCTTGCTCTCAATTCGGAAGGGAGAGAAGAATCAGGTCTGGCATAGTTCATAGGAGGGGTATTTATAGATGTTGAGAGTGAATCCTCGCCCACCACGTGTAAAGTGTATCACAAATGAGGGGTCTCGATTAAGGAGGCGCGGCGAAAGTAATTGCCTTTATAGGTCTGGCTGTGATGATGTGGATTATTAGTCTGGGCAAGTAGCTTGCGGCAGTGGTCAGTAGCTGGTGGCAGTGATTTGTACATGTGCATCTTTGTTCATGATTGCTTATAGAAGATAAGCTGAGTCACGTTATAGCCTGGTTCGCGGTCGGGCGCTGAATCGCTCGAACGCTCTCTTAGCTTGAGGATGCGATCCGATTCTTCTACAGTCGGTGTGGTATTTCCATCATGCCGAAAGAGTACGCCACCGATATTCTTAAAGGAGGATATCACTCCCTTACACAGCCCCCTCTCAGTAGGGCGTGCTGGTCATGGAAGCGGCTTGCTGAGAGAAAAAGGTGGCGCGTGCGGAGCATGTTTAGAGTTGGAAATACCTGATGAGCTAAGGAGAACAACCTGTGCTATCCTGTGAGCTGGTGAGCACGGATGTTTGACACGTGTTCGTCACGTGAGAGGATCTGAGTAGTTGCAGGGACAACGTGCCGCCCCGCTTTTTCGGGATTTGAAAAGATAGGACAGCTTGTTGGAAGTCGTGTGCGGTTAGGGCTAGGGTGTAATCATGGTGCCTTGGAAACTGGAGGGGCGGTTGTTCAAAGATTACGCTTGTGATTTTTGAAACATCACTTTGCTGCTTCGCCTTGTAGAAAATAAGTCAATACCACAACAAACTTCAGGTTAGTTTTCTGCCATTGTTGAACTCCTGCTTCTTGCTTCGTGCTTAATCTTTGCTCTAGAGTTGTTAGGACGTTTGCTTATTTATTAGCGGCTAGAATCGTTAGGGCGAGAGAGAGATGTCTGACTCAAATGATACGCGATCTGATGAGGTTCGCGAAGTTTCTCTTGGTTGTGCTGATGAGGAGGAAGAGAACGATGAGCCGGTGTGTGGGGTGAGTGAGGCTGGTGATGAAGATGAAGCAGTTGAAGAGGCTGGAAGTGGGGAAGATGAGGTTCGATCTGCATCTGTGGGTGCTGAAGTGAGCACTTCAGGTCGCTATGAGGGGTCGGCGTCCAGCGGGCTACCGCCTAGGGTTGTGGACAGACATGCTTTAAGGGTGTTCCCCTATTTAAGGAAAAAATATGGGATAACCGTAAGCGGTCTAAAGATCCATGAGCCCGAACAACACGCTCTGGTATTTAGCAATAGGTATACCCCACCGAACTATGGGGTTATCGTCTGTGAGGGATGATAAAAGATAAAATTGAATAGTCTACCTAGAAAATGAACGATGAAACTCAAAACGTAAGTAAACTAAAACTATTTATGATGCTTATATGCTTATCAAAGATTTCTCTACTCTCAATCCTATGAGATATAGTGGAGTAGGAAGTTCGTTCCACTCCTAGTGCTCTAGCATGGAATTGTTTTCTAATCTAATTAATCGGTCTTTAAGTCAATGAGAGCTTTACGAAGGTGTGTATACTACGATACCTATATGAAATTGATTATGTTGAATCTAACTACGAATGCTATGGAAATATGATTGTTTTGAATCTAGATAAAGGATTAGAGGGGAATTGAATCCACCTCGAATCCAACTTAATAGCCTAGCATAGATTCTTGTATCTCGATTCTTACGTTCTTACGGCAAGAAATTCGAGTTCTAATCCCTAGTGTTCATGGCATTTCTACCGAGTACTAACTAGCATGTGAGGTCGTCCACCCATTCTCATGGCGAATCACGACCTTCTAGATTGGAATAGACTCTACAATGCTTCTACACTATACCACTAAGTTTTCATCAAGGCTTCATCAACCCCTCTAATGGAGGTTTTAGCCTTGAATCATTCCGCAATCATTCCCATATGAATCTAAACTAAACATATTATCAAGATTCGAAATTTACTAATCTAATTAAACAATGATTAAATTCTAATTAACAACTAAGAAATGGTAACCAACAATAATTAAAACTAGATCTAATAGATTGAAATAACACAATTCGAAATTGATAAAATAACTATTTTATTTATCTAATCAATCAAGAACAATGATTCAAAGACTTAATCTAAAACAAGAATTGAAAATGGAACTAAACTTAATTTTATTAATTAAACTAGATCTAGAATTATCTATATTGTTTTAGGTCTAACTAGCTACCATTAACAAAAAGCTAAGCTTTTGTTTTTATATCTCCAGATCCAAAAATCGTGCATGGGCTTGGAGCCATGTTTTGGGCCAGAGAATCAGGCTCAAAACCCAATTCTTTCAGTCCAAAAAGGCCTCTTCAGCTGTAGTTGGCTTCAACAGACTTTTCGTCTACTTTTGCTCCTCTGATTGGGTCAAGGCTCAGACTATTGGAAAGCTCTTTCCGAGCCGGTCGTTTTGACATAAGGTAGGCCCAATTCCGAGGTCTGAGTCCAAATATACGGCTTTGAAGTTCTGCTGACTTGTGTGCTGTTTCAGCCCGCGTCGACTTTTCAGCTTTTGACCGGGCTTTAGAAAGGCTTTGTCTTCTTGAATCTTGGCCTTTAATCACGGAACTCCTTAGTAACCGACCTTAGCTCCTTTATCTCGCTAAAGTGGCACATTTCTGCACATAATGGACTTTGAAACCGAAATGCATAAAACACGTGTCGGTGTTAACTCTTAATTATTACTCACATAATTGGTCTAACAAGATGATCTGTTATAGGGTTAAAACTACAGTTTTGGGCTCTTATCAAACCACCCCAAACAGCATTTTGCTTGTCCTCAAGCAAAGATGAGAAATTAGAATAAGTGACCAAAAATGGAGTTCTAACTACTCTCGTTTATTGAGTCGCGATTGCATTGACCATATGCAACAAGGCCTTAAAACCACTAGGAATTCCCTAGTGGACGAGTTATAGCCTCGTGAGAGTTTTCTAGTGAAGGTACTCACAAACTTCAACTATACTACAAATCGACTAAGAAATAAAACTATTGTTTCCTCATTCATGTCTCAATTATCTATACATCTCACTAGCAATGAATACGAGAATAATCATGTCGAAAACTAAGCTAATATATGCATAATAATCAATCATCTACTTAATAAACATATATACAATGAGTAATACTATGAAATGTCTAGCAGGTTCGTTTATGAAACTTCGAATAACGCCCTTAAGTAGGTCCTCACATAAATGTCAAGACAAAACCACTCGATTTTTCTCTCAAGTTTAAGCTACTCCAATGCGCAATGCACACTTTACCTTACAATCTCAATGACAAACAAGGAAGCCGAGTCGATCAAACACATCTCGCCACTTACTATCACACTAACTTATTCCTAATTGAGCTAGAGGTCTTTATTAGGTGTTGCGGGGATTAGGAGATGGTTTAAGAAGGAAGGAAATGGATATTCAAAAGGACAAGTCTGAGATAATAGAGTCTTCATATTATGTAACTAGAGAAAACCTTGTTATTTACTTTTGCTTCTATACTTTGTTTCCATCCTTAGCCATATATTTTTTTTCTTTTTCTTCGGCTTTTGACTCCTTTTATTCTATTTTTTTGGAGTTGTTATTTTATTTCTATTTTTATTTTTCTTTTCTTTGGATGGGAACTTCTTTTCTTTATTTTCTGAAGCAATTAACTAACTTTTGTTTACACCGGTTTTTCTCTTCTTCTTTCTTCCTCATTCTATTCTCAGACTTATTCTAGATTGGGTAGGTTGATTTTTTTATTTTGTTTTGTTTTTGTAACAGGGTAAAGGATTTGTGGTTTATGAAAGGCTAAAGAAAGGCTCGAGGGGCTAGTGGAAAAAATAATTCATAGGTTTGAATTTCTGGCTATATCGATCCAAAGAGGGCCTAAATTCTCGCTTAGGATATGGTTTAGTGATCAAGCAAGTGGACGTGTGATTTCTCTATCCGGATTTTACTTCTCCCTTGTGTCATTTCTCAAATGTTTTCAGCCATATAAGGCTTTAGGCTATATTCTCACAGGATTTGTAGAATAAGTACTCTAGCCTAGATTTTGAGAAACTTCTCGCTAACAATCATAGATACTCATGTAATATATTTATAGATAGATGCAAAGATTATTACCTATATATTAACCTAAGTTTCTAACAATTATTCTAATGCAAAACTACATTGAGACTTCTAGATTGTTAAGAGCATAGAGAAAGAAAAACAATACCAATATTCCTAAGTGTATAGCATAACTTATTTATTTATATTTTTTGAATTTTTTGAAACTTTAACTAGAAAACAAATGCATATTATACATATCTATATCCTAACAGATGCCTTAATTACACGTGTTTCTATGCCCCCAAACAAGAATCATGCTTTGTCCTCAAAGTATTGTAAATAAAGAGGGTAGGAAAAATACCATTGAAGCGTGTGAAATTCGTGAACATCCGCAAAACAAAGTTAGAACGCATACTAATATAGGAAATAAAACTGACGAACTCTATAAAGAGTTCCACCCATTATGGGGTTAACCGAATTAAATTGCTTGGGACATAAGCGCACACTAACAAAACTAAAACTTACCTTATCTCCCCGCTTAAGCATCCTCTTCCTCGTCGGTGAGGCGAGGTTCCTTCGCGATCCCCGCCACCCATTGCAATTTGCCAAGCTTGCCGCCAGTTATCATCTACTAATGCTAACCTGTTAAGTGTTATCATGTCCGATGGGATGTAATGGGGGCAACCAAATGAGGTCGCACCTGCCATCCCGCCAAGTCATTATTCGCGAACGAGCGAACCACCCGATTGGTGGGTCTCATGACTTCAACCCTTTTCAATCTGTGAATTGTGCACGAATACGGGTAAAACAACTACGCGTGATGCGGTTTACTAACACAGGCATAAGAAGATACTTACGCCTCATGGTTTGGGCTCTCTTAAGACTAGCGACTAATACTCGGGAATGTCATATCGGGCGACGTCCCCCTCGCCTAAAGCGAGGAAAATGTCACCGCCATCGCTTTGCTTAGAAATGAACGCCATTCCCCAAAATATTCATCGGGATGAATAACATGGTGGTGCCTACGTTTAGGAAAGGCTACCAAGGGCAATGCTATATATCGCCCTAGTCCATTACTTTCGAAATACCCTCCCCATAATACTCATGGAAATATGTATAATCATAAAGATATGCATTATCGGGTCATATATACCCATGTGTGAACAGGGATCGGTATTGGTAATCCTAAAACTAGAGCGACCACATTTTTATCGAATTGATGTGTCGTGGTCTTCGACTCTGACAGAGAATTCTTGTTCTCCATCCCGATTACAATAGAATTTAACATGGTCGTAGAAATAAGCGATAGAAGTCGTGGTGAATATGAATCGTCATCACTTACCGATAGATGGCGCCATCCTAATCAAGGGATTCTTTGTCCGGAACCAATGTCCATAGGTCTCGGTGCCCAACACATCTTTGAAGGACTGTCAAGTATGAGTAGGAGATGTCATCACAATAACTCTTTGAATAGCTCCACAAAAAATCCTGAATGACCATCTGAAAATTGGAATTTTCCGCTAACGTAAGGCGTAAGCGCTGGCGCTCACATACATGGCGTGGTCGCTACTGTGTTAATGCTTTTACAGTGTTTTGGGCGCGGGTAGCGCTCAAGGAGGGCGCGGGTCACGCTCTGACTAAATTTTTCGAAAATGTAAAGGGCGCAGGCGCGCTCTGAAGTGCTGAACCCGGAGTTTAGAGCAAAAAGAAAGAAAAACTTAGAGTGGAAGGTGCGGGATGATAGTGGGATGTAGTGTGGTTTGTTAGTGTAGAAAGAAAGGAGTTTAAATAGGTTCTGAGCTACCAAAACGAATCGGGAAGTTTCCAAATTGTTTGAAGGCAATTTCCGGAAATAGAAAAATTTCAAACCCGAAAACGGAAACAAACCATTTCCATGATTTTCTATAAATCCTGGTATCTTTCATACTTGATTTAGAATAGTAACTTCTAACCTCTCCTAGATTTCATGCTACCACCACAAAAATCATAGATATGCTGATATCGGCCAAATTATCAACCTTTCCTCCAATACAACTTTACAGCAAATGATCATATAACGACTTATGCTCGGTATAAATATTTCCACCCCCAAACAAGTCGGGAAGGTGGGATTTATGATAAAACAAGCAGTACTCGAAAATAACCAATTATATTAAAAATAAAATTTAAATCCAAACAACCTTAAATAAACACATTACTATTTAAATTTAACTACTGAATTAAAATTCAACTAATAAAACAATCATGAAATAACAAATAACACAACCGATGGTGAACACCTAGTTACGTGGATGATGATGGGCCCCCTGGATGGAGATTGGCGAACCATCGTCGCTTTGGCGACGACGCTCATGCCCGGTCGGACTCGGTTGAACCCGAGTCCTCCACGGGTGGCATCGTCAGTAGCATCTCTATTCGGAACAAGCTTGGGCTTCCATCTCGCATCGAAGTCTCGCATAATCGGGTTTGTTGATCTTTGGTGGATAGTCTCCATGTTAGACAAGATATTGTCCGAACCCCTTCGAGCATTTCAAATCTCCTCCGAAGGTTCCCTTTGCTTCTTTTGAACTACAATCTGCCTATCTCGGATATTTCCACAAATACCATAAACGCATCCGAAAGCAGTTTTGCAACACTTGCATTTTTAAATTAGAATTACAATTATCTAATGCATCTTCATCCAGACATGTCATATCTTCCCTTTCATCCTCTGACTCAACCATTTTTTCTTCAGACAACGGCCAAGTCTCTTGGATGCAATCCGTATAGATACTTGTATTAGAATGCAATTTGATCTTAATAAGAGTAGATCTTGCGACAGCTCTAAAGGAGAGCATGATCTTAGTGATCAATACGGGAAGAGGCGCCAAGCTCTTCCCCACTCCTCGAATCACATTAAACATTAAATCAATGATACAGAAATTATACTTCTTTGTTTGCAAAATCCAGAGAACATGCAGACATTGCAGGCCGATATCACTGACTTTGTCTTTCCCGAGGACGTTCCTACCAATCCACTGAGCTCTGACCCGGTTGATTGGTTCTCGAATGGATGGCGGGCGAATGAGATGTCGGATTGTATTCGCCCTCCACGACAAGTATCCTTCATCAAAGCGGGAACTCCAAGATACCGGATTCCTGAATTATGTCGCTACCAAGTTGCTTTCAAAGCGTAATTCCTAATAGTTCACCCAACAACTGTCGTTACTTCCTTCCCTCGTTCCTCGCTAACTTTATGAAAATCCTATCCCTTCCAATTCTCGCTTTTTATAAAACTGTTCTACCAAATCATAGTGATAGAACTCCTCGATCGAAAGTACCACAGTCCGGTCCAATGCCTCTTAATCATCTCCGTCAGTAAAATGGCGCTAAACCTGATCTAAACAAACGCGTGTTCGAAGAAAATTCTACGTCGTAGCGCCATTGAAGTTTTGTTAGACAACTAATGGTTTTGTAGACTGTGGGGGAGGCGAGTTTGAAGAAAACAACTAAAAACAACGTTGGTGGCGGTGGTGGAGACTTTAATTGGTGGCTGTTTTTCGGAGTTGGGTTGGTGGCGGTGGTGGTTTAGAGAAGATTTTAGGTGGATTTGCTTTTATTGGTGTAGGTGTAGTTAGGTTTTCTTCTCTCTCACTATATTTTATTTTATTTGGGTTTTCTAAGTTTGATTTAATTTGCAACCGGCGGGATTCAAAAGGGAAACACTGTGCGTGCGGTTTGGGAAGGAAGGAGACGCACAGTCGTCGTCTTGGTTTGGGCCCAAAGCCCATGTGAATTCGAAATTTCCCAATTTTTAAAGAACTTCAAATTCAATTTGCAGCCGTTCTTGGCCGATTTTGGCGAATGAGTTATGGAAATGATCAGTAGAGAATTTCCAATCCAATGATCCATAAAATATTCAATTCCAACCATGGGTGACGTATAAGAGGGTGGAAGAACGCCTCGAAGTGCGTGTGTGACGTAAGTTATGCGAACGAAGGAAATCTAAGTTTAGATTACGTCAACCCAATTGAACTATAAGTAATGGGCCTAAGCAACACAAATGGAAAGTTCGAGCAATCCAGGATGGAAAGTTCGGATGCCCCACCCCCAAACAAATTTGTTTAAAAACGTGGATTCGTTTAAAGTCAGATTCCCAAGACTTGTTGGATTGCTATTTCTATGATTTTAGAATTTTTATTTTTTTTTTATTTTTATTTTTTTATTTTTTATTAGTTTATTATAAGAAACATGAAAAACAATAAATACATAATTCACCCCATAGAGGAACATGACTCAAAAACCGAGAAAACATGCAAAGGTGGAAAACATGAATTATGTTAACCGTGGACTTAGGATCCGGTACTTACAGCCACACACTCCATAGGGAGGGCCCGGTTACCTGAATGGTGCACTTACCACTATATGGGAGTGAAAGGAAGTACACCAAATGACAAGGTCAGTCCTCATAGATAGGGTCCTGTAAAAGGACTTCCTCTACATCGGGGGGCGAAGTTAATTGAAAATGTTTTAACCATTGACCATTAACTTGAAAGGTACTGTTGTCATTTGGATTTACCAAGGTGATTGCCCGTAAAGGGTGACTTGATAACGAGAAGGGGCCGACCCAACGGGTTTTAGTTTTCCGGGAAAATATGTAGGCGGGAGTTGTAAAGCAAGACCTTTTGACCGACCACAAACTCTTTTTGCCAAGATATGCTTCTCATGAACACGTTTCATGTTAGCTTTATAATCCTTCATGAGATCGCATGCGAATCGCTTCTGGATTTCTTCAAGCTCATTCAATTGCAACTTGTGTTTGACACCTGCCTCATCAATATTGAAGTTAAAGCTTTTATAGCCCGCGAGCACGATGCTCTAATTCAACGGCAAAATGACATGGTTTCCCAAATACAAGTCTAAAGGGGAGACATACCTATAGGAGTTTTGGAAGCGGTTCCTCTATCGCCCATAAGGCATCCGATAGACGGCTTTGACCGATCTTTTCCTATCGGGGTTTTACAGTTGTTTCTAAAATCTTTTTGATTTCCTATTAGAAACTTCTACTTGTCCGCTAGTTTGTGGATGATAAGGAGTTGTTATTTTGTGTGTAACTCCATACTTTTTCACTAGGGATGCAACAACTCTGTTTACCGAAATGTGTTCCACCATTACTAATGATGGCTTTAGGAATGCCAAACCGACAGAAAATATATTCTTTAATAAAAAATACAATGGTCTTATGGTCATTGCTTTCGGCAAAACTAGGGCCTCTATCCATTTAGACCGTAGTCCACGGTAACTAGAATATAAATGAAACCGTGGGAACCGGGAAAGGACCCATGAAATCAATGCCCCAAACATCAAAAATTTCTACTATCAAGATTGGATTTAATGGCATCATATTACGCCGTGATTAAGCCCAAGTTGTTGGCAACGAATACCGTCTTGCAATGCACTTGGGCATCCTTAAAACGGGTAGGCCAATAAAATCCACATTGAAGAACTTTAAGCGGCTGTTTTCATCCCACTAAAATGGCCACCACACTCTCTATCATGGCGAACGATAGAACTTCATTGTATTCCCACTGGGGAATACAACGCGGCGAATAATCGATCCATACAATACTTAAAAAGATAGGGCTCATCCCAAGTAGTATAACTTAACTCGGCCAAGAACTTCTTACGTTCATTTCTTGACCAATTATAAGGCATAACATCAGCCGCTAAATAATTTACAATGTCGGCATACCATGGTGCTGAAAAATGGCATCTGAGATGCTTACCGGGGAAAAGAGTCCGTATGAACTTCGAATCGGTCGATCGTCGTTTGTGAGTCTAGATAGGTGGTCGGCAACTTCGTTTTTAGACCCTCTTTGTCCTTTATTTCTAATGTGAACTCTTGCGGGAGAAGGATCCATCGGATTAATCTCGCTTAGCATCCTTCTTACAAGAAGGTACTTAAGAATTTTGCATGGTGCATGTGTAAACTAAGGTTTTAGAACCAACCAAATAAGGATGAAACTTATCTAAAAGCATAAATGGCGGCTAAGAATTCTTTTGGTAGTTGAATAATTCCGTTGAGCATCGTTTAATGTTTTACTAGCATAATAAATAACAGATGGACTTATTATCTAGTTTTTGTCCCAAAGACGCACCAACTTTGCATAGTCACTAGCATCACACATGAGTTCGAAAGGTTTAGACCAATCGGGAGGCTGTATAATTGGTGCGAGAGGTTAGAAGCGGCTTTTAAAGTTTCAAAAGCCTGCTTACGGTTAAAATTAAAATCAAAGATTGCATCTTTCAAAAGCAGATTAGTTAAAGGCCTAACTATTTTGAGAAGTCTTTAATAAATCGCCTATAAAAACTGCATGGCCTAGAAAAGCTCTAATATCACGGACAGTCCGTGGTTTAGGTAAAGTAAGCTATCTTATCTAGTTTGGCCTTATCTACTTGATGCCATCATTAGATACAATGTGACCTAGTACTATGCCCTTTTCACCATGAAATGACACTTTTCCCAATTTAAAACAAGGCTCTTTTTCTTCACACGTGTCAAAACCTTATATAGGTTAGACAAACCGATCGTGAAGGAGTCTCCATAGATAGAAAAATCATCCATGAAAACTTCCATAAAAGCTCTACCATGTCACTAAATATATGAAGCATACACCGCTAGAAGGTACGGGGAGCATTACAAAGGCCAAAAGGCATTAGTTTATAGGCATACGTTCCAAAGGGACATGTGAAGGTAGTCTTTTCTTGGTTATCAATATCAATAATAATCTGAAAATAGCCCTTGAGTAGCCATCGAGGAAAACAATAAAAGCATGACCAGGCTAGGCGTTGAGCATTTGATCTATAAAAGGTAAGGGAAAGTGATTCTTTCATGTCATAGCATTTAAACGTCATGTCAATCTGGATCCTCCATTTCATAGGGCCTTGTGTGACAACATAGTCACCCTTCCCGTTTACGCACCATGGTAACACCCGATTTCTTAGGAACTACATGAATGGGGCTTACCCATTCGCTATCGAGAGATGGGGTATATGATACCCGCGATCGAGTAATTATAAGACTTCTTCCTAACCACCTCTTTCATGGCAAGGTTCAAGCGATCTGAGGGTTAGCGAGAAGTCTTGGCGATATCCTCAAATGGATCGATGAGTGCAAATATTAGGGTCAATTCCCTTAATGTCGGCTAGGGACCAACCCGATCGCAGACCGATGTTCCTTAATCACCCGGATTAAACTTGTCTCTTCATTCTTAGATAACGAGAAGATATAATTACCAGATGACTACCATCCGGATCGAGTTGAATATATTTTAACTCACGGGGAAGGGGTTTAAGCTCACGGGGTGGAAGGAAAATCAATAGATGTTTTCGTCCGGGGTCCTCATTTTGCATAATGAATACTTGCTTAGGTAGCAAAGTCTTCATACTCAATATGTGGAGCAACCAAAGGTCTGATTAGTGTGGACTCAAGGATGGTGTTGACTTCCTCTAAGTAGGAGTCATTTACAAAATCGACTTTCCAAAAGAAAGGAATTTGTACATATTGTTTTCAGGAAGCGTGTTGTTAAAATAATCTTGAGCTAAGCTCTCGATCATGCTAACCTCCCCATTATAGGCGAATCAGTAAACTGTTTCATCATTTTAAAACATTAACCTCAACCGTAAGATGGGCAAAAGATAAGGACATCTTACCATCGCGGCAATTTATAAGTGTGTTGTGACAGTTTCTAAGAAGGGCGCCCTAAGATGATCGGTCTGCAGAGTCATTAGCGACTTACGTATCGAGGATAACAAAATCGATGGGGATAGTAAAATCCTGAACTTTAACAAGCACGTTTTCCACTACACCCTTAGGATACTTAATTGACCTGTCCGATAATTGCAATGTTATTTTTGTAGGTTGCATTTCTGTAGACCTATTTGTTTATACAAGTATCGGGAGTAAGTTAACACTTCCCCCGTCTCTAATAAAGCGGTGCGCCGTGTAGGAATCTCCTAAGGTGCATTTTACTGATGGGGCGACCGGGGTCCTTGTATCTTAACAATTTCATTATTTTTTAGATAAAGTTGGGAATTGTTCGGTTAAAAAGGCGTCTTTAGGTATGTTGGTCTTCGCCTAGTAGTGCACAACTCTTTAAGAAACTTAAGCGTGGTTAGGGAGCTTTTTAATAGCTTCGGAGAAAAGGAAGGTTTATCGTTAGATTCTTGAAAACGTTCCTAATCTCCTCAAAGTTTGTATCCACTAGTTAGCATGGCTAACCGAGGGAATGGTGGTTTTGCTCTATATTTAGTATATGGCTTGACTTGATGTGTTACCTTGGCTTTTCTGTTTCTTAGGTTGTGGTTTAAGCTGGTACCTCTCTCGTAGTAGGCTCTTGATTTCTATTTGGTATCTAGTTCGATATCCGGTGTAGGGAATCTTGATGGGGTAACTATAGGCACGATTACTCTGTTATCAACCACTCTTCCGAACGGAGAGTGGTGATGGCATTCAGTCACCTACTATTGTCGTTTCCGTTACTAGTATTACCGTTTATCTCAAAGGCTGTGTTTTGTTATTTTAGGATTTGGTATAGCTTGTCCGGAAACACGCCTTTTTGGTTGGGCTTTCTCTTGGGCTAACTTTGTATGCCCCGATTTATGGATTGTAAGATCTGTTGGTTTGATTGAGTCATTGATTGGAAAAGTTGTTGGGTAACTTTATAAAAGCGTCGATCTGGTCCGGTTGTGTAGGTGTAGTAGTCACGCAGTGGTGCGACCGGAACTATCTCACGTTGATTATTTATGGGTGGGTTTTGATAGTTACTATTGTTAACTAAGCGATACCTCTATTGGTATTATAACTATTATAATTACTCGACCTTGTGCTACA
Organism: Coptis chinensis; assembly: GCF_015680905.1. Classification (NCBI taxonomy): domain Eukaryota; kingdom Viridiplantae; phylum Streptophyta; class Magnoliopsida; order Ranunculales; family Ranunculaceae; genus Coptis; species Coptis chinensis. The sequence continues at coordinate 50,881,344 of NC_141457.1, forward strand.
CCTTGTAAATTGGTTGCGCTTGGTTATTATAATTATTATAATTTCCTTGACCTTGTCCACATCCTTGCCTAGGTGGAGCTTGATTATAGTTGTTTGCTTGCCTAACATTTTGGTTATTAAACCACGGAGGTATAACTTGTTGATTGTTTAAGCCAACTAAAGTTGGGATGTTGTCTCCATGGGGCATTAGGAATAGGATAGTTATTAATGGAGCAAACATTATCTTGCTCTAATTGTTGTTGTTCATAGAGAGGGACAATAGGAGTCGGGTGCTTTCGGGACTCAAACAGAAATTACATGGGTTGGAGTTGACATTCATGGCCAGGGAATAGGCTTGTGTTGAATAGAAATAGCCTCTACCTTTTTAGTTAGAGATTGATTAAATTTTTAAGTTACGGATCGGGTTTCATCTCAAACATACCCGTGACAATCATTGAAGAAAAACTAGCGAGCGGGGATATCATCACTCCCCCAATTGTTATTAGCGTTTAGTTTGTTCTTCTAAAAATTTGTAAGCCTCAGAGGCTCCTTTACTTAGAAACTACCCCATTCATTATGTCAAGGACTTCTTTATGGTGATGTTGAAGTCCTTTGAAAAAGGTATGAAACTAACGCGTGTCTTTTGCTAGATTATGGTGTGGACACTCTATAAGCGGTCGGTGAAAGCGATTCCAAACCTCGAGAAAACGATGCATGAGGATTTTGTCGGAAAAAATGAATCTTGGAAAGCATCTCATCCGTCTTTAGGGGGTGGGTAAAAATGTTCCATAAATAGTTGAACAAGTTTAGCCCACGAGTCCACGAGTTAAGCTTGGGCAGTTAACCAAAGACGCCGCCTTATCGGCTAAGGTGAAGGAAATACCCTCGGTTTAATTTGTTCCGCACCAAATTTGTAGGATGATGGAATGTTGTAAGAACTTGTTCAATCCTACAGCGTGTGTTGGTAAGGTTTTCATGGCCTAAACCATGGAAAACGGGTAACAAATTAAATATGTTTGGAGGATTGAAAATCCCCACTTGCGGTCTGCTAGAACGATGCAAGATTTAGGGCTATCGCTCAAAGCTTTGTAGAAGTCGGAGAGAGGAGTCTCTCTTTCTTCACCATTATGTCGGGGTATGGTTGGTGGGATAGTAGTTAGAGGTGTAGTGATTGGTATACTTTCGATATGTTTGTTTGTTGGCGGTTAATTACGTTCGGTGTTTTTCTCCGACCAGACCTTAATCTCATGCAAGTCTAAGTCTAAACACGAAAACAATCCAAACAATCTTGATATATTAGTATGAACCTCTAGCGGAGATCACGGTATGGAAGAAAGGAATACGATAAGCGTCCTTGCTTCAGCTTATGAATAAGCGTCTTGTTTACTGGCGTGTTAGATGTAAATAACAAGTTAGAACACTGAAAAACTTAAAAATCGAAGTTTGAAACAAACCAGAAATCCGGAAAATTTTCTTTGGTGAGCTGCGCTCGGATAGAAGCGGATCGCCATCCTTGTTCGATGACTTAAGCGGGTCGCTCGTGGTCGATAAAATAGGGCGACGTCGCTTCGGTCTGAGGGCGGGTCGCTTTCAGTGTTCCAGAACTATAGGCGAGTCGCTCTCTACAGCGCCTTGATCAGCTTCGATTGTAAATTTGTCGAAACTTTGTCAACGCTGAAAAGGATAACCACAGTATGAATCAAACAAGGGTGGGTGGGTTTAATGGGACTTAAAAATGACTAATTCTACTATGAAAACAATGCTAAAGTGCAACTAAGATGGCAGTGGCGCCATTTGATAAAAGAAAAAATTGAATAGTCTACCTAGAAAATGAACGATGAAACTCAAAACGTAAGTAAACTAAAACTATTTATGATGCTTATATGCTTATCAAAGATTTCTCTACTCTCAATCCTATGAGATATAGTGGAGTAAGAAGTTCGTTCCACTCCTAGTGCTCTAGCATGGAATTGTTTTCTAATCTAATTAATCGGTCTTTAAGTCAATGAGAGCTTTACAAAGGTGTGTATACTACGATACCTATATGAAATTGATTATGTTGAATCTAACTACGAATGCTATGGAAATATGATTGTTTTGAATCTAGATAAAAAGGATTATGGGGGAATTGAATCCACCTCGAATCCAACTTAATAGCTAGCATAGATTCTTGTATCTCGATTCTTACGTTCTTACAAACAAGAAATTGAGTTCTAATCCCTAGTGTTCATGGCATTTCTACTGAAAGTACTAACTAGCATGTGAGTCGTCCACCCATTCTCATGGCGAATCGACGACCTTCTAGATTGGAATAGACTCTACAATGCTTCTACACTATACCACTAAGTTTTCATCAAGGCTTTATCAACCCTTCTAATGGAGGTTTTAGCCTTGAATCATTCCATGATCATTCCCCGTATGAATCTAAACTAAACATATTATCAAGATTCAAATTTACTAATCTAATTAAGCAATGATTAAATTCTAATTAACAACTAAGAAATGGTAACCAACAATAATTAAAACTAGATCTAATAGATTGAAATAACCTGAATTGAAATTGATAAAATAACTATTTTATTTATCTAATCAATCAAGAACAATGATTCAAAGACTTAATCTAAAACAAGAATTGAAAATGGAACTAAACTTAATTTTATTAATTAAACTAGATCTAGAATTATCTATATTATTTTAGGTCTAACTAGCTACCATTAACAAAGAGCTAAGCTTTTGTTTTATATCTCAGATCAAAAAATCGTGCATGGGCTTGGAGCCATGTTTTGGGCGAGAGAATCGGGCCCAAAACCCAATTCTTTTCAGTCAAAAAGCCTCTTCAGCTGCAGTTGGCTTCAATAGACTTTTCGTCTACTTTTTTCTCATCTGATCGGGTCAAGGCTTAAACCATTGGAAAGCTCTTTCCGAGCTGGTCGTTTTGACATAAGGTAGGCTTAATTCAGTGCGAGTCCAACGATACGGCTTTTCGGAAGTTCTCTTCGACTTATGTGTCTTTGCTTCAATAGCGTCGACTTTTCAGCTTTTGGTAGGGCTTTAGAAAGGCTTTGTCTTCTTGAATCTTGGCCTTTAATCACGGAACTCCTTAAGTAACCGACCTTAGCTCCTTTATCTCGCTAAAGTGGCACATTTCGCACATAATGGACTTTGAAACACGAAATGCATAAAAACACGTCGATGTTAACTCTTTAATTATTACTCACATAATTGGTCTAAAAGTATGACTGTTATAGGGTTAAAACTACAATTTTGGGCTCTTATCAAGGAGCAGTGATACAAACTTTTAATTGTACATTTATTGGTTTTCTTGATTAATTAAGTCCGAGGTCCACAAGTCCAGTCCTAAGTCCAACCAAAGTCCAAAGTCCAAAGTCCATTATAGTGGGTACATTTTAGTCAAGTTACCTTACTCACGTGGGTTTGGTAGGATAGGTCGAGTAAGGGATCGTCCAAACCTTAGGGCCTCGGAAAAGGTTCACAACTGGAATTACAACTTTTGGTGAGTAGGATTTTAGGTTTTTAGTTCGTTTTAATTAAATTAGCGGTAATGCAAATAATGTAACTTACTACGGTGATTTTTTGATGTAGGTAAACAAAGATAGAGAAACAAGGAGAGTTAATCATACTCATGCAAGAATCATTTTTTTTAACAGTTTATATTAACATATCACTACATCTCTAATTAGATCTGCGTGTTAGGAGCGGCGTCAGTATTGATCCTAGCAGCGTGCCCACATCTCTGAGCATCCACATTAGCATAAGGAATTGAACTAATATTTCATCTCTAGAATATCATTTCAGCTCCTAGCTCAATTCTACATCAATTTGGACAAATTGGAGAGCTACGACACCATAAGTCGCCTTGAATATTTTTGGGTCGTAAAGCGTGAGGCTGATACGGAGCATCGGCCTCCAAATTTATGCGATCTACATTTTGGGACCAGATGTCTAATCTATGCCTAATTCCTAGCGGTGATTCTAGAATATTAAAGAGTCAATCCGGATTCTCACACGAGCGGCGGCAAGATAACCACGAGGGGGGATTAGCTCATGGTCATTGAAGGAATAATAAAACTTCTTTGTATACATTAAAGTAAATAAATGTAGGACCACGAATTAAACTAGAAAAGAAATGACTATTAAGGGGTAAAATGACTTACGATTATTTAAAAGGTGGGAATGAAAATGACCGAATGTAAGTCTTTGAAATAAAACTAACTAACTTTGCTAAAAGCGGGCTAAAGGCATGAAAATCTTTGGAGGCCAGAATAATGAAGACCCCCTTACATATATATAGGGTGATCTCTCGTGAAACCTTTAATTGGGTTTTAGATGCGTTTTGCTAATTGAGACATTTAAAACTTTGAATAACAAAGTTTTGTCTCCATCAATGAATTAATTTGATCCAAAGTTTTGTTCTGAAACAAAACTTTCATTTAATATTTTGTCCTTTTGTGTTTTGTCTTTTAGCCAATTTCAATTCAAACCACCTGCTTTGAATTAGGTATGTGTCTTCTCTATTGCAAGGTGGCACCAAATTAAGACCATCACTTGCCACCTACTTATCTTTGACTCGTCATGCCTTTTGAGCCCTTGGAGTAGGTCCTGCTTAGTGTGTCGATGGCGCCCCGATTTTTGCGTTTTTCACGACTTTACGTCTTTCGCGTAGAGTTAAATTGCCCCGAATTCAGCATTATGGCGGTTTCACTATGCTTGTCGGCATCCAGATTTATCAGATGTGAACTTGGAAGTTTCTTTGCTTTTTATATATGGACCCGTTACAGTAGTGGTTTTGTTATTTTGGAAACTTGGCTCTAGTCGGGCTTTGTTGGGCTTCACCGGGTTGAGTGGGAAACTTCAAATATTCCAATATTCAGTACTTGATGCATGTTTTATCATTATATTCATTTTAAATCGCGAGGAAACTTGCAAAAGTATGAAAATATAATTATTACATGATTATTAAACACATAAACGACCAAAATGCTATGTCTCGTGGTTTAATATTACAGTTTTGGGTGCTTATCACACCACCCCAAAACAACATTTTGCTTGTCCTCAAGCAAAGAAGAGACATGATAAATTGGTCAAAAAATGTGTTGTCTAAGCTAAATCTCATTTAGCGAGTCGCGGTTGCATTGACGTATCAACAAAGCCTTGAACCACTAGGAATTCCCAGTGGGCCGAGTTATAGCCTACGTGAGAGTTTTCGAGAGAAGATACTCACAAAACTTCGTTTATACTCTGGCTGACTTCGAGAACAAAGGCTTGTTTCCTTAATTAATCTCGGTATCTAGACATCTCATAGCCGGGAAACAAGGATTTAATTCTTTCAATTTCAAGTTAATATACATCTGATAATCAAAACATCTATGTATGAGCATGCATGCAATGATCATATAATGAAATGTCTGGCGGGGCCGTTTTGGATCCTTTGGATAAGCGTCCTTAAATAGGTTCTTACGGTATATGTCGAAACACAATTTCTCTCTTATTTTTCCACTCAAGTTTTGCTATCTCCGATTAATGCGGTGGGGAATCGTTTCCTCACATACTTTCGATAGCGGTCCCGAGGGCGAGATTAGTCACAACTACTACTTATTATCACACTATCCTACTCTAATTGAGCTAGAGGTTTTATTAGGTGTTATGGGGCTTAGGAGGTAGTGTAGAAGAACCTGGAATGGAAAATTCAAAAATGATAAGTATGAGAGAATAAGGTCTTCGAGATATTTATACTAGAGAATCCTTATTTTCTTTCCTGCTTCTAACATAGGTTTCCATACTTGGATTTTTCAAGCTTTTCTATTCCCTTTTGATTTTATTTTTGGGGGGAATTCTAACCTTGATATTTCTTTTGATTTTTGGAAACATATTTCTATTTTTTTTTTCTTTTTCTTAACTGATTTTGATTGGTGATAAGATTTTTCTCTTCATTTTTCTGCACTTCATCCTATTTCTCATACTCATCATCTAGGTAGGCTTATTTATTTGTGGTTAATAGATGGGTAATGATTTTTTTGGTGAAGTAGAAAGGATTAATGAAAGGTTCAGTGGAGCGATTAGCGGTAATGTTTTTTTTTTTGGCTGTGTGCGAATTTTTGGCTATATCGATCCAAAAGGCCTAAATTCTAGAAGGATTTGGGTAGTGATCAAGTAGGCGTGTGAACTTCTCTTTTGGAAGAACTACTCCTTTGTGTCATTACTCATATATCACACATTTTGAGGCTTTTGGTTAGATTCTTACGGGATATGGAAACTAAGTTGTCTAACCGTGGGTCCCGAAACTTCTTTAGCGTGTGCATTTAATGATAGTCGGTGCATGAATACTCATGAAAAAGATGTAAAAAACTATTGCAATAATATTAAATTAAGTTTCTAAGAACAAGTCTTAATTCCTGATGCTAGGGTGAGATTTCTAAATATTTTTCATCATAGAAAGGGAAACGAGAATTTGTCACTAAATAAATTTATTTAGACATCAAGTAAACTATATACAACTATGCATGCCTAATTTTTGCAAAAGGTTCTCACCACCCCAAACAGTTGTTGGATCGTGTGTCCTCAAAGTGTTAAGAGAAAGAAAGAGTATACCTGAGAGGCTTTGAGCAAAAATATAGATAACATCTTCCACAGAAATTTATTGTAACACATTATATATTATACATCATAAAAAAGTAGAAGCACATTGTTAGAGTTAGGTTATTTATTTATTTCACATCAAAACGTAAAACAAATATGTACATCCATCAACTCACATTGCCCCAACCTTGAACTGGGGATAGTCCATCCTTGCTTAGTCCCTATAGAAATGTCATTCCTTTGCATCACGGCAATCTATCATAGCTTTCGGACTTTGCTCCACTTCCTCTTTTGCATTGCATTGTCGGATGAGCTATCATTTTATCATCATTAGGGAAAGAACTAACTTTCTTTAGATACCTTTGCAGGGCATCGCCATGTCCTAAATCGCAAAGAACAAATTATCTTGTTTGTTGGACACATAGAGTCGACCTTTACCTAGTCCTGAAAGGTGGCCGCAAACTATGGAAGTATGCGTCCTCACCATCCTGCGCATGTTGTAACTGGCGGGGTGATATAATCTTTGCCGAAAAGACCGACCCCTCTTAAGATTTTTCAATTACTAGGTTTGTAATGTCAAAGGCGGTATGTTGTTGGGCCAATGCATGGAATGTCTTACAAGCTGACTTTGATGTAGTGGAAAAATGCCAATCCCCCATGATGTTTAGAAGAATAAATAACATGGCAGTTCCAACATTCATGGTCATACTGGCTAGTGGAATAGTGAATTCGGCCATCGCCGCCGGGCGTTCAATCGCGTGGCAATGCCATCGCCATACCGGGCAGCAAAATCTTCACTAGAATAGTCATTAAAGTCATTCTCTATCATGTATTAAATGGGGAGGTCTGGCTAAAGAGGAGGAAGGTCTAGGGCCATAGCAACCGCTGGCTCGTAAAAAGAGTGTCGGTGTTACCAATAACGGAGTGTAAAACCATTCATAGGAAACCCCGACATAGCAAGTAGATCTTTCATGTGATCATAAAAATAAGTTGCCAAACCTGGGGAGTATGTCTGCTCTGGGTGTAGAATAAGAGAGTTCCAACCAACTTGAGTGATGTAGTCTCTGAACAGATGTCTATATGCAGAAGAATTTAGCAAATCGAATGGAAAGATTGTTCGAATCATCTTTGGAACTTCCATTGTAGAAGATGTGTGAAAAATGTGACTGCCACTTAGACAAATAAACAAATATTAGAGTATGATGAGAATAATTAAGTAAAAACAAATTACCATAGGAAAATTAAAAACTAAAAAGAAAATGACAAATAATATAAAATTGCAAAATTTAAATGGTTTCATTGGCCCAAGTAATGGCGAGGATCCTTTTGTGGGAGGGATCCATTTATAAGATTTTCTATGTCGTCAATCCGTGCAACAGCCCGTTGCAACATTTCACTTTCTGTATGGTAAATCTCGGCATGGTTCTCCATTATGAGAGTGTGATTTGCCAAGAATTGGTTGTGGTTGTGCAAGAATTGTGCTTGTTCCTCTTCGTTTATTGTCCGCAGGTCCTAAAATTCAAGAAGACTTATGATGATAATGTTCTGACGTTTGAATAATGTCATCAGTCCTTGTTGCATTAAATGAAGCCCTTCCATGGGATTAAATACATTGCATAATGCATTTTCAGTGAAGATGTTGTCAGCGGAACAATCTTCATCGGTTTCTGCACCGACATGGTTCTTTGCAACATCGGGGTTCCAGAATCCGTTCCTACATACTGAGTGAATGGTAAGAATGTTTGCTGTTCGAAGAGGTGTATGAGGAGAAGTACTAGAAAAACCCCAGCGTATCATGATAAGTGTCACAATGGTTGGTAAAGGAGTTGCCTTTTTCTCGCACGCGCAGATCGCGTTCCTGAGAAATTTAATAATGCAAAAATCATTGCGCTTACTCTGTAAGACCCGTGAGTAGATGGAGGAGGGTTTGGTTATTTCGAAGTCTTAGGCGTGTCGAGAACATTATGAGCTACCCATTGGATCACGAGATAATTGGTTCTTTTGCAAAGATCGCCGATAAACAATACGGTTTTTCCGGTTATATTAGCGTGAAAGATAGTTGCAAACATCGGATGCCCGATATTGTCGAAAGGTGAATCCCGAAGGTGTACTCCTTGGTTTGTAATAGGAATTTGAAGTACCTCGAGATGATTTCCATAGTCAATTCACGCCAGATCTGTTAGCACCGAACAAAAGTTGCCCGCTCGAAATAACCGCTTTTATAGAACAACAAGACCAATTATCCGAATAAAAAGCTTGCTTATGATGTAAAAGAGGGTGCCATCCTCGACGGATATTTCTATGTCAAAAAGGGATGAAAAGACCATTTTGGAAAATTTCCATAAAATTTTGCTCGGGCACGAAACTTCGAGTGAGGGCCATTAAAGATGGAGTGGTGAAAAAAAAAATTTGGAAAAAAGGAAGTTTGATTTTTGAGGTGTCTATCCTTGTTATAAATAGGTACCAATCCGAAAATGTAAAAGATACGGATCGAGGTGTCACAGGGTAGTTAGACCACGTGTATCTTCTAAGATATGTGCAAAAGTGGATTTAGTATGGATGAGAAGAATGGGGCATGTGACAAGGAGTGCCCCTTTTTTTTTTTAAAAAGAAATAGCATAAGTAGAAGGACAAGGAAAATGTAGATATACTATCACAATAAGATGTAAGAACGCATAAACGGTATGGAAACACAACATAATGATACGGAAATGAAATACAAACCTAAATATTAGATAGAACTATATGCCACATTAACAACATTATTATAATGAAACAAACAAGCATGAAGACTTGATTAGCATATTCAATTTCCCACTGCTCAATCTTTTCTAGTGCATCCATGACGCTTGAAATTTGGAGCGGACTAAAAATGATTTTTTAGAATAAGAAGTGTAGAGGGAAGAATATGAAATGAGTGAATGTGGAGGAAGTGTTGAACTTATTTATAGAAAGAACTTTGCCATTTTCTGACCGTTTTTTGTGTGTTTTCATGACCGTTTTCTAACCGTTTTTTGTGCGTTTTCATGACCGTTTTTTTTTTGCTTTTTCATGACCGTTTAATAAAACATTAGTTTACGGTAAAGTTTGCTATTAAGTGTGACATCTAAAATCTATATGTATATATATTTATATATATCTATATAAATTATTATTACTAATATTATTATATATGTTCCTACCTATAAAATAGAATATTAGACATAACTAATATTTCCAGGCATAAATTTTTAGGAAATAACCTACTATTAGGCTGGAAATGCAAAAATGTAAATCAAATATCTGACATAAATATTATATAAGACTGGAAAAATAAACTAGCTACTGATGATCCTCGGGGCCGCGGAAGAAAACCGGGGAGTCCCGCGACGTCGTCGCGTCTGAGCTCCCGTGGAGGCTAACGCTCCGGATATCACCCAAAGTATCCATCACCGAAGCACGAATCGATGGCTCGCCATGAACATTCACCTGAACTGGTTCCGCGAAGTAAGCATATGGTCCTGAAATGCAGTCATGGAAGCTCTCATTTCCCTACTGAATTCGCCCATGCTGTCTGTCATCGACTCGTGGCAAGTGGTCATATCTGTCCTTAACTCGCCCAAGGTACGTCTCATCGATACCTGGCGAGTGTACATGTCTCTCAAACCACTGTTCACAGCACGTAAGGCCTCTATGGGGCGGGTGATCTTACTAATGGCAGTCTCATCAAAGTAGGGTAGGTGAGATGAGCCTACGCTAGCGTGCTCAGCAGCCCTTGGTGCTGTGGGTTCCCAAGGGTCCAGTATGCATTTTTTGAAGACAAGCATATTCTCATATTGTGGTATAGGGAGTAATGGGGTGGCGGACAGAAAACCCAAGGTAATCATAACTTATGTTACCAGAACAGCAAGAGGGGCTGATCTATGAGTGGCATGTGTAATAATATCAAAAAGAAAGGTAATAATGTAGAAGTTACCCTTTCACTCCTGGAGGATCCAGAGAAGGTGGAGGAAGGTCTTGTTGATGTCTGAGGGCTTCGAGGTGCCAATGACGTTCAGTCCCAGCCATTGAGTCACAGCCAGCTGGTTCCGTTGCACCGAGCGCTGATATGCACATTTTCTATCTATGTTGTACTCTCCTTCGATTAGCGTGTCAAGCATTAGGTCATAAGTCCGTGGGTACACGGACTGCTGCCGAAATCAAGACGTGGGTCGACCGCAGGAATGCCCGTGATCCCGTAGCAAAAAAAACAGGTGTGACTTCATGGGCGACACCCCTCGACGGTAACCTAAAAATGGTCGCCATTAAAGCTCCCATTGTCGTAGAATTTCATCACCAAATCCTTTGAATAAAGCCATCCATTAGCATATAACAAGTACTCCCATCCTCTAGAGTGGATTTCATTATCAAAGAATGGAGCAAACATCCTGTTTCCAAATAAATTTCCAAAATTCTTGTCCACACAAATACGCCTGTTACCGGCCATCACTGGTCTTAGGGATAGGCTGGATATTGATTAATGATGAGGGGAAGAATTGGAACTTGCTGACTGAAGGGAATTGTGGTCGGAGTTGTAACAGTCTCGCGCGAGACCTGGATTTAGTGAGGGCCTATCTCGTGCGAGACTTCAACGAGAGGGGGCAAGATCCGGTTTTTTGGGAAGAAGAAGGTTGTAAGGATGACGCGTGTTTTTGGGTTTTTCGTGTTTAAATGGACCGAGAATTCGATATTTTGGTTGGGCCAAAAAAATTTCCCATGCAAAAATCAAGCCTAAAGCCCGATTTAAGCCTAAAAAATTCAAATGCTTACCCACGACTCGTTCGGACTTCGAATTGGACGAATGAGATATCGAAATGATCGACATGAAAAATGTTATCCAATTGTATGAGTCATCCTCAAAGGTCACAAGAGTTTTTGAAAAGAAGGAGAGTGTTTTATTTATAAACAAAGCTTTTATTTATATACAAGGGAGATATACGTGAAAAACACTTGATGTCCAGAATAGTCACCATCTTAAATCATAGACAACTATCATGTCGGCTCTGGAGCGAACCCAATCCAGCCAGACTGTGGCTTTACCTCTATGTATTATGGGGTTAGGGGTAGGACGGTACCATCCTGGACTGTGCGTGCTACGGTCTAATAATATTGCGTTTATTACATACGGCTATCCTTAAACCGCCCCAAGGGAACTCAAAATAACCAATTCTAGGGTTGGTCTGGTGGAATAGATTGCCCGTTTGTGTTCCAAGTATGCGACATCCGAGGTTGGACACGAATCTCATGTGCAAAACTTAATGCAAAGGGAAAAGGCAACAATATAAACATATCTACAAGGTGAGTCTTTTAACGTCGATCCTCAAGACGAAGTCGAGGTCTTTTAAACGTCGATTCTCAAGACAAATTGAGTCTTTTAACGTCAGATTCTCAAGACGAATCCCAACCTATAGGAGAAACGAAACGGGCGCTTAATTTAAGATTATCCTACGCAGCTGGTGTCAGACAAAAGTATAACTTAAATTGGCTAGTATCGGATAGGAAGTCAGGGCCTAGACAGAAGGGTGTTTGACAATGCATACACCAGCCCATCCTTCGCGCACGTCGTTTACGAGCAAAAGTACTACGACCATTCCCTATTCGTGATGAATGAGACTTACACCAAATGATTAGCTGAAGTTCTCGAGGTAGAGAGTAGAAAAGGGGAGAGAAGGAATGAGGTGAAATTTTAAGTACCCATCGTTTACCGAAAAGCACGTTTGCTCGTGTTGCAGAAGACATTTATACTCAGTTCTGAAATAGAGTTTTCGTGGACTAAGGTTCCGACGATTGCAACCACACACTTCAAAGAACTATGGAAATCATAAGATAGAAGATGGCCTGGCTACCAAAATGGCGTACCCTCTATAGAAACAAGATTGAGTACGCCAAACGAAACATCTAGTATGTGTAGATCGGATCCTGAAGAAGAGTCGGTTCAACATCTAGTGAGCGTAATTCATGGTAATGTTTTAGGCGTTGTCCATTGACATGAAATTCGCTGGTATCTTGTGGATTAAGCAAAGAGATTGCCTCATAATATTTCACAGCTGACATAATGAAAGGACCAGACCATCGTCTTTTCAATTTACCAGGAAAAATGTGTAATCTGGAGTTCTACAGTGAAACTTTTTGGCCAATTTTTAAATCCTTACGTAAAATGTGCTTGTCGTGCACTCTTTTCATGTTAGCTTTGTAGGATTTTGAGAGATCATAAGCATCTCTCCGAATCTCCTCAAGCTCATTTAATTACAGTTTTCGCTTCTCACCTGCCTCGATGATATTGTAATTGAGGCTTTTGATGGCCCAAAGGGCACGATGCTCAAGTTCAACTGGCAGATGACAAGGTTTTCCAAAAACAATGCGGTAAGGAGACATCCCTATAGGTGTCTTAAATGCTGTTTGGTATGCCCACAAGGCATCCGATAAGCGGAGAGACCAGTCCTTTCTTGATGGGTTGACAGTTTTCTCCAGAATAGACTTTATCTCTCTGTTGGAGACTTCCACTTGGCCACTCGTTTGTGGGTGATATGGAGTAGCAACGTTGTGAGTAACTCCATATTTCTTCATTAAAAACCCAAAAAATTTATTACAAAAATGTGTACCCCCATCACTGATGATTGCTTTGGGGACACCAAAATGAGAGAAGATGTTTTCTTTAACAAATTTCACGACAGTCTTATGGTCATTTGAGCTACATGCGAGTGCCTCAATCCATTTGGACACATAGTCTACAGTGACTAAAATGTATAGAAAACCTTGAGAAATAGGGAAAGGTCCCATAAAATCAATGCCCCAAACATCAAAAAATTCCACAATCAAGATAGGATTTAGGGGCATCATATTTCGTTTGGTAATTCGACCTAGGTGCTGACAACGAATGTAAGCTATGCAATGTTCGTGTGCATCGCGAAAAAGGGTAGGCCAGTAAAAACCACATTGTAATACCTTGGCCGCAGCTTTCTTTCCACTAAAATGACCTCTGCAAGATTGTTCATGGCAAACGGATAATAATCGGTGTGCTCCCAGTCGGGAATGCAGTGACGAATGAGTTGGTCGGAATAATACTTAAAGAGGTAGGGGTCAACCCAAAAATAATATTTTACAGTGGATAAGAACTTTTTATGATCAGGACGTGACCAAGAGGAAGGAACTTCCTCAGTAACTAAGTAGTTAACGATATCTGCGTACCATGGAGATGAGAAAATAGAGTACAAATATTCGTCTGAGAAGGAATCACAGATGGCTTCAGAATCACTATCAATGTCCCCAACTAGCCTTGATAAATGGTCGGCCACGATATTTTCGGTTCCTTTCTTGTCTTTGATTTCCAGAGTGAATTCTTGCAAGAGAAGGATCCAGCAGAACAATCGTTGTTTTGCGTCCTTTTTTACGAGTAAAATACCGGCGCAAAAGGCATGGTCGGTATATCACGATAGTGGATGTTCCAACTAGGTAAAGGCGAAACTTATCCAAGGCATAGACAACAGCTAGGAACTCTTTCTCGGTTGTTGTGTAATTACGCTTGAGCGTCATTAAAGAGTTTTACTAAGCGTAGTAAATGACAACAGGTTTGTCATCGCGTCGTTGGCCCAGTACGGCGCCAATAGCAAAGTCGCTAGCGTCACACATTAGTTCGAATGGTTGAGACCAATCAGGGGGTTGAATGATAGGAGCGATAGTCAGAGCGGTTTTTAGAGTATCAGAAGCTTGTTTGCAATTGAAATTGAAGTCGAATACTGCATCCTTAAGTAGGAGATTGGTTAAAGGTCGAGCAACTTTAGAAAAATCCTGAATGAATCTCCTGTAAAACCCAGCGTGGCCTAAAAAGGCACGAATATCACGAACTGTACGTGGGAAAGGTAGCGAAGCAATTTTAACAATTTTAGCTTTATCATCCTCTATGCCGTCTTTCGAAACAATATGACCTAGAACAAGTCCTTTGGTAACCATGAAATGACACTTTTCCCAATTGAGTACCAGATTTTTCTCTTCGCAATGCGTTAATACTTTAGAAAGGTTGGATAGGCAGTCGTCAAAGGAATTTTCGTAGATGGAAAAATCGTCCATGAAGACTTCCATATAACATTCCACCATATCACTGAAAATGTGAAGCATGCAGCGTTGGAAGGTGCCTGGGGCATTACAAAGACCAAAGACATTCGTCTGTATGCAAAGGTTCCAAAGGGACACGTGAAAGTTGTCTTTTCTTGATCGGCGGGATCGATGACAATTTGGAAGTATCTGGAATAGCCATCAAAAAAACAGTAGTAAACATGACCGGCTAAACGTTCTAGCATCTGGTCAATGAATGGGAGAGGGAAGTGATCTTTATGTGTTTTGGCATTAAGTTGGCGATAGTCAATGCAAATTCTCCATTTTAATGGAATGCGAGTGGAGATGCACTCACCATTTTCATTTTGTACAACTTGAATGCCTAACTTTTTGGCAACAACGTGGACAGGACTAACCCAATCACTATCAGAGATAGGGTATATGATACCCACATCAAGTAAACGTAAAACTTCCTCTCTCACCACTTCCTTCATGGCGGGATTAAGGTGGCATTGTGGTTCTCGCGATGTCTTTGTGTCGTCATCGAGATGTATGCGATGCGTGCATATGTTAGGGTCTATTCCCTTGATATCATCTAAGGACCATCCGATAGCGGAGAGGTGTTCACGAATGACATGAATCAAATGTGCCTCTTCATTGGTAGCCAAGTGAGCAGAAATTATTATAGGGTGACTACCATCGAGATCGAGATGCACGTACTTCAAATCAGAGGGTAGAGGTTTTAAATCCGGAGTTGGAGGATTGGGGATCAAGGATTCGTGAGGGATCATCTCTTCCATGGAAAAGAGCGAATCCGGTTCTTTTGAATCAGTTTACAACGCAGCAGTAGGATCAAATAGTGGTACCGACTCTAATAATGTGTGGACATCCTTTATGTACGAGTCATCATCAAACTCAGGATTATCAAAAGAAAGAAATTGGTGTATCTCATCTAGGGGAAAAGAGTTTGTGAAATAATCATGTTCCAGTCTATCAACCAAACTAATCTCGCCCTCCATTATAGGATCGAGAAATTGTTTCATTAATTTGAATACGTTGAGTTCGACAGAAAGGTTCCCGAAAGACAATGTCATTGAACCGTCCCGATAATTGATGAGAGCGTTAGCAGTTGCAAGAAAAGGACATCCCAAGATGATAGGAATGGAGTCACAGGCCACTTCAGTATCTAAAATGACAAAATCAACTGGGTAGTAAAAATCTTAGACCTTGACTATGACGTTCTCTACTATGCCCTTTGGGTACTTGATGGAGCGATCCGCGAGTTACAGAGTCATATTGGTAGGTTTTAATTCATGGAGACCTAATTGCTTAAATAAGTAGTAGGGAAGTAGGTTAACACTGGCTCCTAGGTCTAAAAGTGCGGTAGCGGTATACTTGTCGCCCAACGTGCATGGTACAGGTTAGTCGACACGGTCCTGTAATTTACCACACCATTGGTAGTGGTAATCGAGGGAAACTGCTCAGTGAGGAACGTTTGTTGAGGAACATTTGTACGTCGTTTGGTGGTGCACATGTCCTTTAAAAACTTGGCATGCTTGGGTAAATGCTTAAGCGCATCTAAGAAAGGTAAGTTTATGGTCAAATTTTTTAAGGTTTCACGGATCTCATCAAAATGTTGGTCACGTTTGTTCTTTACCAAATGGGCAGGGAACGGAGCTTTTGGGCGGAATCGCACATAAGGATCAGTGGCGTCTTTCCCTAGGGATGTGGGTGTAAAATTGGAAGGCACAACTTCGTGCGTTCTACGGGTTCGCATGGGGTAGGAGTTGGAAGGACGCCAGCCGTGGTTTCGTCGATTCCTTCCTCGTCGCGCGACGTATTTTATTGTCGATGGTTCGGCCAGAACGAAGAGTGGTAATGGCATTTACCTCACCCTGGCTTGGATTACTAGATCCTGGTGCATTGTTGAGTTTAAAGGCAGTGTTTGTAGGCTTAAGGTTTGGAACTGCTTGGCCAAGGAAGACGCCCTTTTTACTTTTATCCTGAGCTAACAGCTGAAGAGACTGTTGGATAGAAGCTAGGATTTGATTTTGTTGATTCATGTATGTCAGAAAAGTTTCAGCTATTTTATCGGCTGTGGATTGTACCAGCGAAGCAGTAGGAACTAGTTCACGGTTATTATTTACGGGTTGATTTTGGTAGCCATATCCTTGATTAGCGGGAACAAGGTTGTGGTTGTTTTGGTACCCTATATTTGCATTGTTGGAAAATTACTTTGCCCTTGCTGGAATTGCGGAGGATTTCCTTGACGATAGGAATTGTAGTTCGCGGGTAGTCGCAGAGGAACGTTGTTGACACCCGGAGGAGCTTGTTGTTGGGTAGGGGGTGTCCAAGCTAAATTCGGATGTTGTCGCCAAGGTGCATTAGGGATGTTGAAAGCACAAGCCTCTTCAGAAGGTTGGGAAGGGCACTCGTATACCAAAGGACAATAAGAATCGGCGTGCTCAAGACTTAAGCAAAGAGGGCATGGGGAAGCGTTGGCAGCCATGACCTGTTTGGGTTTTTGATCATTTACTTGTACCGAAAGAGCATCGACCTTTTTGTTTAGGGACTCGATTAGAGTTTTTAATTCCGGATCATGTTTGGTAGGAGTGTCTTTAGAAGATCTAGAAGAATCAGTGTTTCCCCAATGGGTGCTTCGTGAAGCCTGTTTCTCAAGAAAAGTGTATACTTCATGAAATACTTTGTCCATGAAACAACCGCCGTTCATGATATCTAAGGTTTCTTTTTGATGGTCAGAGAGACCATTAAAGAATGAACGGACTAATACAGCGGTGTCGAGTTGATGATGGGGACATTCGAGAAGCAGATCAGTAAATCTGCTCCATGCTTCCGAAAAGGATTCCTGGGGGTGCTGGCGAAAGAATTGAATCTTTTGAAGCATTTCTGTAGTTTTCTTCTGAGTATAGAACTTTATCATGAATGCTTGTACGAGTTTGGCCCATGTGTCAATGGATTGCGGCGCTTCGCCTGTGAGCCAAACTGAAGCTTTATCAGCTAAGGTGAAGGGAAACAACCTAAGCAAGACTTGTTCGTTGGTAACAGTCGGATGGCGGAAAGTGGTGACTACTTTTTGCATTCGACGAAGGTGATTGTACGGTTTTTCATGGTCTAGACCATGGTAAAGAGGTAACAAACCGAAAATGTTTGGCGGAATTCGAAAATCACCTACAATAGCATCGAGTTTAATGCAGGAGGCAGAATCTTCTTGTAAGGCAGTATAGAAATCCAAAAGGGGTTTCTCGACTGTGGGATTTTCCTGGGCCATAATTATGGGAGTTGACGGCAACGGAGATGTTTGACGAGGTTGGTTTACGGAGGAAGAACTATGTCTAGGAGATAGCATAAGCAGATGTTTATTTTATTTTTGACGACGATATGTAAGTTCTAATTCCTTATGTTTACCAGACCGTAGTTTCATACAAATATAAATTTTAATTTAAGGCTCATAAGGAACGAATTATGACTGGAGGTTTTAGAATTAAGGAAAGAGGGAGGTGAAGCACGTCTTCCCTCGAAATGCTGCTAACTTGAGCAGGTAAGCTAGGATAACGTGTGAATATTCCAGTAGCCAGGTCACCTGAGAGAATTGAGGGAGGTTGTTCGTGCTAGCACATTCCTTAATTAGGCAACCTCAATTTTTTTCAAGTTTCCTAGGCACTGATGGAATAGGATGATGATTTTTGATGGTGTATTATGAGGGGTGTTATTAAGATGATTAAGATAAAATTTTCATTATTAGGATTTTTTTTTATTATTATTATTTTTTTTATTTTTTTTTTATTTTTTTATTTTTTTATTTATTTTTTTATTATATTTTTTTTGTTTATGTAATTAATGTATTATGGAGACGTGATTACGAAATATGCAATTAAAAATGATAGATGCCAAAATATAAACTAATTAACATATACTAGTTTACGCAGAAAGTCTACACATGCAAATCTATATTACTTATACGTGCAACTATATATACGTTATATGTGAGCTAGGGGAATGTCGAGAACGAACTCATACAAATGAATACCGCGTACGTGAATTGATGTAACATACACATACAAAAATATTCTGAGTAGGTGGTTTGAAACTACACATACATCCAAATATATTCGAATTATATTGATCATGTTAACGTGAATATGTAATGACGAACCACATTTATATGCAAAGAGTTCTTATGCCACACACAAACATGCAAGGTAAAACAGGTTATAGTAACAACCAAATAATATCCTCGACAAAGTTTGAGGAGTTTAAGGATTTGAAACCTGGTGTCCCACGATTCCTCGTACATGATCGAACTAACTCCCGCGCTCGTGAACTTACTGGAAAAATTGGACAAGAGAGTCCAAAAGAGTACTGAAAAGGAAAGAGCCTGTACCTGAAAACCGGAGTGTTGATACTCCAGGTTAGTCTCGCGCGTTACTAATTTAGTCTCATCCGAGACTCTTTTGTCAGTTCAGTACTTCAAGTTCCTACGGAATACTTAAACTGTGCTAATAAAAATAAACAAGATCTGGTTCACAGATATCTGTTAGTAGAAAAAGTTGGGGCAAACAGATACGTAATACGTTAGTATTGCAAAAGAATTGGAAATTAAAAAATGAAGAGGTAGGGGAGGGGGTTTATGTTTATGTATTCCAGTTATTACGTTAAGTCCAGAGTCCTTCGGCGTGTAGCGGCGCCATTTGATAAAAAACGTTCAATGTTCACGTTTATTGGTTTTCTTGATTAATTAAGTCTGAGGTCCACAGTCCGAAGTCCAAAGACCAAAGTCCCAAGTCCAAAGTCCGTATAGTCGTACGTTTTAGTCAAGTTACCTTACTCACGTGGGTTTGGTAGGATAGGTCGAGTAAGGGATCGTCCAAACCTTAGGGCTCGGAAAAGGTTCACAACTGGAATTACCACTTTTGGTGAGTAGGATTTTAGGTTTTTTAATTGGTTTTAATTAAATTAATGGTAATGCAATTAATGTAAATTACTATGGTGATTTTGAGTTAGATAACCAAAGATAAAGAACAGGGAGAGAGTTAATCCTACTCATGCAAGAATCATTTTTTCAACAGTTTATATTACCACATCACTACATCTCTAATTCATCTCGTGTTTAGAGACAACGTCGAGTATTGATCCCTAGCACATGCCCACATCTCTGAGTCGCATCGCACTAGCATAAGGAGTTGAACTAATATTTCATCTCTGGAATATCATTTCAGCTCCTAGCTCGATTCCACATCAGCTGGACAAATTGGAGAGTTGTCTGACACCATAGAGTCGCGCGCGAGATATTTTGGGTCGCACCCGAGACTGTTCTGGAGCATCAGCACTCCAAATTTGTATAGTCTCAGTCATTTTGGGACCGGATGTCTAATTTATGCCTAATTCCTAAGAAGTGATTCTAGAATATTAAAGAGTCAATCCGGATTCTCACACGAGCAGCAAAACCCTCCCCCTGAGGGGGGGGGATTAGCTCATGGTTATTGAAGGAATAATAAAACTTGCTGTATACATTAAGTAAATAAATGCAGGACAAGAATTACACTAGAAAAGAAATGACTGTTATTAAGGGTAAAATGACTTACAGTATTTAAGCTGCTATAATGAAAACAACAGAGTTTAAGTGCTGGAATGAAACTACAGATGTTAAAGTAAAACTAATGTATCGCTAAAGCATGAAAATGCTGAAGGAAAAATAATGAAGGTTACCCCCTCATATATATAGGCGGGAGACTGGAGACGGATTAATTGGGTTTTGGCCTTATGCTAATTGAAACATTCAAAACTTTGAGAATCAAAGTTTTGTTTTTATCTGTTTTAAATTTTGTCTTTTACCTTATTAAGGTTTTGTTTTTTAGCTAATTTCAATTCAAACCACACCTGGTTTGAATTGGTACGTGTCTTCTATATTGCGAGGTGACACAAAATTAAAACCATCACTTGCCACCTGCCTATGCTGACTCGTCATGCCTTTTGGGCCCGCAGAGTGGGTCCACTTAGTATGTCCATTATGCGCACCGATTTTAAGCGTTTTACAACTTTCTACGCTTTTTGCAGAGTTTGTCGCCATGGTCGCTCTAGCAGTTCACTAGCCAACGTCGGCACCCCGATTTATCAGATTTGAGCTTCGGAAGTTTGCTGCTTCTTTATATGTGGACCCATTCTGCACTGGTTTTGTTCTTTTGGAAACTTTGGCTCTAGTCAGGCTCTGTTGGGCTTCACTGGGGTTGAGTAGGAAACTTCAAATATTCTAGTATTCCTGTACTTCGATGCATGTTTTATCATTATATTCATTTTAAATGTGGAAACCTGCAAAAGTACGAAAATATAATTATTACATGATTATTAAACACATAATCGACCAAAATGCTATGTCTCTCGGGGTTTAATATTACAGTTTTGGGTGCTTATCAGCAGGCGCGCTACGTGTAATCCTGCAAGTAAAATTTCTGTTCTGAAACGGACAACCACAGTTAGAATCAAACAAGGGTGGGTGGGTAGATAATGAGGGATTGCCCCTTGGATTCAAGCAATTGAATTCTTGTCTTGAACGAGATTAAGATGGCAGCAGCGCCATTTGATATCCCATAAAAACTCAATTAGATTACTCTAACCTTATTCTTATGGTATTAATTATTTATTTCCTACTCTTACATATATATTCATGCAATATATAGAGTACGGAATCGTTCCACTCTTAATCTATCTAGGCTTAAACGAATTTAATTATTGAAACACAAGGAAGCAATGGTGAGAACAATGAGAGTAATGTTGTGATTTATTTAAACTAAAACTAATTATAAATTAAACTAATTTAACTTAGCAATTAAAAGGTGAATTTAATGAATTAGAAGAACATAGAGGGGGGAAAATTCCACCATGCAATTCCATTGCCTATTAGTTAGTCATCGAATCGAATATTGATCCCTAGTGAATACCAAGTCCTTTTGAATCAAGGTTCCATTAGCATGAGAGTTTAGCTCCACCACAAATCTCTTTGATGGTGGCTCTAAACTCTAGTTCATCATTATGAGGTTTATCTCTAAACACTCATAATAATGAACTTGAAATTCTATCCTAAATAACAACTATTCTAATAAGCAATCATCCTCACATGGCTTCTTTAACCTCCTCTAATGGAGTTTTTCGCCTAGTTTCATTAGATTCATTGACAATAAACAATAATAGGAAGACATAATTAAACTAAACTAAACTTTATTAAAATAAACTTGAAATAAACTTGATTAAACGAATAGAATAATAGTCTAAGAATCAAATGAATTAAAACTGAAATTAAAACTAATGTAGAACTAAGATTATGAATAACTAATTATCAATTTAATGCAAACAAAATCTATGAATCAAATATTAAATTAGAAACTAAAACTTGAAATACAAACTAATTATTGATTCTAAACTAATTAAAAAACTAACTAAAAACTAATTGACTAACTAAAAACTAAGTTTTCTTATCTAGCACTAGGTTACTTAAGAGCTAAGTCTTTGTCTCTTGATATAGAGAGACAAGATCCACAAATTCGTGCATGGGCTGAGGAGGCATCTTTTGGGCCAAAAAATCGAGCCCAAAACCTTATTACTTCAGTCCACCAAGGGGTTTTCAGTTGGAAATGACTTTAATAGATTTTTTGCCCACTTCTGCTCCTCTAATTGGCTTATGTCTTGAACCATTGGAAATCTCTTTCCGAGCCAGTCGTTTTGACATAAGGTACGCCCAATTCCGATGTCTGAGTCCAAAGATACGGTCTTCGGAAGTTTTGCTGATTTTTATACGTTGTTTCTGCCCGCGTTGACTTTGACTTTTCAGCTTTGACCGGGCTTTAAAAAGGCTTTTTCTCGTATTATCTTAGCCTTTTATCATAGAACTTCTTAGCAACCATCCCTTGCTCCTTTATCTCGCAAAAGGGACGCATTTTTACACATATTCGACTCCAATGCCTGAAATACACAAAAGCACGATAACAGTACTAACTCTTACTTATTAATCACATTATTAGTCTAAAACAATATTGTTAAAGGTGTTAAAACTACAGTTTTGGGTTCTTAACACCTCTTCTTCCTTATTTTTCTTCCTCTCTCTTCTTTCAAATTCCTAGCATTTTCTTCTCTCCCCACTTACGTAACTCTGCATCGCAGTATACTATAAGCTAATTTTACCTTCTCCTTTTTTCATGTAGTACATTGAGTCAGAATCAGATCTCTTAAATATGTATGTATATATATATATATACATATATATACATGTATATATATATACATGAATATATAAGCTAATTTTACTATATACTATATATACTAATTTTACTATATATACATGAATATATATACATATATATATACTATAAGCTAATTTTACCTTCTCCTTTTTTCATGTAGTAAATTGAGTCAGAATCAGATCTCTTAAATATGCATATATATATAAGGGTTAATAAAATGTCATGTGCATAGTAATTAGAACAGGAAACCACCAAGAAGAGGCAAGAGGTCTAATATTTCATAGTAATTAGAAGGAAGTTTTCTACCGAATGAGTGAGCTTCTAGTGAGTTATGTGCTTGGTATGAAACAACTGAAGCAAGACAATCTATGGATATTAGCTTCCATGTAGTTCCAAGTAACTTTAGTGTCAGGCAGTTTTCATAAGATTTTTTTGTTCTCCTGCCATATTCCTGCTAATGCCTGACCAATACACCTCCTTATGTTCCTCAACAATACTCATGTACAACATTTTCTATTCTGCTTTAGATAGAGTGTTTTGAGGTATGAGCCTCAAACCTTGTAATAAAAGTCTAATATTTTGCGATGTTGTTTGCTACAAAAGAAGCCATTTTTTTGTCTTCTTTCTTTTTTATTGGAGCTACTTGCTACTGATTTCTTATGTGTACTGAAGTTCAACATTTTTTTTCTCCTTATCTGAATAGGTTCAGCAAATGAAAAAGGATGGGGAGTTGGTCAGCGACCAACTTCAGAGTTTAGCATATGGTCCTAGTCGATTTGCTTCTTGTTTCAAGGGTTGTATTGCAAATGGATACAGATTTCACACAAAAGCTCGTGAGTCACGAAGGAAAACTTAGAATAGTGGAGTTTTTGTATCGGCAGAAATGTCAAGCTTTGCGAGCGCGAAAGACATGAACCCATTGACCTATAGTGTTGGTTATTATGGTGTGTTGAATGACATAGTTGAGTTACGTTATTGCAAAGAGAATAGAGTGCTTCTGTTCAAATGTGATTTGTGGGATATTATGACTCGCACAAGAATGAAAATAGATGAATATGGGTTCACTACTGTGAACTTTACACGAACCTTAGCTACAAATGAACCGTTTATTCTAGCATCTCAAGCTGAACAAGTTTTTTATCTCCAAGATAATTTGGATGATAATTGATGAGTTGTGTTAAAGACGTTTCCAAGGGACTTGTATGATATGGGTTAAATAGTTGAGTCGACTAAAAATAACACGTCTTGCATGCAACAAGATGTGGATAACATAGTTGACAACACACACGACATTAACGGTTAGACTAGGAGTGAGATTGATGGAGTATAAGTTGTTGTGGATACTATTGATGAAGATATCATTGACGATGTGGAATGTGATGAAGACTTCATCAATGATAGTGATTGTAATGAAGAGAATGACAGTGACGATGATTATATATAGTTTTTTGTGCTATTTTTTTTTGTGGGAACAAGCTCGTTTTTTGTGTTATTTTTTTTTTGTTTTGGGAGTGGTTATTAACTATTGTCTTCCTTGATGGATTTACTTGATGAATTGCTTTATGTGATGATTTAGACAGGTGCAATGGTCAAACGATTTTGAGAGGATCCTAATGGTGACGAGAGCGGTAAGTTTAACTAAACATTCTGGTTCATTATTGTCTGATGTTTAATTAATGAAAGTGGGTTACGGGCACTTCTACCCTTCCTAAGGTTTTTGACCAACAAATGGCTCAAAGTTGGAATTGGTATGGAAAGGCAGACAACCAGTGGGACCTCAGAAACATCCAAGCTTGTTTTCTAAATATCTTTGAGTATTAATGGCAATGTCATGTCGACTTGATTGGACAAAAAATTGGGAGCTCCAATATGTAGGTGACAAAGAGTGGTTATGGGATAACATTAAGGCATGGGCATTTGGATCTGCAGACACTTGTGCTAATTTAAAAAAATTGTCTATTTCATTTCTTAGTATATCTTTTTTTCTCTCATTTTAGAATAAATGGGAACTTGATGAGATCTGGAAGGAACCCACTTTGGGTCTGATTTTCGGGGACGAATTCAAAGACAAAAAAAGTAAATGGAAAAGGAACTTTTATACCCGTTGTGCCACATATGAAGAGCGTATAAGCCATAGGCTAGAGCAACAATCGCAACAGGAGTGGGTTCAACTTATGGAGTTTTGGGATACTCCGGAGCATCAAGTAATAAAAAGTGTAATGTTTAACTTAAGTATTTTTATAGGGTACAATACTAACTAGGAGATCTTTTTGTAGGCAATTTCTAAACGTAACAGGGCTAACCATGCTAAGCAAATAGCGGAGCATGCTGCTGGAAGAATAAGTTTTCCCCAGTTTGAAGAGATAATGGTACATATGCTTATTATTTTTATTTTCCTACTGCGGCATTGAATTTGACTAGTAATTAACAATTAATAAATTTCTTTATATTTGGTTAGAGTTAGGAGGCTGGAGCAACCCCTTCCCTAGGAGCTCTTTATGTAAGAACTCACACAAGTTTACAAACACATGACGATCTTGATGATCAATTAAGAGAATACATTGTATGTAACAGTTTGATCTTAGTAATAGCTTCAGTTTAAATATCATACTCAGTTGTATTTAATATCGTGTGTGTAATTTTTTTTTTGGAATACGAAACACAAAATGAAAGACCTAGCAGGTATAGATGAACATGGGACACAACTACCTCTCTCAGATGAGATTTATAGGGAAGTGATGCCTCCAGAGCGGCATGGATGTGTGATGTTGAAAGGACGAGGTGTAACCCAAACTAGCTACTTTGGCTCCCGATTATCTTCAGACAATCATGTGAATGACCTGGAAAGCCAGTTGGCTGAAATGCAAAGAGTAGCGCAAGAGAAGGAGGAGGAAAGACGACTTGAGATTGAAGAGGTTAAGAGGCAAGCACAGGAGAAGGATGAGCAAAGGCAACATGAAATAGATGAGATGAACAGGCAGTTAGATGCACTAGATGCGGACATGGAAACACGACTTATGCAAAAGGTGGTTAATTTTTCCCAGATGGTATCACGCAGGTACGTAAACATGCTTAATTTCTTGTCTCTGAATGTTCTTTTTTCTTTATAATCTGAGATGGTCTCTTAGAGTCTGTAGTTATCTTCACCCTATTAAAAAACCTTCCTAGATGCATATTGTTAAGCCATTGAGTCTAAATATGTGGTTAATTAGTTAGCTTAGATTTCATGGCAACTTGGTTAGTTCTGGAAGTGGTTTTGAGCTTAAGATCAAGTACTTGCAACTTTGAGTCCAAATAGTGTTTAAGTAGTTGCTAAGAGCTCAAGTCAGGAACCTAATATACACTGGTTTCAATAAACTTCCCTTTTTGTACCCTAAGAATGTAGTTCAGTAGATTGATCAAATTGTTTATATCAAATAGAAGTCAGAGTAGCAGACCACTTGACAATTGTGATGCCAACTAGATAAAATTCTTGATGTGAATACTAATAAAACAACATACTAAAACTTTTTTTTTTCTAAAGGGTAATTTATATAAATAGCAAAAGAATGGATTACAAGTTGTTACAGTACAAGTGAAGTAGCTCATGAGAATGGAGGCACTACTATGCGAATACCCTCGGTACATTTCACGTCGTTAATCTATAGTAGTTAAGATGTGCAATACTTCTTATCAACCTTTTTGCTTGCCACATGTTCTGATTTCCCTTTGTTAAGAAAAATACCATGGTCCTGGAATCAGTTTGGACCCTAATCTTTTTGATGTCGTGCCTTAGTGCATTACTGAGTCCCTGCTCCATTGCTTGCATCTCAATCAGCTCTATGGATTTCTTGTTGGCCTTTCTATGACTTGCTGCAACCACTTCTTCTTCCTCATTGTGAATGACTATTGCCCATCCACCCAACATCCCTTGAAGAGTACCATCTGTGTTGAGATTATTTACACCCACTTTTGCTTTGTTCCAACTGTATAATTTCTGATGTTTCCTCTCAAACTGATCATCAACATTCCAAGTATCCATGAATTGTTGTGTTTCTGGTCCTCTCTCCATCTTGATGTCAAATGCCATCAACTTAATCCTCGTATCCTCTATCATTGATTTCACCAATTTTGGAATGTAAGTTATCTTATTATGAAACATTCTTTCATTCCACGTTTTCCAGCTCCAGTAGTTGCTTAAGTTGCTATTGTTATTCAAATTCAGTGTTGATCGTAGTTTCCTACTCTTGTATGAAAATTTAATGGGATAGAAGCACTTCATCCTTAAATTTCTATTACAGATCCCAAATGCAGGAGATCCGTGGTTCAAAAGTGCTTAAAATGGCTCGAAATGGATTTTAAAGACACAAGTTAAAATGGCTCGAAATGGGATATACACACAAAAAGACAACTGTAGTATATGGAATTTAAAGTTGTTTTGTTGATGATTTGAACCGATTGCTCTAAATAGAATTGAGCACCCAAGTTAAGAGAACTACAGAAGCAGTAGAACCAAATGGAGAAATAAATAAGGGAAAAAATAGGGAAAGCAAGACAACCACAAATGAGTAAACAAGCAAAAGAAAATCAAGTAAGTTGGTTGAAAAAATAAAGAGAAACTCGGGAAGAGAAAAAAAAAAAAAAAGTTGTGCACCTCTAGTAGTTTAAAAAAAAACTGATACTAGATCCTTGAACAGCAGTCTTGATGTATTAGTATGGAGGAGCACTGGTTGGAGATTCTGAGGGAGACCTGTCTTTGGAATAATTGAGGGTAGGTTTTCAAAACAGGCTATGTTGGGACCTGTAAGTCTGTAACCAGTAACTTGAATTGAGTTTTATTTCACAACCCCCTTCTGACAACTTGGATCGTGTTTTAGCCAGGAGACACAAGGATGATCATAGATTTGATTGTGGGTAGTTGATAGTGTAAGATAACAGGTATTGCTCTACTTATACTTACCTTATATTACTTATGCAAAAAGGAAAGTTGCTTCACACATTATTAATGTGGTTTAAAATCAATTATAATAATGATAAGTATGTACGATGATCTAGACTGGTAAAGACTATGTATACCTATTCACATAAGTAACTTATATCAGTTTTTACTATTAACCATGTGCCAGGTGGTGTTCATGTCTAGAGCAAGCTAGAGTTCCTATTTTATTGTTACAAGGGTTGGTTCACATTTCACTAGGTACTCTATTGGCAAACATAATTGTGCCCTACAGACCTTCACCTAATTAGTGTTAGTTAGCTAGTTTGGTTGTTGTTGTTGTTGTTGTTGTGTGTGTGTGTCTGTGTGTGTGTGTGTGTGTGTTTTTTTTTTTTTCCTTAAGTATAATTAATACATACAAATACACGAATATTACTGGTTGGAAATACTATGATGGCCTAATAGTTTCTTGTAGGAAACAAACCTATTATTGTTGGCTTTTGTTGTTTGTTTTTTCTTTCTACATACATTGTGGTTATTATGTTATAATAGTGTAACTACTTAAGCATTCTATAATAGCTTGAGCTCAGGTTCTTACCGTCCCACCAGAGTGTTGTACAGACATAGATCTTCTTAGAGCAAGAGTGGGTATACACTAAAAAGGATTAATAGGAATTGAAATAAGGCTTAATATTATAAGTGCAAACGTCCTAATTACAGAGAAGTGTTACAGTCTCAGACAAATATGTGCTATTATAATTATTATAACTTAGAACTGATTTGATTTTATGTATTTGGTGGTTTTGCCAGAATTAATTATTGGGGACAGACAGACATACATGTGTATTATGTGTGTGTGTGTGGGGGGGGGGAGGGATGAGACAACAGTGAGAAATTTGAAGAAAGTGGTACAGGGGAACATATTTCATCAATTAAACATAAATTTTGAAGTGCCATTCACGAGGAGAGTAGCTGACATAAATTTTATTTCATCAAACACAGAGAAGCTGTACTTGAAAAACTATGAAGTGTCTAAGGCATTACTTCTGTCAACAAGGTAATTAACTGGCAATCTACCTACTTGTTAAGAAATAGAAATTTTTTTCTATCAAGCAAGAAAGATAAATTTGTTATTTGGTAAAACATAGTTGGTCTTTCTGGTTTTGACTTTGTTGAAAACTTGAACTATCAGAGTTGTTGAATATATATTAGGATTAAAAGAAAATATACCCAAATCATTTTAAATGATGATTGACTTTTTTTCTGTTCATTTTGATAGATTAATAGGAGATAAGAAGGGAACTATGGGAGTGTTGTTCTGAATAATAGACCTTTAATTTTCTAAGCTTGATTGTATTCAACTGCTTCTTGTTTTGACTCTTGGTGCCTTTTGAGTGGTGTCTATGTTTTGACTTTTGAGATATTGTCTACTCTGGTATCTTTGTTCACAAATGTGAAAACGAGGTTGTCACGTTTTAGTTGGTATCCTTCTGTTAATTTCGAACTTTTGCAGTAACATTAAAGCTTTGTTAAAGCCCCTCATACTCAAGCAGGCGAGGTTTATCATTTAAGTAGTTGAGGGTGAATAAAGAGACTTCATTTAGTCAATTCTTCCTTGTTGCTCGACCTGACCTTATCATTCCTTTCATGCAGTGATTTTTTACTACCTGCTGATCCTTCTTCTGTTATTTCTAAACTAGATTGCAAGTGCGTGAACCTGTTGTCTCCTTGTTGCAATATTTGTATTCTCCTATAGGTTACTTCATATTTTTCATTGGAGCATTTATGAACTTCATTAGCCATCTCTTCCTCGCTCTCTGTACTACTTTCTGGGTGGTTTGTTGTCTTTGATTTCACCACTCGAGTCTCTGAAAACTGCTCCCCACCCAGCCGTTCTTGGGTTTTCCTCTACTAGGACTATCAGTATTTACTTTCATTATATTCTCAGGGAGGAGTAACCAAAGGCATTCATGGATGTTGGGTGCATGCTTTTCTTTGTCTAGCTGGTAGCCCAAAGAAGTGTAGGATATAAGTCATGGGAAAAGTTACTCGTGTGACTAGTGCATGTGTCGTAGGATGATCGGACTGCTCGCTTGATTTGGAACCAAATACTTGCATGAGTTTCTATACCATGGTCATACAGGATTTTATTCCTTGTAGATAGTAGTGAACATGTTTTCTGGTTGATATGATTAGTGGAATTTGTTGTTTGAAGCTTAGCTGATGTTATGAGCAAAATACTGGATTATAAACTATTTCTGTGAGTCTGTTCCTATCTCCTTTGTGGAAATTGATTGCTTATTGTTAGGCTTGCTAGGTCTCAGGGCTCATACTGACTATAGGTCTTGCGGTACTGCGTATAGATTCTTTAAAATGTAGTTTAATCCTAGCTGAAATATGGATGAAATTGTTTGTGTTAAAATATCTGTGACTTTCTGACGCCCGATCACTCATTATAATACTTCCTCGGTCTCATACTGACTATACCTCTTGTAGTATTGCAATTTGAATTATTGTACATGAGCAAGGAACTACATTTCGATTGATGTGCGTGTTAAAAGAGTGACTTGGCACTGCCCTTCTTCCAGACCAACTTGTACCATGTTTCTTATGGCTCTAATTCTGAGAGATTTACACTTACAATCTTTTTATGTGTAAGTCCACTGCAGGAATGATTGTGGACTGATTATTTTTGGGGATGTGAAAGATGTGTATAAAAGGTAACTAATCATATCATTAGTGGGGCGTGTAGTATATGCAGTTGAAACTTCTTTTATATTACTAATGATGGAGACCCTAAGTGCTTTCCTCCATGCCTTGCGTTTCTTTGGCTGGAACATTTTACCATTGTTATGGCTAGAGTCGGACCCTTCTCATTTGCCTCTTTGGCTAAAGAAGAGGTTTGATCTTTTTTCTGTATAAATCACCTTTTTGTTTCTCATTTTCGGAAGTCGCATGCAAAAATAGTGTCGTGTTTCATTTGCGGTGATTATATGTGTATTATCTTGTTTTCCACTACTTAAAGTAGAATAACTGATAGGGTTCAAGGCTGATTATTGGGTATTGTCAACTATGTCATAATCCATGTGTTTGCTACATTATAATATTATCCATCTGTATTATTCAGTTTATGATAATGGAATTGCATCTACTCTGTTTTGTCTAGAATCTGGAATTCTAGATATGTTACAAGTAGTGATCGGTCTTGACTTGTTCCTTTTTCCTTTGGGCAGGTGAGAAAAAAAAGGCGGGGAGTGGTTATCATCCTTGTTCTTTCGGGTCTTAGGTATGAAATAGCTAGAGAACTTATAGTGAACATTTTGGTTTATAGAGTCAACACTAATGAAGCATATGTTAAGCTTGGTAGATAACTAGGCACTGTTGGAGTGATAAACCTTTAATTATTGTCTTCCGTTTATGTCTTTCTTGTTATTTCTAAACAAAAAAATAAATAAAAAGAAGTTAGTGGTGCTCTAGGACATAATTCCATAATGCATTTGACTTACTATTTTATGAATAGTCAGTCACCTCTTCTCATTTGAGTGATGCTTAGAACTTGAAAAAGAAAATCTTAGAGATACTTGATATAAGGAGCCATAGTTGATATAAGGAGCCATACTTGAAGTAAGGAGCCATAGCCATAGAGACATCTTCTCATTCGTCTAGGAACCAAGACATTACTAGTAACCATGTTGCATTTTCTTCTAGTATCAAGTCTGTTGAGTCTGATTTTTTTATACTTTTGTTAACGACCATGCATGATTGTTTAACTAGTGAAAATGATATCTTAAAGAAAAATCTTGGTGAGGTCACTAGTATGACATGAGTTCTTGCAAATTCTAAACTTGTGTTAATTGTTGTTAGTTTACACAGAAAATAAATGCACATCGATAGCTTCTAGTACATGCATGATCGATTCCGAACTTCGTGCTTTTTGAGGTTTGGCGCTGATAGGCAGAATATGGTACTACTGCACATGCGTACTGCTGGATTTTGATCTTCCATCACAAGGATTTTTTGTGTAGATATTTTGATACTTTTGTTTGTGTGATACCACAAATACTCCAAAGATGGATTGTTGTTTCTCTTAATTTTGGTAGTGATTGGAATTGGTTTATGTAGCTTCCATGTGAAATGAAATTTCAGTTTAGATTCTCATTCATAGCTCTATGTTGTTTTAGTACACAAATTATTATTATTTTTATTAGGGTTAGTTAGACTTACCCCCATTACTAGCTGCAATTAGTGTTACCCCCCCAATTTTCAAAAATATTAGTGTTACCCCTAAGATCTAACGGTCAGATTTCTTCATCTGAAAAAAAAAATCATCTCGTAGCCATGGGATCTTGCAATTGGGCCTATCACTAATATTTTTGAAAATGGGAGGGGGATGGGGAGGTAACACTAATTGCAACTACTAATGGGGTGGGTAAGTCTAACTAACCCTTATTATTATTATATATATATACAACACTTTTTGTCCTGGCAATTTGCTGTAAAAAAAACCCCAAAAGTAATGTCTTGCCGCGCCCATTTGCTGCAAAAACAAAAACAAAAGTATTGTCTTTCCGCGGCCATTTGCTGCTAAAAAAACCAAAAGTAATGTCTTGTCGCGGGCATTTGCTGCAAAAAAGAACCAAAAATAATGTCAGGAGAAACATTTATTTCCACGACTTGTGGCAATAAATACTTTTCGTAGCGGCCGTGCCTTTGACAAAAAGAAAATTTATTTTGACAACTAAACTAATTCAAATAAAAAACAATGTCTTGCCACGACATGGTCGCGGCTAAATGTTCATTCTCTTGCAGTGGTGGCGAAAGTCGTGGCAACAAACTTCTTTCCACACCCTCTTTTAGCTCGAGCGAGGCTAAAAGTTTTTTCGTGGCAAAACACATGTTGCCACGAATTTTGGACTTTTTGCCACCACAACTGACCGCGGCAAAAATTCATATTTTTAGTAGTGTACTTTTGGCTTTTACAGTTTGCCCTTCTCCATTACAAATTAGACACCTCACACCTCACACTTCACTTTTGCTTTTGCTTTTTGGTTTCTTCTTGACCAAGGTAGGTTTAGGGAGAAAGTCATCATATTTTGAGATAAAGGCCTCCATCTCTGGTCTTCTGATTTGAGGGCTTTGACCTTTGACTTTGACCGTTGACTTTGACCTTTTCAGCACTTTTCCATAGCAGCTTCTAGTCTTCATAATAAGCATGATTAAGGCTCGTAATAGAGCTAAGATGTAGCTTTTATGATAAGTGGTCTGAAATACTACTTAACCTGAAAAATATAATAAAAGTTATGTGTTGTCTTTTCGTTAAGCGTAAGAAAGACTATAATGCAGCAATATACGGGTAATAAAACGCACATTTGGGAGCTGAGCACCTTTTTATTTATTTATTTATTTTTAGTTGATTTTCTCATTCAAAATATATCTCTATCTATATAAAGGTTTTGACAAGAAGAAAAAATTATACGTTAATCCAGTATCATTTTGGTTACTCCTCGCATATAACTTTCATTTTTATATCCTCTGGTTTCGAAAATTATGGAGAGATATTTTTAAGAAACTCGTACTCAAAAGCAGTGATTCTAGATGTTACTTACTTTAAAACAAATCATAATAGATAATCTTAGGCAACTTTTGTGTCAGCTCTGTGGCGAACCCAATCTAGACACACAGAGCATCAGCTATGCGAGTTGGGGGATTTACTACCAAAGACATGGAATGTCCTGACCCGGGCGAATACCTCGGTGATATAGGCGACCCTTAATAAGCAAAGATGATCTCAAACTGCCCCTAGATTGCGTTGTTCTAGGGGTTGGTCTGTGTAAAATCCATTGCCCGTTTTGAAAAATCACTTAACTATTAATGTATCGAGAATCTATCATTAACAACACAAAGAAAACAAACATTTTTATTAAAGAAAGAAAGAAACATTTGTTTTTGGCTTTTTGGTTTTTATGTTCCGAAATTACTATGATAGAAAAATATAAACTATAAAATTGCTAGGAAAAATCACTATAACGAAAGTGATCTTCCCAATAGAAGGTGCTAGAAATTAAGTGATTCTAATTGAAAACCATCCCATGCTTTGGCCTCCCTAGAACTTCAAACTCTTATTTTGTAGGTAGGCAAATCTAGTGAAGAGGACTAGCTCAATTTCTAGATAATCTAGTCTCTTATCTCCTACTCTCTAGTTAGCCCTAGTTAAAGCCATTCTAACCAGAGAGAAAGATGAAGCTCGAAACAATTAGAAATCACCCATAAAAGGAAAAAGTTTTCGAAATCAAAGGCTCCAGCTTCTAACCATCCCACTCAATCCTCTTATTGTTTCTAATTAGAAAGACGAAGACAAGACATGCTAAACAACCATGAGAGGCAACCGTAAGACACCTTCACTCAATCCCCATTGCCCTCTATTTTGTTTCACATC
Organism: Coptis chinensis; assembly: GCF_015680905.1. Taxonomy (NCBI): domain Eukaryota; kingdom Viridiplantae; phylum Streptophyta; class Magnoliopsida; order Ranunculales; family Ranunculaceae; genus Coptis; species Coptis chinensis. Next base: position 50,915,593 of record NC_141457.1, read on the forward strand.
TTTTCTTTATAGAGGAAAGACTACTCAGCGTCAAAGGTGAAGATTTGAAAGAAAAATGCTTATGTAGACAGAAAGCATGGAAATTAAAATAAAGATAGGAATTGTAAATGACAGGAATAGAAAAACTATTCTAAAAATAAGTGTAAAATAAAGAAAAGAAAATTTGTATACTCCCTCCACAGCTTCACACTTACTCCAACGATGAGTAAAAAGTGTTTTACAAAGAATATGCGATATATACTGTGGACTAGGGCTCCGGCACTTACAACCACACCTTACAAGTGGAGAGGTCCGGTTACCTTATTGATGTATCCCCTTTAAAGGAAAAGATGGAATGGAAAAGGAATACATCGGAAGAGAGGAGTCAATCCTCGTAGATGGGATGATTAAGAAAGAGTTTTTAGTGCTTCAACTTCGTTCACGTCAGTTATTGCTTCAAAGGATGTGTTTGTTGGTTTAGGATTAGGAATAGCTTGACCTAGAAACACACCTTTCTGGGTTTTATCTTGAGCTAATAAGTTCAGAGATTGTTGCATGGATGCTAGGATTTGGGTTTGTTATTGCATAACATATAGCATTATCCCCAGCAGCGGCGCCATTTGAAGCTTTAGATACTTGTGGTAACTTCAAAAGAATTTGTTTTTAGAATTGTGGTTCATCCTAAATTGTTTAGAGTTTGAGTGAGAGAGATGAGAAGAAGAAAGGTAGACTCTTGTATGGATTAGAATGGTTCTAAGCTAATGAAAACTTGAAAGCTTTGGTTGTTGGTATTGAAATGACTTGAAAACATGGAATGAAAGATTGATTAAAACTTAAAATAAGAACAAGTAACTGAGATTGAAGATTAAAACAAGAACAAGTAAATAACAGGTTTGATTTAAAGAAGAACAAGTAAATAATAAGCTGATTGAAAGGAAATAAAACAACAAGAAAGTAAAAACATGAATTGAAAAACTAGCTAGACAAGAAATTAAACAAACCAAATGGTTTTGATCCTAAGAGAATGGATGATTTCTCTCTCCCTTACTTTTAGGTTCTATACCCCTACTTTTGCCATTTACAGATTTGCCATTCTTCATTACAAATTAGACACCTCACACTTCACTTTTGCTTTTGCTTTTTGGTTTCTTCTTGACCAAGGTAAGTTTAGGGAGAAAGTCACCATATGTTGAGATAATGACTCTCTGGTCTTCTGATTTGAGGGTTTTGACCTTTGACCTTGACCTTTGACTTTGACTATTGACTTTGACTTTTTCAGCGCTTTTCCATAGCAGCTTCTGGTCTTCATAATAAGCGTGATTAAGGCTTCTTTTGGTGCTAAAACATAGCTTTTATGATAAGTGGTCTGAAATACTCCTTAACCAAAAAAAGGCAGTAAAAGCTATGAGTTGTCTTTTCATTAAGTGTAAGAGGGACTGTAATGCAGCAATATACGGGTAATAAAATGCATATTTGGGAGCTGATCACCACCCCCAAATAGCATCTTGCTTGTCCACAAGAAAGGATGAGAGAAGAAACTAAGATCACAAATGAGTGATTTATTATAAGTTCTACTAATCTCGTTTTGCAGAGTGCGATTGCATTGACTATATGCAACAAGGCCTTAAACCACTAGGAATTCCCTAGTGGATGAGCTTTAAGTATCATGAGAGTTTTCTAGTGAAGGTACTCACAAACTTATCTATTTAGTACAAAGGGTCTTGTTACCTTATTTATTCTCAAAAGTTTATACATCTCATTAGCGGTGAATACGGACAAGCTCCTTTCAACTTAGAATAACATATATACAGTAATTTAATCATCAAAAGATAAATTTACTACTAAAAATATGATTTTTTGCCGCGGCCAGTTGTGGTGGTGAAAAGTCCAAAATTCGTGGCAACATGTGTTTTGCCACGAAATAACTTTTTGCCTCGCTCAAGGCACAAAAAGGTGTGGAAAGAAGTTTGTTGCCATGACTTTTGCCACCGCTGCTAGACAATGAACATTTAGCCACGGTCATGTCGTGGTAAGACATTGTTTTTTTATTTGAATTAGTTTAATTGTCAAAATAAATGAATTTCTTTTTGTCACGGGTACGGTGGTTACCAAAAGTATTTATTGCCACGGTTGTGGCAATAAATGTTTCTCCAGACATTACTTTTGATTCTTTTTTTGCAGCAAATGGCCGCGGCAAAAAGTGTGTGTATATATATATATAATTTGTGTACTAAAACCATATAAAGCTATGAATGAGAATCTAAACTAAAATTTCATTTCACATGGAAGCTACATAAACCAATTCCAATCACTATCAAAATAAGAGAAACAACAATCCATCTTTGGAGTATTTCGGTATCACGCAAACAAAAGTATCAAAATATCTACACAAAAAATCTTTGTGATAGAAGTTCAAAATCCAGTAGTACGCATGCATAGCAGTACCATATTCCACCCATCAGTGCCAAAATCACAAAAACCATGAAGTTCGGAATCGATCATGCATGTACAAGAAGCCATCGATGTGCATTTATTTTCTACATAAACAAACAACAATTAACACAAGTTTATAATTTGCAAGAACTCATGTCATAGTAGTATCATGAAATGATTTTAAAAGTTCATAATACACATAAGAACAATAGACCAAAAAGTCTAATAGGCATGAGTCATCTACTATTGCTAAAGATTCAAATGATGATCACATATTCATGTCACACTTGAAGGCTGAATGCATTTTAGGAATCCTACTATTTCTAGATATCCCAAGACCATTGACAAATCAAGGTTTCAGTTTAGGAAGCCTAAGAGAGCTTTTTGTTAGTCTTTTTTTCCTAAGTTTGACACCACAAGTGTTTAATGAAATATAAACTTCACATGACAAGGCAATGTTATGGTGTTGACAGTCACGTACATGACAAATTAGCCTTAGGTAAATTCTGGGTTATAACAATTACCTTGAGCGTGTTCCATAGCCATAACTTATGATCTCCACCTTGATGCTCCCAATGCTTAGTCCAATGAAATCAATGCGATGACACCATCAATATTCCCATAGATTTTCCACCAATCTCTAGTCAACTCACATTTTGGGCATGCGCTAACTCTACTCAATCCTAGGATACAATTAAGATGTTCACAAAATTTAAATTGACATCCAAAAAATAAAATATGAATTAATGTAAAGGTGCAACATATAAAATGCCTTGAAGACCCACTCGACAAACCTTTTTTTTTTTTTTTCTAAAAGGTAATTGATTAAAAGAATAAAAGGTTACAAGGAACAAGAATAAGAAGTGTTCAGAACTGTATAGTATAGGTATCATCAGTTGTGTACCCACCTATTACATCCTACATTTATCTTATGAAACTAAAGTAAGTAGTAAAGTGGTTCTCTATATCTTTCACAAAAGGGGGTTTGTTGTCCCACCATTTACTTTCACCATTTTGCAATGCTGCTCCATGTCGCGCACAGCTATCCGCACCTGTGTTTGTCTCCCTCCATGTAGCTGTAACATTGATCCATGATGCTTTCTCCTTGAGTTTCTTCCATTTTGTTTAAACCCTCCAATGCACTGTGTCTTCCTGAAACCCACTTTGCATAGCGAAAGGCATTCCTCAAATAATAGGAGTTCCACCTGCCCTTGCTCTGAACAGTCACTAATGTAAACAAATAGATTACTTTTTCATCAAAGCACCTACAAACAAATACACTACATAAGAATTTCATTCACCACTGGCTCGGAAACATTTTTCCAAGCTTCTCCATTTCTGAATTTTGGTATCCTACCTAATAACATCATTCATATATTAAACACTAAAATCGAATAATTAACACATAAGGGTGCACTACTGAAAACATCAAGGTTTAAGTATCCAGTAGGCTACTTGCCATCCAAACTATGCAACTTCCATCAAATTGTCGACCATTTAAGCTATATCTTGCATCATTAGCATCGTGCGGATCACTAAATTCCTGTACATAAAAGGTAAGAACAAGGAGAAACATATGAGAAGAAGCTTATAGCTGTGTATTGTTCTGCTTAAAGATGCTTGAAACACAACTATGTGAGAGAGAGCAAAAACACTTAAAATAAAAGCGAAATCGTGCTTCAGATCCACATCGCGTACTCTGTGGAAAAGGTTGCCAGAAACAGTAAGGCCATCATGACTTAAGTACCAAAAGGCTTTTGATACTTAGCCCTTCACAGAAGAACTAAACACCAAGGCCACCAGTAGCAGCAGCAACGACACCAATATCAACAATACCCAATAGCAGCAAGCATCAGCAGGTCCATGGCACCAGCGACAACAACAACACAAAGCAGTAGCAAGCACCAGGTGATAAGTGCTCAAAAAGTGCTATTTAACCCTCAATTATGCCTCTTGTTTAGCCATCTTAGTGGACTAATAGTGTTTGTAAGTTATGTTTTATGATTCTACAGGTGAAAGAGAGATTTTTGAGGAATATTAGAGAAAAAGGGGTAAAACGGAGCAATTCGGAGCATTAAGGATCACATGGGAAGCCCGTGGACAATCATGGAGAAGGCCAAGGAATTTGAGCTATTAAAGATACGACTTGGACCTATTTTAAAGCCTATTTGGAAGCCCAAGGCTAAAGGATTCGTTGCTTGGACCAAAGCCCGCAAAAGAGGATAGAAGGATAGAGCGGAAGAGACAAAATAGGCTTACGCGTCTTGGACGAATGGATCGAGCGTCCAGACGCATTGATCGCATCTGAGACGCATGGATCGACACTGTAGCTAATTTCTTCTCAGGTTTGGAGACGAAGTTGGACTTTGAAAGAAGTCTATTTGTATTAGAAAACAAATGACAGTTTGGAATGCTTCTAGAGCTCATTGTAATCTCTATAAATAGAGGACCTAAGTGCCTCATGTAATTTGCCAATTCACTTATACTCTTGTCTCCAGAACATGAGGCAGAGAGAGATTAATAATAAAAGATCGGTTTTAACTAGCTGAGTTTTAATAAATTAGCCTTTCTAGTCTTATGTTCTTCGACTCTTCTTCTTTTCGTTCTTCGTGTTCTTCTTTATGGAAGGCTAATCTTCTCCTTCAAGGGAGGAGATGAAGCCAGTGCTTAAGGTTTAATGATTCTTCTAGTTCATGGTGTTCTTCAATCAGGTTAGTTCTTTATGCTTTTAGTTATTAGTTCCATTGCCCAGACCAGGGGATGGAAGTTTAGTTTAAGGTTTTTTTATTGCAACCGAATATCATGCTAGTTTATGGTTTTATTTATTGCAATTGAATATTTGCTAGTGACATGCTTTTATTTATTGCAATTAAATATAATGCTAGAATAGGGTTTTATTTATTGTAATTGAATATTATTCTATTATTCTCTACTTTTCTTTTAGTTGTGTAGTGTTTTAGAGTAAGGGAAGTACTCCTTGTGTTTGCCTTAGATGGTGATTCATTGAATAGGGGCCCAAGCTCACATAAAAGGAAAGAAGATATTAGTAACATGAACATAGGAATAAACTTAAGTAGAGTTATTTGTTAATGATGTTTTGTCCAAGAGGGCATCGACACTCGCTCGATTGCCTAATTGTAGTCTACTTGTGAGAACAACCATGAAGCAGAAGGTCATAGATCAAAAGTATTGGTGGATTCTAATCTCTTGAATTCCCTTTCTTATAAATTTCCAATAGTTTAGTTTAGTTTAGCATTAGAATCTACAATATCTATAATAATAGTTTTTAATCCCTCAAACCCCCTTTCCAGTCATGTCCTACATATAAACATACACTTAAAATTGGAACGATACCCTACTCATCCTTTACTTATTGAGGGATTATTAGGTTTTGATACGCTTCTATTTGTTTAACGACCATCATCTATCTACATCATCCATATACCATCTCATCTCCTACACAAAAAGAGAAAAGATCAAATGGCATCGCTGTCGGGGATATAATTAATTGTAGCCCTGGAAGAAGGTCAAATGGTGCCGCTGTCGTTTTAAGTTGTTTATGTTTAACGTTTTCTTTCAAGATTAGAAGTGTGGATCTTTAGGTAATTTTAGCCGCATCATCCATCCTCTTGAGAAAGAGAGAAGCTTGAAGGACATCTCGAAGACAAGATCTACCATCTAGGTTAGTCGAATCTTCATTTTTTTTTTCATTCTTAGTATAGTTGCATAGTAGTTTAGTTTTATTGCTTTCTTAGTATAGTTGCATCATAGTTTAGTTTTATTGTTTTCTAGTATAATTGCATTTAGGGCCTTTTCAACAATTGAAGTTGTAAGCCAACACAGTGAAATATCAAAAACTCTAGTGTTTCTTGTTGGAATCTTGACAAACGGACTATCGTCTGGGGGCCATAGTACTTAAGCAATCCAAGTGATTCACCATAACCCTAGAAGAGACAACTTTAGACAACGGGCGAGATACTAGCTGCAAAGCCCAACCCAGTTGAAGGAAAGTAGTTTTGCATATTAGTATAATTTAGAATAGTTGCATATTAGTTTAATTGCATTCAAGCATAGTAGGATAGTTTTTCATCATCTTAGCATAACAAAAATACTAGACAAGATTGATACAATGGGCACACGCAATAATGGAGGTGTTATGGACACCAATAATCCTGAAGCTATCCTACCCATGCAAGCACAGTAGAGGAAGAAAATAAGCAATTTCTATTCGCCAATTATTGGAGAACCACCCAGCAGTATTGTTTTTCCAGAGACAGAAGCTAACCAGTTTGAACTTAGACCATCAGTAATCTCTATGCTTCCAAAGTTCAATGGTTTAGACAATGTTCAGCCATATGTTCACATGAACAAATTTCTATCAGTTCTCATAACTTTCAAGAACCAGAATATCAAAGATGAGAGTATCAAGTAATCATGACCATAAAAGTTATTGTAGTCATGGGGACTTTTTTATGGGCGATAGGGAGTGACATAACTTAAGTCATTCATATGATCTTGTGCTCCGCTTTTTGCCACTTTTAGTTTGGTATATAAGCTTATCTCCTCTTCTTCTTTTTTCTTTCCAATTCGGGTAAAATCCATCGTTGTTTACAGTGAATGTTCTGAATTGGAGAGGCTCTTTCCTTCCAGTCTTGGGTAAAATCCTCTGCATCTTAACTGTGAGAGTTCTTAGGTCTGGATCATTAGGCTTGTATCGTTCCCTCCAAGTTCTTATCTTCAATGGAGTCGGCATCCACTCCTCCTCAACCATCCACTCCTCGTCAACCATTCTACTGGAGCTCTTTTTTTCAAAACGACAAATCATCTTTGGCATCTTCTAATTCTGTTTTAGAACCTTGCACTCCAGCTTTTGAAGAGGGGGCAGCAGTGGTACCCCAAGACATTATTGATGTGGGTATTGCTGAATGGGAAGATGTGTTAATTGGATTCTTCTTGGATAAAAGGATAAGTTTTCCCTTTGTAAAGAATGCTTTAGAGAAAGCCTGGAAGTTAAAAGGTTCCATGGATATTACTACAGATAGGGACTTGTTTTTTATAAGTTTCTCTGCTTTTGAAGATAAGCAAGCTGTCCTTTAAGGTGGTCCTATATTTATCGCTGGAAAGATCTTTGTTGTTATGCCATGGTCACCGGAGGTAGAAAACCAAAGGAACAACGTTTCAACAGTGGCAATCTGGGCAAAACTCTCAAAAGTTCCGAAAGAACTATGGACAGAGAAAGGACTATCTTTCCTAGCTAGTCTCATTGGGGGTCCTCTCTGTATAGATGGAGCAACGTCAATGAAGAGAAGGCTCGACTTTGTGAAAGTCTGTGTTACAATTCCTTTGGACTTTGATTTTCTAACCTCGATAAAATTGAAGATACGTGGCAAACATGTTTTTGTCAACGTGGAGTACCCTTGGAAATCCCCGTCGTGTTCTAGATGTTGTAGGTTTGGACACCCAACAACTAGATGCCCAGCAGCTCCTACTCAAGTGTGGGTTCCCAGAACAAGTCTGATCCGAGAACAAAATCCCTCTGCTGATGCTCCAGCTACTCATCTAAGCTCGCAAAATGTTGCAACTCTGAACTATAGTGTCCCAATTGGGTCTGACGATATATCTACAATCAATGATGCAGTAGTCACTAGGGAATCTCCTAGTACTGCAAGGACTTCAACACGACCTCCTACCTCCCTCATGGATGTAGTAGTCTCTATGGAATCTACTAGTACTGCTAATTCCTCTGCTGCAGCTACAGCCGATTGTCCAAGCGCGCAAGTTGCCATAAATCAGTTTTATACAGCCCCAGTTGGTCCTAAAGAAATGTCTTCTACTAATGGTGTAGTAGTTACTAGGGACTCTTCTAGTTCTGCTAGGATGTCAGCTCGATCTCCTACCTATCTAGTGGGAGCAGTAGTATCTAGGGAATCTCCTAGCACTGCTATGGCGACAGTGGGCTCTCCTTTCTCTCCTCCTCTATCACGGCCAAGCCAGTCTCTTACTCGGTATAACAAGGACAGTGCTAGTTCACTGGGCCCTCTACTGGCCACTCCTAATATTCCTCGACTTCTTATAACAACCTCTGATGGCTCTTCATTGAACAATCTGCCTGGATATTCTCCCTTTTCTTTGAGAAATTCAGGTAGCCCTACCTTATCTCGAGTCTTAGCAATGCCCAGTGGAAACTCCTGAGGAAAAGAAGTGGTTGTCTATTTAACACATGAACAGCCACAGTCAGTCCTGGAACAGGAGGAAGGTACCGTATCGGCTAAGGATCTTTTCTAATTTAATATTGATAATAATGCATACGCAGCCTTAGTCATAGAGGAGGATGGTATAGATGACGACATCTCGGAGATGCATGATGAACCTTTTGATGATCATATTATGGACTCTCCGCAAGTCACAAGATTGAATATGCCGTCTCAAGTCGTTACTAGAGGCCAGCTACAACAACAACAACTGCAGAACTCAGGAAAAAGAGGTAGAGGCAGGGCCAAAGGCTCGGGTAACAAGGGAAAAAACAAAAGATGATCCCATGAAGATTTGCACTCATAATGTTAGGGGTTTAAATGATGGGAATAAAGCGAAGGCTCTAAATGCTTTCAGAATCAAGAATAAACTAGCTTGTTTTTGCCTTTTGGAAACGAAAGTTCGGCAAGCAAATTTTTTGAGTATCAACAATGTCTGCTGCCCGTCTTGGAAGTTTGAACATAATTACTCCAGTGCAGTTGCTGGATGCATTTGGTTCTCATGGGACCCTTCAATTCTTAGGGTTCAAAAGATTTTGGAGAGCGATCAATTCATACATGCTCAGGTCACCATCCTTGCTTCAGCGCAGATGTTTCATTTTATAGTAGTCTATGCAAGTAATAAAAGAGCGAATAGGTTGATTCTCTAGCAAGATCTCATCAGTCTTAACACATCCTTCTCGGGTCCTTAGTGTGTGGCTGGTGATTTTAACAATGTCCTCTATTCTCATGAGAAGATTGGTACTGACTTGGTGCACCCTAGGGAAACTACTCCCTTTGCAAATTGCCTCAACACCGTAAGTCTCTATGATCATAAATCCAGTGGAGGGTTCTTTACTTGGACTAACAATGGTTCTGGTTCTATGCGGAAATGGTCTAAGATAGACAGGTGTCTTATCAATTCCTTGTGGGCTACCCATTTTTCAACTTCTGGAGTGGAAGTTTTATCGCAAGGTCTTTCTAACCATACGCCTATAGTTATCTCGATCTCCAACTCTCATTCATGCAGGGCACCTTTCAGGTTCTGTAATTACTGGGTTGTGAATCCTTCCTTCGAGGACACTCTTATAAAGTGCTGGTCTATCACTAGACAAGGTAATCAATCGTTCATGCTTTGTAAGAAATTAAAGATGTTCAAGGAAGTCCTTAAAGGCTGGCCTAGATTTAGTTCCACGGATCTTCAAAATCAAGTGGTAGCTGCCAAGGCCAATCTAGAAGACATCCAAATGCATATGCAGAAGCGTCCTTTTGATTCTCATCTTTCTAATCTAGAAAGAAGCCGTAGATCTGAGCTTTGCGATCTTATGCTTATGGAGGAGTATGACCTCATGCAGAGGACCAACACTGACTGGTTATCTTTTGGTGACAAAGGTAACGCTTTCTTCCACAATGATGTAAAGGAAAAGAAGACAAGGAACAACATTTGGTCTATTTTGGATACTCAAGGAAATCAGCAGGAGGCCAGGCTAAGGTTGCTCAGGCTTTCATATCCTTTTATAGAAATCTGTTGGGTACTTCTTCTTTACCCTCTTGTAACCCTCAGTTTCTGGAGCAGCGTAATCTTCAGGAGTTGCCACCTGAGAGTGCAACTAGATTGAACAAGGATTTCGATATCTTGGAAATCAAGGAGGCACTTTTCTCTATGAATGATAACAAAACGCCTAGGCTTGATGGTTTCAATGCTTTCTTCTTTAAGAAAGCCTGGGATATAGTTGGTGAAGACTTCTCTCTTGCAATTCAGCATATGTTCAATCGGAAGTCCATATCAAGGGGTATAAACTCTACTCTTCTTTGCTTGATTCCAAAAAATCTTGCACCTTCAAAGGTTGATGAATTCAGGCCCATTGCTTGCTGTAACACTATATTCAAATGTGTGGCCAAGCTTCTAACAAGCAGGATGAAGGAATATATGCCACTCTTAATCTCTTCGGCTCAGTCTACCTTTGTACCAGGCAGGAACATCCAAGATAATATTATACTTGCGCATGAGCTTATACGAGGTTACACCAGGAAATATGGAACCAGGAATTGTGCAGTCAAGATAGACATAAAGAAGGCTTTTAATTCAGTCAATTGGGAAGCTATGGGTATGATTTTGCAGAGATTTAGGTTTCCTCCTCTCTTTATAGAATGGCTAACGATGTGCTTCACCACCCCTTCTTATTCCATTAACATCAATGGAACATCTGAAGGATTCTTTGGAGGTGAACAAGGACTTCAGCAGGGCAACCCAATTTCCCCGTATCTATTTTTCTTGGTGATGGAGGTGCTCTCTGGCCTTCTAAATCAAGCTCTCAATGCTGGACACATTCATCCGCATTCTAAATGCCGGAGGTTGAGTATCTCTCAGTTATTTTTTGCGGAGGATGCTATGCTTTTTTGCAAAGGAGATATGGCTTCTATTCTTGCAATAAAGGAAATTCTACTACAATTTTCGCTCTTCACAGGGTTGAATATTAACTCAGGAAAATCATCTCTGTTGGTTGGTTGTATGTCTCATGAAGCAGGATTGGACTTGGCTAATGCTTTGGGTATACCCCTTATATCTCCGCCTCTTATATATCTTGGACTACCTCTTACTTCTTCAAGGCTAGGTATACGAGATTCTCTACCTTTGGTAGAGAGATTGACTTCACGTATCTCTAATTGGAAGAATATATCCTTGTCAAGGGGCGGTAGACTTGAACTTATCCAGTCAGTTCTCTCATCCTTTCAAGTCTACTGGTCAAAAACCTTTGTTTTACCAAAGAAAGTTCTGGACAATGTATCTAAGATTTGCAACCATTTTTTATGGTCTGGTCCCAATATGACAAGGAAGATGCATCATGCCATCCATGAAGTAATGAGGTATGCTAAGGAGCAAGGTGGACTGGGTATGATAGATGCTAGAACTTGGAACAAGGCGGCTTACTGCGGCCTGATTTTTAGATTAGTTTGAGAAGGATGGATCATCGTGGTCAAACCGACATGGAGCCAACAGATAAAGCAGTCCTACTTTTGGACTATGAAAACACTGGCAAGCTGCTCTTGGGTATGGAGGGGGATACTGAAGCATCGAAATATTGCTCAGAAATATGTTAGATATGTTATAGCAGACGGGACTAACACCTCCTTCTGGCATGACCCATGGTGCTCAAGTAAACCGCTTTGGGAATCAACAGTTGCTAGAAACTCATTTGCGCTACCAAAGGATGCAAAGATGAGTGATATTTTGAATCAAGGTAACTGGTCCTCCCTGGTGACATCTATCTCGGACAGTTCCTTGAAAAATCTCATCTTGGGTACAAAGTGAATTGTTATCTAGACAAAGACGAAGTTATTTGGTCACCGAGTAGTTCGGGAGAATTCTCAGTAAAATTAGCGTATGCAGTTCTGCGAAAAGAGAGACCAAAGGTAAAATGGTACAGAGTGGTCTGGGGAAAGCTCTCTATCCCAAAATTATCGTTTACATTGTGGAAATTGCTCTCAAATTGTCTTCCCACTCAAGATCGCTTGATACAGAAGAAGACCTTGCAATTCTCTCAATATAGTCTCTGCGGTATATCTTCGGAGCACTCAAAGCATTTATTCTTCGACTGTCACTACTCTAAATAGGTCTGGGCCTCTGTGAAAAACAATCTTGGACTAGGGGAGCTAGTCAAAGACTCCTCTTCTGAATGGTATAGTATTTTCAGGTTATGTCGGCAAAACACCACCTGTGTCGATATCATTAAATCTTTTATTGGAGCCACTGTCCAGGAACTCTGGTGCGAAAGAAATAGACGGAAGAAGAAGAACATCTTGTTGACGACCCAACAGCTAACCTCAAAGATTATGGCCACAATAAAGCTGTAAATTCAGAAAAATCTGTTAGAGGTCAAAGACTCTTACTCGCTTCGAGCTCTTTCTGATAGGTTGGGACTGCAAATGAACTTCAAACCTCAGGAATTTCTTTGGTGTAGGTGGAAGTCAGCGGAACAGGGAGCTTACATGCTCAATACTGATGGTTCGGTCCAGCAAAATGGAAGTGGGTATGGAGGGACTATACGAGATGGCTTGGGGAATGTTGTTCGCACTTATGCAGGTTGCTCGACAAGGAACTTAGTCATATATCAGGAAATTCAAGCCATTGCAGTTGGGCTTAAGCAAGCCCAAAAGATGGGTATAGAAAATATGGAAGTCAACTCGGACTCTCTGGGAGCCATAAACATTTTGAAAGGGAGTGAGCGCTGCCCATGGTATTGTTCTAATATGGCTGCCTGTATTAGAAGTATTACTCGCACATTTGTTAAATTCTCTTTTAGTCATATCTTTTGAGAAGGAAATTGGGCAGCTGACTACCTTTCAAAAATGTATAGATCGCCAAAAGAAGGTGTTGTTTTATTTTCTCTTCCTCTAGATGAAAAGTTACACCATATCATAGAGGAAGATAGAATAGGCACTATGTATCCCCGTTTTTCTTCTAATACAGGTTGAGGTCAGCCATAACCTCTAGATTATTAAAAAAAAAAGTTGATTCTTTTTCCGCTCTCACTCAAAGGTAAAGCCTCTGAATGGTTAACTGCACAGCCGATCAATTCAATAGATAACTGGGAGAAGTTGAGAACAAAGTTTATGAACAAGTTCTACCCACCCCAGAAGATAGATGCCATGCAACAAGCCATCAACAATTTCAAAGGGAAGGTGACTGAAGAATATCATCAAAGCTGGGAGAAATTAAATAATCTGCTAGTCTCATGTCCACATCATGGATACGACAAGAGCACACTGGCTCATTTTTTCTATCGAGGACTTTCGATGATGAACAAGCAGATGATATAGTCAATGCACAAAAGCAAGTTTACATGAATGGATGGAGAGGAAGCTTACAACTTTCTCGAGAATTTAGCTGAAGAAACATAATAATGGACTACTAGCAATGAGGATGTAGCTAGAATGGAGGGGAGCCAAAGCAATTTGGTTACCAAGCACATGAACAATCAGATCAAGAACTGAAGTCTATATTGGCCAGCCTAGCCACCAGCATTGAAACTTTGAGTAAGAAATTTAACCAGTTCTCTATGAATCCCTCCAAGATCAACAAATCTCAAGATAAATCTCTCCCAGTCATGCAAGTTAGACAATACTATGAAGTTTGTTCAGACACTTCCCATGCAACTCTAGAATGTCTTGGTTACTGTCAACATGCATCAGTTGGAGAGTACAAAGTGAACTCATTTCAGAGGCCCATCCAAGGTGGTAATAACTTTCAAGGCAATTATTGGAGACAGAACGCTGGACCCTTAGGCTCTCAAGATCAAAGTTATATTCCACAGACAAGTCAAGCTTCACAGTTGGTCCCTCAACAACAATTATACTCTCAACAAAATTCCAATACAAGTGGAGAGTTAGTGCCTGATCCTAGGGGAAATTATGCCACACCTGCCAACCTGGAGAATACAATTACTTTGTTATCACAGAAAAATTAGAAGTTTGAAAATGTTCTAGAGCTTATTGCACAGTCTCAGCTTAATCTCCAGCAATCTCAGGCAAGTCAATGTTCTAGAATGGAGTCTCTAGAGGCTAAGGTCGACCAACTTACTACTGCTTTGTCTGTAAAGACACAAGCCATTAAACCTAGCTTATTAGAACTAATATCGAGGAGTGAAGATATATACCACATTGGGATAACTTCTAGTACTAATCACTTCCATGATCAGGTCAGCTCAGTTACTACACTCAGATCAGGATTGAAGATAGGCAACAAGGTTGACGTACCCTCTCATGATGACATTGCTACAGAGCAATCGGTCAAGATTTCAAATGAAGCTCGAAAGGAAGTGAGGGAAATCCTTTCCACTCTTAATTGTCAAGATGAACAAGGCAAAATATGCAAGAATGCCGAAGAGAAAGAAAAGCAGTCACATGCTGATGTGTTTTGTACCAAAGGCACCTTTTCCTATGTTTTTTGCTCAAAGCAAAAAGGACAAGCAATTTTTAGAGATGAAGGAGGCATTTGAGAAAGATAACATCAATATCCTCTTTCTCAAAGCGATCAAGCAGTTGCCATCATATGCCAAATTCTTGAAGGATGCATGCAATATAAAGAAATGTACTCATGTTCCAAAGTGAACGTTTCTAGCTGGACAAACAACATCTATTATCCAACAGCAAGCTCCGGTGAAGCTCAAAGATCCAGGAAGTCCTACAATATTATGCAAGATAGGAGAAAAATTCACGGGTAATGCTCTTTTAGACCATGGTGCTAGTGTTAATTTCTTGCCATATCATGTGTACCAAGCATTGGGCCTGGAGAACCTAAAGCCTACACAAGTCAAATTGAAGTTAGCTGACCGCTCTACCAAGATTCCCAGAGGCATAGTTGAGGATGTTCTTGTTCAAGTAGCCGATTTCTACTATCTAGTGGATTTCATTATGATAGCACCCAGGAAGCCTTTGATAAAATACCAATTATTCTAGGCCGACCTTTCCTCGCTACCGTAAAAGCTTTGATAAATTGTCACAACGGTGAAATGAAGATCAACTTTGGTAAGATGTCCATGGACATAAATATCTTTCACCTGTTGCATAAGGATTGTGATGACGCTGAAGGTGGAGAGGTGTACTTCCTTGATAGCATGATACAAGAATCCTTCCTATTCAAAGATACAATTGAGAGTGCTCAATCTACAGAAAACTATGATGAACCTGAGAAACCCACCACAGAGGCGTTGCTAGCCATGTTCTTGGAATCTTTATAGAAAATTCAGGATTTAAGTGAGCATAATGGAAAATTGACAGAGAGAGTATCATACCTTGAGAAGATGAACTCTATATTTTAGGATGAACAACAGACTTCTGCCCAGAAAAATCAGTTAATAGAGAATCAGCTTAAAGAAGTTTTGGAAAAACAACAGAATCTAGAAACTGAAATGAGTCTTCTGAAGAAGAAAGTGGACAATAATGATAAGAAGCATTGCACTGTTGAAGCCTGTTCTACACCATCATTGTCTAAACAAGAGAAGTATGTGAACCAGTCCACCGCCCACCCTGAGCACAGTCAGCCAGACATCCATTATCATCACTGTGGTGGTAAAGGCCACATCAGATACTATTTTCTTATTAGAAAGAAAGATTTTCATCAATCTTCTACACAGAGGAACCACAAGGCCTATCACAGAATCATCACACCTGAAATAGTTCAAGGTAAAAAAGCAACTTCACCAGCAATCTTTCCAGCATATCAAGGAGTATTTTTGACAACCCACAAGGTGAGACCTCCTCGTCCTCCAAACATTCGATAGATTTGGGTAAGAAAATATGATCTCCTCACTCCAAATTGATAAAGCATGATATATAATCTTAGGGATCTGACTTAAAAAGACCTAAAAAAATAATAATAAATCTTGGTAAAAGGAAATATTCTTATTTTTGGGATTAATTTTGATATTCGGCATCAATGGTAACATCTTCCCTTTTTCTCATTCATTTCATTTACTTAATTTCTAAACATTGAGGATAATGCATATGTTAAGTTGGGGGAGGGTGTACTTGAGAAATGAATTTCAAAAATTAGTTTTCAAAAACAAAAATATTTTTGTTTCTATATCAGTAGCATGAGAAAAATGAATTTGAATGATGAGTCTGGGATATATATTCTATACTGCTTAGTGTTGAGTTTGATAGATAGTTGATATTATTGATTTCATTACCGCTTAGATTATTTATTATGCTCGGACATAGTTCTTGTTGATAGAATTCTTTATCAAGGCACCATCATAATAATTGGTCAGTTTTGTGTACTTTTGCTAGAAGAGAGATTTAAACCCCTAGTAAATTGGAAGTAGAATTTTTAGACTTAGCCCGTGAGACTTGAGCTTTATACCCATTCTTTGGAGACTTCTTACAAAAAATCTGAGTCTTAGTGACTTAATATCTTTCAGTTCTTTATGTCGTTATAATATAGTCTCATTATTGGTTGATTTGGTTAATCACGAAGTGACATCAACTGGGGAGATAGCCATTAGGTCTTGTAGTCTATTCAAAATAGAGTATCATACCGATAAGTCAAGTAGTGAACCCATTTAGCCTTTATCCCACCTAGTAGGACCATCATGTTAAACCCTTTTGAGCCTTACAATAAGCCATTTTCTTTCATAAAACCCTTTACCCTTTACCCATCTCCAGACAAGGAGTATAGCCAAAATATTTATCAACCATACCCATATGTTTCTGAGAATACGAGGGGCACAAAGAGGAACAAATAGCACAAAAGGAAAATTACAAGGAAATACCAGAGAGATACAATGAAGACCATCATTATGTTCTAAGTGAAAGAAGCTAGTGGAAAACAAGCATATCCAGTACTAATCAAGGATATGCCACAGAGCTAAAAAAAAAAAAAAAAAAAAAAAAAAAAAAAAAAAAAAATGGATGGAAAAGCTATGACAAAGGAAGAATTTTCTCTGCAATACAGAATTTGAAGAAATCTTCCAAATAATGAAGCAAAACCCTTAGTGTTTTTCAGAAACAACCTTTGAATCCTTTTTACATTTCCTTCATAAATCAATACCTAAGCCAAGTTACAACCCATGACTTATCATTATAGTATGGTACGAAGTCTAGAATAAGTGAGAGGATGATAAAGTGAAGGACCCGACACTTCATATGTGATTGACATTCTTTCCATGAGACTAATTTCATCCAGAAGTCCATTTTTCAAGGTAGTATGTGGGATGTTCGTATTCATTATTCTTTTCCCCACATACATGAGGTAAAATAGTAGACCATCTTCTGAGAGATTCTTTTCTGAGAGTATGACCAGTGAGGATTGAAAGTCGAGATTATCTGTCTAAAGGTAAACTAGGGATTCCATTTCTTGGATAGGAGAGTATAGGAGATTGACTGAGTACACACATAAGCCTTGATTGAGAATTTTGTCAATTTTTACTATCTCCCATTATAATTTATGAGTCTTTCCAGCAATGTAGTTAGCAATGGCACTGTTGATAAGTGCTCAAAAAGTGCAATTTAACCCTCGATTATGCCTCTTGTTTAGCCATCTTATTGGACTAATAGTGTTTGTAAGTTATGTCTTAAGATTCTACAGGTGAAAAAGAGATTTTTATAGAATATTAGAGAAAAAGGGGTAAAATGGAGCAATTCGGAGCAGTAAGGATCACATGGGAAGCCCGTGGACAATCATAGAAAATGCCAAGGAATTGAAGCTATTAAAGATGCGACTTGGACCTATTTTAAAGCCTATTTGGAAGCCCAAGGCCAAAGGATTCATTGCTTGGACAAAAACCCGCAAAAGAGGAAAGAAAAATAGACCAAAGGTGGAAAAATAGAGTCTCGCGTTTGAGACGCGACCCATGCATTTGGGATGCATAGATCGAAAGGTCCGACAGCGCATTGATTAAGTCCGGGATGCATGAATAGTGGCCCGTCGGGCGTATGAATCGAATCAGAGCCAATTCCTTCTAAGTTTTGGAGATGAAGTTGGACTCTGGAAGAAGTCTATTTGTATTAGGAAACAAATGAGGGTTTGGAATGCTTCTAGAGCTCATTGTAACCCCTATAAATAGAGGACCTAAGTGCCTCATGTAATGGGCCAATTCACATATATTCTTGTCTCTAGAACTTGATGCAGAGAGAGATTAATAATAAAAGATCGGTTTTAACTAGCTGAGTCTTAATAAATTAGTCTTTCTAGTCTTATGTTATTCGACTCTTCTTCTTCATGTTCTTCCTTCTTTATGGAAGGCTAATCTTCTCCTTCAAAGGAGGAGATGAAGCCAGCACTTAAGGTTTAATGATTCTTCTGGTTCATGGTGTTCTTCAATCAGGTTAGTTCTTTATGTTTTTAGTTATTAGTTCCATTGCCCACACCAGGGGATGGAAGTATAGAATATGGTTTATGTTTTGCAATATTAATATCATGCTAGTGTTCTTTACTTTTCTTCTAGTAGTATAGTTCATTAGAGTTAGGGAAGTATTATTTGTGTTGCCTTAGAAGGGTAGCCTCAGGGGTGGGGTGCCTAGGGAAGTATTCTTTGTGTTTGTCTTAAATGGTGATTCATTGAATGGCCGCCCTATTAGGAAGTACTCCTTGATGTTGCTCTTGGTAATACATTCAATGGCTGCCCTAGCTTACATAAAAGGAAAGAAGATATTAATAGCATAAACATAGAAACAACCTTAAGTAGAGTTAATTATTAACGATGTTTTGTCCAAGAGGGCATCACTTCTTTTCGATTGCTTAATTGTAGTCTACTTGTAAGAACAACCATGAAGCAGAAGGTCATAGATTAAAAGTATTGGTGGATTCTAATTTCTTGAATTCCCTCTCTTATAAATTCCCAATAGTTTAGTTAATTTAGTTTAGTTTAGCATTAGAATATAAATCTCTATAATCATAGTTTTTAATCCCTTAAACCCCCTTTCCAATCCTGTCCTTCACATAACATACACTTAAAAGTGGAACGATACCCTACTCATCCTTTACTTATTGAGGGATAATTAGGTTTTGATATGCTTCTATTTTGTTCAACGACCATTATCTATCCACACCATCCATACACATCTACACACACAAAAAGAGGCTAGTCAAATGGCGCCGCTGCCGAGGAATTTTTCTCTCTGAAAAATACTATCATTCTTGAACATGTTATTGATTAATTTTGTGGGTATATCACCTGAAAACCCTCACGAGACTATAACTCATCCTTTTTGGGGAACTTAAAGGTTTAAAGCCTTGTTGCATATGATAAATGCAATTGCGACGCCTGCAAAAATGAGTTAGGATTTTATTTTTGTTCTTAGGATGTGATTTTGATCATTTATCTATTTTTTATCTTATTTGCTAAGAGACTAGCAAAAGGCTAGTTGGGAGTTGTGATAAGTGCTTAAAAAGTGCTATTTAACCCTCGATTATGCCTCTTGTTTAGGCATCTTAGTGGACTAATAGTGTTTGTAAGTTATGTTTTATGATTCTACAGGTGAAAGAGAGAGTTTTGTGGAATATTAGAGAAAAACGGGTAAAACGGAGCAATTCGGAGCATTAAGGATCACATGGGAAGCCCGTGGACAGTCATGGAGAAGGCCAAGGAATTGGAGCTATTAAAGATGCGACTTGGACCTACTTTAAAGCCTATTTTGAAGCCCAAGGCCAAAGGATTTGTTGCTTGGACCAAAGCCCGCAAAAGAGGATAGAATGATAGAGCAGAAGAGACAAAATAGGCTTATGCATTTGGGACGCATGGATCGAGCATCCAAACGCATTGATCGCATCTGAGACGCATGGATCGACACTGTAGCCAATTTCTTCTCAGTTCTGGAGATGAAGTTAGACTCTGAAAGAAGTTTATTTGTATTAGGAAACAAATGACGGTTTGGAATGCTTCTAGAGCTCATTGTAACCTCTATAAATAGAGGACCTAAGTGCGTCATCTAATTTGCAAATTCACTTATACTCTTGTCTCCAGAACTTGAGGCAGAGAGAGTTTAATAATAAAGATCGGTTTTAACTAGCTGAGTCTTAATAAATTAGTCTTTCTAGTCTTATGTTCTTCGACTTTTCTTTTTCTCGTTCTTCGTGTTCTTCTTTCTTTATGGAAGGCTAATCTTCTCCTTTAAGGGAGGAGATGAAGCCAGTGCTTAAGGTTTAATGATTCTTCTGGTTCATGGTGTTCTTCAATCAGGTTAGTTCTTTATGTTTTTAGTTATTAGTTCCATTGCCCAGACCAGGGGATGGAAGTATAGATTAAGGTTTTTATTTATTGCAATCGAATATCATGCTAGTTTAGGGTTTTATTTATTGCAATTGAATATAATGCTAGAATAGGGTTTTATTTATTGTAAGTGAATGTTATACTATTATTCTCTACTTTTCTTCTAGTTGTGTATTGTTTTAGAGTAAAGGAAGTATTCCTTGTGTTTGCCTTAGATGGTGATTCATTGAATAGCTGCCCAAGCTCACATAAAAGGAAAGAAGATACTAGTAACATGAACATAGGAATAACCTTAAATAGAATTATTTGTTAATGATGTTTTGTCCAAGAGGGCATCGACACTCGCTCGATTGCCTAATTGTAGTCTACTTGTGAGAACAACCATGAAGAAGAAGGTCATAGATCAAAAGTATTGGTGGATTCTAATCTCTTGGATTCCCTCTCTTATAAATTCCCAATAGTTTAGTTTAGTTTAGCATTAGAATCTACAATATCTATAATAATAGTTTTTAATCCCTCAAACCCCCTTTCTAGTCCTGTCCTTCTTATAAACATACACTTAAAAGTGGAACGATACCCTACTCATCCTTTACTTATTGAGGGATAATTAGGTTTTGATATGCTTCTATTTGTTCAACGACCATCATCTATCTACATCATCCATATACCATCTCATCTCATAAACAAAAAGAGGTAAGGTCACCAGGCAGGTACCTAGCAACAGCACCCAGCACACACTCCACCCAGCAGCAGCAGCACCCAGCACACAACACCATACTCAGAAAGAATGCATGTTATATATGGGTCATAGAATGTAGTATGACCACCAGATTCGTGTAAAATTACAATAACATACACAAGGTTCGTATTCTATGTTCATTTTTGTGAGGATAAATTGGGGAATTTTGATAACAAAATATTGTAGGAGCAATTAGGCACAATGCAAAAAGGAATGGAATAATGCGAAGATGCTGGTTAGTTTGTTCGATTCTCTGCACTTTCCACCTTCCACCTTCCACAGTATTATTGGCTAGTGCCTAATCTGCTAAGCTACTATATGACAATTGAGTTCTTAAATTTGATTCTACCTTGGAAAAGCAAAGTTTAAATTAATAACATCAAAGTACATTGCCACCAGTTGTGTCAACACACTACTGAGAATATGGGAAGAAAATATGTTGATAGATACCATTACTAATAGCAGGCCAGTGACTATGAGAGAATGTTATCACTAGTTTAGTTTAGAAAGTTTGGCTATTGAACTCCTAATCACCCACCCACATTCCACAGTTTATTGCAATTTACAGTTTTTCAAGAATCCCATGAAAAATCAAGGAGTAGAGTTTCTCGGTACCTGTTCAAGAGTAAAGATAATTAAAGAATTAAGAAACATAGCACCATCTCGTAATCTTATCATCTATACAAACCTCCTCCCTCCTATACAAATAGTGCACAAGTTCTTAACTTTACCTCTAAACAAGAAGAAAGCTAAGGATTTAAATTTAAATTTCAAATCTTTTACCCCAAAAATCATATAGATTATATTAGAAACTCATAAATACTGAATCAACGTACAAACAAGAATTAAACACGCAAAAATTATACTTTTTAATTATAAAGCGTAAAAAGAAGAGATGTTAATTAAAGACCTTCGAGAAGAAGGTGATTACCAGCAATAGCAATGAAGAAACACTTGAGAAGCAGTCGAGCAAGAAGCGGATGTAGTGAGAGAAGGAGGCGTAATCGTATAAGTAGTGAAATAGGTTTCAGTTTTTTTTTTTTTTTTTTTTTTTTTTTTTTTTTTTTTTTTTTTTCTGTTGTTTGAGAAGATTTGACATTCAATTTTCACCAAATAAAATTGTGGGAGAGAATGAAAATACACGCGGGAAGTGATGTGTAATTCTCTGCCCTCTTTGAAAATAAATATGAAAATTTATAATTAGGCAAACCAAGAACTTCTTGCCACTGTTTGTTGCATAACACACACTTAAAACTGCGGCCAGAACTTGCTTGTTGCAAAAGTCGTAACTTAAAGCCCCAGCCAGAACTTGCTTGTTGGAAAAGTCGTAATTAAAGCCACAGGCCAGAATGAAATCGATGCAAGACATGTACCTTTTGCTAGAAAAGGAAAAGACTGAGGCAAAATGTTATTTCTTGCCACAACTTATGCATGTCATGGCGAAAAGTAATATCTAGCCACCAAACCCTAGCCGCAGCAAAAACATTCGCGGCTAAAAGTCACTTTTTTAGTAGTGAATACACAAAACATGAGCAATGAAATGCAAAAGTAGAGTTGTTTCTGAGGCTTTTGGAGCGCTTCCTTAAGGTGGGTTCTCACAGGGGTGTGTTGCAATCACAACTCTCTGATAGATTTACCCAAGGTTCATTCTCTCAAGTGCAGCGCGTACTTATATTCCTCACATACTCAAATGACATCCAAAGAAACTGGGGTCGATTGGTCACGCTTGCCACTTACTATCAAACCATCCTATTCCTAGTTGAGTTAGAGGTATTTTATTAGGAATTACAGGGCTAGGGTGATGGTTAAGAAAGAAAAAGGAAGGGAAAAACAAAAATCTAATAAGTCGAGAAACTGGGTCTTCAAGATAATTGTAACTAAAGAAGAACCTTGTTTTGATATTTTGCTTCCGAATTGTGATACATTCTTTTAGCCCTTTGGCTTTGTGACTCCATATGATTTTGAATTTTGGGAGGTCTAAGTTTGCTTTTTTTTTTTTTTTGTTTATGATATTGTCTCCTTTTGAATTTGAACTTTTGGGAAATTTGATTGTTTTGACTCGTTTGATTTTTTGGAGTTTTGGTTTTTGATGGGTCTTTCTTTTCTTTTCTTTTTGAAGAAAATAACTATTCTACTTTTGTACAAGGTCTTCTCTTCTCTTTTCTGATATCCATCCAGTTCTCAACTCTTCAGCTGGGTAAGCTTTTTATTGTGTGTTGTAATAGGTTAAATTTTTTTGGTGAAGAATAAAAAGGCTTTTAGAAAGGGTGAAGGCTCAAGAGGGGTAACTAGAGGTAAACTATCTTTTTGTGTTTTTAATATTTATTTGGCTATACCGATCCAAAAAGGGCCTAAATTCTCTCTTAGGATATGGCGTGGTGATAAAGCAACTGGATATGTGGTCTTTCTATCCAGACATCCTTTGTGTCATCACTCAATAATCATTTAGATGAGGCTTTTGTCTAGATTCTTACATGATATGGAACTTAAATGTTCTAACCTTGGCTTCAAAAACTCACTGCTATATACAAACAAATGCTAATGCATGCCATTCATGAAAAGATACAGAAACTATTGTACTTATCATAGTCTAAGTACGAATAACAAGTCCTTACTCTATTGCTATAATGAGACTTCTAAACTTTTTATTCATCATAAAAAAAGGAAGCGCATATTTTTAATACTAAACGAAAAAATATTTTTGGTCTTTTTCAAAAATGTTTTAGAAAGGAAGAAATATATAGAAAATGCCTAGTTTTTGCAAAATGTTACTATACCACCCCCAAACAGAACTATGTTTTGTCCTCAAAGTATGAAGAGATAAGGAAAGAGATTACCATATAAATATGCCTAGTTTGTGGTGTATTTTCTTTATGATGAATATACACCACCCCCAAATAAGTTTTGGGCTTGGGTTGTTTGATATAGAACGAGAAATACTTGGTTTATAATATACTAGGGATATTTATTCTACTATAAAATATTTTTGGGTTTTTGTATTTTTTTGAAAACATATATGAAATGCATGAAAGAAAAAT
Source organism: Coptis chinensis (assembly GCF_015680905.1). Lineage (NCBI taxonomy): Eukaryota > Viridiplantae > Streptophyta > Magnoliopsida > Ranunculales > Ranunculaceae > Coptis > Coptis chinensis. The sequence goes on from NC_141457.1 coordinate 50,939,723, forward strand.
GGAAAATTTTGGCATGATGTATCTGTTTTACCTTCTACTTATATACCAAATTCAACTAGAAAAATAAAATAAAATAAAACAAGCAATTAATATTAAGCATAAAGTTAAACTTATACTACGACATACACATGAAAAAAAATAAATAAATAAATAAATTAAACTATATAGACACTAGGAATCCTAGTCAGAATCCGTGCGTGACTCGTCTCGACGTCTAGAAGATCCTTCTCCTTGCTGACATTGGGACCTGGCATGTCTATCACTATGCGGGAGCACGTCTCTGATGCTCTGCAGTGTTCTAGTGACACTGTACTGAAAGCGTCGCTACTCCTACTGGAAGGACCATTGCTCCTCTCTGAGGGTATGCTGTTCCGCTCTGATAGTCTGTTGTGTCCGCTATGATGTTCCATTGAGTTTCCTTGAGCTGGTGGAGATACAAATGCAAAATCCTCTTGCCTCCGTTGAGGAAGCAAATTATGTCCATGGCCTGAGTGAACTATCGAGTGGCATCTTCAGCAAAGTAATCCACCTTCTTGGTCGGGCGTGCTTGCCCAGTTGCTCTGGCGGCAGGTGGAAGCCATAATTTCTAGATTAAGTGTGCATAGATAGGACTTGCAGTAGCATCCTCCACCTCACTAGGGAGTCTATGGCTTGGAACCCCCAGTGTTGCATGATCTTGGTGACCAGCAATGGTAGAGGGGCGGTTAATTTCTTCGGTTTGCAGAGTTGCTCAAAGATAAAGGAGACGATACAGAAGCTATTCTTCTGCTCTAGATGAATCCATAAAAGATTAAGCATCGCCTTACTTATATCCGAAGGCTTGGGCGAGCCTAGCAGGTTGTAGGCTGTCCACTGAGATACTACTAACTGGTTTCTTTGTAGCGAACTCTAAAACTCGCAGTGAGACTTAGGGTTTTTAACCCCCTCAAGAAGTGTCTCTACCATCATTACGTTGATGGTATTGCTGTCTAGGGACTGTTCCGTCGGAACATAAGCCTTCAGATGAATCCCTAGAACTCTACTCACCACTACCTTGGTGAGCTCCAGCAAACGACCATCCTTGACAACCGTGATGTGGTCATCCTCCCCTCTAAGCATGTAGTTATAAAATGAAAGAGTAAGAGAGGGAGAATAAGCCGCACCTTCCAACAAAACCAAGGGTTCCCCTCCTCTTCTTCTAATCTCAGTCCTAAAGTGCACTTCAAACAGATCGGAATAAAAGAGGTCTTGAAAATTTTGCTCCGGCACAATTTTAAGAACTCGAGCCATTTAGAGTAGGATTTAATGATTTCTTGTTAGAATAGGGGTTGAAAATGGAGCAGGTTATAAAATTTTGGAGTGGCGGTATGTTGAGGTGAGGTCGCGATCGCGGTCACGAGCTGGCTTGTGGTTACTAGTGTTTGGAAATTTTTGAGGAAGAAGATGGGAGGTTGGGCAGTCGCGTGGGCTAAATAGGGTTGATGTCACATGCCTTTTTAGTGAATTTGAGATTTTCGCCCAAGCCCAAATTAAATCAGGAAATTCCAATCTTGTCTACAGTGCCTTGCCAACTTCAAGAGCCGATCCGTGCTTTGTTACTCATCCGATCTTGACCCGTGAGGTACCAAAATGATCAACATAAAAAATGAAACATAACGGTATAGGCTACACTCACATCCAACGGTGAATGAAAAATAAATGATGGAAAGAACTGTACAGGAACTGTAAGGAAATATGTACAGATAACATAAGAAATATTTTAATTAATTTTTTTGGTTTTGAATAAGTTAAACAAATTTTTTAAAAAGGTGGGTCATTTTAAGTCAGATCCCAAAGACTTGGAAGTTTTTGAAAACTTGAGTCAATCCCAACTAGATGGCTGAAATACTTTATTCAGCTGTGCTCGATAAGCAGGTGGCTGACACATGAAAACTGTAAAAATCAAATTATTATGAGGTTGAAGACTGGGGCAAGTTGATGTTTGACAATTCGAGTATCAGCCTTCTCTCATAGCTCGTCCTTTACATGCGTATGAACTCTTACCCAAACCAGTAATGATTTTTGGTATATGTGTCCATATCTTATATTGTAGTTCTCAAGGAAGTGCTTGCACATGATCATTGAAACTGATCCATCTAGTCTTGCTAGGTGGAAGGTTTTTGTTTGCTATAGAAAATTTTTTTGAAAAGTTTTTCAGAAACGAGAGAGATTTATAAGGGGAAAAGATTTAAAAGAGAAGGGAAAGATTTTTAAGAAAGGAAGATTTTGAAAATTTGAAATTTTTTGAGTCTTTGAACGTTAGATTCTCGAGACAAAATAGAAAGGTGGAGCCAAAAGATAGAATTAAATAGAGAATAGTATCACTTTGGGTAACTCTATTTGTTTAATTCTCGTTCCGAGATGCCTCGTCTCTTTTTGGTGATCAGCTCCCAAATGTCCATTTTATTACCCGTATATTGCTGCATTACAGTCCCTCTTACGCTTAACGAAAAGACAATTCATAGCTTTTACTGCATTTTTCAGGTTAAGGAGTATTTCAGACCACTTATCATAAAGCTATGTCTTAGCACCAAAAGAAGCCTTAATCACGTTTATTATGAAGACCAGAAGTTGCTATGGAAAAGTACTAAAAAATTCAAAGTCAACGGTCAAATTCAACGGTCAAAGTCAAAGGTCAAGGTAAAAGGTCAAAGCCTTCAAATCAGAAGACCAAAGGTGGAGGCTCTTATCTCAAAACATGATGACTTTCTCCCTAAGCCTACCTTGGTTAAGAAGAAACTAACAAGCAAAAGTGAAGTGTGAGGTCTCTAATTTGTAATGGAGCAGGGCAAATCTGTAAAAGGCAAAAGTAGGGGTATATAACCCAAAAGTAAGGGAGAGAGAAACCATTCATTGTCTTAGGATCCAAACCATTGGGTTTTATTAATTTCTTGTCTAGTTTTTCAATTCATATTTTTACTTTCTTGTTGTTTTATTTCCTTTCAATCAGCTTGTTATTTACTTGTTCTTATTTCAATCAAACTTGTTATTTACTTGTTCTTGTTTCAATCTTCAATCTTAGTTACTTGTTCTTATTTCAAGTTTTAATCAATCTTTCCTTCCATGTTTTCAAGTGATTTCAATACGAACAATCAAAGCTTTCAAGTTTTCATTAGCTTAGAAACATTCTAATCCATACAAGAGTTTACCTTTTCTCTTCACATCTCCCTCACTCAAACTCTAAACAATTTAGGATGAACCTAACTTCTAAAAACAAACTATTTTGAAGTTATGATAAGAGCCCAAAATTATAGTTTTAACCCCTTAATAATAATACTTTTAGACCAATTATGTGAGTAATAAATAAGAGTTAATGCTGATTACGTGTTTTTATGTATTTCAGGCATTGAAGTCAATTATGTGCAGAAATGTGCCACTTCGGTGACATAAAAGAGCAAGGGTTGGTTGCTAAGAAGTTCTGTGATTAAAGGCCAAGATTCAAGGAGAAAAAGCCTTTGTAAAGCCCAGTCAAAAGCTGAAAAGTCAAAGTCAACGCGGGCAGAAACAACACACAAAAGTCAGCAGAACTTCAAAAGACCGTATCTTTGGACTCAAACCTCAGAATTGGGCCTACCTTATGTCAAAACGACCGGATCGGAAAGAGTTTTCCAATGGTCTAAGCCTTAACCCAATCAAAAGAGAAAAAGTGGATAAAAAATCTGTTGAAGTTAAAGCCAGCTGAAAAGGGCTCTGTGGACTAAAGAAATTGGTCTTTGGGCTCGATTTTCCGACCTAAAACATGGCTCCTCAGCCCATGCACGAAAATGTGGATCTGGTCTCCTCCATTTCCACACACAAGACTTAAATCTTAAGATATACTTAGTTTAAGTAGCAAGTAGCCATTAGAGATAATTCTAGATCTAGATTTTAGATTCAATTAAATTAATTAGCTTTTTATTATCTTGTTTTAATTTAGATTATTTAATGATCATTATTCCTTCATTAGATTAATAAAAATAGTTAGTTCTTCATAATTCCAATTTTTGTTATTTAAAATTACTTAGATCTAATTTCGATTCTTAGTTGTTAATCATTTCTTAGTTGTTAATTTAGATTTGAATTATTGTTTAGATCAAATTAGTAAATTTACAATCATTATATGATGTCTTGTTTAATTTCATTGGGAAATGATAGTTTGATGAATCAAGGCTAAACCTCCATTAGAGGGGTTTGATGAAGCTTTGATGAAAACTTGATTGTGTAGTGTAGAATCATTGTAAGAGTCTATTCCACTCTAGAAGGTAGTTGATTCGCCATGATAATGGGTAGAACTTCCTCACATGCTAGTCATTAGTTGGTAGAGATTGTCATGAATGATTAGAGATTAGAACAACCAATTCTTACCATAAGCACGTAAGAATTTGATTACAACAATCTATGCTAGTTTAATTAAGTTGGATTTAAGGTGGATGCAATTCCCCGTAATTCTTTATCAAAATTCAAACCGTAGTATTTCCGTAACATTTCGTAGTTGAATCATTATAGTTAGTATTGTAGTATTGGAATTGCCATCGTAGTATGATCCCATCATTACTCTCATTAGACTTTGGATAGACCGATAGTCATAGAAAACATTGAATACTAACAAGCTAGGAGTGGAACGAATCTTTTACTCCACTCTATTTCGATAGATTTGATAGTAGAATAAATCTCTGATACTCACCACTATACTAACAGTTTTAGTTTTACTTGCGTTGAGAAGAGTTCAATCTTTTATTCGTAGGTAAAACTATTCATTTTACGTTTATCAAATGGTGCCGCTGCCATCTTAGTTCCCATTAGTATTGTTTTCTTTAGTATTGTTAGTCTTCCCAAAGTCCCACCCACCCTTGTTTGATTCTAACTGTGGTTGTCCATTTTAGAACTTAAATTTTCCTTGCAGGAATACACGGAGCGCAACCCACGCCCTACCAAGGCAAATCTCGAGTGCCCCCCGCGCTGAAGCGCCTAGAACTCCAGTTCTAACCTTAGCGCAACCCGTGCCTTGCCAAGGCAAAGTTCGTTCGCCCGGCCGGGGCGCTGGAGCTCGAAGTTGGACCTCGAAGCCAGACTCTCTGAAAACTACCCGATTTCCACAGGTTTGTTTCAAACTTCCATTTCTTTCAAGGTTTTCAGTGTTCTAACTTGTTATACACACTGAGAATGCGTATACAAGACGTTATTCATAAGCGAAGCAAGGAGGAATTCAGGTACTCTTTTCTTCCACACCTCGCATCTCCTGTTAAAGGTTCATACTAGCATATCAGGATTATTTGGAGTGTTGTTGTGTTTCGTTAAGATTGGTGTTAGCCTTGCATGAGATTAAGGTCAGGCCGAAGAAAAATGCCTAACGTAATCAACTGGCAACGTCAACAAACACGCCTTTCTAGTATACTACTCACTACACCTCTAGCTAGCATACCACCCACCACACCTGAAATAATGGCAGAAGAAAGAGAGTCTTGTCTCTCTGACTTTTACAAAGCCTTGAATGATATCCCTAAATCTTGCATCGTTCTATCAGACCCAGTGGGGGATTTCTGAATCCCCCCAAATATATTTAATTTGTTACCCGTTTTTCATGGGTTAGACCATGAAAAACCTAATCAGCACATGCGTAGGATTGACCAAATCCTTACTACATTCCACCATCCTACGGTTGGTGCTGAACAAATTAAACTGAGGGTGCTTCCTTTCACTTTAGCAGACAAGGTGACGTCTTGGTTAACTGCCCAAGCGCCTAATTCTGTGGACTCATGGGCCAAACTTGTTCAACTATTTATGGAACATTTATACCCACCACTGAAGACCGATGAAATGCTTTCCAAGATTCATTTCTTTCAACAGAATCCTCATGAATTATTTTTAGAGGCTTGGAATCGTTTCACCGATCTTCTTATAGAGTGTCCACACCATAACCTAGCGAAAGACACGTTAGTTCGTGCCTTTTTCAAAGGACTTTTACATCACCATAAAGAAATCCTTGACATAATGAATGGGGGTAGTTTCCTAAATAAGGGAGCCTCAGAGGCTTATAAATTTTTAGAATATCAAACTAAGCGTAATAATAACTGGGGTGACGATATCTGCCGTTCCGCTAGTTCTTCTACAACAGTTAAGGCCGCCGGTATGTTTGAGATGAAACCCAATCCTGAACATAAAAATTTAATCGAATCTCTCACTAAAAAGGGAGAGGCTATTTCTGTTCAACAAAAGCCTATTCCCGTCATGAATGTCAACTATAATCCATGTAATTTTTGTTTGAGTCCAGACCATCCCGACTCCTATTGTCATCTCGCTTACGAACAACAATCACAACAAGATAATGTTTGTTCCATTAATAGCGAGCCTAACGTTGCTTGGCGACAAAACCCCAACTTCGGTTGGCGAAATAATCAACAACCTCCAAGGTTGTTTAACCCAAATGTTAGGCCAACAAACAACTACAACCAAGCTCAACCGAGGCAAGGGCAAGGACAAGGAAATTATAATAATAATAACAATAATAATTATAATGCTAATAGAGGTATCGTTCTGGTAAATAATAACTATCAAAATCCACCCATTAATAATCAACGTGACATAGTTCCTATCACACAACCTATAGCTAACACTTTTCCACAACCGGATCATTTCGATACCTTTATGCAATCTCAACAACAGATTTTACAAGTCATCCAACTTTCCTTACAGCAGTTAGCTCAAGAGAAAGTACAACCCAAAGGTGTGTTTCCAGGTCAAGCGATACTTAATCCTAAAACAACAAACACAGCCTTTGAGGTAAATGGTAATACTAGTAAGGACAATGAAAACATAGGTGAGCTAAATTCCATCACTACTCTCCGTTCAGGCAGAGTGGTTGATAACAAAGTAATTATGCCTATAGTTACCCAACCAGTGGTCCCTATGCCAGATATTGTACTAGATACCGACGTAGAAACTGAAGATCCTACCCCTGTAGAGGTACCAGTTAAACCACAGCCTAAGAAACAGAAAAGCAAGACTAAACATCCTATTGATCCATACGCTAAATATAGAGAGAAACCACCATTTCCGCAGAGATTACCTGTGTTAAACAAGGATACAAATTTTGACGAGATTAGGGAAGTTTTTAAAAATCTAACTATAAACTTACCTTTTCTTGAAGCAATTAAAAAGTTAACTCACCATGCTAAGTTTCTCAAAGAATTGTGCACTACTAGGCGTAAGACAAAGATTCGTAAAGACGCCTTTTTAACTGAACAATTTCCAACTTTAAGGGAACACAATGGAATCGTTAAGTACAAGGACCCGGGTCGTCCTACGGTACAATGTACTTTAGGGGATACTCACACAACCATTGCTTTATTAGACCTGGGGCTGAGTGTTAACTTACTCCCTTATTATTTATATAAACAAATAGGTCTATAGGAAATGCAACCTACAACAATGACGTTGCAATTAGCTGACAGGTCTATCAAGTATCCTAAGGGTGTAGTGGAAAACGTGCTTGTTAAGGTTCAGGATTTCTACTATCCTATTGATTTTGATATCTCGATGCAGAAGTCACTAACGACTCTGTTCCGATCATTTTAGGGCGCCTTTTCTTGGCAACTGCCAACGCGCTTATAAACTGCCGCGATGGTTCGATGTCCTTGTCCTTTGGCCATCTTTCTGTTGAGGTCAATGTTTTTAAAATGAGCAAACAGGTTCCTAATATGAATATCGATGGAGAGGTTAGCATGATCGAGAGTTTAGCTCATGATTATTTCAAAACCACATTTCCGGATGATCAGATGTAGAAATTTCTTTCCTTTGGAAGTTCCAACTTTGACGCGAACTCCCTAGAAGTCGAGGAAGATTTCCTTCAACTCTTTTGCAACTCTTCCTTGCCACCAAGCGAGTGCCACTCTACTAACATTCCTTCATCCATTGACACTATTACGGAAGATGAATTTTTCACCCTCTATCCCAGTGATTCTTTTGACCCACCTATTGAGGAATGTCTTGCATATCTCAAGGTTTCTAATGATCTAGACATGAGAGCTCTAGATGACACTCATTCATCTTCCTTCACCAATTTTTCCCACCTTCAACCTTTTTAAAGGAACTTGGAGTTTGCGCTTGACCCTCGTGCTTCTTTTGTGCTTAATGAATTTCTAAATCCTCCTAATACGGAAATAATTCCCAAGAGAAAGGCAATTGACACCTTTATTTTCAGAATGGAGACAGTTCCTACCTACACCATGAATGAGTTTTGTGCTAAACCCACATTCTCATTTCTTCCATCCCTTACGTCTAAAACTTATCCATATCCAATATCTCTTCCACAAACATCCATCTTCTCATGATCATTCACTTGGACACCCTCTCGTTCAAAGATGAAAAGAAGGTGCATGCTCGGTTACATCCTAGATCTATCAGACCTTGCCTTCATTTTACTAAGTTACGTAGTAGAAAATCTTGGTGTTTTATTTTGTTTGGGGGTGCATTCCATGTTATTTATTTATGGAAAGACCCACAACTCTTTAGGTTGTTGATATATGGAAAACTGTAGGGTATATATATATCAAGTTATTTGTTAAAGTCTCGAGTATCTGACTATAAATGGCTCATTTTGTTGTTCGGTGTACTTCCTTACAATCTCATATATTGGTAAGTGCACAATTCAGGTAACCGGGCCCTCCTTATGGAGTGTGTGGCTGTAAGTACCGGATCCTAAGTCCTCGGTTAACATAATTCACGTATTCCACTCATGCATGTTTCTCAGTTTTTGAGTCATGTGTTTCTCTATGGTGTGAATTATGCATTTATTGCTTTCTTATTTTTCTTATATTAAATCTTATTCATAAAAAATAAAAATTGATAAAATTATAAAAATAGTAATTTAGGAAGTCTCGGGAATCTGACTTTAAAAGACCCGCTTTTAAAATAAATTTTCTAAACTCTGTTGTCAAAAATTTGTTTGGGGGTGGGGTGTTCGTTTTTCTGGGCTTGATTGTTCAACTTTCCATGTTTGTCGCTTAGGCCGTTCAATCATATTTCGACTCGGGTTGATATTATCTATTAAGTTAGATTTCATTCGTTCGTATAACTTACATCATACACGCACTTCGAGGCATTTTCCATCTTTTTATATGTCACCCAGGGTTGGAATAGAGTGTTTTATGGATCATTGGATTGGAAATTCTCTCCTAATCATTTCCATAGCTAATTCGTAAATATTGGACCGGTAACGAAACGGCAAATTTAGTTTGAAGTTGTGCGAAAAATTGAAAAAAATCGAAAAATCAAATTGGGCTTGGGCCCAATCTCGTGCGCATGTGCCTCGCACGTGCATCTCCATCTTCAAACCAACAGTCGCAAGTTTGTTTTGAACACCGCCATTAACAAGCTTTAAACCCTAGAACCAAAATAAATAAAAAAACTAACTACACCCACGCCCATAATACAAGCCCACCCCAACTCTTCTCCAAATCTCTCCCACCACCATCCCCAACAATTTCAACCATCGAAAATTCGAAAAATTAAAAAAAAAAGAAAATTGAACTATCGCGCAACCACTGCGCCCACCACCATCGTTTTTTAAGTCAGGCTGTTTCACATTGTTCCTACACCTTCTACAAACCCTCAAATCAGTTCAAACTTCCAATGGCTTTAAGACGAAGAATTTTTCCGGAACAAGCTTTTACTGCCGACCGCTTCGCGCTGTTTTACGGTGAAGAGATGATTAGGAGGAATTGGAATAGGTTGTGGTACTCGACAAATGATTTCTACCACTCCGATTTGGTCGAACAATTCTATAAGAAGAGAGAGTTGGATGGTCAGAAAATTTTCAAGAAGGTGGCTTGGACTGGGAGAGAATTATCGAGAGAGAAGTTGGCTGAGATTTTAGGCATTACGCCTGAACACCACCTCGAAGCCACCGTGCAAGAATCCCAGTATACTGGAGTTCCGACATTGATGAACGACACGGTCATGGAGGGTCAATACAATCCTAATTCTCATTGTGCTCGACAGTCATCTCTGCGAACCAACCAACTAGTTGTAGCTCAGTGGATTGCTAAGAACGTCATTGGGAAGGAAAAAGTGAGCGACATCAGTTTGACATGTCTGCACGTTCTCTGGATATTTCGAAAGAAGAGGTATGAATTTTGTATCCTCTAGTTTTTTATAAATATGATTAGAGGAGTTGGGAAGAGTTCGCACCATTTCCTGTTTTAATTACGAAGATAATGTTGTCTTGGGGAGGGAACCCAAGAACTGACAGGAGGATGTTGAAATTGCATGCAAATGAAATTATTTATATGGAGTGTATCCAAAAAACTTGGATGTTGCCGGAGGATAGGGTGGTTGATTCGGATTAGGAAATGGAGGACATGACATGTTTCGATGAAGATGCTTTGGAGAAGTGTACGTCTTATTCAGAATGCATGTCAGTGTTGCATATTGGCGTGCGTTGTATTTATGCTATTTGTGAAGATGTACGGGATAGGCAGATTATAATTCGAAATAAACAAAAGAACCTTCAGACGATTTTTGAAAACCTCGGAAAGGGTCAGGATGATCTCTTGTATAACATGGGGACACTCCTTCAGCGTCACAATGCGTAGTATACAGAGATGAAGGCAGAGATGAAAGCGCAATCGAAGCACAACTCCTGTTCCAAGTAGAGATTCTACGACGCATGCCACCCCTAGAGGTTTCTATTTCAGATAAGTCTGAGAGGCATGAGTGACGTCGTCAAAGGACTGATGGCTCGGGCCCTTCTTCATCTCAGGCCCCATCTTCATCCCATAACCAATCTTCATCTCAGGGTCCATCTTCATCACGTGGCTAGTTGTTTAGAAAAGTTGTGGTGTCGATGTTATTTAGTAGTTTTTATTGTTTTTAGTAGTTTGGATGTTAAGTTGTTAAATTCCGTAGTAAAATTTGAATTTCGTAGTTAAATGTATTTGAATTTGAATTTTAATATAATTTGGTTCTTTTCAAATTGTGCTTTGATTTTATTGTTAATCCCACCTTCTCGAATTGTTTGGGGGTGGTATTATTTAGTTTAGCATGATTTTTATATGACCCAAAAAATTATTAGATAATTTTGTGATGATTGTTGGGGATGTTACCGATATGGGCATGACTATGAGTAGATATTGTGGTAGGATGAAATCTCAATGAGTTAGGCAGTTACTATCCTAAATTCAACCTAAAAGATATTGGGTTTGTTTTGGAATAGAGAATATAGGTTGTTTCCGTTTTTGGTTTCGGAAATATTTTGTTTCCGGCAATTGCCTTAAAACTTTTTGGCAACTTGCCGATTCATTTTGGAAGCTCACAACATGTATAAACTTCTTTCATTTTACACTCACAACCCATACTACATCCCACTTTCAACTCTCACCTTTCGCTCCCAAGTTTCCGCTCTTTCTTCTTCACTTTAGGACTTCAGTAGCACGGAGCGCGCCTGCGCCTCAGTCTAGCGCCACCTGCACTTGCCCACCTAGAACTCAAAATTCACCTGAGCGCGACCAGTGCCCATCCCAGGTAAAAAGTGAGCGCGCCCTGTGCCTAAGTGCCTGGAACTCGAAATTCACCAAGGTGCATCCCGTGCCCTAACCAAGCACAGTTGAGCTCCCCCTGCGCTCTGACATCCGTAGGCACGAAAAATTCTAATTTTTTCTGGGTTGTTCCAAGATCATTTCAGCTGTTTTAGAGAGTAGTTTTGTGATGACATCACCTCGTATCATATCGGAACAGTCTTTTGAAGACTTGTTCCAAAGTGACGCTTATGGTGCTTGGTTCGCGAGGTTATAATAAACATAAGCTGGGAACCGCTAATGGTAAGACCTGATGAACTTTATTTTCCCGCACTTACATCTTATTTTTAGGATAATTGTAAGTTCTTTGATTGACCAGATGGAGAACAAGTATTTTCCATCACCATCGGGGATGAACCGATGGAAATTTCCAGGTTCTTGCTAGCCTTTGTTCTTAGACTTGCTATGCTCGTTGAAATACAAGACTCCTGGGCCTATTTAGTAGATAATATGTACATGTATAACTATACGGATTTGCATGAGCATTACGGGGCAGGAATCTTTAGGATTGAGGACAAAGGGGATTATAACGTCGCCCTTGGTAGCATGTCTATGAACGTGGGCACTATTATGTTTTAGATCATGCTAAACATTATTGGGGAATGGCGTTATTCTTCTGTGAATGACGAAACTTGTGATATTTTCCTTGCTTTAGCTGGGGGACGTACACTCTATGATATTCCCCAGACCCTAATGTCTAGTTTATCCCGAGCCCATAGCAAGAGGCATAAGTACCTTTTTATGCCTGTTTTAATTTGCCGTATTATGCTATGTTTATTTCCTATTTTTTGTGCCCGCTTCATGAATGGGGTCGATATTGTGATACCCACCAATTGTATTATTCGATCGTTCCGTGCAATGACTTGGCAAGGGTGGAGGATACAACCTTATCAGGTTGCACCTTACACCCCATCTGACCAAGTGGCGCTTGAAAAGTTAGCTATAGTAGATGATAAGTGGCGTGAAGCCTGGCAAATCATCATGGCGTGACAGGATGCGAAGGAACCGTATTTCTTTATTAAAGATGAGGAGGATTAGGCTTAAATGGGAGTTAAGGGAAGTCATTAATTTAAGTTAGTGTCTGCTTATGTCCCAAGCAATTTATTTCTTATTAACCCCATAAAGGGTGGAACTCATAAAGAGTTGCGTCAATAATTATTTTCTATATTAGTATGTTATAACCTTGTTTTGTAGATGTTCCAGAATTTCACGCGTTTCCATGGTATTTCTCTACCATATTTATTTATATACTTTGAGGACAAAGCATGCTTTTTGTTGGGGGGCATAGAAACACATGTAATTAAGGCATCTGTTAGGATATAGATATGTACAGTATGCCCTTGTTTTCTAGTAAAAATTCAAAAAATTTAAAAATATAAATAAAAAGTTTATACTATACACTTAGGAATATTGGTATGGTTTCCCTTCTTTAGGCTCTTGATAATCTAAAAATATCACGTAGCTTTTGTATTAGAATAGTTTTTAAAAACTTAGATTAATATGTAGATAATAATCTTTGCATCTTTCTATAAATATATTGCATGAGTATCTATGATTGTTTGGCAGCAAGTTTATGAAATCTAGGCTAGAGTACTTATTCTACAAATCCTCTGAGAATATAGCCTAAAGCCTTATATAAATGAAACGTTAGAGAAATGACACAAGGGAGAAGTAAAATCTGGATAGAGAAATCACACGTCCACTTGGTTGATCACTATACCATATCCTAAGCAAGAATTTAGGCCTTCTTTGGATTGATATAGCCAGAAATTCAAACCTATGAATTATTTTCCGCTAGTCGCCCCTTTGAGCCTTTCTTTAGCCTTTCATAAACCGCAAATCCTTTACCCTGTTACAAAAACAAAACAAAATAAATAAATATATATATATATATATATATATATATATATATATATATATATATATATATATATATATCATCCTACCCATTCTTTGAATGAGTCAGACCTTTGAGATCAAGAATTTGTTAGTCACTTCAAATAAGAAAAGAAGATTTCCATCCAAATAAAAAAATAATAATAAAGAATTGGAACTCCAAAAATAGAATCAAAGGAGTCAAAAGTGTAGAAGCAAAAGTAAGGAAAAAGGTTTTCTCTAGTTACATAATATGAAAACTCTATTATCACAGACTTGTCCTTTTTGAATATCTATTTCCTTCTTTCTTAAACCATCTTCTAATCCCCGCAACACCTAATAAAGACCTTTAGCTCAATTAGGAATAGGTTAGTGTGATAGTAAGTGGCAGATGTGTTTGATCGACTCCGGCTTCCTTGTGTGTCATTGAGATTGTAAGGTAAAGTGTGCCTATTGCACACTATACTAGCGAAACTTGAGCGGAAAAATCAGAGTGGTTTTTGTCTTGATATTTATGTCAGGACCTACTTAAGGATGTTATTCCGAGTTTTCAGAAAAGGACCTGCTAGTGCATTTCATAGTATTACTCATTGTATATATGTTTATTCGTAGATGATTGATTATTATGCATATATTAACTTATGTTTCGACTTGATTATTCTGTATTCATTGCTAATGAGATGTATAGATAATTGAGACATACATAAGGAAACAATAATTTATTTCTTAGTTGTTGTAGTATAGATGAAGTTTGTGAGTACCTTCACTGGAAAGGTCTCACGAGGCTATAACTCGTCCACTAGGGAATTCTTAGTGGTTTAAGGCCTTGTTACATATGGTCAATGCAATCGCACTCGGCGAAATGAGATTACTTAGAACTCCATTTTTGGTCACTTATGATAATTTCTCATATTTGCTTGAGGACAAGCAAAATGCTGTTTGGGGGTGGTTTGATAAGAGCCCAAAACTGTAGTTTTAACTCCTTAACAATAATACTTTTAGACTAATTATGCGAGTAATAAATAAGAGTTAATGCTGATTATGTGCTTTTATGTATTTCAGGCATTGAAGTAAATTATGTGCTGAAATGTGCCACTTTGGCAAGATAAAAGAGCAAGGGTTGGTTGCTAAGAAGTTCTGTGATTAAAGGCCAAGATTCAAGGAGAAAAAGCCTTTGTAAAGCCCAGTCAAAAGCTGAAAAGTCAAAGTCAACGCGGCAAAAACAACACACAAAAGTTAGCAGAACTTCTGCAGATCGTATCTTCAGACTCATGCCTCGTAATTGGGCCTACCTAATGTCAAAACGACCGGCTCGGAAAGAGATTTCCAATGGTCTAAGCCTTAACCCAATCAGAGGATTAAAAGTGGATTAAAAGTCTATTGGAGTCAAAGCCAGTTGAGAAGGGCTGTGTGGACTAAAGAAATTGGACTTTGGGCTCGATTTTCCGGCCCAAAACATGGCTCCTCAGCCCATGCACGAAAATGTGGATCTGGTCTCCCCCATTTCCACACACAAGACTTAACTCTTAAGATATACTTAGTTTAGGTAGCAAGTAGCCATTAGAGATAATTCTAGATCTAGATTTTAGATTCAATTTGATTAATTAGCTTTTTATTATCTTGTTTTAATTTAGATTATTTAATGATTGTTATTCCTTCATTAGATTAATAAAAATAGTTAGTTTTTAATAATTCCAGTTTTTGTTATTTAAAATTACTTATATATTATTTTGATTCTTAGTTGTTAATCATTTCTTAGTTGTTAATTTGGATTTGAATTATTGTTTAGATCAAATTAGTAAATTTACAATCTTTATATGATGTCTTGTTTAATTTCATTGGGAAATGATAGTTTGATGAATCAAGGCTAAACCTTCATTAGAGGGGTTTGCTGAAGCTTTGATGAAAACTTGATTGTGTAGTGTAGAATCGTTGTAAGAGTCTATTCCACTCTAGAAGGTAGTTGATTCACCATGAGAATGGGTAGAACTTCCTCACATGCTAGTCATTAGTTGGTAGAGATTGCCATGAATGATTTGGGATTAGAACAACTAATTCTTACCATAAGAACGTAAGAATTTGATTACAACAATCTATGCTAGTTTAATTAAGTTAGATTTAAGGTGGATTCAATTTCCCCTAATTCTTTCTTTAGATTCAAACCGTAGTATTTCCGTAGCATTTCGTCGTTGAATCATTATAGTTAGTATTTTAGTATTTTAGGAGTGGAATGAATCGTTTACTCCACTTTATTTCAATAGATTCGAGAGTAGAATAAATCTTTGATATAACACATGAGAAAAATAGTTTTAGTTTTACTTGCGTTGAGAAGAGTTCAATCTTTTATTCGTAGGTAAAACTATTCATTTTACGTTTATCAAGTTACTACCACTATTTAAAGATTAAAATGGCGCCGCCGTCATGGATTGAAAGAGTGAGAGTGATTAGTTGAGAATCTAAGAAGGGATCATCATTCTTATCTCTCCATTTCTATTTTTTTTAATTTTTCCTCATTTTATTTTATTATTTCTCAGTACTGATCTATTTTCTTAGAAATCAGGTTACGGGATAACAAAGCTGGAAATGAGCTGAAGACACAGCAAAAGAACGACCGAAGTTCACCGGCGCTGGCGAGCAACCGCGAGCTTGGTGGGGGACGACCGCCTAGTCACCTCCAGAGATGTCGGTTCAGTTTTTTGGCATCTCAGTTGGTTTTTGATGAATAGTTGTACTCCGGGCCCATATTTTGTAATAAAGTAGGAGAAGTCAGTGGGACTTGTTTGTAATAGTTAGAGATAAAAAGAAAAACGAAAAAAAAATTAGGAAAAATTGGTTTTTGATTGATTTCTTATGATGAACGTGAGTTAAACTTGGTTTAAGTTATATACTTACCAAGGGATTAAAGTTTTAATTGCCTTGGGAAGTTCAAGTGTCTGAAGCAAGTTGTGGATCATAACTCACACACTATGAATCAACTTGGTAATCAACACTCTAAGTCCATTTGACTCTAGTTAATCTAGGCTATTAATCTAAAACTAGTTAATTTAATAGATTAGTATAATCTTAGTTTAAGTTTTAAGTTTGAGCCCTTGAAGGAAAAGTTGTATAAATTGTCAAAAACCCAACTTGTGGGCTTTTTAAGTGGGCTTTTATTGTAACGTAAAATAGGGTAAAGCTCAAAAGGTTGGGCCTGATTCTCAGATCACGCGCCAACCGACATCGCCTTGTCTTCAAGCAGCGTGTAAACACGGTTTGATAAGTAAATTCTAAACCTCCTCGAAGCCTAAGTAAGAGGATACTTCTATGTTCAAGCATGCTTACGTGATTGTTTGAAATTTACTTTCCGCACTGCAATTTATATTTGCGCATAAGGATAAACCCGAGCCACATAACAACCATTGGGAAGTTATTACCCAATGTAGGAAAATTGGACGTTTCTTCATTCTTTGATGCCCTAGACCAAAAAAATGAATTAAAATCAATCAACTAGAGCCCAAAGTAGTCACATTCTTCCAGAAAAGGAAAAAAATATAGCCACAAGGATTTAGAGTAATTGATAAGTGCTCAAAAGTAATGATTTATATCTCCAATTATGTGTATGCTAGTCTCCATTTTATATTTAAATATTTTAATATGATGCAATTTGAGTTTTTGCAGGTCAAATAACCTAAATGCGAAATATGGAGGGAAAAGAAGTCAAACAAGTCAAAAAGGAGTCACTGGGAATTATAGCTAAAGGCCTAGGGCAAAAACTTCATATTTGTCTCCACAAGTGTCAAGCCTAATGGGACTCTAAAAGAGGATAATAATTGAGTTAGAAGAGTCTTAAATCTGATCTCAAAGCCTTAATTTGGACTTCATAGGAAGAGGAGATCAACATGGAAAAGAAGTCAGAGTTTCACAAGAATTAGGAAACTGAAAGCTGTCAGAAGTGGGGCACATCTTACTTTTGTTCAAACGAATCCAACTTTCCTAGGATTGCTTCTAGAAAAATTCTAGAGAGTTTGACATAAAATAAATATTTGATTCATATATCTATCTAGACGAACATGTAAGCCAATATATAAGGCACAAAAACCTCAGTTTACATCATCTAAGAAAATTAGATTTTGCATCTTAGATCTAGAATTAAGAGAGAAGAAAGTTCATACCTTTTTCACTATTACCATAAATAAAGATTATTCCTTTTCATATTGTGTTCATAGCATAGTATAAGGAGCTAATCTCCCTTATCTTGGGAGGGGAGATGTAGCCTTTTTCTTATGTTTTAGTTTAGTTTTTCTTCTATCATGTTCTAGTATAAATCCCCCATTGAGTTTCTTCTTATTCGTCCATTGATCTAACATTCCTTGTGGAGGTTAGGAGGTCTTAGGGTAATTCATGATTGTGTAGAGCCAAATATCACAAACCTTAGATTCTTTTCTTCTAGTTTTTAGTGTTCTAGTGTGATGATTGGATTCTTTATGGCACCTCAATTAGTTGTATGGTTAATGCCATATGTGGATTTTCCATGGCACCTAGATTTGTATATTGGATGACACTGAAAGCACAATTTGATTAGATAGAAGATATCATTGGAGATTGAAGAAGTACTTGGTGGTTAGGTATAAAGCACGTTGAAATCCAAATAATGACATCATGGTTATGAGCATAAGGTTTGTAGGTATGGTGAGTTTCTATTGGTGATTATATTAAGCATGATTGATTAATTATTAAACTAATTCTATGATTTTGGTGGATTCATCTCTCTCAAGATATTCTCTCTCTTCATTCATAATTATATATTTAATTTAATTTAGTTTATCCATAGTTTAAATCTCAAATCTAATAAACCATATATTCATTATTACTTAGCCACATCTTTTACTTGCATCCATTAGAGTAATTTAAATTAGGAATTTCTATTATCATCAACAAATTATTTAGAGTAGGATTGATACCTTGCTAGCCACTATACTAATCAATATTTAATAGGCTAAGTAAGATTTGTAAAAGATATGTAACATAAACAACGAAACGATACAAAATAAATACGTGTTACATGCTTTTTTAGTAACCAGTTACCAGATTCCAGTGGACCAACTACCTTCCTCACTCCCCTCCCCCAGATTCATCGTGAGTGAGATTCTTGGTACCACACTACTTGGTGAAGTGACTACCTACTCTTCTTAGACGTGTAGTAGAGCC
Source organism: Coptis chinensis (assembly GCF_015680905.1). Classification (NCBI taxonomy): domain Eukaryota; kingdom Viridiplantae; phylum Streptophyta; class Magnoliopsida; order Ranunculales; family Ranunculaceae; genus Coptis; species Coptis chinensis. The sequence goes on from NC_141457.1 coordinate 50,958,355, forward strand.
ATCCTAGTCTCATGCCCAGTTTTTCCTCTGAACAAGGCATAATAAATTATAGACCAAAAGCAAAGTTTTCAAAACTCCATACTTGCAAAAATGAATTTCAAATTCTTAAGCATACCTTGCACCGTTTGCGCATGTTAGGATAGTTTTGGGGTCTTGCTAAAAGTGTATGATACTGCATTTATGCACTTATAGTCTTAGCAAGAATAAAACTTACTCATGTAAGAGAGCTCACCGCCTTAGACAATCTTCTGTTTCTAGTCCTCTATCTCATAAGATGGTTGACAAAGTAGTGCAAGTTGAAGAGCCTCTCTCCAACTTCTACACACCGTTGCATGATGGGCCTCCATCTTGTATACGACTCACACCACTTACGAGCGATTTTAGGATTCCACCGAACGTGTTCAATCTTCTACCCATCTTCCACGGGTTAGAGAATGAGTTACCGTACGAGCATCTACGTCAGATACATGATGTATGTAATATTTTTCATCATCTAGGTGTCACCGACGATCGGGTGAAGCTACGAGTGTTTCCTTTCACTCTAGCTGGTAAGAGTCACGCTTGGTTTCTTTCACAGAACGCCGACACTTTTGGTACATGGGAAAATGTAGTGTGTTCTCCTTCATGAAGAAGTACTTTCCGCCAATGAAAACAAAAGAGATAAGAAGCAAGATACTAAGTTTAAATTTATGCTTAATATTAATTGCTTGTTTTATTTTGTTTTGTTTTTTCTTCTATGAGTAGAAAGTAAAACAGATACATCATGCCAAAAAATTCCATTTTTCTTTCATGCATTTCATATATGTTTTCAAAAAAATACAAAAACCCAAAAAGATTTTATAGTAGAATAAATATCCTTAGTATAATAAACCATGTATTTCTCGTTCTATATCAAAGAACCCACGCCCCAAACTTATTTGGGTGGTGTATTTTCATCATGAAGAACATAATATAGGTGTATTGCCATTTTTGCTCATGTTTCTATGGTAATCTTTTTCCTTATCTCTTCATACTTTGAGGACAAAGAACAGTTCTATTTGGGGGTGGTATAGTAACATTTTGCAAAAACTAGGCATTTTCTATATAGTAGGTATAATACTATATTTCTTCCTTTCTAAAAAAATTTCAAAAAAGACCAAAAATATTTTTTCGTTTAGTATTAAAAAGTCTTGTTTCCTTTTTCTATTATGAATAAAAAGTTTAGAAATATCATTATAGCAATACAGTAAGGACTTGTTCTTCGTACTTAAACTAATATACATACAATAATTTGTACATCTTTTCATGAATGTCATGCATCAGCATTTATTTGTATATAGCAGTGAGTTTATGATAATAGCCCAAAACTGTAGTTTTAACCCCTTAACAATAATACTTTTAGACTAATTATGCGAGTAATAATTAAGAGTTAATGCTGATTACGCGCTTTTATGTATTCCAAGCATTGAAGTCAATTATGTGCAGAATTGTGCCACTTTGGCGAGATAAAAGAGCAAGGGTTGGCTGCTAAGGATTTTTGTGATTAAAAGCCAAGATTCAAGGAGAAAAAGCCTTTAAAAAACCCGGTCAAAGCTGAAAAGTCAAAGTCAACGCGAGCAGAAACAGCGCACAAAAGTCAACAGAACTTCCGAAGAACGTATCTTTGGACTCAGATCTCATAATTGGGCGTACCTTATGTCAAAACGACCGGCTCAGAAAGAGCTTTCCAATGGTCTAAACATTGAGCCAATCAGAGGAGAAGAAGTAGACAAAAAGTCTATTGAAGTCAAAACTAGCTGAAAAGGGCTCTGTGGACTAAAGAAATTGGGCTTTGGCTCGATTTTTTAGCCCAAAACATGGCTCCTCAACCCATGCACGAAAATGTGGATCTGGTCTCCTCCATTTTCACACACAAGACTTAGCTCTTAAGAGATACTTAGTTTAGGTAGAAGGTAGCCATTAGAAATAGTTCTAGATCTAGTTTTGAGAATTTTATTTAGTTTATTAATTAGTTTTTCATATCTTGTTTTAGATCTAATTTTATGTTCAAGTAATTAGTTTAGAACAAAGTAGATTTTTAATTTAGTTATTTGAATCATTGTTTATTATTCATTAGATCAATAAATTAGTTAGTTCTTCATAATTTCGATTTTGTTATTTAAAATTGCTTAGATCTAATTTTGATTCTTAGTTGCTAATGATTTCTTAGTTGTTAATTTAGATTTGAATTATTGTTTAGTTCAATTTAGTAAAGTTAGAACCTTTATATGATGTCTTGTTTGAATTCGATTGGAAATGATAGCATAATGATTCTAGGCTAAACCTCCATTAGAGGGGGTTGAAGAAGCCTTGATGAAGCTTGATCTTTGTTAACTTAGAAATCGTCTTGATAATCTATTCCATTCTAGAAAGTAATTAGTTCACCATGAGGATGGGTTTGGTTGCTTCACATGCTAGTTATTAATTGGTAGAGATTGCCATGTATAATTAGGGATTAGAATTACCATTTTGATATGCGAAAGCATGGAAATTTGGAACTCGAGTTTCTACGAGCGCACCCCGCGCCTAAGCGCCTGGAACTCGAGTTTTTACCTGAGCGCGACCCGTACCCTACCAAGGCAAAACTCGAGTGCTCCATGTGTTGAAGCGCTTGGACCTCGAGTTTTTACCTGAACGTGACCCGCGCCTTGCCAAGGCAAAGTTCGAGCGCCCCCCGCGCTGAAGCGTCAGAGCTCGAGTTGGACCTGAGTGCAACCTGCGCCCTACCTAAGGCTATTCAGAGTGGGACCCGTGCCCTCTGCTGAAACAGCCCGATTTCCACAGGTTTGTTTCAAACTTCCATTTCTTCAAGGTTTTCTATGTTCTAACTTGTTATATACATTGAGCATGCGTAAACAAGACGTTATTCATAAGCGAAGCAAGGAGGCATTCAGGTACTCTTTTCTTCCACACCTCGCATCTCCTATTAGAGGTTCATACTAGCATATCAGGATTGTTTGGAGTATTGTTGTGTTTTGTTAAGATTGGTCTTAGCATTGCATGAGATTAAGGTCAGGCCGAAGAAAAATGCCTAACGTAATCAACCGACAACGTCAACAAACACGTCTTTCTAGTATACCACTCACTACACCTCTAGCTAGCATACCACACACCACACCTGAAATAATGGTTGAAGAAAGAGAGTCTCCTCTCTCTGACTTTTACAAAGCCTTGAACGATATCCCTAAATCTTGCATCATTCTATCATACCCAGTGGGGGATTTCCGAATCCCCCCAAATATATTTAATTTGTTGCCCATTTTTCATGGGTTAGACCATGAAAAACCTTATTAGCACATGCACCACCATTCTACGGTTGGTGCTGAACAAATTAAACTAATGGTGTTTCCTTTCACCTTAGCCGACAAGGCGGCGTCTTGGTTAACTGCCCAAGCGCCTAATTCTGTGGACTCGTGGGCCAAACTTGTTCAACTATTTATGGAACATTTTTACCCACCACTGAAGACCGATGAAATGCTTTCCAAGATTCATTTCTTTCGATAGAATCCTCATGAATCATTTTCAGAAACTTGGAATCATTTCACCGATCTTCTTATAGAGTGTCCACACCATAACCTAGCGAAAGACACGTTAGTTCGTGCCCTTTTCAAAGGACTTTTACACGTTAGTTTCCTCAGTAAGGGAGCCTCAGAGGCTTATAAAATTTTAGAATATCAAATTAAGCTTAATAATAACTGGGGGGTGCAGTGACGATATCTCCCGTTCTGCTAGTTCTTCTACAACAGTTAAGGCCGCCGGTATGTTTGAGATAAAACCCGATCCTGAACTTAAAAATTTAATTGAATCTCTCACTAAAAAGGTAGAGGCTATTTCTGTTCAACAAAAGCCTATTCCCGTCATGAATGTCAACACCAATCCATGTAATTTCTGTTTGAGTCCAGAGCATCCCGACTCCTATTGTCCTCTCTCTTACGAACAACAAACATTATAACAAGATAACGTTTGCTCAATTAATAGTTATCCTATTCCTAACGCCCCTTGGAGACAACCCCCCAACTTCAGTTGGAGAAATAATCAACAAGTAACACCTCCAGGGTTTAATAATCAAAAGCTTAGGCAAGCAAACAATTATAACGAAGCCCCACCACGACAAGCACAAGGTCAGGGTAATTATAATAATTATAACAATAATAATTATAATGCTAATAGAGGTATCGTTCCGGTAAATAATAACTATCAAAATCCACTTATTAATAATCAAGGTGACATAGTTCCTGTCACACAACCTATAACTAACACTCTTCCACAACCAGATCGTTTCGATACCTTTATGCAATCTCAACAATAGATTTTACAAGCCATCCAACTTTCCTTATTGCAGTTAGCTCAAGAGAAAGTACAACCCAAAGGTGTGTTTCCAGGTCAAGCGATACCTAATCCTAAAACAACAAACACAGCCTTTGAGGTGAACCGTAATACTAGTACAGAAAATACAAACGTAGATGAGCTAAATACCATCACCACTCTCCGTTCTGGGAGAGTGGTTGATAACAACGTAACTATGCCTATAGTTACCCCACCAGTTGTCCCTACATCGAAGATTGAACTAGATACCATAATAGAAACTGAAGAGCCTACCCTATAAAGGTACCAGTTAAACCACAACCTAAGAAATAGAAAGCAAAGGTTAGACATCCAATTGATCCATACGCTAAATATAGAGAGAAACCACCATTTCCCATAAATTAGTTATGTTAAACAGGGATACAAACTTTGACGAAATTAGGTAAGTTTTCAAAAATCTAGCGATAAACCTACCCTTTCTCGAAGCAATTAAAAAATTACCTCACCACGCTATGTTTCTTAAAGAGTTGTGCACTACTAGGCGTAAGACTAATATTCCAAAAGACGCCTTTCTAACTTAACAATTTCCAATTTTATCAGAACATAATGGAATAGTTAAGTACAATGACCCTGGTCGTCCTACTGTACAATGCACCTTAGGAGATTCTCACATGACCACCGCTTTATTAGACCTAGGGGAAAGTGTTAACTTACTCCCGTATTATTTATACAAACAAATAGGTCTACAAGAGATGCAACCGACTCAAATGACGTTGCAATTAGCGGATCTGTCTATTAAGTATCCTAAGGGTATGGTTGAAAATGTGCTTGTTAAGGTTCAGGATTTCTACTATCCTGTTGATTTTGTTATCCTCGATACGGAAGTCGTTAATGACTCTGTTCTGATCATTTTATGGAGTCCATTCTTGGCTACTGCCAACGCGCTTATAAATTGCCGCAATAGTTCAATGTCCTTGTCTTTTGGCCATCTTTCTGTTAAGGTAAATATTTTTAAAATGATGAAACAGTTACCAGATTCCTCTATAGATGGGGAGGTTAGCATGATCAAGAGCTTAGCTCAAGATTATTTTAACAACACGTTTCCAGAAAACCATATGCATAAATTCCTTTCTTTTGTTAGTTTAGATTTTGTCGATGACTCCTACTTAGAGGAAGTCAACACCATCTTTGAGTCTACACCTATCATAGACCCTTCGGTTGCTCCATCTCCTGAGTTTGAAGACCTGCTGCCTAAGCAAGTATTCATTACTCAAGATGAGAACCCTCCAGAAGCATTTATCGACATTCCAACCACCCCGATACTGAAACCTCTTCCTACCGAGTTAAAATATATTCAACTTGATCCGGATGGTAGTCATCCGGTAATTATAACTTCTCTGTTATCTAAGGAGGAGGAGACACGTTTGATCAGGGTGATTAGGGAACATCGTTCTACGATTGGTTGGTCCCTAGCCGACATTAAGGGAATTGACCCTAATGTGTGCACTCATTGTATCCATTTAGAGGATAACGCAAAGACTTCTCGTGAACCTCAGCATCGTTTGAACCCTGCCATGAAAGAAGTGGTCAGGGAAGAAGTCTTACGGTTACTCGATGCGGGTATCATTTACCCAATCTCTGATAGCGAATGGGTAAGTCCCATTCATGTAGTTCCTAAGAAATCAGGGATTACCATGGTACGTAATGCCAAGGGTGAATATGTTTCCACACATGATCTTATGAAATGGAGGATCTGTATTGATTACAAATGTTTAAATGCCATGACAGGAAAGGATCATTTTCCTTTACCCTTTATAGATCAGATGCTTGAATGTCTAGCTGGTCTTGCTTTTTATTGTTTTTTGGATGGTTACTCTGGCTATTTCCAAATTATTATTGATATTGATGACTAAGAAAAGACTACCTTCACATGTCCTTTTAGGACATACGCCTATAAACGAATGCCTTTTGGCCTTTGTAATGGTCATGGTACCTTCCAGCAGTGTATGCTTCATATATTTAGTAACATGGTAGAGTGTTTCATAGAAGTATTCATGGATGATTTTTCTATCTATGGAGACTCTTTCACTAACTGCCTGTCTAACCTGTCTAAGGTTTTGACACGATGTGATGAGAAGAGTCTGGTTTTAAATTGGGAAAAATGTCATTTCATGGTGAAAAAAGGCATAGTACTAGGTCACATTGTATCTAGTGATGGCATCGAAGTAGATAAGGCCAAACTAGATAAGATAGCGACTCTACTTATACCACGGACTGTCCGTGATATTAGAGCCGTTCTAGGCCATGCAGGTTTTTATAGGAGCTTTATCAAAGATTTTTCGAAAATAGCTAGGCTATTAACTAATCTGCTCTTAAAGGATGTCATCTTTGATTTTAATTTTAATTGTAAATAGGCTTCTGAAACTTTAAAATCCGCCTTAACTTCTGCACCCATTATACAACCTCCAGATTGGTCTAAACCTTTCGAACTCATGTGTGATGCTAGTGATTATGTAGTTGGTGCTGTCTTGGGACAGAAACTAGATAATAAGTCCACTGTTATTTATTATGTTAGTAAAACTTTAAACGATGCTAAAAGGAATTATACAACTACTGAAAAAGAATTTTTAGCTACTGTTTATGCTTTAGATAAGTTTCGTCCTTATTTGGTCGGTTCTAAGACTCTAGTTTACACGGACCATGCAGCCCTTAGGTACCTTCTTGGAAAGAATGATGTTAAGCAGAGATTAATCCGATGGATTCTTCTCCTGCAAGAGTTCACATTAGAAATAAAGGACAAAAGTGGGGTCGAAAATGTAGTTGCCGACCACTTATCTAGACTTACAAACGACGATGATAGTGATTCTGAGTCCATACCGAACTCTTTTCCTGATGGGCATCTGTATGCTATTTTCTCTGCACCATAGTATGCTGACATTGTGAATTATTTAGCGTCTGATGTTATTCCTTATGATTGGTCAAGAAATGAACGTAAGAAGTTCTTAGCCAGAGTTAAGCTATACTACTGGGATGAGCCCTACTTTTTAAGTATTGTGCGGATCATATTATTCGTCGTTGTATTCCCCAATGGGAATATAACGAGGTTCTCTCATTCTGCCATGACAAAGAGACTGGTGGCCATTTTAGTGGTATGAAAACAGCTGCTAAAATTCTTCAATGTGGGTTTTATTGGCCTACTCTCTTTAAAGATGCCCAAGTGCATTGCAAGACGTGCATTCGTTGCCAACAACTTGGGCGAATCACAAAGCGTAATATGATGCCATTAAATCCAATCATGGTGGTAGAAATTTTTGACGTATGGGGCATTGATTTCATGGGTCCCTTTCCAATTTACCACGGTTTCATTTATATTCTAGTTGCCGTGGACTACGTGTCTAAATGGATAAAGGCCATGGCTTGCCGTAACAATAACCATAAGACAGTTGTGATTTTTGTTAAAGAGTATATTTTCTGTCGATTTGGCATTCCCAAAGCCATCATTAGTGATGGTGGAACACATTTTTGCAATAGAGTTGTTGCTTCTCTTGTGAAAAAGTATGGAGTTACACATAAGGTAGAAACTACGTATCATCCACAAACTAGGGGACAAGTAGAAGTTTCTAATAGGAAAATCAAAAAGATCTTAGAAACAACTATAAATCCTAATAGGAAAGACTGGTCAAAGCGTCTATCTGATGCCTTATGGGCATATAGAACTGCTTTCAAAACTCCTATAGGTATGTCTCCATTTAGACTTGTATTTGAGAAACCTTGTCATTTGCCCGTTGAATTGGAGCACCGTGCTATGTGGGCTATAAAAAGCCTTAACTTCAATTTTGATAAAGCGGGTGTCAAGCGCAAGTTGCAATTGAATGAGCTTGAAGAAATCCGTAGCGATTCTTATGATCTCGCGAAGGATTATAAAGCTAACATGAAACGTGTTCATGATAAGCAAATCTTGTGCATAGAGTTTGAGGTAGGTCAAAATGTCTTGCTTTACAACTCCTGTCTATATATTTTTCTAGGGAAATTAAAAACCCGTTAGTCTGGTCCTTTTCTGGTTACTGAAGTCACCCCTCATGGGGCAATTACCTGGGTAAATCCCAAGGACAACAGTACCTTTCAAGTCAATTGCCAACTGTTGAAATATTTTCATGAGCTATTGTCCCCTGATGTAGAGGAAGTCTTTTTACAGGACCATATCTATGAGGACTGACCTTTGTTGGTTAGTGCACTTCCTTTCATTTTCATATATTAGTAAGTGCACCATTCTGGTAACCGGGCCCTCCTGATAAGAGCCCAAAACTGTAGTTTTAACCCTGTAACAGTCATACTTTTAGACCAATTATGTGAGTAATAATTAAGAGTTAACACTGATTACGTGTTTTTATGCATTTCGGGGCTTCAAAGTCCATTATGTGCAGAAATGTGCCACTTTAGCAAGATAAAGGAGCAAAGGTCGGTTGCTAAGGAGTTCTGTGATTAAAGGCCAAGATTCAAGAAGACAAAGCCTTTCTAAAGCCCGGTCAAAAGCTGAAAAGTCGACGTGGGCAGAAATAGCACACAAAGTCAGCAGAACTTCCGAAAGCCGTATCTTTGGACTCACACCTCAGAATTGGACCTACCTTTTGTAAAAACGGACCAGCTTAGAAAGAGCTTTCCAACGGTCTAAGCCTTGATCCAATCAGAGGATCAGAAGTGGACGAAAAGTCTGTTGAAGCCAACTGCAACTAAAGAGGCCTTTTTGGACTGAAAGAATTGGGTTTTGGGCCTGATTCTCTGGCCCAAAACATGGCTCCAAGCCCATGCACGATTTTTGGATCTGAAAACATATAACAACCAAAGCTTAGCTCTTTGTTAATGGTAGCTAGTTAGACCTAAAAATATAGATAATTCTAGATCTATTTTTCATTTAATAAAATTAAGTTTAGATTAATTCCAATTATTGTTTTAGATTAATCTTTAGAATCATTGTTCTTCATTAGTTTGATAAATAAAATAGCTAGTTTGTCAATTTCGATTCTTGTCATTTACAATTGTTTAGATCTAAATTCCCTTATTACGTAGAAAGCTAGACCTAGATTAGTTAGATTATTAATTTAGTATTTGAATCATACTTTTATTATTCATTAGATTAATAAAATAGTGTTCTCCATAATCTAGTTTCATTTCCATTAATTTTTTAGTTTCAATTCGTAGATTCAATTATTTGTCAGTATTAGTTTAATTCAATTATTGCATGAGTAGTTTTGAATTGAGTTTAAACAAGTAAAGTTCAAATCTTTATATCATGTCTTGTTTGAATTCCATTGGGAATGATAGCGTGATGATTCTCGGCTAAACCTCCATTTGAGGGGGTTGAGAAACCTTGATGAAAGCTTGATCCCGATTATCGTAGAGTCATCGTAATTTCCTTTCCACTCTAGAAATGATTAGTTCACCATGAGAATGGGTGTAATCGTTCACATGCTAGTTATGAATTGGTAGAAATGCCATGTGTAATTAGGGATTAGGAGTAACTAGATTGTTCTGCGAAACAATTCAATTCGGATTACGACGATTTGTCGGTAGTAGGATTAAGTCGAGTTAAGGTGGAATCAATCCCCCTCAATTCCTTATCATAGAGTCGATGTAGCATTCCCATAGTTGTTCTAATAGTCGACTAGTTGCATCTTGTGGGTAGTTGCATCGTAGTCTAGTTGCCGTTTCATAAATCTCTCATTAGACTTTAGTTAAGAGTAATTATACGTAGAGAGCACAGCATGCGGAAGGACTAGGAGTGGAACGAATCATCTGCTCCACTATATTTCATAGGATTGAGAGTAGAAATCTTTGATAAATCTTAGGCACATAAAATAGTTTTAGTTTACTTACGTTTTGAGTTTCATCGTTCATTTCGTAGGTAAACTATCATTTTTATGATTTATCAAATGGCGCCGCTGCCATCTTAGTTTCACTTTCGCATTGTTTTCATAGTATAAGTACTCTTCTTAAAGTCCCATTAAACCCACCCACCCTTGTTTGATTGATACTGTGGTTGTCCGTTTTAGCATTGAAAACTTCCGAGAAAAATTTGCACGAGGCCTTTTGTGCTGAAAGGGCGAATCGCACTCAAGTTGGATCTTGCCGAGCCAGCCCCAACCGAAGCAAACCAGCTAAAACAACAACTGAACTTGAAGTTACACCGAAGCGCACCACGATACAGAAATGATTTTTGCGGTTTCCACGGGTTTGATTCGAACTTTGATTTTTCAAGTTTTTCAGTGTTCTAACTAGTTATATACACTAAACACGTGTAAACAAGACGCTATTCATAAGCGAAGCAAGGACGCAATCAGGTATTCCTTTCTTCCACACCTCGTATCTCCTGTTAGAGGTTTATACTAGTATATCAGGATTGTTTGGAGTGTTGACGTAATTAGCTAAGTTTGGTCTTAGCCTTGTATGAGATTAAGGTCTGGTCGAACAAAAACACCGAGCATAATTACACAGCAACATCAACAAGCACACCTATCTAGTATACCACTCATTCCACCTCTAGCTACTATTCCACATACTCTACCTGACACAATGCCCGACGAAGGAGAGACTCCTCTCTCGGACTTTTATAAAGCCTTGAGCGATAGCCCCAAATCTTGCATCGTTCTAGCAGACCTAGTGGGGGATTTCCGAATCCCCCCAAATATTTTTAATTTGTTACCTGTTTTTCATGGTTTAGGCCATGAAAAACCTTATCAGCACATGCGTAGGATTGAACAAGTCAAAACAACATTCCACCATCCTACGGTTGGTGCGGAACAAATTAAACTGAGGGTATTCCCTTTCACCTTAGTCGATAAGGCGGCGTCTTGGTTAACTGCCCAAATGCCTAATTCTGTGGACTCGTGGGCTAAACTTGTTCAAATTTGTTTATGGAACATTTTACCCACCCCTAAAGACGGGATGAGATGCTTTCCAAGATTCATTTCTTTTCGACAAAATCCTCATGAATCATTTTCAGAGGCTTGGAATCGTTCACCGATCTCCTTATAGAGTGTTCACATCATAACTTAGCGAAAAGACACGTTAGTTCGTGCCTTTTCAAGGACTTCTACACCACCATAAAGAAGTCCTTGACATAATGAATGGGGTAGTTTCTTAAGTAAAGGAGCCTCGGAGGTTTATAAATTTTTCTGAGGATCAAACTAAAGCGAAATAACAACTGGGGTAGTGACGATATCCACCGCTCCGCTAGTTCTTCTAATACAGATTAAGGCCGCGGTATGTTTGAAATTAAACATGATCCCAAGCTTAAAACTCTAATCGAATCACTCACTAAAAGGTAGAGGCCATTTTACTGTTCAACAAAAGCCTATCCCGTCATGAATGTAAATTCAAATCCATGTAGTTTCACATTGGAGCCCCGAGCATCCCGACTTCCATCGTCCTATAGCCTATGAACAGGCTTGTTCCATTAATAGTGAACCTAAGCCCTTGGAGACAAAATCCCAACCGGTTGGAGAAATAACCAACACGTCACACCTCCGAGTACAATAATCAATATGTTAGGCCAATGCACAGTTTTATCCAAGCTCCACCACGACAAGGCGGGTCGGGGTAATTTTAATAATTATAACAACCAAAGTGCAACCTCGACAAGGTCAAGCACGGGGTCAAGGTAGTTATAATAATTATAATGCTAATAGAGGTATCGTTCGGTAAATAATAACTATCAAAATCCGCCCATAAATAATTCACGAGATAGTTCCATCCACACCACCACCCGTGACTACTACACCCACACAACCGGATCGTCTTGACACCTTCATACAAGTGAGCCAAAACTTTTCCAAACCATGGTTCAATCTAACCAATAGCTTCTACAATCCGTTAATAATTTAAGCCAACAGTTGGCCCAAGATAAAGCCCAACCCAAAGGTGTGTTTCCGTGTCCGCAATACCTAATCCTAAAACAACAAACCACGACCTTTGAGTTAACCGATAATACTAGTAATGAATATGAAAATGTAGGTGAGCTAAAGGCCATCACCACTCTACGATTACGGCGAGTGGTTGATGATAAAAAGTAACTATGCCTATAGTTACCCCCCACCAATAGCCCTACACCGCTATTTTACTAGATACGAAATAGAAACCTGAAGAGCCTACCACTTTAGAGGTACCGGTTACAACACAACCCTAAAAACATAAAGCCAAGGTTAAACATCCAGGTGATACCATTGCTAAATATAGAGCGAAGAAGCCACCGTTTCCACAAAAATTAGCCATGTTAACTAGGGATACTAATTATGAGGAGATTAGGGACGTTTTCAAGAATCTAACTATAAACTTTCCCTTCCTCGAAGCTATTAAAAAGCTACCACACCATGCTATGTTTCTTAAGGAGTTGTGTACTACTAGGCGTAAGACCAATATACCAAAAGACGCCTTTTTAACAGAACAATACCCAACTCTATCTGAATATAATGGAATTGTTAAGTACAAGGACCACAATTAGATCCTCTTTCTGTCAATGCACCTTAGGAGATTCTTATACGACGACCGCGTTATTAGACCTGGGGGCTAGTGTTAACTTACTCCCATTTTATTTGTATAGAAAAATAGGTCTAGACGAGATGCAACCCACTAAAATGACGTTGCAATTAGTTGATCGGTCTATTAAGTATCCTAAGGGTGTGGTCGAAAAAATGTCTTTGGTAAAAATTCAAGATTTCTACTATCGGTGATTTTGTCATCCTCGATCTGAAAGTCGCTAACGACTCTCCCGATCATCTTAGAGAATCCTTTCACGGCAACCGCCAATGCGCTCATTAATTGCGCGATGGTTCAATGTCCATGTCTTTTGGCCATCTTGCTGTTGAAGTAAATGTTTTTAAAACAAAGACACATTTACCCGATTAGATCTATGGATGGAGAGGTTAGCATGATCGAGCTTAAGCTTTCGAGATTATTTTAACAACACGTTCCCTGATAATCATATGCCCAAATTTCTTTCCTTTGGAAGTTCAGACTCCAACATTTTCATCCCTACACTAGTCGATACACATATTATGGATGAGGGCGAGATAAATGACTTTCTCAAAGATATAGTGGACTACCATAGTAATGTGGATATGACCAATCTAGATGAGGAATTCAAGGAGTTTCTTAGAGCAGGTGATGATTCACCCTATCAAAAACTACTTTGCACAACATCCACCTCGACTCCCCTCCTTCCACCCTTTCAAAGGAATCTCGAGTTTGCACTCGATCCTTTTCTTTCTTCTATGCTTCATAATTTTTTAAATCCACCTAGTAAACAAATACTTCAAAAGGTCAAACCATTTGACACCTTTATTTTCAGAATTGAGACAGTCCCTACCTACACTATGAATGAGTTTTGTGTTAAACCCACATCCTCAATTTTTCCATGCTTTCCTTCTACAACTTATCCATATCCACCATATTCTCCACAACCATTCACTTTTCCACACTTATTCACTAGGACACCCTCTCGTTCAAAAATGAAGAAGAAGGTGCATGCTAGGTTACGTTATAGGGTTATCTGACTTCGCTTTCATTTCACTAGGTTGCGTCATAGGAAATCTTGGTTCTTGATTGTGTTTGGATATGTTTTCTGTGATATTTATTTATGGAATGATCCACAACTATTTCGGTTGTTGATATATGATAAACTGCATGTTCATACATATATTTAGATAAATTCTTGAGTATCTGACTATAAATGAGTCAATTTTTTGTGTTTGATGCATTCCTTTTATTTCCAGATATTGGTGAGTGCACCATTAAGGTAACCGGGCCCTCCCAATGGAGTGTGTGGCTGTAAGTACCGGATCCTAAGTCCACGTTTAACATAATTCACGTTTTCCACTCTTGCATGTTTTCTTGGATTTTTGAGTCATGTTTCTCTATGGGGTGAATTATGTCTTTCTTGCTTATTGTTTTTTTCTTATAAAAGTAAAATATATATATATATATATATATATATATATATATATATATATATATATATATATATATATTAAAAAGAATAAACATAGTAATCTAGGAAGTCTCGAGAATCTGACTTTAAAAGACCCACTTAAAAAAAAAACAAATTTTCTAAACTTTGTTGTAAAAATTTTTTTTGGGGGTGGGGTGGTCGTGTTTCCATCCTAGAATGTTTTATGTCCCATTAGAGTTGTTTAGGCCGTTAAATTGTAATTCGATTCGGGTTGACATATTCAATGAATTTATAGTTTATTCGTTCACATAACGTATGTCATGCACGCACTTTGAGGCATTTCCCACTATCTTATATGTCATCCACAGTCGGAATAGAGTGTTTTATGGATCATTGGATTGGAAATTCTCTCCTGATCATTTCCATAGCTCATTCGCAAAAATCGGACTGGTAACGAAGCGGCAATTTTAGTTTGAAGTTGCGCAAAAAATCGAAAAATTCAAAAATTTCGAATTGGGCTTGGGCCCAACCCATGCGCACCGGCAGCGCACCTGCACCCCTTACCTTTGCACCAACAGTCACGTTCTTCACTTCCAAACCGCCATTAACAAACAAAACAAAAACTTAAACCCTAAAATCGAAAATTAAAAAGAAAGCTAATTAAACCCTCGCCCACAGTTCAAATCAACTTCAACTCTTCTCTAAATCCTTCCACCACTACCTCCACCAAGTTAAAAAAACCAAGAACCACAGAAAATTTCAAAATTGTGAACTGTCGCACCGCCACCGCGCCACCACCACTATTTGTTTCATTCGGTCGACTCAAATTCCAACACCACATCCCATTTAAACCCCCACTACATTCCAAACACTCCAATGGCTCAACAACGTCGAATTTTGCCGGAGCAAGCATTTACTGGAGACCACTTCGTGGCGTTTTACGGTGACGAAATGATTAGTAGAGACTGGAATAGCTTGTGGTACTCGACCGTAGCCTTTTACCACGAAGACTTAGTCCGACGGTTCTACAACACGAGGGAGTTGGAGGGGAGTAGAATTTTTGTTATGGTGGCGAAGAGAAGGAAGGAAATAACTGCTGGGTTGTTGGCTGAGATTCTAGGCATTCTGCCTAGAATCCATCTGGATGCCACATTACAGGAGTCCCAATATAATGGGGTAGAGCCGTTGATGAATGTGATAAGCGATTACGAAGGAACTACAATCTTGAGCTTCGCATTGTGTTCGCCGAGGATCCCTCGGAACCAACCGGTAACCTGCGGCTCGATGGATTGGTCGAGCGTCCCTAGGAAAGGAGAAGGTCGGCGACATCGGTTGAATCGCCTCCACATTTTATGGATACTCCGGGAGCGAAGTGCGAGTTACGTATCTTGGAGTTTATGCTTAACATGATAAAGGGGATTAGGGAAGTCTATTGCACCTCTCCTGTGTTGATAACCAAGATCATCTTGAACTTGAGAGAAGCTTCTCGATAGTATTTACCTCTCACCCCTGCACGAAATCCTCGTATCTATAAGGATTGTGTCCAACGAGTTTGGAGGTTGCCTGAGGATAGGGAAAAGGATGAGGAGGATGGTGGAAATGAGAATGCCTCAGAGGATGAGGAGGACTTGACTTGTTTTGATGTTGATGCCTTGGAGAGGTGTTGGTCAGATGCAGAACGTATGGCCGTAATTGATCGTGGCATGCGTTCACTCAACACTATCTGCGAAGACCTTTGGACTCGACAGGCTACTATCCATCATAACTTCGAGATCCGATCCCAGCGGGAGGATGAGCGGTGGGAACAGATGAGGACTGAGCTAGAAGAAGTTCAGCGCCAGTTCCGGGCTGACATGCTTGCACGATTCCCACCTCACGGGGATTCTCCTTCTGGGGACACACCATCGAGGCACGAACGTTGTCGCTGAAAAACGAATGGTGCTGGCCCATCGGGAGCTTAGGAGCCATCTCCTGAGCGTGTGCCCTCCGCTACCAGTACCGAAGTGATTAGGGATAGTATAGTTTGATGTTTTTTATTTGTAGTTTTATTATTGTTAGTTATTTTAATGTAAGGTTTAATTTCGTAATTTGGATTTTGTAGTAAAAGGGCATTTAATGCCAATTTTAATATAATGTCATTATTTTTATTATGTGTGATTGTTTAATATTGATCCCACCTTCCCAAATTGTTTGGGGGTGGTGTTATCTATTCCAGCATGATTTTTATATGACCCTTGTTTTAGAAGTTATTGCGGAGTCAGGGTGAAAATATGGCCGTTTAGGCATATCTATGAATAAGTATCATGGTAGGATGAAATCTCGATAAAATAGGTAGATTCTATCCTAAATTCAACCTAAAAGATACTAGGTTTATTTTAGAATCAAGAAAATGAGTTGTTTCCGTTTTCGGGTTTGGAAATTTTAGTATTTCCGGAAACTACCGTAAAAACTTTTTGACAACTTCCCGATCCGTTTTAGCAACTTAAAACCTATATAAACTTCATTCATTCTACACTCACAACCCACACTACACCTAACTTCCATCACTCACCTTTCACTCCCACGTTTCGTCTCATTTTTCGATCTTGACAC
Source organism: Coptis chinensis (assembly GCF_015680905.1). Taxonomy (NCBI): domain Eukaryota; kingdom Viridiplantae; phylum Streptophyta; class Magnoliopsida; order Ranunculales; family Ranunculaceae; genus Coptis; species Coptis chinensis. The sequence goes on from NC_141457.1 coordinate 50,975,213, forward strand.
CTCGGGCCCTGCGGTTGGAAGCGCCTCGCACGCCTACATTTTTGTCGAATTTTTGTGCAGGCCTTTTCGCGTAAAGGTGAAACCGCGACTCACGCTCAAACACTGGAATTCCAAAATCATCGAGGCCGCTTCGCGCTTAGTGGAAGCGCTTTCAGCCGACTTCCGTGGACCAGAAATTTTTAGTTTTCTGGGGTTGTTCGGGTCATTAGCAGCTATTCCGGGCGTAATTTTGAGATGACATCTCCTACATTGATCTGAGGAACAGTCTTTTCGAAGATTTGTTCCAAAGCACTACTTATGGTGCTTGGTCTTGCGAGGCGATCACATACGTTGGCTGGGAACCGCTTATGGTAAGACCCAATGCACTTTATTCTCCAACACTAGCATCTTATTTTTACGATAACTGCATTTTCTTTGAGAGACCAAATGGAGAACAAGTGTTCTCCATCAACATTGATGATGAACCAATGGAAATTACCAGGTTCTTGCTACCATTTGTTCTTGGACTTGCTATGCCCGCTGAAATACAAGACACATGGTGCTATTGGGTAGATAATATGTATGTCTACACTTATGAGTTTTTGCACGAGTCCTATGGGGCAGGCATTTTCTGTATTGAGGACCAAGGGGAATATAACGTCACCTTTGGTAGCATGTCCATGAACATAGGAACTGTTATGTTTTAGATCATGCTAAATATTTTAGGGGAATGGCATTTTTCTTTTGTGAATGATGCCACTTGCAGCGTCTTCCTTGCTTTAGCCACGGGACGTATGTGCCATGACCTTCCCCGAACCTTGATGTCCAGTTTAGCACGAGCCCATAGCATGAGGCATAAGTATCTTCTTATGCCTGTTCTAATTTCCCGTATTATGTTATGTTTCTTTCCTATTTTTTGTACCGTTTCCGCGGATTGGATTACGGTGCGACCTTTATGCGACCCACCAATAGTATTATTCGATCTTTCCGTGCAATGACTTGGCAAGGTGGAGGATACAACCTCATCGGGTTGCACCCTACACCCGGCCGGATAAAGTGGCTTAATAGGTTAGCAATAATAGATGATAAATGGCTGGAAGCCTGGCAAATTATCATGGCATGGCAGGATGGGAAGGAACCTCACTTCTTTATAGAAGAAGATGATGAGCAGGATGATGAATAAGCGGGAGATAAGGTAAGTTTTAATTCTAGTTAGTGTAATGCGCTTATGTCCCAAGCAATTTGATTCTTGTTAACCCCATAATGGGTGGAACTCTTATAGACTTGAGTTAGTTTTTATTTTCTATATTAGTACGTTCTAACTTTGTTTTGCAGATGTTCCTGAATTTCACGCGTTTCAATGGTATTTTTCCTACCCTCTTTATTTAAATGCCTTGAGGATAAAGCATGCTTCTTGTTTGGGGGGGGGGCATAGAAACACGTGTAATTAAGGCATCTGTTAGGATATAAATATATATAATATGCATTTGTTTTCTAGTCAAAATTTCAAAAATTCAAAAATATAAATAAATAAGTTAAATGCTATACACTTAGGAATATTGGTATTGTTTTCCTTCTCTATGCTCTTAATAATCTAGAAGTCTCACGTAGCTTTTGCATTAGAATAATTTTTAGAAACTTAGGTTAATATGTAGGTAATAATCTTTGCATCTATCTATAAATATATTACATGAGTATCTATGATTGTTAGCGATAAGTTTAAAATCTAGGCTAGAGTACTTATTCTACAAATCCTGTGAGAATATAGCCTAAAGCCTTATATGAGAGAAACATTTGAGAAATGACACAAGGGAGAAGTAAAATCCAGATAGAGATACCACAAGTCCACTTGCTTGATCACTAAACCATATCCTAAGCGAGAATTTAGGCCCTCTTTCGATCGATATAGCCAGAAATTCAAACCTATGAATTATTTTCCGCTAGTCGCCCCTCTGAGCCTTTCTTTAGCCTTTCATAAACCACAAATCCTTTACCCTGTTAGAAAGACAAAACAAAATAATAAAAAAATAATAAAAATCAACCTACCTAATCAAGAATAAGTCTGAGAATAGAATGAGGAAGAAAGAAGAAGAGAAAAACCTGTGTAAACAAAAGTTAGTTAATTGCTTCAGAAAATAAAGAAAAGAAGTTTCCATCCAAAGAAAAGAAAAAAAAAATAGAAATAAAATAAAAACTCCAAAAAAAAAAATAGAATAAAAGGAGTCAAAAGCCAAAGAAAAAGAAAAAAATATGGCTAAGGATGGAAACAAAGTGTAGAAGCAAAAGTAAATAGCAAGCTTTTCTCTAGTTACATAATATGAAGACTCCATTATCTCAGACTTGTCCTTTTTGAATATCCATTTCCTTCCTTCTTAAACCATCTCCTAATCCCTGTAACACCTAATAAAGACCTCTAGCTCAATTAGAATAGGTTAGTGTGATAATAAGTGGCAGATGTGTTTGATTGACTCTGGTTTCCTTGTTGTCATTGAGATTATAAGGTAAAGTGTGCCCACTGAACACTAGAGTAGCAAAACTTGAGTGGAAAAAATCAGAGTGTTGAATCTTGACTATTATTGTGAGAACCTAATTAAGGACGCTATTCCGAGTTTCAGAAACAAACCTGCTAGGCATTTCATAGTATTACTCGTTGTATATATGTTTATTGTAGATGATTGATTATTATACATTTATTAGCTTAGGTTTCGACTTGATTACTCTATATGCATTGCTAGTGAGAGGTATAGTTAATTTAGAGCATGAATAAGGAAACAATAGTTTTATTTCTTAGTCGTTGTAGTATAGACGAAGTTTGTGAGTACCTTCATGGAAAAACTCTCACGCGAGGCTATAACTTCGTCCACTAGGGAATTCCTAGTGGTTTAAAGGTCTTGTTGCATATGGTCAATGCAATCGCTCAATGAAACAAGAGTAGTTAGAACTCCATTTTGGTCACTTATTCTAATTTCTCAAATTTGCTTGAGGACAAGCAAAATGCTGTTTTGGGGTGGTTTGATAAGAGCCCAAAACTGTAGTTTTAACCCTGTAACAGATCATACTTTTAGACCAATTATGTGAGTAATAATTAAGAGTTAACACCGACGTGTTTTATGCATTTTCGGGCTTCAAAGTCCATTATGTGCAGAAATGTGCCACTTTAGCGAGATAAAGGAGCAAAGGTCGGTTGCTATGGAGTTCTGTGATTAAAGGCCAAGATTCAAGAAGACAAAGCCTTTCTAAAGCCCGGTCAAACCCTGAAAAGTCGACGTGGGCGAAACACACAAAAGTCAGCAGAACTTCCGAAGGCCGTATCTTTGGACTCACACCTCGGAATTAGGCCTACCTTATGTCAAAACGACCAGCTCAGAAAGGGCTTTCCAATGATCTAAGCCTTGACCCAATCAGAGGATCAAAAGTAGACAAAAAGTCTGTGGAAGCCAACTGCAGCTGAAGAGGCCTTTCTGGACTGAAAGAATTGGGTTTTGGGCCTGATTCTCTGGCCTAAAACATGGCTCCAAGCCCATGCATGATTTTTGGATCTGAAAGTATAAAAACAAAAGCTTGACTCTTTGTTAATGGTAGCTAGTTAAACCTAAAACTATTGATAATTCTAGATCTAGTTTTCATTTAATAAAATTAAGTTTAGTTTAATTTCAATTATTATTTTAGATTAATCTTTAGAATCATTGTTCTTCATTAGTTTGATAAATAAAATAGCTATTTTGTCAATTTCGATTCTTGTCATTTACAATTGTTTAGATCTAAATTCCCTTATTACGTAGAAAGCTACACCTAGATTAGTTAGATTATTAATTTAGTATTTGAATCATAGTTTTATTATTCATTAGATTAATAAAATAGTGTTCTCCATAATCTAGTTTCATTTCCATTAATTGTTTAGTTTCAATTCGTAGATTCAATTATTTGTCAGTATTAGTTTAATTCAATTATTGCATGAGTAGTTTTGAATTCAGTTTAAACAAGTAAAGTTCAAATCTTTATATCATGTCTTGTTTGAATTCCATTGGGAATGATAGTGATAAAACATAAAACATAAAAGATAATTGTTTACCTACGAAATGAACGATGAAACTCAAAACGTAAGTAAACTAAAACTTATACGAGTCTATATTTATCAATGTTTCTACTCTCAATTCTGTGAGATATAGTGGAGTAGATGATTCGTTCCACTCCTAGTCCTTCCGCATGGTAATGTTTTCAACGTATAAGTAATATTCACTAAAGTCTAATGAGAGATTTACGAAATGGCAACTAGACTACGATGCAACTACCCAAAAGATGCAACTAGTCGACTATTAGAACAACTATGGAATGCTACGTCGATTCTATGATAAGGAATTGAGGGGGATTGATTCCACCTTAACTTGACTTAATCCTACTAACGACGAATCGTCGTAATCCGAATTGAACTGCTTCGTAGAACAATCTGGTTACTCCTAATCCCTAATTACACATGGCATTTCTACCAATTCATAACTTGCATGTGAACGATTACACCCATTCTCATGGTGAACTAATCATTTCTAGAGTGGAAAGGAAATTACGACGACTCTATGATAATCGGGATCAAGCTTTCATCAAGGCTTCTCAACCCCTCAAATGGAGGTTTAGCCAAGAATCATCACGCTATCATTCCCAATGGAATTCAAACAAGACATGATATAAAGATTTGAACTTTACTTGTTTAAACTCAATTCAAAACTACTCATGCAATAATTGATTTAAACTAATACTGACAAATAATTGAATCTACGAATTGAAACTAAACAATTAATGGAAATGAAACTAGATTATGGAGAACACTATTTTATTAATCTAATGAATAATAAAAATATGATTCAAATACTAAATTAATAATCTAACTAATCTAGGTCTAGCTTTCTACGTAATAAGGGAATTTAGATCTAAACAATTGTAAATGACAAGAATCGAAATTGACAAACTAGCTATTTTATTTATCAAACTAATGAAGAACAATGATTCTAAAGATTAATCTAAAACAATAATTGGAATTAATCTAAACTTAATTTTATTAAATGAAAACTAGCTCTAGAATTATCTATATTTTTAGGTCTAACTAGCTACCATTAACAAAGAGCTAAGCTTTGGTTGTTATATGTTTTCAGATCCAAAAATCGTGCATGGGCTTGGAGCCATGTTTTGGGCCAGAGAATCAGGCCCAAAACCCAATTCTTTCAGTCCAAAAAGGCCTCTTCAGCTGCAGTTGGCTTCAATAGACTTTTTGTCCACTTTTGCACCTCTGATTGGATCAAGACTTAGACCATTGGAAAGCTCTTTCCGAGCCGGTCGTTTTGACATAAGGTAGGCCCCATTCCGAGGTTTGAGTCCAAAGATACGGCCTTCGGAAGTTCTGCTGACTTTGTGTGTTGTTTCTGCCCGCGTCGACTTTTCGGCTTTTGACCGGGCTTTTAGAAAGGCTTTATCTTCTTGAATCTTGGCCTTTAATCATGGAACTCCTTAGTAACTGACCTTTGCTCCTTTATCTCGCTAAAATGGCACATTTCTGCAAATAATGGACTTTGAAGCCTGACATGCATAAAAACACGTAATCAGTGTTAACTCTTAATTATTACTCACATAATTGGTCTAAAAGTATGATATTCTGTTACAGGGTTAAAACTACAGTTTTGGGCTCTTATCAAACCACCCCCAAACAGCATTTTGCTTGTCCTTAAGCAAATATGAAAATTAGAATAAGTGACCAAAAATAGAGTTCTAACTACTCTCGTTTCGCTGAGTGCGGTTGCATTGACCATATGCAACAAGGCCTTAAACTACTAGGAATTCCCTAGTGGACGAGTTATAGCCTCGTGAGAGTTTTTTCCAGTGAAGGTACTCACAAACTTCATCTATACTACAACGACTAAGAAATAAAACTATTGTTTCCTTATTCATGCTCTAAATTAACTATACCTCTCTTTAGCAATGCATATAGAGTAATCAAGTCGATATCTAAGCTAATATATGCATAATAATCAATCATCTACAATAAACATATATACAACGAGTAATACTATGAAATGCCTAGCAGGTTTGTTTCTGAAACTCGGAATAGCGTCCTTAAGTAGGTTCTCACAATAATAGTCAAGATACAACACTCTAATTTTTTCCACTCAAGTTTAAGCTATCCGTTAATGCGTGGGCACACTTTACCTTACAATCTCAATGACAACAAGGAAGCCGGAGTCGATCAAACACATCTGCCACTTATTATCACACTAACCTATTCCTAATTGAGCTAGAGGTCTTTATTAGGTGTTGCGGGGATTAGGAGATGGTTTAAGAAGGAAGGAAATGGATATTCAAAAGGACAAGTCTGAGATAATAGAGTCTTCATATTATGTAACTAGAGAAAACCTTGTTATTTACTTTTGCTTCTACACTTTGTTTCCATCCTTAGCCATATTTTTTTCTTTTTCTTTGGCTTTTGAATCCTTTTCTTCTATTTTTTTGGATTTTTTATTTTATTTCTATTTCTATTTTTCTTTTCTTTGGATGGAAACTTCTTTTCTTATTTTTTGAAGCAATTAACTAACTTTTGTTTACACAGGTTTTTTTCTCTTCATCTTTCTTCCTCATTCTATTCTCAGACTTATCTAGATTGGGTAGGTTGATTTTTTTTTTATTTTGTTTAGTTTTTGTAACAGGGTAAATTATTTGTGGTTTATGAAAGGCTAAAGAAGGGCATCAGAGGGGCGACTAGCGGAAAATAATTCATAGGTTTGAATTTCTGGCTATATCGATTCAAAGAGGGCCTAAATTCTCGCTTAGGATATGGCATAGTGATCAAGCAAGTGGACGTGTGATTTCTCTATCCGGATTTTACTTCTCCCTTGTGTCATTTCTCAAATGTTTCACCCATATAAGGCTTTAGGCTATATTCTCACAGGATTTGTAGAATAAGTACTGTAGCCTAGATTTCAAAAACTTACTGCTAACAATCATAGATACTCATGTAATATATTTATAGATAGATGCAAAGATTATTACCTACATATTAACCTAAGTTTCTAAAAATTATTCTAATGTAAAAGCTACGTGAGACTTCTAGATTATTAAGAGCATAGAGAAGGAAAACAATACCAATATTCCTAAGTGTATAGCATGAACTTATTTATTTATATTTTTAAATTTTTAAAATTTTAACTAGAAAACAAATGCTTATTATACCTATCTATATCCTAATAGATGCCTTAATTACACGTGTTTCTATGCCCCCAAACAAGAATCATGCTTTGTCCTCAAAGCATTTAAATAAAGAGGGTAGGAAAAATACCATTGAAGCGCGTGAAATTCAGGAACATCTGCAAAACAAGGTTAGAACGTACTAATATAGGAAATAAAAAAACTGATGCAACTCTATAAGAGTTCCACCCATTATGGGGTTAACAAGAATCAAATTGCTTGGGACGTAAGCAGACACTAACTAGAATTAAAACTTACCTTATCTTCCGCTTTATTCGTCATCTTCCTCATCATCTTCTTCTATAAAGAAGTGAGGTTCCTTCGCGTCCTGCCATGCCATGATAATTTTTCAGGCTTCCCGCCATTTATCATCTATTATTGCTAACCTATTAAGCGCTACTTAGTTTGACAGGGTGTAGGGTGCAACCTGATGAGGTTGTATCCTCCACCCTTGCCAAGTCATTGCATGGAAAGATCGAATAATACTATTGGTGGGTCATACAGTGTCGACCGTAATCCAATCCGTGAAACGTGTACAAAAAACAGGAAAGAAACATAACATAATACGGGAAGTTAGAACAGGCATAAGAAGATACTTATGCCTCATGCTATGGACTCGTGCTAAACTAGACATCAAGGTTCGGGGAAGGTCATGGCACATACGTCCCATGGCTAAAGCAAGGAAGACGCTGCAAGTGGCATCATTCACAGTAGAAAAACGCCATTCCCCTAAAATATTTAGCATGATCCAAAACATAACAGTTCCTATGTTCATGGACAGGCTACCAAAGGCGACGTTATATTCCCCTTGGTCCTCGATACGGAAAATGCTTGCCCCATAGGACTCATGCAAAAACTCATAAGTGTAGACATACATATTATCTACCCAATAGCACCATGGGTCTTGTATTTCTGCGGGCATAGCAAGTCCAAGAACAAATGCTAGCAAGAACCTGGTAATTTCCATTAGTTCATCATCAATGTTGATGGAGAACACTTGTTCTCCATCTGGTCTCTCAAAGAAAATGCAGTTATCGTAAAAATAAGATGCTAGTGTTAGAGAATAAAGTGCATTTGGTCTTACCATAAGCGGTTCCCAGCCAATGTATGTGATCGCCTCGCGAAACCAAGCACCATAAGTAGTGCTTTGGAACAAATCTTCGAAAGACTGTTCCGGTATCAATGTAGGAGATGTCATCTCAAAATGACGCTCTGGAATAGCTGCGAATGACCCGGGAACAACCCGCAGAAATCTGGAATTTTTCTGCTCCACGGAAGTCAGGGCGCGAGTGCGCTCCACTTGGGCGCAAGTCCGCTCTGATGATTTGGAATTCCAGTGTTTGAGCGTGAGTCGCTTTACCTTACCTTAGCGAAAGCGCTCCTCTGGGCGCAGCAGGTGTGCTCTCAGTGGTCTTGAAGATCGAAAAATGAGACGAAACGTGGGAAACGTTGAGTGAAAGGTGAGTGATGGAAGTTAGGTGTAGTGTGGGTTGTGAGTGTAGAATGAATGAAGTTTATATAGGTTTTAAGTTGCTAAAACGGATTGGGAAGTTACCAAAAAGTTTTTACGGCAGTTTCCGGAAATACTAAAATTTCCAAACCCGAAAACGGAAACAACTCATTTTCTAGATTCTAAAACAAACCTAGTATCTTTTAGGTTGAATTTAGGATAGAATCTACCTATTTTATCGAGATTTCATCCTACCATGATACTTATTCATAGATATGCCTAAACGGCCATATTTTCACCCTGACTCCGCAATAACTTCTAAAACGAAGGTCATATAAAAATCATGTTGGAATAGATAACACCACCCCCAAACAATTTGGGAAGGTGGGATCAATATTAAACAACCATGCACAATAAAAATAACGACATTATATTAAAATTGGCATTAAATGCCCTTTTACTACAAAATCCAAATTACGAAATTAAACCTTACATTAAAATAACTAACAATAATAAAACTACAAATAAAGAACATCAAACTATACTATCCGTAACCACTTCGGTAATGGTAGCGGAGGGCACACGCTCAGGAGATGGCTCCTGAGCTCCCGATGGGCCAGCACCATTCGTCTTTCAGCGACGACGCTCGTGCCTCGATGGTGTGTCATCAGAAGGAGAATCCACATGAGGTGGGAATCGTGCAAGCATGTCGGCCCGGAACTGGTGCTGAGCTTCTAGCTCAGTCCTCATCTGTTCCCACCGCTCGTCCTCCCGCTGGGATCGGATCTCGAAGTTATGATGGATAGTAGCCTATCGAGTCCGGAGGTCTTCGCAGATAGTGTTGAGTGAACGCATGCCACGATGAATTACGGCCATGCGTTACGCATCTCCCACCACACCTCTCCAAGGCATCGATCAAAAACAAGTCAAGTCCTCCTCATCCTCCGAGGCATTCTCATTTCCACCATCCTCCTCATCCTCTTCCCTATCCTCAGGCAACCTCCAAACTCATTGGACACAATCCTTATAGATACGAGGATTTCGGAGCAGGGTGAGGTAAATCCTATCAGACGCCGGAGCTGCCCTCAACTTCAACATGATCTTGGTTATCAACACAGGGAGAGGTGCAACAGACTTCCCTACTCCCCTAATCATGTTAAGCATAAACTCCAAGATACAGAACTCGTACTTCTGCTCCTGGAGTATCCATAAAATGTGGAGCCAGTTCAGACCGATGTCGCTGACCTTCTCCTTTCCTAGGACGTTCCGACCAATCCACTGAGTTGTAGCCAGCTGGTTGGTTCTAAGGGATGCCTGGCGAACACAATGCGAGCTCGCATTGTAGTTCCCTTCGGTAACTGTCGCGTTCATCATCGGCTCTACCCCATTATATTAGGACTCCTGTAACGTGACATCCAAATGGATTTTAGGTGGAATGCCTAGAATCTCATCCAACAATCTAGCAGTTACTTCCTTCCTCCTCTTCGCCACCATAACAAAAATTCTACTGCCCTCCAACTCCCTTGTGTTGTAAAACCGTCTGACTAAGTCTTCGTGGTAAAAGGCTTCGGTCGAGTACCACAAGCTATTTCAGTCTCTACTAATCATTTCGTCACTGTAAAACGGCGCAAAGTGGTAGCCAGTAAATGCTTGCTCCGGCAAAATTTGACGTTGTTGAGCCATTGGAGTGTTTGGAATGTAGTGGGGGTTTAAATGGGATGTGGTGTTGGAATTTGAGTCGGCCGAATGAAACAAACAGTGGTGGTGGCGCGGTGGTGGCGCGACAGCTTGAATTTTGTAAATTTTGGTTGTTTTTGGTGATGTAAGTTGGTAGATTTGGTGGTTGTTTTGTTTTAGAGAAGATTTGAAGTGGATTTTTGATGGTTGGCGTGGGTTAGTTTAGGTTTCTTTTTAATTATTATTTTTTTTTAGGTTTTGAAGCTTTGGTGGTCGTTAATGGCGAGTTGGAAGTGAAGAACGCGACTGTTGGTGCAAAGGTAAGGGGCGCAGGTGCGCTGCCGGTGCGCGCGGGTTGGGCCCAAGCCCAATTCGAAATTTTCGAATTTTTCGAGCAACTTCAAACTAAAATTGCCGCTTCGTTACCAGTCCAATTTTTGCGAATGAGATATGGAAATGATCAGGAGAGAATTTCCAATCCAATGATCCATAAAACAGTCTATTCCGACTGTGGATGACACATAAGATAGTGGAAAATGCCTCGAAGTACGTGCATGACATACGTTATGCGAACGAATGAACTATAAATTCATAGAATATGTCAACCCGAATCGAATTACAATTAAACGGCCTAAACAACTCTAATGGGGCATAAAACATTCTAGGACGGAAACACGAACACCCCACCCCCAAACAAATTTTTTACAATAAAGTTTAGAAAATTTGTTTTTTTTTTAAAGTGGGTCATTTAAAGTCAGATTCCCAAGACTTCTTAGATTACTATGTTTATTCTTTAATATATATATATATTTTTTTTTATTTTTTATTTTTATAAATACTGATTAATATATTTAAAAATAATAAGCAAGAAGGACATAATTTACCCCAGTAGTGAAACATGACTCAAAAACCGAGAAAACATGCATGAGTTTAAAACGTGAATTATGTTAAACGTGGACTTAGGATCCGGTACTTACAGCCACACACTCCATAGGGAGGGCCCGGTTACCTTAATGGTGCACTCACCAATATCTGGAAATGAAAGGAATGCACCAAACACAAAAAAATGAGTCATTTATAGTAAGATACTAGAGACTTTATCTAACATATGTATGAACATGCAGTTTATCATATATCAACAACCGAAATAGTTATGGATCATTCAATAAATAAATATCACAGAAAACATATCCAAACACAATCAAGCACCAAGATTTCCTATGACGCAACCTAGTGAACTGAAAACGAATTCGGATAACCCTATAACGTAACCTAGCATTCACCTTCTTTTTCATTTTTGAACAAGAGGGTGTCCTAGTGAATAAGTGTGGAAAAGTGAATGGTTGTGGAGAATGTGGTGGATATGGATAAGTTGTAGAGGGAAAGCATGTAGACAATGAGGATGTGGGTTTAGCACAAAACTCATTCATGGTGTAGGTAGGGACTGTCTCAAGTCTGAAAATGAAGGTGTCAAATGCTTTGTTCTTCTAAAGTATTTGTTTACTAGGTGGATTTAAAAAATTATGAAGCACAGAAGAAACAAAAGGATCGAGTGCAAACTCGAGATTCCTTTGAAAGGGTGGAAGGAGGGGAGTCGAGGTGGATGTTGTGCAAAGTAGTTCTTGATAGGGTGAATCATCACCTGCTCTAAGAAACTCCTTGAATTCCTCATCTAGATTGGTCATATCCACATTACTATGGTAGTCCACTATATCTTTGAGAAAGTCATTTATCTCGTCCTCATCCATAATATGTGTATCGACTAGTGTAGGGATGAAAATGTTGGAGTCTGAACTTCCAAAGAAAAGAAATTTGGGCATATGATTATCAGGGAACGTGTTGTTGAAATAATCTCGAGCGAAGCTCTCGATCATGCTAACCTCTCCATCCATAGACGAATCGGGTAAATGTGTCTTTGTTTTAAACACATTTACTTCAAATGTTAAAGATGGCCAAAAGACATGGACATTGAACCATCGCGGCAATTAATGAGCGCATTGGAAGTTGCCGTGGAAAGGGCGCCCTAAGATGATCGGACAGAGTCGTTAGTTAATTTCACGTATCGAGGATGACAAAATCAGCCAGATAGTAGACATCCTGAATTTTTTCCAGCACATTTTCGACCACACCCTTAGGATACTTAATAGACCGATCAGCTAATTGCAACGTCATTTTAGTGGGTTGCATCTCTTCAAGACCTATTTGTCTATACAAATAAAACGGGAGTAAGTTAACACTAGCCCCCAGGTCTAATAACGCGGTCGTCGTATAAGAATCTCCAAAGGTGCATTGTACAGTAGGACGACTAGGGTCCTTGTACTTAACAATTCCATTATGTTCAGATAGAGTTGGGAATTGTTCTGTTCAAAAGGCTTCTTTTGGTATATTGGTCTTACGCCTAGTAGTACACAACTCCTTAAGAAACTTAGCATGGTGTGGTAGCTTTTTAATAGCTTCGAGGAAGGGAAGGTTTATAGTTAAATTCTTGAAAACGTCCCTAATCTCCTCATAATTAGTATCCCTAGTTAACATGGCTAACTTTTTGTGTGGAAACGGTGGCTTCGTCTATATTTAGCAATGGTATCACCTGGATGTTTAACCTTGGCTTTACGTTTCTTAGGTTGTGTTGTAACCGGTACCTCTACAGTGGTAGGCTCTTCAGTTTCTATTTCGGTATTTAGTAAAATAGCAGGTGTAGGGGCTACTGGTGGGGTAACTATAGGCATAGTTACTTTGTTATCAACCACTCTGCTAGAACGGAGGGTGGTGATGGCCTTTAGCTCACGTACATTTTCATATTCATTACTAGTATTATCGATTACCTCAAAGGTTGTGTTTGTTGTTTTAGGATTAGGTATTGCGTGACCTGGAAACACACCTTTGGGTTGGGCTTTATCTTGGGCCAACTGTTGGCTTAAATTATTAACGGATTGTAGAAGCTGTTGGTTATATTGAGCCATGGTTTGGAAAAGTTTCTGGCTCACTTGTATGAAGGTGTCAAGACGATCCGGTTGTGTGGGTGTAGTAGTCACGGGTGGTGTGACTGGAACTATCTCTCGTGAATTATTTATGGGCGGATTGTGATAGTTATTATTTACCGGGACGATACCTCTATTAGCGTTATAATTATTATAACTACCTTGACCTTGTACTTGACCTTGTCGAGGTTGCACTTGGTTGTTGTAATTATTAAAATTACCCTGACCCTGTCCTTGTCGTGGTGGAGCTTGGATAAAACTATGCGTTGGCCTAACATATTGATTATTGTACCCTGGAGGTGTGAAGTGTTGGTTATTTCTCCAACCAAGGTTGGGATTTTGTCTCCAGGGGACGTTAGGTTCACTATTAATGGAACAAGCCTGTTCATAGGCTATAGGACAGTGGAAGTCGGGATGCTCAGGGCTCCAATTGAAACTACATGGATTTGAATTTACATTCATGACGGGGATAGGCTTTTGTTGAACAGAAATGGCCTTTACATTTTTAGTGAGTGATTCGATTAGAGTTTTAAGCTCGGGATCGTGCTTGATTGCAAACATACCGGCGGCCTTAACGGTATTAGAAGAACTAGTGGAGCGGTGGATATCGTCACTACCCCCCCCCCCCAGTTGTTATTTCGCTTAGTTTGATCCTCAATAAATTTATAAGCCTCCGAGGCTCCTTTACTTAAGAAACTACCCCCATTCATTATGTCAAGGACTTCTTTATGGTGGTGTAGAAGTCCTTTGAAAAAGGCACGAACTAACGTGTTTTTCGCTAAGTTATGATGTGGACACTCTATAAGGAGATCGGTGAAACGATTCCAAGCCTCTGAAAATGATTCATGAGGATTTTGTCGAAAGAAATGTATCTTGGAAAGCATCTCATCCGTCTTTAGGGGTGGGTAAAAATGTTCCATAAACAAATTGAACAAGTTTAGCCCACGAGTCCACGTAATTAGGCGTTTGGGCGGTTAACCAAGGCACGCCTTATCGGCTAAGGTGAAAGGGAATACCCTTAGTTTAATTTGTTCCGCACCAACCGTAGGATGATGGAATGTTGTAAGGACTTGTTCAATCCTACGCATGTGCTGATAAGGTTTTTCATTGTCTAAACCATGAAAAACGGGTAACAAATTAAACATATTTGGGGGGAACATATTTGGTGGTGTGTGTGAAATAGTAGCTAGAGGTGTAGTGGGTGGTATACTAGATAGAATTGTTTGTTGACGTTGTTGTGTAATTACGTTCGGTGTTTTTGTTCGACCAGACCTTAATCTCATACAAGGTTAAGACCAAACTTAGCTAAACACGTCAACACTCCAAACAATCCTGATATACTAGTATAAACCTCTAACAGGAGATGCGAGGTGTGGAAGAAAGGAATACCTGGTTTCGTCCTTGCTTCGCTTATGAATAGCATCTTGTTTACGCGTGTTCAGTGTATATAACTAGTTAGAACACTAAAAAACTTGAAAAATCAAAGTTCGAATCAAACCTGTGGAAATCCGGCAAAATTCAGCTCAGGGCGCGGGTGCGCTCACTTTGGGCGAGGGTCGCGCTCCTTGTAACTTCAAGTTACAGTGTTTTAGGGCGGGTCGCGCTCGAGATGGGGGCAGGTCGTGCTCAAGGTTCCAGGCATTTGGGTGCAGGTGCGCTCGCTTTGAGCGCAGTCGCGCTCCGTGTATTTTTTCGCGGAACTTTTCAATGCTGAAACAGACAACCACAGTATAAATCAAACAAGGGTGGGTGGGTTTAATGGGACTTTAAGAAGAGTACTTATATTATGAAAACAATGTGAAAATGAAACTAAGATGGCAACGGCGCCTTTGATAAAACATAAAACATAAAAGATAATTGTTTACCTACGAAATGAACGATGAAACTCAAAACGTAAGTAAACTAAAACTTATACGAGTCTATATTTATCAATGTTTCTACTCTCAATTCTATGAGATATAGTGGAGTAGATGATTCGTTCCACTCCTAGTCCTTCCGCATGGTTATGTTTTCAACGTATAAGTAATCTTCACTAAAGTCTAATGAGAGATTTACGAAATGGCAACTAGACTACGATGCAACTACCCACAAGATGCAACTAATCGACTATTAGAACAACTATGGAATGCTACGTCGATTCTATGATAAGGAATTGAGGGGGATTGATTCCACCTTAACTCGACTTAATCCTACTAACGACGAATCGTCGTAATCCGAATTGAACTGCTTCACAGAACAATCTGGTTACTCTTAATCCCTAATTACACATGGCATTTCTACCAATTCATAACTAGCATGTGAACGATTACACCCATTCTCATGGTGAACTAATCATTTCTAGAGTGGAAAGGAAATTACGACGACTCTACGATAATTGAGATCAAGCTTTCATCAAGGCTTCTCAACCCCCTCAAATGGAGGTTTAGCCGAGAATCATCACACTATCATTCCCAATGGAATTCAAACAAGACATGATATGAAGATTTGAACTTTACTTGTTTAAACTCAATTCAAAACTACTCATGCAATAATTGATTTAAACTAATACTGACAAATAATTGAATCTACGAATTGAAACTAAACAATTAATGTAAATGAAACTAGATTATGGAGAACACTATTTTATTAATCTAATGAATAATAAAAATATGATTCAAATACTAAATTAATAATCTAACTAATCTAGGTTTAGCTTTCCACGTAATAAGGGAATTTAGATCTAAACAATTGTAAATGACAAGAATCGAAATTGACAAACTAGCTATTTTATTTATCAAACTAATGAAGAACAATGATTCTAAAGATTAATCTAAAACAATAATTGGAATTAATCTAAACTTAATTTTATTAAATGAAAACTAGATCTAGAATTATCTATATTTTTAGGTCCAACTAGCTACCATTAACAAAGAGCTAAGCTTTGGTTTTTATATGTTTTCAGATCCAAAAATCGTGCATGGGCTTGGAGCCATGTTTTGGGCCAGAGAATCAGGCCCAAAACCCAATTCTTTCAGTCCAAAAAGGCCTCTTCAGTTGCAGTTGGTTTCAACAGACTTTTCGTCCACTTCTGCTCCTCTGATTGGATCAAGACTTAGACCATTGGAAAGCTCTTTCCGAGCCGGTCGTTTTGACATAAGGTAGGCCCCATTCCGAGGTCTGACTCCAAAGATACGGCCTTCGAAAGTTCTACTAACTTTGTGTGCTGTTTCTCCCTGCGTCGACTTTTCGGCTTTTGACCGGGTTTTTAGAAAGGCTTTGTCTTCTTGAATCTTGGCCTTTAATCACGGAACTCCTTAGTAACCGACCTTTGCTCCTTTATCTTGCTAAAGTGGCACATTTCTGCACAAAATGGACTTTCAATCCTGACATGCATAAAAACACGTAATCAGTGTTAACTCTTAATTATTACTCACATAATTGCTTTAAAAGTATGACTATTACAGGGTTAAAACTACAGTTTTGGGCTCTTATCAGATAGCGTGATGATTCTCGGCTAAACCTCCATTTGAGGGGGTTGAGAAGCCTTGATAAAAGCTTGATCCCGATTATCGTAGAGTCGTCGTAATTTCCTTTCCACTCTAGAAATGATTAGTTCACCATGAGAATGGGTGTAATCGTTCACATGCTAGTTATGAATTGGTAGAAATGCCATGTGTAATTAGGGATTAGGAGTAACCAGATTGTTTCGCGAAACAGTTCAATTTGGATTACGACGATTCGTCGTTAGTAGGATTAAGTCGAGTTAAGGTGGAATCAATCCCCCTCAATTCCTTATCATAGAGTCGACGTAGCATTCCCATAGTTGTTCTAATAGTCGACTAGTTGCATCTTGTGGGTAGTTGCATCATAGTTTAGTTGCCATTTCGTAAATCTCTCATTAGACTTTAGTTAAGAGTAATTATCGTGAGAGAGCACATGACATCTTGGAAGGACTAGGAGTGGAACGAATCATCTACTCCACTATATCTCATAGGATTGAGAGTAGAAATCTTTGATAAATCTTAGGCACATAAAATAGTTTTAGTTTACTTACGTTTTGCGTTTCATCGTTCATTTCGTAGGTAAAATATCAATTTTATGTTTTATCACCTCCCTATGGAGTGTGTGGTTGTAAGTACCGGATCCTAAGTCCACGTTTAATATAATTCACATTTTCCACTCTTGCATGTTGTCTCGGTTTTTGAGTCATGTTCCTCTATGGTGTGAATTATGCAGTTATTGCTTTGTTATTTTTCGTACATTAAATCTTATTCATAAAAAATAAAAATTGTTAAAATCATAAAAATAGTAATTTAGGAAGTCTCGGGAATCTAACTTTAAAATACCCACTTTTAAAACAAATTTTCTAAACTTCGTTGCCAAAAATTTGTTTGAGGGTGGGGTGTTCGTTTTTTCGTCTGGATTGTTCAACTTTCCATTTGTGTTGCGTAGGCCATTTAATCATATTTCGATTTGGGTTGACATTATCTTTGAAATTAGAGTTCATTCGTTCGCATAACTTACGTCATGCACGTATGTCGAGGCATTTTCCATCTTCTTATATGTCATCCACAGTCAGAATAGAGTGTTTTATGGATCATTGGATTGGAAATTCTCTCTTGATAATTTCCATAGCTCATTCGCAAAAATCGGACCAGTAACGAAGCGGCAAATTTAGTTTGAAGTTGCACAAAAAATCGACAAAAAATCAAAAAATCAAATTGGGCTTGGGCCTAATCTCGTGCGCACGTGCCACACACGTGCGTCCCTTTCCTTCAAACCAACAGTTTGCGATTTCCATTTTCCACCACCGCCATTAACAAGCTTTAAATCCTAACCAAATAAAAAAAACCTAAATACACCCACGCCCAAAGTTCAAATCAATTTCAGATCTTCTCCAAACCTCTTCCACACCAATTTCAAACAATTTAAACCACCGAAAACCATAAAAAAATCCAAGATATTTGAACTGCCGTGCCACCACCATTGTTTTGTTAGTGAGGGAGTCTCAAACTCCATCCCCACATTCCATTTAAACCCCCAACTTGTTCCAAAATCTCAATGGCTCAAAGACGAAGGATTTTGCCAGAACAATCGTTTACGACCGACCACTTCGTGCCGTTTTACGGTGACGAGATGATTAGGAGAGATTGGAGTAGGTTGTGGTACTCGACAGACGATTTTTACCACGAAGATTTGGTCCGACAATTTTATAGGATGAGGGAGTTGGATAGGAATAAGATTTTTGTTCAGGTGGCCGGGAGGAGGATAGAAGTATCTACTGGGTTGTTGGCTGAGATTTTAGGCATTCCGCCTAGACGCCATCTCGATGCCACATTATATGAATCCCAATTTACTGGGATCGAGCCTTTGATGAATGCGACTGTTTTGGAAGGGAACTACAATGCGAGCTCGCATTGTGTTCACCAGTCGTCGCTGCGAACCAACCAGTTGGCTGTAGCTCAGTGGATTGGTAGGAATGTCATCGGGAAGGAGAAAGTCAGTGACATCAGTCTGAACGGGCTTCATGTTCTATGGATACTCCAGGAGCAGAAGTATGTGATAGGGTTATATACTAAAAGCATTACTTTTGTATTAACTCTAATTCTTTATATTTTGAATAAGAATCATATGGGCAAATGTTATGCATATTATATATGTTATTAGTTATATGCATGTGTCTAATACTTTATGTTGTAGATGATATGGTGTGAACACATAGAAGATCATATCATCAGTACCTTATGTGTAAGTAATCGTTCACAACCTAGATGGATTTGGACAAACCATTGGTACAGTTGTAGTATAATCTGGTATTAGTCTATCTTGACTATAGGATTACACTAGTACACTTTGTGTGTATTGAACAGGACCAAGTGAGGTTGTCTCTCATTATACTGACTATATAAGAAAACAAACACCTCTGTTATTATGGATGTTTGTCATCCTTATCAGGATATAATAAGGAGCACTTACATGCATTGTACATTGCTTTAAATCATCAATAAGTGAGAATCATTTGTGAATCAACAAACTCGATGGATTGGGTAATGACATTGTATGTAAGGTGTGCTGTCGATTATAGAAGTAATCTGTGACCCACAGGAAGTCGGGTTGATGATGTCCCCTGGAGGAGCTCATAAAGATTGTTATGTAAACCCTACAGGTGGATTTATTCCGACATGACAATGAGGTTGAGTGGTACTGCTCAAGGACATAAGAAGTTGATTAATGTAGTTGTCAGTAACTTGACTTAATCAACGGACATTCGATATCTTAAACACAGGGAGATCAATGAGCATATAATATGGAGCCCATAAATGTTGACATGTAATTTAGGATTAGGGTGGTAGTGCATCAATGGACTTTAGTGGAATAAGCCATTTGTTGACGGACTTGGGCCGTGTGTTCTGGGCGAACATTGGAAGCCCAAGCCCGTCAGGAGGCCCAACCCTAATTTCTCCTCATGGTCCCTATTGTAGCCTATAAATAGAATACTCTCTCTCTAGCCAAAATTCACTATTCACTGAAACAGAAAAAGAGGCAAGGAAAGATATATCCAAAATTGGATCTAGCTTTGTGAGAAAGAAAGGGATTGGTAGATCGTTACCCACACAACGTCCAATCTGTTCTAAAGGAATACAATAGAAGATCAAGGGGTTGATTTTGGATTTGATAAAGCTTTGATTCTCAGAGATTACATTTTAGCCGATTCTAAAAGGTATGATTTCTATCCAAAACTGTGAACCCCATTAATTCCGCTGTGCATGGGTTCTCGCGGTTTGTAGAAATATTATTTCTGAAAATAGCGGTTTCTACAATATGAATTCTGTATTCTGGAGTTTTTGACTAATATAATTAGGGGAGTTGGGAAGAGTATTTCACCTCTCCCTGTTTTGATAACGAAGATCATGATGACCTTGAGAGCGACTCCGATGTCTGATAGGATTTAGCTGAAAGAGCACAGAAATCCTACTATTTATACGGACTTTGTTCAGATGGTTTGGAGGTTGCCTGAAGAAAGGATAGAGGAAGAAACTGACTCGGAGGATGAGGACGACACGACATGTTTTGATGCCGATGCCTGGGAGAGGTGTAGGTCGGATGCAGAACTCATGTCAGTGCTTCATCGTGGCATGCGTTCTCTCAATACTATTTGTGAAGATCTCCAGACTCGGCAAGCTACCATCCATTATAACTTCGAGACTCGTGCCCAGCGCGAGGATGAGAGTTGGGAAGAGATGAAGGTCGAGATGGAAGCTCAGCAGAAGTTCCGAGAAGATATGCTTGACCACCACCCACCCCACGGGGGTTCTTCTTCTGAAGAGGCGTCTGTGAGGCACGAGCGTTGTCGCCGAAGGACAGATGGCTCTGGCCCATCGGGAGCTCAAAAGTTATCTCCTTCCCATGTGTCATCCACTACCAGCAGCGCTTTCTTTAGGGATATTATTCGTTGATGTTGTTTTTGTATTTGTTTTATTTAGTTCGGATGTTGATTTTTGAATTCAGTAGTTAAATTTGAATTTGGGTGTTAAATGTTGTTTGAATTTCAATTTTAATATAATATGGTTCTTTTCAAATTGTGCATTATTTTTATTGTTAATCCAACATTCCCGAATTGTTTGGGGGTGGTATTATTTACTCTAGCATGATTTGTTATATAATCCTCCATTTTAGAAGTTGTTTTGGAGTGAGGGTTCAAAATATTGCCGATATTGGCATGCCTATGATTAGATGTGGTGGTAGGATGAAATCTATAAGAGTTTAGAAGTTACTATTCTCAATTCAGTCTAAAAGATACTAGGTTTGTATTAGAATCAAGAATATGGGTTGTTTTCGTTTCCGGTTTTGGAAATTTCTGCTTTCGGCAATTGCCTTAAAACGTTTTGGAAACTTCCCGATTCATTTTGGAAACTCAAACCTATATAAACTTCATTCATTCTCCACACAAAACTCACATCTCTCACATTCATCTCTCACCTTTCACTCCCAACTTTTCCTTTTGACTTCCGCATTTCAGCACCTCGGAGTGCACCTCCGCACCCCAATGGAGCGCCACTTGCGCCCTAGGCTCTGTCAGTAAAAATTCTTTCAGAGCGCTACCTGCGCCCTACCAAGACCAAACCTGAGCGAGACCCTCGCCCAAAACACTAGAATTCGAGTTTTCATCCTGAGCGCAACCCACGCCATATCAAGACTACAAGTGAGCGCGTCCTGCGCCTAAGTGCCTGGAACTCGAAATTCACCAAGGCGCACCCTGCGCCCTGACCCCTGTGGGCACGAAAAATTCCAATTTTTGATGGGTTGTTCCAAGATCGTTTGCAGCTATTCTAGAGAGTAGTTTTGTGATGACATCTCCTATAGTGATACCGTGGGCAGTCTTTCGAACACTTATTGGGAAGCGAGACTTATGGAGATTGGTTCCGCGATAGGATCTTGCAGTTAGGATGGAGGCATCTACTCGTAAGTGAAGATGACTCATATTCACCTAAGCTTACTAAATATTTTTACAATAATGTTAGTTTCTATTATAACTAGGATGGAGATCAAGAATTCTCCGTCATGGTTGATGACATTCCACTAGAATTCAATAAGTATTTGTTAGCGTTAGTTTCGGGATTGCCCTTGCCTGACCCTATGCACTCGTGGGGATATATGACCAATAATGCATACCTCTATGACTATACATACTTTCATCAGTATTATAGGGGAGGGGTGTTTCGTATAATGGACCAAGGGCGTTATAACATAGCCCTTGGTAGCCTGTCCCTCAATGTAGGCACCACCATGTTATTCATCCTGATGAATATTTTAGGGGATTAGCAGTTTACCTCTGCAAATAGTACCGCTGGTGATGTTTTCCTTGCTTTAGTTGAGGGACGTCGCCGATATGACATTCCCCGACTATTAGTGGCTAGTCTTAAGAGAGCCCAAAGTATGAGGCATAAGTATCTTCTTATGCCTGTTTTGGTTTCTTGTATCATGCTCAATTGTCTACCTAAATTCTATACTCGGTTCACGGATTGGAAAAGGGTTGAAGTCATGAGACCCACCAATTGGGTGGTTCGCTCATTTCAAGTAATGACTTGGCCGGGATGGCAGGTGCAACCTCATTTGGTTGCTCTTTACACCCCATCAGACATAGTAACACTCGACAAGTTAGCACAAGTTGATGACACATGGCAACGGGTTTGGCAAGTTATCATGGCGTGGAAGGATGCGAAGGAACCTCATCTTTTTGGAGAGGAAGATGAGGAGGATAATGTTTAGATGCGGGAGTTAAGGTATGTTTTTAGTTTCAGTTAGTGTCTACTTATGTCCCAAGCAATTTGATTCTTGTTAACCCCGTAACGTGTGGAACTCTTATAGAGTTACGTTAGTTTTTATTTTCTATATTAGTATGTTATAACCTTGTTTTGCAGATGTTCTAGAATTTTACTCGTTTCCATGGTATTTCTCTACCCAATTTATTTAAATACTTTGAGGAGAAAGCATACTTCTTTTGGGCATAGAAACACATGTAATTAAGGCATCTGTTAGGATATAGATATGTATAATATGCTCTTGTTTTCTAGTTAAAAATTCAAAAATTTCAAAAAAAAAAGTTATGCTATACACTTAGGAATATTGGTATTGTTTTCTTTCTCTATGCTCTTAATAATCTAGAAGTCTCACGTAGCTTTTGCATTAAAATAGTTTTAGAAACTTAGGTTAATATATAGGTAATAATCTTTGCATCTATCTATAAATATATTACATGAGTATCTATGATTGTTTGGTAGTAAGTTTCTGAAATCTAGGCTAGAGCATTTATTCTACAAATCCTGTGAGACTATAGCTTAAAGCCTTATATGAGTGAAACATTTGAGAAATGACACAAGGGAGAAGTAAAATCCGGATAGAGAAATCACACATCCACTTGCTTGATCACTATACCATATCCTAAGTGAGAATTTAGGCCCTCTTTGGATCGATATAGCCAGAAATTCAAAACTTATGAAATTATTTTCCGCTAGTCGCCCTTCTGAGCCTTTCTTTAACCTTTCATAAATCACAATTCCTTTACCCTTTTACAAAACAAAATAAATAAAAAAAAAAAAACCTACACATTCTTTGAATGAGTATGAGAATAGAGATGAAGAATAGAAAAGAGAAAGACCTTTGAAATCAAGAATTAGTTAGTTGCTTCAAATAAGAAAAGAAAATTTTCATCCAAATAAATAAATAAAAATAAATAAATAAAAAAAAAAATAAAGAGTTAGAACTCCAAAAATAGAATCAAGGGAGTCAAAAGCCAAGGAAAAAGAAAAAAAAAATATGGCTAAGGATGGAAACAAAGTGATAAGAGCCCAAAACTGTAGTTTTAACCCCTTAACAATAATACTTTTAGACTAATTATGTGAGTAATAAATAAGAGTTAATACTAATTACGTGCTTTTATGTATTGCAGACATTGAAGTCAATTATGTGCAAAAATGTGCCACTTTGGCGATATAAAGGAGCAAGGGTTGGTTGCTAAGAAGTTCTGTGATTAAATGCCAAGATTCAAAGAGAAAAAGCCTTTGTAAAGCCCGGTCAAATGCTGAAAAGTCAAAGTCAACGCTGGCAGAAACAGCACACAAAAGTCAGCAGAACTTCCGAAGACTGTATTTTTTGACTCAGGCCTTGGAATTGTGCGTACCTTATGTCAAAACGACCGGCTCGGAAAGAGCTTTCCAATTGTATAAACCTTGATCCAATCAAAGGAGAAAAAGTAGATGAAAAGCCTGTTGATGTCAAAGCCAGTTGAAAAGGGCCCTGTGGACTGAAGAAATTGGGCTTTGGGTTCGATTTTCCGGCCCAAAACATAGACCCTCAGCCCATGTACGAAAATGTGGATCTGGTCTCCTACATTTTCATGCACAAAACTTAGCTCTTAAGTATCAATTAACTTAGGATAAAAGGTAGCCATTAGAGAATATTTTAGATCTAGTTGTGAGTTTTATTCAATTAATTAGTTTTCAATTATTGTTTTAGATCTAGTTTTTACAATAGATTAGTTAGAACAAGTAAATGATTAATTTAGAATCACATTTAGTTTTATAATAAAGTATTCATCTTTAATTCCGATTTAGTTTATTGATTCAATTCTTGTTTAGTTTTAGTATTGTTAAATTCATAAATTAGTTGTCTTCAATTTCTAATTAGTTAATCATAATCTAGTTTTAATTATTTAGTTATCAATTTCATTTCTTAGTTGTTAATTTAGATTTGAATCTATTGATTAGTTAAATTAGTAAAGTTAGAATCTCTATATGATGTCTAGTTTTAATTCATATGGAAATGATAGTTTGATGAATCAAGGCTAAACCTCCATTAGAGGGGTTTGATGAAGCCTTGATGAAAACTTGATCGTGTAGTGTAGAATCGTTGTAAGAGTCTATTCCACTCTAGAAGGTCGTTGATTCGCCATGAGAATGGGTTGGATTTCCTCATATGCTAGTTATGAATTAGTAGAGATGTCATGTATAATTAGGGATTAGAACGACCAATTCTTACCATAAGAACGTAAGAATTGGATTACAACAATCTATGCTAGTTTATTAAGTTGGATTCAAGGTGGATTCAATTCCCCCCTAATTCTTATTCTAGATTCAAACCTTAGTATTCTGTAACATTTCATAGTTGAATCATTATAGTTAGTATCTTGTTCTTAAAATTCACATCGTAGTATAATCCTTTCGTAAAACTCTCATTAGACTTTGGATAGATTCGCAATTATGGAAAACTTTGAATGCTAAAGAACTAGGAGTGGAAAGAATCTTCTATTCCATCTCTACTTCAATAGTATCGAGAGTAGAAATCTTTAATAAGAACTGTTACATAAAAGAAATAGTTTTACTTTCATTTGATATTCATTATTTATTCGGAGTAGAATTATATTCAATTATATCGTATTATCAAATGGTGTCGCTGCCATCTTAGTTCCCCTTAGTATTGTTTTCTTTAGAATTGTTAGTTTTCCAAAGTCCCATAACCCACCCACCCTTGTTTGATTCTCACTGTGGTTGTCCATTTCAGCACTGACAATTTTCCTCGCAGAATTACACGGAGTGCGACCCGCGCCCTAGGCAAGCTAAATTAGAGCGCCACCTACACCCAAACGCCTAGAACTCCACTTTTTGACTGAGCGCGACCTGCGCCCTGCCAAGGCAAAACATGAGTGCCCTACCAAGGCTAAATTGGAGCGCAACCCGCGCCCAAACGCCTGGAACTCCAGCATGACCCGAGCGCGACCTGCGCCCTACTTAGGCCTATTCTGATCGCGACCTACGCCACTCTGCTGAAACTGACCGATTTCCACAGATTTGTTTCAAATTCCATTTCTTCAAGGTTTTTAGTGTTCTAACTTGTTATATACACTGAGCATGCGTAAACAAGACGTTATTCATAAGCGAAGCAAGGAGGTATTCAGGTACTCTTTTCTTCCACACCTCACATCTCCTGTTAGAGGTTCATACTAGCATATCAGGATTGTGGGAGTGTTGTTGTGTTTCATTAAGATTGGCTTAGCCTTGCATGAGATTAATGTTAGGCTGAAGAAAAATGCCTAACGTAATCAACCGGCAACATCAACAAACATGCCTTTCTAATATACCACTCACTACACCTCTAGCTAATATACCACACACAACACCTAAAATAATGGCTGAAGAAAGAGAGTCTCCTCTCTCTGACTTTTACAAAGCCTTGAACGATAGCCCAAAATCTTGCATCGTTCTCTCAGACCCAGTCGAGGTTTTCGAATTCCACCAAATATATTTAATTTGTTACCCGCTTTTCATGGGGTAGACCATGAAAAGCCTTATCAGCACATGCGTAGGATTGACCAAGTCCTTACTACATTCCACCATCCTACGGTTGGTGCTAAACAAATTAAACTAAGGGTGTTTCCTTTCACTTTAGCCGATAAGGCGGCGTCTTGGTTAACTGCCCAAGCGCCAAATTTTGTGGACTCGTGGGCTAAACTTGTTCAACTGTTTATGGAACATTTTTACCCACCACTGAAGACCGATGAAATGCATTCCAAGATTCATTTCTTTCGACAAAATCCTCATGAATCATTTTCAGAGGCTTGGAATCATTTCACCGATCTACTTATAGAGTGTCCACACCATAACCTCGTGAAAGACACGCTAGTTCGTGCCTTTTTCAAGGGACTGTTACACCACCACAAGGAGGTGCTTGACATAATGAATGGGGGTAGTTTCCTAAGTAAGAGAGCCTCAGAGGCTTATAAATTTTTAGAAGATCAAACTAAGCGTAATAATAACTAGGGGGGGGGGTAGTTATGATTTCTCCCGTTTCGCTAGTTCTTCTACAACAGTTAAAGCCGCCGGTATGTTTGAGATGCCCGACCCTGAACTTAAAAATTTAATCTAATCTCTAACTAAAAAGGTAGAGGCTATTTCCGTTCAACAAGTGCCTATCCCCGCCATGAATGTCAACACCAATCCATGTAATTTCTGTTTGAGTCCAGAGCATCCCTACTCCTATTGTCCTCTCGCCTATGAACAACAACAATCACAACAAGATAATGTTTGTTCCATTAATAGCGAACCTAACGTAGCTTGGCGCGGTTGGCAAAATAATCAACAACCTCCAAGGTTGTTTAACCCAAATGTTAGGCCAACAAACAATTACAACCAAGGTCCACCAAGGCAAGGACAAGATCAGGGTAATTATAATTATAACAACCAAGCTCAACCACGACAAGGACAAGGTCAGGGTAATTATAGTAATTATAATAATAATAATTATAATACTAATAGAGGTATCGTTCCGGTAAATAATAACTATCAAAATCCACCCATTAATAATCAACGTGACATAGTTCTTATCACACAACCTATAGCTAACACTTTTCCACAACCGGATCATTTCGATACCTTTATGCAATCTCAATAACAGATTTTACAAGTCATCCAATTTTCCTCCACAACCAGATCGCTTTGATACCTTTATGCAATCTCAACAACATATTTTACAAGCTATCCAACTTTCCTTATAGCAGTTAGCTCAAAAGAAAGTACAACCCAAAGGTGTATTTCCAGGACAAGCGATACCTAATCCTAAAACACCAAACACAGCCTTTGAGGTAAACGGTAATACTGGTAATGAAAATGCAAATGTAGCTGAGATAAATTCCATCACCACTCTCCGTTGTGGCAGAGTGGTTGATAACAAAGTAACTATGTCTATAGTTACCCCATCAGTAATCCCTACACCGGATATCGAACTAGATATCGAAATGAAAACTGAAGATCCTACCCCTGTAGAGGTACCAGTTAAACCACAGCCTAAGAAACATAAAAGCAAGGTTAACCATCCTGTTGATCCATATATTAAATATAGAGAGAAACCATCGTTTCCTTAGAAATTAGCTATGTTAAACAAGGATACAAATTTTGACGAGATTAGGAAAGTTTTTAGAAATCTAACTATAAACTTACCTTTTCTTGAAGCGATTAAAAAGTTACCTCACCATGCTAAGTTTCTTAAAGAGTTGTGCACTACTAGGCGTAAGACAAAGATTCCTAAAGACACATTTTTAACTGAATAGTTTCCAACTTTAACGGAACACAATAGAATCGTTAAGTACAAAGACCCTAGTCGTCCTACTCTACAATGCACCTTAGGAGATACTAACATGACCACTACTTTATTAGACCTCGGGGCGAGTGTTAACTTACTCCCTTATTATTTATATAAATAAATAGGTCTACAGGAATTGCAACCTACAACAATGACGTTGCAATTAGCTAATAGGTCTATCAAGTATGCTAAGGGTGTAGTGGAAAATGTGTTGGTTAAGGCTTAGGATTTCTACTATCCTGCGGATTTTGTTATCCTCGATACAAAAGTCGCTAACGATTTTGTTCCGATCATTTTAGGGCGCCCTTTCTTGGCAACTACCAATGTGCTTATAAACTACCGCGATGGTTCGATGTCCTTGTCCTTTGGCCATCTTTCCATTGAGGTAAACATTTTTAAAACGATCAAACAGTTGCCTTATACGAATATCGATAGAGAGGTTAGCATGATCGAGAGCTTAGCTCATGATTATTTCAAAACCATGTTTCTGAATGACCAGATGCACAAATTCCTTATTTGGAAGCTCAAACTTCAATAGGGACTCATTGGAGATAGATGAAATTGAGGAAGAGTTCCTTCAACTGTTTTGCAACTCTTCCCTGCCACCTCGCGAGTCCCACCCTGCCAACATCCATTTATACCTTGACGCTATGACGGAAGATGAATTTTTCACCTTCTATCCCAGTGATTCTTTTGACCCACCTATTGAGGAATGTCTGGCATATCTAAAGGCTTCTAAAGATTTAGACCTGAGAGCTCTAGCTGATACTTATTCACTTCCATCACCAATTTTCCCCACCTTCCACCTTTTCAATGGAACCTAGGAGTTTGCACTTGACCCTCTTGTTTCTTCGGTGCTTAATGATTTTCTAAATCCTCTTAATACAGAAAAAATTCCAAAGGGAAAGGCACTTGACACCTTCATTTTTAGAATTGAGACAGTTCCTACCTACACCATGAATGAGTTTTGTGCTAAAACCACATTCTCATTTCTTTCATTCCTTACGTCTAAAATCCATCCATATCCACCATATCTTCCACAAACATCCATTTTCTCACAATCATTCACTTGGACACCCTCTCGTTCAAAGATGAAGAAGAAGGTGCATGCGCAGTTACATTCAAGATCTATCAGACTTCACTTTCATTTCAATAAGTTGCATCGTAGAGAATCTTGGTGCTTAATTCTGTTTGGGGGTGCATTCCATGTTATTTATTTATGGAAAGACCCCCAACGCTTTAGGTTGTTGATATAGGGAAAACTGAAGGGTATATATATATATATATATATATATATATATATATATATATATATATATCCAGTTATTTGTTAAAGTCTCGAGTATATGACTATAAACGGTTCATTTTGTTGTTTGGTGTACTTCTTTACAATTCCATATATTGATAAGTGCAACACTTAGGTAACCGGGCCGTCCCTAAGGAGTGTGTGGCTGTAAGTACCGGATCCTAAGTCCACGTTAAACATAATTCATGTTTTCCACTCTTGGATGTTTTCTCGGATTTTGAGTCATGCTCCTCTATGGTGTGAATTATACTTTTATTGCTTTCTTGTTTTCCTTATATTAAATCTTAGTCATAAAAAAAAATTGTTAAAATCATAAAAATAGTAATTTAGGAAGTCTCGGGAATCTGACTTTAAAAGACCCGCTTTCAAAACAAATTTTCTAAACTTCGTTGCCAAAAATTTGTTTGGGGGTGGGGCGTTCGTTTTTCGTACTGGATTGTTCAACTTGCCATTTGTGTTGTTTAGACCGTTTAATCGTATTCCGACTTGGGTTGACATTCTCTATGAAATTAGATTTCATTCGTTCGCATAACTTACGTTATGCACGCACTTTGAGGCATTTTACATCTTCTTATGTTTCATCCATGGTCAGAATAGAGTGTGTTATGGATCATTGGATTGGAAATTCTCTCCTGATCATTTCCATAGCTCATTCGCAAAAATCGGACCGGTAACGAAGTGGCAAATTTAGTTTGAAGTTGCGCCAAAACTCGACAAAAATCGAAAAACCAAATTGGGCTTGGGCCCAATCTCGTGCCCACGTGCCACGCACGTGCGTCCCTTTCCTTCAAACCAATAGTCGCGATTCCATTCCCCACCGCCATTAACAAGCTTTAAACCCTAGAACAAAATAAAAAAAAAAAAAAAAAAAAAAGAAAAGAAAACCAAACTTAACCCAAGCCCAAATTCATTCCCACCACCATCCCCAACATTTGCAACCACCAAAAATTAGAAAAAAACCACAAAATATTTGAACTGCCGCGCAATAGTTGTCCCACCACCATTGTTTTTTTTAAGTAGGGTTGTTTCACATCGTTTCCTACACCATATACAAACCCTCAAATCAGTTCAAAACTTTCAATGGCTCTAAGACGAAGAATTCTGCCGGAACAAGCTTTTACGGCTAACCGCTTCGCGCCGTTTTATGGTGACGAGATGATTAGGAGGAATTGGAATAGGTTGTGGTACTCAACAAATGATTTTTAACACTCCAATTTATTGGAACAATTTTATAAGAAGAGAGAGTTGGATGGTCAGAAATTTTTTATGAAGGTGACTGGGACTAGGTGAGAAATATCGAGAGCAAAGTTGGCTGAGATTCTAGGCATTACGCCTGAACGCCACCTCGACGCCACCGTGCAGGAATTCCAGTATACTGGAGTTCCTGCATTGATGAACGACACTCTCATGGAAGGTCAATCTAATCCGAATTATCATTGTGCTGGACAGTCATCTCTGCGAACCACCAAACTGGATGTAGCTTAGTGGATTGGTAAGAATGTCATTGGGAAGGAGAAAGTGAGCGACATCGGTTTGACATGTCTGCACGTTATCTAGATATTGCAAGAGAAGAGGTATGGATTCTGTATCCTCGAGTTTTTGATAAATATGATTAGAGGAGTTGGGAAAAGTATTACACCATTTCCTACTTTAATTACGAAGATAATGTTGTATTGGGGGGGGGAACCAAGAACTGAGCAGACTATGTTGAAATTCCATTCAAATGAACTATTTATACGGAGTGCATCCTAAAGACTTGGATGTTGCCGGAGGACAGGATGGTTAATTCGGATAAGGAAAGGGAGGACATGACATGTTTGGATGAAGATGCCTTGGAGAGGTGTACGTTTGATTCAGAAAGCATGTCAATGTTACATACTGGCGTGCGTTGCATTTATGCTATTTGTGAAGATATACGAGATAGGCAGATTAAAATTCGAACGAAACAAAATACCCTTCATACGAGTTTTGAAAACCTCGAAAAGGGTCAGCATGATCTCTTGTATAATATGGGAACACTCCTTCAGCGTCATGATGCGCAATATAAAGAGTTGAAGTCAGAAATGAAGGCAGCAATGGAAGCACAACGCCTGTTCCAAGTAGAGATTCTACGATGCATGCCACCCCTAGAGGTTTCTGTTTCAAATGAGTCTGAGAGGCATGAGCATCGTCGTCAAAGGACGAATGGCTCGGGACCATCTTCATCCCAGGCCTAATCTCCATCTCAAGGTCCATCTTCATCACGTGGCTAGGTTTTCTAAAAATATGTCGTTTCGCTATTATTTAGCTGTTTTCATTGTTTTTATTAGTTCGGATATTAAGTTTTTTTAAATTCAGTAGTTAAATTTAAATTCGGTAGTTGTATTTGAATTTGAATTTGAATATAATTTGGTTCTTTTCAAATTGTGCATTATTTTTATCGTTAATCCCACCTTCCCGAATTGTTTGGGGGTGGAATTATTTACTCTAGCATGATTTGTTATATGATCCTCCATTCTAGTAGTTGGTTTGATGTGAGGGTTGAGAATATTGCCAATATGGGCATACCTATGATTAGATGTTGTGGTAAGATGAAATCTAAAAGAATTTAGAAGTTACTATTCTAAATTCAATCTAAAAGATATTAGGGTTGTTTTAGAATCAAGAATATGGGTTATTTCCGTTTTCGGTTTTGGAATTTTTTTTGTTTCCGGCAATTGCCTTAAAGCATTTTGGCAACTTCCCGATTCATTTTAGCAACTTAAAACCTAAAAAAACTTCATTCATTCTACACTCACAACCCACACTACACCTCACTTTCATCTCTTACCTTTCACTCCCACGTTTCCCATTTTTATTCTCCATTTTAGCAACTCAGTAGCTAGGAGCATGCCTTCGCCCCAGTGGAGTGCTACCTGCGCCTAGGCACTGTCAGCCATAATTTCATCAAAGCGTGACCCGCTCCCTACCAAGCCCAGAGTTGAGTGGGCCCTAAGCCCAAGTGCCTGGAACTCGAAAATCACCAAGGCACACCTTGTGCCCTACCCAGGCATAGGTTGAGCGCACCCGCGCCCTAAACCCCGTGGGCAAGAAAAATTCCAATTTTTATGGGTTGTTCCAGGATCGTTGTAGCTGCTCCAACGAGTAGATTAGTGATGACATCCCCTCATATCATACCAGAACAGTCTTTTGAAGACTTGTTCCAAAGTGACACCTATGGTGCGTGGTTTCGTGAATTGATCATTCTAGTAGGCTGGGAGCCACTATTGGATGCGAAGGAACCTCATTTATTTATTGAGGACGAGGAGGAAAATTCTTAAACGGGAGTTAAGGTTAGTATTTATTTCAGTTAGTGTCTGCTTATGTCTCAAGCAATTTATTTCTCATTAACCTCACAACGGATGGAACTCTTATAGAGTTGCGTCAGTTTTTATTTTCTATATTAGTATGTTTAACCTTGTTTTGCAGATGTTCCAGAATTTCACGCGTTTCCATGGTATTTCTCTACCCTATATATTTAAATACTTTGAGGACAAAGCATGCTTCTTGTTTTGGGGGGCATAGAAACACATGTAATTAAGGCATCTGTTAGGATATAGATATGTATAGTATACACTTGTTTTCTAGTTAAAAAAATCAAAAATTTTAAAAATATTAATAAAAGGTTTATGCTGTACACTTAGGAATATTGGTATTGTTTTCCTTCTCTAGGCCCTTGATAATCTAGAAATCTCACGTAGCTTTTCCATTAGAATAGTTCTTAGAAACTTAGGCTAATATGTAGGTAATAATCCTTGCATCTATCTATAAATATGTTACATGAGTATCTATGATTGTTGGCAGTAAGTTTCTGAAATCTAGGCAAGAGTACTTATTCTACAAATTTTGTGAGAATATAGCCTAAAGCCTTATATGAGTGAACATTTGAGAAATGACACAAGGAAGAAGTAAAATCCGAAAAGAAAAATCACACGTCCACTTGCTTGATCACTATACCATATCCTAAACGAGAATTTAGGCCCTCTATGGATCGATATAGCCAGAAATTCAAACCTACGAATTATTTTCCGCTAGTCTCCACTTTGAGCCTTTCTTTAGCCTTTCATAAACCGCAAAATCCTTTTACTTATTTACAAACAAAAAAAAAAAAAAAAAAAAAAAAAAACAATTCTTTGAATAAGTCTGAGAATAGAGGTGAAGAATAGAAAAGAGAAAGACCTTTGAAATCAAGAATTTGTGTCACTTTAGATGAGAAAAGTAAGTTTCCATCCAAAAAAAAATAAAAGAAAATAAAGAGTTAGAACTCCAAAAATAGAATCAAGGAGTCAAAAGCCAAAGAAAAAAAAATATGGCTAAGGATGGAAACAAAGTGTAGAAGCAAAAGTAAAGAACAAGGGTTTCTCTAGTTACATAATATGAAGCCTCTATTATCTCAGACTTGTCCTTTTTGAATATCTATTTCCTTCCCTCTTAAACCATCTCCTAATCACCACAACACCTAATAAAGACCTCTAACTCAATTATGAATAGCTTAGTGTGATAGTAAGTGGCAGATCTATTTGATTGACTCTGGCTTCTTTGTGTGTCATTGAGATTGTAAGGTAAAGTGTGCCCACTGCACACTGGAGTAGCGAAACTTGAGCGGAAAAATCAGAGTGGTTTTTGTCTTGACATTTAAGTGAGGACCTAGTTAAGGACGCTATCCCGAGTTTTCAGAAACGGACTTGCTAGTACATCTTCTAATATTACTCATTGTATATGTTTATTCGTAGATGATTGATTATTATGCATATATTAGTTTAGGTTTTGACTTGATTATTCTGTATTCATTGCTAGTGAGATGTATAGATAATTGAGCCATAGATAAGGAAACAATAGTTTTATTTCTGATTCATTGTAATATAGATGAAGTTTGTGAGTACTTCACTGGAAAACTCTCACGAGGCTATAACTCGTCCCCTAGGGAATTCCTAGTGGTTTAAGGCCTTGTTGCATATGGTCAATGCAATCGCACTCGGCGAAACAAGATTAGTTAGAACTCCATTTTTGGTCACTTATGCTAATTTCTCATATTTGCTTGAGGACAAGCAAAATGCTGTTTGGGGGTGATTTGATAAGAGCCCAAAATTGTAGTTTTAACCCTTTAACAGTAATACTTTTAGACCAATTATGCGAGTAATAAATAAGAGTTAATACTAATTACGTGTTTTTATGTATTCCAGGCATTTAAGTCAATTATGTGCAGAAATGTGCCACTTTGGCGATATAAAGGAGCAAGGGTTGGTTGCTAAAAAGTTTTGTGATTAAATGCCAAGATTCAAGGAGAAAAAGCCTTTGTAAAGCCCGGTCAAAAGCTGAAAAGTTGAAGTCAACGCGGGAAGAAACATCACACAAAAGTCAGTAGAATTTCCGAAGATCGTATCTTTTGACTTAGGCCTCAGAATTGGACGTACCTTATATCAAAACAATCGCCTCAGAATGAGCTTTCCAATGGTCTAAAACGTGATCCAATCAGATGAGTAAAAGTTGACAAAAAGGCTATTGAAGTCAATGCCAGCTGAAAAAGGCCCTGCAGACTGAAGAGATTGTGCTTTGGGTTCGATTTTCCAGCCCAAAATATGAACCCTCAGCCCATGCACGAAAATGTGGATCTGGTCACCTCCATTTCCACTCACAAGACTTAGCTCTTAAGTATCAATTAGCTTAGGATAGAAAGTAGCCATTAGAGAATATTTTAGATCTAGTTTTGAGTTTTATTAAATTAATTAGTTTTCAATTATTGTTTTAGATCTAGTTTTTACTTTTCAATAGATTAGTTAGAACAAGTAAATGATTAATTTAGAATCACATTTACTTTTATAATAAAGTATTCATCTTTAATTCCGATTTAGTTTATTGATTCAATTCTTGTTTAGTTTTAGTATTGTTAAATTCATAAATTAGTTGTCTTCAATTGCTAATTAGTTAATCATAATCTAGTTTCATTTATTTAGTTATCAATTTCATTTCTTAGTTGTTAATTTAGATTTGAATCTATTGATTAGTTAAATTAGTAAAGTTAGAATCTTTATATGATGTCTAGTTTTAATTCATATGGAAATGATAGTTTGATGAATCAAGGCTAAACCTCCATTAGAAGGGTTTGATGAAGCCTTGATGAAAACTTGATTGTGTAGTGTTGAATCGTTGTAAGAGTTTATTCCACTCTAGAAGGTCGTTGATTCGCCATGAGAATGGGTTGCACTTCCTCACATGCTAGTTATGAATTGGTAGAGATGCCATGTATAATTAGTAAGAACATAAGAATTGGATTACAACAATCTATGCTAGTTTATTAAGTTGTATTCAAGGTGGATTCAATTCCCCCCTAATTCTTATTCTAGATTCAAACATTAGTATTCCGTAACATTTCGTAGTTGAATCATTATAGTTAGTATCATGTTCTTAGAATTCACAATGTAGTATAATCCCTTCGTAAAACTCTCATTAGACTTTGGATAGATTCGCAATTATAGAAAACTTTGAATGCTAAAGAACTAGGAGTGGAACGAATCTTTTATTCTAACTCTACTTCAATAGTATTGAGATTAGAAATCTAGAGCTGTTATGTAAAAGAAATAGTTTTACTTCCTTTTGATATTCATTATTTATTCGGAGTAGAATTATATTCAATTATATCGTATTATCAAATGGCGCCGCTGCCATCTTAGTTCCCTTTAGTATTGTTTTCTTTAGATTTGTTAGTTTTCCAAAGTCCCATAACCCACCCACCCTTGTTTGATTCTCACTGTGGTTGTCCATTTCAGCACTGAAAATTTTCCTCGCAGAATTACACGGAGCATGACCCGCACCCTGGGCAAGCTAAATTGGAGCGCCACCCGCGCCCAAACGCCTGGAATTCCACTTTTTGGCTGATCGCGACCTACGCCCTGCCAAGACAAAACACGAGTGCCCCCCGCGTGTAGCAAAAGTAAAGAACAAGGTTTTCTCTAGTTACATAATATAAAGACTCTATTATCTCAGACTTGTCTGTTTTGAATATCCATTTCCTTCTTTCTTAAACCATCTCCTAATCCCCGCATCACCTAATAAAAACCTCTAGTTCAATTAGGAATAGGTTAGTGTGATAGTAAGTGGCAGATGTGTTTGATCGACTCCGGCTTCCTTGTGTGTCATTGAGATTGTAAGGTAAAGTGTGCCCACTACACACTGGAGTAGCGAAACTTGAACGGAAAATCAGAGTGGTTTTTGTCTTGACATTTATGTGAGGACATACTTAAGGACGCTATTCCGAGTTTTCAAAAACGGACCTGCTAGTGCATTTCATTGTATTACTCATTGTATATATGTTTATTCATAGATGATTGATTATTATGCATATATTATCTTAGATTTCGACTTGATTATTCTTATTTCATTGCTAGTGAGATATATTGATAATTGGGAGCATACATAAGGAAACAATAGTTTTATTTCTTAGTCGTTGTAGTATAGATGAAGTTTATGAGTAACTTTACTGGAAAACTCTCACGAGGCTATAACTCGTCCACTAGGGAATTCCTAGTTGTTTAAGGCCTTGTTGCATATGGTCAATGCAATCGCACTCGGATAAACGAGATTAGTTAGAACTCCATTTTTGGTCACTTATGCTAATTTCTCATATTTGCCTGAGGACAAGCAAAATGCTGTTTGGGGGTGGTTTGATAAGAGCCCAAAACTGTAGTTTTAACACCTTAACAATAATACTTTTAGACCAATTATGCGAGTAATAAATAAGAGTTAATGCTGATTACGTGCTTTTATGTATTTAAGGCATTGAAGTCAATTTTGTTCAGAAATGTGCCACTTTGGCGAGATAAAGGAGCAAGGGTTGGTTGCTATGGAGTTCTGTGATGAAAGGCCAAGATTCAAGGAGAAAAATCCTTTAAAAAGCCCAGTCAAAGAAGAAAAATCAAAGTCAACGCGGGTAGAAATAGCACACAAAAGTCAGCAGAACTTCCGAAGACCGTATCTTTGGACTCAGACCTCGGAATTGGGCGTACCTTATGTCAAAACAACCGGCTTGGAAAGAGATTTTTAATGGTCCAAACCTTGACCCAATAAGAGGAGCAGAAGTAGAGAAAAAGTTTGTTGAAGTCAAAGCCAGCTGAAAAAGGCTTTGTAGACTGAAGAAATTGGGTTTTGGGCTCAATTTTCCAGCCCAAAACATGGCTCCTCAGCTTATGCACGAAAATGTGGATCTGGTCTCCTCCATTTTCACACACAAGACTTAGCTCTTAAGAGATACTTAGTTTTGGTAGAAAGTAGCCATTAGAGATAGTTCTAGATCTAGTTTCGAGAATTTTATTTAGTTTATTAATTAGTTTTTCATATCTTGTTTTAGTTCTAATTTTAAATTAAGTAATTAGTTTAGAACAAAGTAGATTTTTAATTTAGTTATGTGAATCATTGTTTATTATTCACTAGATCAATAAATTAGTTAGTTCTTCATAATTTCGATTTTGTTATTTAAAATTGCTTAAATCTAATTTCGATTTTTAGTTGTTAATGATTTCTTAGTTGTTAATTTAGATTTGAATTATTGTTTAGTTCAATTTAGTAAAGTTAGAACATTTATATGATGTTTTGTTTGAATTCGATTGGAAATGATAGCATAATGATTCTAGGCTAAACCTCCATT
Organism: Coptis chinensis; assembly: GCF_015680905.1. Classification (NCBI taxonomy): domain Eukaryota; kingdom Viridiplantae; phylum Streptophyta; class Magnoliopsida; order Ranunculales; family Ranunculaceae; genus Coptis; species Coptis chinensis. Next base: position 51,013,102 of record NC_141457.1, read on the forward strand.
AAATAGGGTTTAAGAAGCCTTGATGAAGTTTGATCTTTGTTAACTTAGAAGTCATCGTGATAATCTATTCAATTCTAGAAAGTAATTAGTTCACCATGAGAATGGGTTTGGTTGCTTCACATGCTAGTTAATAATTGGTAGAGATTGCTATGTATAATTAGGGATTAGAATTACGATTTTGATATGCGAAAGCATGGAAATTTGGATCACGATGAATCTTTGTTAGTTGATTAAGTCTAGTTAATGTGGAATCAATCCCCCCCCCCCTAATTCTTTATCTAGTATCAATTTAGCATTTCCATCATTTCGTAGTTGAGATATTCGTATATTGTTAGCATAATTTGCATCATAGTATAAATCCACCATTACTCTCATTAGACTTTGGATAGACCGATAGTCATAAGAAACATTGAATACTAACGAGCTAGGAGTGGAACGAATCTTTTACTCCACCTCTATTTCAATAGATTCGAGAGTAGAAATAAATCTTTGATAACACACTTTAAAGTTTAGTTTTAGTTTTATTTGCGTTTAGAGTTTCATCGCTTTATTCATTAGTAAAACTATTATTTTTACCTTTATCAGTTTACGAAGCCAATGTTAAAACAATTAAGTTTCATATCCTGTGAGAATCTAGCCAAAAGCCTCATCTAAATGATTATTAAGTGATGACATAAAAAATGTCCAGATAGAAAGGCCACATGTCCACTTGTTTGATCACCACGCCATATCCTAAGATAGAATTTAGGCCCTTTTTGGATCGATATAGCTAAATAAATGTTAAAAATCCAAAAAGATAGTTTACCTCTTGTTACCCCTCTTGAGCCTTCACCCTTTCTGAAAGCCATTTTATTCTTCACCAAAAATTTCTAACCTGTTACAACACACAATAAAAAGCTTACCGAGCTGATGAGTTGAGAATTGGATGGATATTAGAAAAAAAAAAGAAGAGAAGACCTTGTCCAAAAAGAGAACAGTATTTGCTTCTCACGAGGCTGAAAGCTCATCCACTAGGGAATTTCTTGTGGTTTAAGGCCTTGTTGCATATGGTCAACGCAATAGCACTCTGCGGAACGAGATTAGTATAACTTATAATAAATCACTCATTTGTGATCTTAGTTTTTTCTCTCATCTTTGCTTGAGGACAAGCAAGATGCTATTTAGGGGTGGTGATCAGTTCCCAAATGTGCATTTTATTACCCATATATTGCTACATTACAGCCTCTTTTACGCTTAATGAAAAGACAGCTCATAGTTTTTACTGCCATTTTTAGGTTAAGGAGAATTTCAGACCGCTTATCATAATAGTTGTGTCTTAACACCAAAAGGAGCCTTAATCACGCTTATTATGAAGACCAGAAGCTACTATAGAAAAGTACTGAAAAAGTCAAAGTCAACGGTCAAAGTCAATGGTCAAAACCCTCAAATCAGAATACCAGAGATGGAGGCCCTTATCTCAAACTATGCTGACTTTCTCCTTAAACCTATCTTGGTCAAGAAGAAACCAAAAAGCAAAAGAGGAAGCAAAAGGGAAGTGTGAGGTCTCTAATTTGAAATGGAGAAGGGCAAATCTGTAAAAGACAAAAGTAGGGATATATAACCTAAAAGTAAAGAAGAGAGAAACCATCCATTGTCTTAGGATCCAAACCATTTGGTTTGTTTAATTTTATGTCTAGTTTTTGTATTCATGTTTTTACTTTCTTGTTATTTTATTTCCTTTCAATCAACTTGTTATTTACTTGTTCTGACTTCAATCAAACTTGTTATTTACTTGTTCTTGTTTCAATCTTCAATCTTTGTTACCTATTTTTATTTCAAGTTTTAAATCAATCTTTCCTTCCATGTTTTCAAGTCATTTCAATACCAACAATAAAAGCTTTCAAATTTTCATTAGCTTACAACCATTCTAATCCATACAAGAGTCTACCTTTCTTCTTCATATCTCCCTCACTCAAACTCTAAACAATTTAGGATGAACCTCACTTCTAAAAACAAACTATTTTGAATTTACCACTACTATCTAAAGCTTCAAATGGCGCCGCCGTCATGGATTCAAAGAGTGAAAGTGATTGGTTAAGAATCAAAGAAGGGAGCATCATTCTCATCTTTCCATTTCTATTTTTTTTCAATATTTCGTCATTTTATTTTATTATTTTTCAATGTTGATCTACTTTCTTACAAATCAAGTTGCGGGACAACAAAGCTGGAAAGGAGTTGAAGACACAGCAAAAAAACGACCGAAGTTCACCGGAACCGGCGGGTGACCACGAGCTTGGTGGGGGGCAACCGCCTAGTCACCTCCAGAGTCGTGGGTCTAGTATTTTGGCATCTCAGTTGGTTTTTTATGTATAGTTGTACTCCAAGCCCAGATTTTGTAATATAGTAGGAGAAGTCAATGGAACTTGTTTGTAATCGTTAGAGATAGAAAGAAAAACGAAAAAAATTTACGAAAAATTGGTTTTTGATTGATTTCTTATGATGAACATGAGTTAAACTTGGTTTAAGTTATATACTTACCAAGGGACTAGAGTTTTAATTTCCTTGGGAAGTTCAAGTGTGTGAGGCAAGTTGTGGATCATAGCTCAGACAATATGAATCAACTTGGTAATCAACACTCTAAGTCTATTTGACTTTAGTTAATCTAGGTTATTAATCTAAAATTGGTTAATTTAATAGATTAGTATAATATTAGTTTAGTTTTAAGTTTAGGCCCTTGAAAGGAAAGTTGTATAAATTGCCAAAAACCAAACTTGTGGGCTTTTTAAATGGGGATTTATTGTATCGTAAAACAAGGTAAAGCTCAAAAGTTTGGGCCTGATTCTCAGAGCATGCACCAACCGACGTCGCCTTCTCCTCAAGCAACGTGTAAGCACAGCTTGAGAGGTAAATTCTAAACCTCCTCGAAGCCCAAGTAAGAGGATAGTTGTGTGTTCAAGCATGCTTATGTGATTGTTTGAAATTTATTTTCCGCACTGCAATTTACATTTGCGCATAAGGCTGAACTCGAGCCACATAACAAGCATTGGGAAGTCATTACCTAATGTAGGTAAATTAGACATTGCTTGATTCTTCAAAGCCCTAAACAAAAAAAAATGAATTAAAATCAATCAACTAGAGCCCAAAGTAGTCACGCTCCTCTAGAAAATGAAAAAAATATAGCCATGAGGATTTGGAGTAATCAGTTACCAGATTCCGGTAGACCAACTACCTTCCTCACTCCCCTCCCCCAGATTCATTGTGAATGAGATTCTTGGTAGCATACCACTTGGTCAAGTGGCTGCCTACTCTTCTGTGACGTGTAGTAGCGCCATCCTAGTATTGCGCCCAGTTGTTCCTCTGAACAGGGCATAGTAAATTATAGACCAAAAGCAAAGTTTTTAAAACTCCATACTTGCAAAAATGAATTTCGAATCCTTGAGCATACATTGCACTGTTTACACATGTTAGGATAGTTTTGGGGTCTTGCTAAAAGTGTATGATACTTTCTTCAGGCACCTCTAGTATTAGCAAGAATAAAGCTTACTCACGTAGGAGAGCTCGTTGCCTTAGACAATCTCCTATTTTTAGTCCTCCATCTCATAAGATGGATGATGAAGTAGTGCAAGCTGAAGAGCCTCTCTCCAACTTCTAAACACCGTTGCAAGATGGACCTCCATTTTGTATACGACTCACACCGCTTTCGAGCGATTTTAGGATTCTACTAAATGTGTTCAATCTTCTACCCATCTTCCTCGGGTTAGAACACGAGTTACCGTACGAGCATCTATGTCGGATACATGCAGTATGTAATACTTTTCTTCATCCAGGCGTCACCGACGATGAGGTGAAGCTACGAGTGTTTCCTTTCACTCTAGCTGGTAAGAGTCATGCTTGGTTTCTTTCATAGAAGGCCGACTCTTTCGATTCATGGGAAAAGGTAGTGTTCTCCTTCATGAAGAAGTACTTTCCGCTGAAGAAAATAGAAGAGATAAAAAGCAAGATACAGTTCTTGAGACAGAGTCCGAGTGAGACATTTTATGAAGCATGAGATATATTCTCTGACCTACTCCATTCATGTCCTCACCACAAACAAGAAAAATCTACTCTTGTCCAATATATCTTCAAAGGCCTTCTCCCAAATACAAAGTAACCCTCGACATCATGAGTAATGATAATTTTTTGGATAGAGGTGGAACTAAAGCCTTTACCTTTCTTGAAAACCACTAGTAGAAAAAAGGGGTTTAACTGTTTTAAAATGTTATTTATAACTTTTCTGTTCGAAACGGTCACAAATGGCAGAAAAGGGTTTTTGTGACTATTTTAAAAAGTTTTTGGTGACGTGCATTTTTGAAATGGTCACAAATGGTTTTTTTTTAAAGAAGGCGTATATGTGTGGAGAACTATTTGTGACTATTTCACTAAAATAGTTACATATTACCCCACCTTAAGTGACCATTTGACCCATCTATTTGACCCAACTAGATTTTGGTCCAAATAATACTACAACTTTACTAAAAAAAACTAATTCAAACACAACACTACGCACCACTACTACACCAATTTGGCCAATTAACGACACACAAGATGGTTAATGGCACTTGTTAAAGTACGATTGCTTATGGCTGTCGGATAAGGAAGGACTCATTGCTTTGTTTTTTGTGTGTGAGGCTTCCCGCATGTCCTTTGGTGAAAAATTCAAGCAAGCCCTCCCGATTCTCGGGGTGTTCTAGTAAAACAATCTTCTAAACATTTTTTTTTTTTAGTGGGTTTTGCTGCCTCTCTCCATCTCAAGTTAGTTCTACACTTCTAGGTTTTCTTCAAATTTCCATGCCAGCGATTTCATTTACGTAACTCTCAACTTTACACCTTAAATTTCAGCTCTACTCCTCAAATCTCTCTCTCTCTCTCTCTCTCTCTCTCTCTCTCTCTCTCTCTCTCTCTCTCTCTCTCTCTCTCTCTCTCTCTCTCTCTCTCTCTCTATTAACTCAATTCGAGGGTTTGGTATTGATTGTAGTAACTTTCATCTCTCTACGGTATCTACGGTTTGGTATCAATATGGGTTCTTAAAAGGCATCAACATTAATTTGCACCACATAAAATGTACTGCCAATGCAAATTGATTTTGTTTAATTTTGAAGTGAATTCTTGCTTTTGTTTTTTGTTATTTTGATATTAATAATTCTTTGGGTTTTGGTGTAATTGAGGAGATGAGATTAAGTATTGGTATTGTTAAGTTTAACTTTACTTGAATTCCAGGAAGTGGGTATACACGCCATAGCATGTTAATTAGCTATTCTTTGACCAGGTACTCTTCCTCTCACTTCAAATCATTATAATTTTTAGAGATATTTATTATCAATATCGATTTCTTTTCCATTTTTTGCTACCAGTTCTAGTGGATTTTGATTCTGGTTGTTTTAGAGATTCCTTCTCATCTGTCTCTCTCAAGGGCAACATCTAATTAATAGGTAAATTTTTTTTTAAGATTTGTTACTATGGATATTCCTATTTGTACAATTAATGACATTTATTGGGGTCTCTGTGTTTCTTTGTGATAAATCGTTAGGTTTTGTACGCAAGAATTGAAATTGTGAAATTTAATGGGTGCATGTTTGTGATGACTTGTTTGAATGAGGGTATATGATGTATGTTTACTCTCTCTATTTGTGGAATGGTATGGTTAATTTTCAATTTATTATATATTTGATCTGAAATGGTTTTGTGAATCATATCAATTTAACTGATAGCCACCAAAAATCGTTGAGGATAGTGATGGTATTTAAATGCAATGGTAGAAGCTAACAAAGTAACAAGCTTTCACAAGTTGCTATAACAAATTTTATTCATAAGTCACTAACGTACTGCAACAAACAATGAGTATCTTAGGATTAAATTTGTGGAATGATGGTGTCTGGTTTTATATATATATTTTTGTGTTATCGATGATGTTTGGTTTTACATATTTGTCGTTTTAAAATAAGTTTTTCCCCGTTCTATTTGTGTTATTTTATTTACTCTATTGGCCAATCTCACATATACAAGTAATTGGATCAATTGGTTCTTAGAAGTTAGAACAATATGTTTATTTATATCCTTCTTGAGACGAACGACTGCATCACCTTTTACAAGGGGTTGTTGCTTGGTAATGTGAGTCTCCTATTAGAAGTAGAGGTGTGTATCCCCAAAAGGATCGTACTTAGTTTTCATGGTCTTGGTACAAGCTATTGTACTATGTACTTAGTAACCTAGATGTGCCATGTGAGATATGCTTCAGACAGGCCTTATAAGATCTTATTTTAGATAGAAATTTCATATGCAACTATCTTTTTTATTGCTTTGTTATTAACACACATAACTCTATGAAGGATACATGCTTTAGTAGTCATGGATGGGATACACACTTCAGTAGAAATGAAAATCATCAGTTTTAAGGTCCACATTTGTTATAAATATGATGTCTGTGTTGCTCTCACAACTTATTGCATGGAGCCAAGGATTTATCAACTGTAGGTATGACAGCCCTTGCTTTTGACTTGGTTAAGCTGATGATAAAAGTAACGGATAGTTACAACTATCATTTCTCCTGAGCTCAATGTAAGTCGATACATTTGATACAAGTAGTTATCATCTTCTGGGTTCTTTGAAAGGCCAATTCATGATCCTGCTTCTTGTTTTCAGAGTGGTAAACTGAAAATTTTGAAAAAAAAAAAAGAAACAAAATTTTGATAGTGTTTAATTTCTCAAATTTTTTTAGGTCCAACATTCAGTAAGCTATGCCTATTACACCGTTAATCCAGAAATTGATATTGATCAAGTTTAGCACAAGAAAAAGTTATCACACCTATGGATTTCTTGATTTCTTTGTTCTTACCTCCAATTCTCCTAAGCAACGGTCCAAGTCATCCAAGACCTTGCTAACGACTTGCCGTGATTGAGGCTTTATCATGGTATTTACATCTCACACAGTCCTTCGTCTAGTACAGTTATATCACTCTTTATCTCGAGCACAAGGTAATTTCCTTCTATTTAGTTTCTTCAATCTCCTTACCTTATGCTATTTTCTTAAAACCTAATTTGTAAATGATGGGGTTTAACTAAAACACAATGGATTTAAGGGTTTCTTATGTTCTTATGTTTAATTGCATTCCATATGATTTGATAGAAGTGTTGAAGATTTGGAACTTTGTCATGGGCATAGTTCCCATGGTTGATATAATTTCTTAAATTAGATTAGGTGAAAAATATCTATCCCCTACAACGAAACCCCATTTTGCCATTTAAAGTTGATGATTTTTGGGCAATCTATTTGAAAATCATATTTTTCATAGGTGGTATGCTATTTGGTGTAAGGTATACGTTCATTTAAATGATTTGCATATACCTTCTAGCATTAACTTTCACATATATTTGAGTTAAAAAATGACTTTTAAATCTTTGAATCTATAAACTCTCGAGGTCATTGATTTACTAAGTTACTTGCAATGAGTATCATGATGAACTTGAAGCTTCCAAATTACAATAAAGAGTTGCTTGTGACTCCAGGAAATTGTTTCTGTTACGTCGATAGTTACCGACATATAATGCAATTTCTGTTGAGGGCATTGGCAGTAGGATAAGCACTAAAGCATGGTTATATGTATGTAGATCACTTTGTGAGTTGTTTTCTGTTTGTAATATCTACTAAAATCTGTCTAAGTCTAATTGTTTAATGCACATACACTTGCCATGAACTTATCACCTGAACAGCCTACATTTGACAATGAAGAAGATCTTGAAGAGCTCTTGTAGGTATTATACTTAGTTTTGATAATTGTTGTACACTTGTACTATTGCTATTTTGGTTTCTTAAGATGTTTATCTGGTTTTGCTTAATTTGCTCAAAGGTTCTGAAAAAGTGTATGATAGTGCGATCGAGAAATGAGGTTTTGCAAGCCGAATGGATCTCTAAAATTGTTAGGATAAATATTTTGATGAAAAGGAAAAGTGAAGGAATTGGCAAGCTCAATTCAGATCTGCCTATGTTCTTTGTCATGAAGCATATACACATGTATAGAAACTCTAGAAACAATTGTATGATAAAGTAACTAACTTGGTAAATTTTTTTGCTATCTTATGCCAATATTTACAAAATGTTTAGTAATTTTTGAACTGATGCGTTAAGCTATTCTTCAGAATGCATGTTAATAAGGTTCTCGTGGTGCAAGACTTTGTGGATTATTTCATCATATTGATTATTCAGTCTTAGGTCTTATATGAAGTATTGCATTAACTCTGTTTGTGGTGTCGCATGCCTATGTTTCATTTTATAGGTACCCAATGTTTTATTTCCCATGCCTATACTTTGGATTGAGCATCACTTTGATCAAATATATTTATGGTGAGAACTTTGTTTCTCTTTTACTGATTTATCGTTTTAATTGTCTCTTAATTTTGTCGAGGGTTGTATTTGGGTGTTAACTAGCATCTTAGTCCTTGCTACCTAAAATATGGTAATCTTTTCTAAGTGCGTATTATTCTTTATTTGAGGTGTTGTAGGCGGAAGCATGTGCATTTGAGTGTTAGTTCTGGATGTGCACACCTACGAAAAAAATACCCCAACCATTCAAAATATCATATTCATGTCTCCCCATAAGTGTTTAACTAGGTAACGGGAGATAGTGTCTTGGTTGTTTAATGTTTCATGTGCACTTGTATTCTGATGCTTGCCACACTCATTCCAGGTATCTCCTTGGTCACTTTTCGGTACATTTATTCTTATTCACAACACATGATATTTTTCATAATAGCCTTATGTTATAACTTTGTTGTTTCTTATATTCCAGGAAAAAAATCTTAGCCATAAAAAGGCTTTCACCGACAAGGAGATAAATGAGGTTCGAATGGATTTTTTAATTTCATCAAATAATGTATTATAAACTATCCTCAAGACGAAGATGAACCATAAGGCTGAAGGCATATGTGGTTGATCGCCTTTGACGAGATTAGGTTATTTTTTCATTTGGATTTGGATTAGGTTGATTAAATTTATATGAATTAGATTGAAAATGTGTTATTTACTTTATTATGTTTTATGATTAAGTACAAATATATATTGGTTATCCAAGGGGATTGGAATGTTTCATTGAAATTAGCAATATATATGAGTGTTACTTGAAATTTAATGGATCATATTCAGGTATGTAGTTTATTCAGGTGTGTAGTTTATTGCAGGTCCCCAATTTTGTGAGTTTATATATATATATATATTTTACGTGTTTTTTTCTTTTTGTAATAAAAAAAAAACAATATATACATATCACGGTTTTACCAAAACCGTCATGAATAATGGTATTTTTTATGACCGTTAAAAAAGTATGAATGCATAACCGTTTATTTAAAACCGTCACAAATGATATGATTTGTTGTGATGGTTTTTGAGCAATTGTTACCATTTTTTATGGTAGAGAGAGGCTAGTGGAACAAATATTTGTGATGATTTTGGGAAAAAAATAAATGACCCCCACTCCGTCACGGTTTTGGAAAAAAAAAAAAGTGACAAAAGACTTTTTGTCACTGTTTTTAATAGTGATATAAAACCTTTTTTCTTGTAGTGAACTAAACTGAAAAGAGTACCCATTGGAGCGACATAAACAATTCCATAACAGTCGAACCCAGTACATCTAAGGCTAGTGGTATTTTTGAGGTGAAATTAAAACCTTAATCGAAACCTTCACAAGAAAGATAGATGCCCTCACAACCAAACAAAAAGACCAAACCCCTCATCCTATCATGAACGTAAATAACTCACCATGCAATTTCTGTCTAAGCTTAAATCATATAGATGCCACATGTCCCTTGATCACAAACCTATCATCACTTCAGCCAGAAGAAGTATGTGCTTTCAATGTACTAAACCATGGAGACATAATCCAAACTTCACATGGACCAACATTCCACAAAACCAAACACCACCAGGTTTCAACAACCCAACAAATATATTCAGACAAGGACAAGGACAAGATACCTATAACAATCAGAACAGAGCATTTGTTCCATCCCAGTTTAACCAGAACTATCAAAACCTACCTATCAACAACCAAAGAGACTTAGTTCCCATTACACCATCAACTAGTGTCCAAATGGATAAGCCTACCGAAATAATGTTATTTCTCATGCCACAGCAAACCCAAGCATCCATGCAACAATCTCTGAACTTGTTAGCCCAAGGTAAAACCCAAAAATGTGTGTTCCCAGGTTAAGATATTCCTAATCCTAAACCAACAAACACAACCTTTAAAGCAACAAGTGATGTGAACGAAGCTGGAACGCTAAAACTCTTTCTTAATCATCCTATTTGTAGGGTGTTTTTCGAGCTTTCCCTAATCTTCCTTTGTGCCTTGTGATCTGTGAGTTGTTAAATGAATGGAGAAGGGATGAGATTATTGTGAGTTCAGGGTTAAACCGTCTGAAGACTGCCTACGTATCTCTTTGTTTATTATGGAGAATCAAACCCTATCTTGAGTAGCTCCTAAGAGCGAAATCCCAATGACTTATATAGGATGAGCTTTGAGAGTTCTAGGGTTAGGGCTGTCTCCACCGCTTGTGAGTTCCCTTCCATCTTTGGACTCTATCTTCCTATTAGGAATTCCCTTTTTATGGAAGTCTGAAAATCTAGACCATATCTTATGAGAGGTAAGTTTCCTTGCTGATCATAATGTCCCATCATTTATGGGGAGATTATATCTAAAAGCTAACTATCCAAGATATGCCATCGTGATTCCTTCCTTATCATCAAAGATCGCCCTCATCAGTTTCCCTCTATTTAGGAACTGACCACGTCAGTTCCTAATGACTTGGAGAATTGTTGTGCTTAGAGGCGGTCCGTCACGTGCCTGGCACATGTCCACTAAACACTCATGCAAAGCATGAGTTCACTTATTTACAGAACTGATCCGATGGTCCTCGTCTCATTATGGACATTTGTAGTCTTAGGTTATTTCCCATACACGTGTCATCAGTTCAGTGATGGGAAATCCCCCTTCAGATGCCCCCTCTCATGCCATCTAGCACGTGGGCACTTAAAGTGATATTGCTTTTGGCATGAGAATCTTTTTCCTAAACAGTTGCGTAAACTGCTTACGTAATCAACTAATTAAGGCTCTGAAAAGACGGCTCGAATAGACATGCCCTTTCCCGAAAAAGGTAATAATGACAGTTCCATCGCAAAAAGAGGCACCGCTTGGGCTCATCCTAACCATCCATCTTATCTGTATATAAAGGATCTGGTAAGACAATTCTCATTATCTCTTCTGCTACCTTTTTCATACTAACCCTTTTGATCTCCCGCTAGGGTTTAACCAAAACTTGATACTTTTCCTCTTTTCTGATCATGACTCTCAACTGGTCAGTTGTAAACTTTGGAGATCTTTCCTCTCTGGAATAGATCCGTGAGAGGTTCCACATCCCTGAAGATGTCGGACTGGAGTGGGGGAGGTTATCTGATGAGTTGGCCTACAAAGAGGTGGCCCTTATCACCATTGGTCAACTTAGGGCTAGACTCACTCTTCCCCTCCACCCATTGCTGAGAGAGTGTCTGATCCACTTCAATCTTGCTCTTGGACAAGCATCGCCCCTGTTCTATAAAACTATCATGTACTTTGCCCTTCTTGCCAAGAGACACGGATTTGCTCTGAACCGTTGGGTGTTTGGTTATTTTTATAAGGTATGGCATATTCGAGACCAGTCATACTATTATTTTATGAACAGAGACAAGAACTCTCCAATTGTCATTTTTGAGGGAAAACAAAGTGACGAAGGCTAGGCTAATCACCACCTTCGTGTGCTTGGTGATGCTTGGGATGTTCACCCCTCATATTCTGATGGTGAGCCTGTGGAGATTCTTGTTCCCATAAAACACACTCATGTTCTAACTAGTAAGTCTCTTTCGTTATGAATTTTACAACCATTATAGGAGTCTTTCATCTGAGTTTCTTTGCTATTTTTCCTTAGATGAGTCTTCCCCCTGGAATCAACTGATTGCAATTGATGCTGCTACAGTGGATATCATCAAGAAGATCCCTAAGGAACAAAGGATAACTTGGGTAATAGTTCCTGATCCCACTCATCTTTTCGAATATCTCAACATGTCTGCTGAAGAACTACTGCAACTTGCCCCCGGCTTTTCCCTTTTTGCGGTAAATACTGTGAATTCTGGGCGCACAACACTTCCTCCTTTTTGTAGATCAGGATGCTGAACTTCTTCCTCCTCCATCTCAGGATGAGTCCTCTTTAAGTACTAGAAAAGGAGGAAACCACAAGGAGAAGAGTTTTGTGGCCACCTCTGTTGATACTGCGGCATTGGGCCCAGTTTAGGAGTCTGTTGTCAGTGACGATTGTGTGATCACTGGTGGGAGAGGCCCTGAACTGCCTCATGAACTACTAGCTACTAGTAATTTTCAAAGGGAAGAGTGTGTGTCCAGCCATCATAAGATAAAGAGAGCTGCTCCTACTTCTGCTTATGGTGTTGCCCTGTCTGGTAAGAAGATGAAACTGCATCCTCTCTCTGTGAATGAAGAAACATTTTTTAAGGTTCCTGCTGCTATCCCCCCACTTGTTAAGTCTTGTAAGAATATATTTGTACCCTTCCAATTCTGGATCCTCCTACAGGTTCTGGTCACACTGGTGATAATGCCCCTATAACTGTTGACCCTTCCCTCCCTGATAATCACAAGGGGAAGGGTATTTCTGAAACAACTACTATGACTATTGCTCTCCCACCTCCTCGATTTGGTGATAGGAGGAGGGAAAGTGATGACATCCCTTTCTCACCTCGGTCTCAGGATTCCCCTGAAAGGGAGATGATAGTGGAGATGAGGCATTGGGGACGAACTAATGAACAACCTATTACCAAGAAACATTTTGTTAAAGATGTTGATATCGCGCTTAGAGTTTTGGAAGCTACGCAACTTCCTGTTGATAAGGCTGAAGCTAATATAGCTGGGACCTTGGACCTGTGTTATTACCGATCTGCTGTTCACCTTGCCAAAGTAAGACTTTATTCTCTGTTCAATATTCGATTTCTCTCATTATTTTACTTACACATCTTATATTCTTTGCGGCCACCGCCGATACATCCACTGATGTCATGGCTACCGGTGAACTGATCAAGGCAAAAAAAGCTATTGAGAAGAGAACTGAGGAGCTACAGATCCAGGTTGAACAGCTCTTGGCAAAAGAGAAGAAATCTGATACTGGCTTCAAGAATATGAGAGACACTATCTCCCACCTTAGGAGCTGTTGATGTTGCCGCTTAGAAGGTGAAGTTCTTGGAACTGTGTGAGCACTCCACTACCTTGTAAACAAAACATGATCAGGTCCAAGGGGAACTTCACCGTAAGAACACCGAGATGAGGACCCTTGGTCAAACCATTGCCCATGCAAATGATGTCATGTTAGGCTATGAGAAAGCTCTGAAGGAGAAACGTCTTCGTTCTGATAAGAAGGCTGATGACCTCTTGGTTGAGACCTCTATGTTTTATTTCAATGTCATGCAGGAGGTGAAGAAAAGATCAGCCGAAAATGCCATTCGTTTTGCTTTGAGGGTACTTGATGTTTCTCAAGAGTCCTTTGATGCGGCCAAACAAGTTAAGTTCGAGGAGGCTATTGAGGCTACTGGGTATGTTTCTTAGCTGGATAATCAAGGGCGGGTAACCAACCCTTTTGTCCTGTTCCCTGATCTGGACACCAGCATCTCCACTATTCAAGCTAAACTTATGCCTGATGCCTCCTCATCTTCTAAAGAAGACACCGATGATGACCTACCTCAAGTTCAACTTCCTTTTCTGCTAGTTCCAGCTTCAGGTGAATGTTCTGTTCAGCCAACCATTCCAGCAAATCTAACCACACAGTCTGTTCTTGAGAGTGAAACAAGAGTTCTTGATGGTGCAGTAGCAAGCACTGAAGGTGAACCAAAGTTTGATTCTACCCCTGCTTCATAAGCCTTTAAGTTGATGATTCACATAAACAATTATGTTTAAAGAATTATTCTATGGGTCTGTAATATTGAGCTATGTAGCTCACATATAATTTACTTTACTGAGCTCTGTAGCTCTTCTATTTTATGCATGCTATTTACTTACTGAGCTCTGCAACTCTTCTATTTTATGTATGCCTTCAAAGTATTTTATGTTATATTACATATATTACTGTGCATACTCTACTCCTGTTGCCACTAAAGTTCATTTGGAACAACAATAGGTAACCATAGCAGGCTAAACAGATTAAGATGAGACATAACTAGAATCTGATTAGGATATAATGGGAGCCATGTCAACTTAACTGTAACTGAAAGTTCGATCGCATAGAGGCATATGCCTTTACGAAAGCAACTTGGTGCCATGAGTACTACACTGTGTTTAATAACGATAGGTCCAAGTTATTATTGAGAAAAATAAAAAGGGTATCGCCAAAACAACAGTGGAGGAGTTTTCCTCAGCACCATCATCTCGATATAGTTCCATGCTAATGATGGTGTGCTAGGATCTGGATCCCACCCAGATCTCCCCAGTGACCCCTGCGTTTGTTATTTTGAGAGCGCCCAAAACTGGCATACAGTTCAGGCTCACAAGAACACTATCTCTTGTTCCAAGTCAAACCGGCATACAGCTTACTGAACAGTTAGTGTGGTCATATTCTCTAAAGGCTTAACCCATCGAGGATATTTGTAGTTTAAAAGAACTAGCATACAGTTCCAGCTGCATGGGGCTAAGAAAGGAACTGACAGTTCGACTTCTTCATTCTCAGAATCACTAGTTCTAAAGCAAATTGGCATAGAATATTCTTGAACAGATAGTGGGCAAATAATTCCCTAAAGGCTTAGTCCTTTGAGGATAATAAAGAATGTGCAAGGAATATATTTGATTGCAAGGTGAAGAACTTTATTGATGATAAAATATGCATAACAAAGCATAAAATAACAATTTACTAATAGTACTTGCGAAGGTGCAGTCTGTTCCATGGGTTGACAAGAACGTCACTTTCAACAGTACGTAGGTAGTAAAAACCAGTTCGACCAACCTTGTCGATGATGTATGGTCCTTCCCAATTTGGTCCAAGTTTGCTGTTGGGCTATGGGATCTCATGCAGAACTAGATCGCCAGATTTGAAAGATCAAATCCTGACTCTCTTGTCGTATGATCTCTTCAAAGTATGTTGGTTTGCAGCTAAACAAAGTGCGACACCTTCTCGCTTTACATCTAAAAGATCTATTTCTCTACATAACAACTCCTCATTATCCAGAGTGTGCACAACATCTGACTCCTGAGTGGGAGCTACCACTTCTGAAGGTATGACAGCTTCAGTTTCGTAGGTCAGTGAAAATGGAGACTCACTAGTTGACCGTTTGGGTGTAGTTCGGTATGCCCATAGGACTTTAGGCAGTTCTTTGATCCATAAACCTTTCACATCATCTAATTTATGCTTCATATTATCGAAGATGACCCTGTTAGAGACTTTAGCCTGGCCATTGCCTTGTGGATACCTTGGAGTTGAGAACAGATGGGTAATGTGAAACTCCTCACACAGTTCAGCAACCAGTCCTCCAGTGAACTGTTGCCCATTATCTGAAATGATAACTTTGGGTATGTCGAACCTCCAGAAAATTTTGTTACAAATGAACTTTCTGACGTCCTATTTTCAAACTTGCTCTGAAGGCCCCTTACTAGCTCCTGGTATTTTTCCATTCGTTCATACTTTGGCTCATATCCACCATCAACTTGAAACACAACCAGCTGTGAGAGTCACTAAAAATTGTGAGTTGTGTCAGGCCCAGGTCAAGAGCCATTGTGAGGCCAGCAAGAGTGGTTTCATATTCTTCCTCATTGTTGGAAACATTCCAACCTAACAAGATAGATTTCTCCAATTGCATATTGTCAAGAGTGACTAACACAGCTCCTATTCCTATGCCTTTGTCAATCGAAGATCCATCCACAAACAACCGCCACCCGAAGCTTGGCTCCAAGGGATCTAGGTGGTTAAGTCGTACCCTGTGTAGGTCATTGGGAAATCTCACAAGAATTCTGCTAGTGCATGACCACCCTTCTCTGAGATTCTGGGGACGTAGATAATATCATACTCTAACAGTTGGACAAACCATTTAGCTAGCCTCCCTGACCTATTCGGTATTTCTAGAACTGACCATAATTGGTACTCTGTGATTACTCTGATAGTGTGGGACTAGAAGTATGGTCGCAATTCTCTACTGCAATTTTGCTAATTGCTACCATTTGCAGGATACAAGCCATTTAGGACGCATATTCTTAATACATGCATTTTAGCACAAAAAGGATGGCTATTTATGCTGCTTGGCTAGGAAGATTCCAACTTAGGAGCAAAAATCCCAGAAAATCAAAGTTAAAAGTCAAAGTCAACTGTCAAAGTCAAAGACTCAAGGACTCAAGGCTGAAAGCTAGGGACTCAGGGACCTAAGCCAAAATCAAGAATTCTATTGTATGGGCTTAGGTCAAAAGCCCACTAAGCTAAAATGTTGTTTCTAGAAGGATGGGTAAAGATGTAAATGGTATCCTATATAAACCAAAGAGACGATGTAGAGAACTAACCATCCAATATTTTAGGGTCCAAACCATTTGGTTTTTTCGGAGTAGAACCCTAGAGTTAATCTTTGGTCATTAGGAGTAGATTAAATGTTTTAATTTAAATTGTTATTTACTTGTTTTCCATTTTTATGTTCTTCAACCTTTAGTATTTTCATTACAAGTTCTTAATCTTTCAATACAAGTTTTTAGTCATTTCAATACAAGTTTTCTTCCTCTCTTATATACAAGTTTTCTATACTTATCTCATATTGATTCAACCACAAACACAAGTCATACTCATTTGACAAGTTCAAATGAGTATAACTTTGTGAGTAAAATAATCATCAAAACCATGTTCATTCAATATTTCTCTATTGAATGTGTTTATGATTTCAACAAATCAAGATAAGAACTAGTGTTTCCACTATTATAACTTAAGAACCATAAGAAATATTAGAAAATAGTAGAAAGAGTAGTTCTATCCATCAAACCCATCCTCTAAACAAAGAATTCAAGATGAACATGATAACCCTCAACACCAATTACTACATCATTTTAACTGGTGTTGTTAGTAGGACCATCAATGCACAGGTATGATTTCCGTTGTTTCATTTACAGGCTTAATTTGATATATAAGTGGTGATACTGTACGTAATAAATGTCACTAAAATTGTTTATTTTCAGACCATGGACAAAAATGATGTTGAAGCTCAGCAAAGTGTTATGGACACTTTGGAAGACATTAACACTACCATAGTGTTGAAACTGAGATCTCCATGCAAAATAGCTGATCTCCAGTCAATGTCCTCGTCATATGGCAACAATGACATACTGAATGGTAGCTAACCTAACCCTGAAGAAGCTGTTGGACTGCACTTGATACTTGAGTTATCCGATTCTGAAAACCTAGACTGTTATTTGAATCGAAGTTAGCCCGAGCTAGAGAGAAGAGCAGGTGTTCACTTAATGAAAGGCATATCTTACGCTCACACCCACAACGACTTTTTGCAAAAAAATCAGTCTAAGCAAGCGAGAGCGGAAAAAGGTGAAGTTGTTAAGGACATGGACATTAATGATCACAATGCTCCAAACAGTCTAAATGATGGTGATGCAGTAAAGACAATCGGCGAGAATGGCAAAGAAACTTACACTCTAGAAAAGGTGAAAATTGAGTGAATTTTCTCAATATGTTGTTTAAGAAGTACTGGTTGTAATCTTCTTCCCTTTTTTTATGTAATTGTTTTCACTTGGGATGAGTTCTATGATTGAACACATTATTATGCAGGTGACGGTCAGTGGGGAACAACACGAGATTGTCTAGGAGATTATGTTATTGAGTCCTATTGCTGTTGCAGGGAGGTCAACTAATGAAACATGTGGCGAGGTTCTATATTTGGTTGGGGATGGTACGAACATTAAGGAATATGTTCCTTCTATTGAAGTGGTTGATGCGGCAAAGGCAAATGATGGGTATGTAAAATAGACTTCTGTTGAATCAATGGTTAAAATATAAATAGTATTTCCTTGTGATGTTAAAATTTAAGCTTGTGCTATTAAATAACGTTTTTTATATTTTATTTTCAATTTGGATGAGTTCTATGATTGAACATTTTTACGTTGGTATCAGTGAGTGGTGAATAGGACGAGAATGTGGAGGATGGTGAGCAGTCCAGTGATGATGAGGATGAGGGATGAAACTCTGTGTCTCCTTCCACAGTGCAAGCCGACATGGTGAGAAGGGGACCATGCAAATTTGACATAGTGAACTGTCCAGAACTTGAAAAGGAAGTTGCCCGTTTCTGCCAACCCTTGATTCTGAGCATTTTCAACAAAGGCTCATTACTGGATAGGCCACCGGGGATTGCAAATAGGAGAATGTTCCCCAATGACTATTTCAAGTTGACTACTACTGCTCAACGGTAAACGCATTACTGGAAATTGCACAATCATCTTATACAAACCCAACATAGGTTGTTAGATGTTATGGCTACCGAGATGAGGTAGATCTGTCTACCTTCTACACCTTGTATAAGAATAGATGGCTTAATGATATCGTCTGTCTCTCTCACTGATCTTCTACAGCTTCTACTTACGTTGTTGTTTGGAAATATATAGCCTAAATATTTGTACTAATTCTGTGCTGGTCTGCAGGTTGTCGATAGATACATGGAATTGTTGCGGTGTTGGTACAAGGACATGGTACATGAACCAAAGTACCACATTATATCTGCGTCTTTCTTTTCATTAATCTTCAGAACTTATAGTATAGTGTTTATGGACATGTTATATAGGATCTTAAACATCTTATATAGTGTCTTCCACCGGGTATATGGTGTCCTATAAAAGCTGCCCCAAGCAAGTTAACAAGTTAAAAAGTTGTTCAAGACATTATATAAATTGTTCAAGACACTATATAAGCTGACCCACCAAGAAGTTCGTTTATGAGAAAGCTTGCATGACGCTCTTAACTAATAAATTTTCCTTTCCATGACTACAACGTTGTCTATACTTTTCCCATAATAGTTTGGCAGCGACCCTTGACGATGACAAATTGATTTAGAAGCCAAGATCAAACAAGTCACACATTCTGTATTGGGATGCTCTTTACACACAGGCAACATGACAATGGTTTTCCTTTCGTTTGTTAAGGACATAGCAAAGACGGTGATGATGACGGTTAATATTGCCAACATCTATTGGATTCTTGTTGTAGTTAACTTCAGAGATTGGTCTGTTCAGATCTTTGATTCTTTGGTTGCTGTTGAGAGTGGTGAGGAGTGGGACCTTGACCCCAAGTTGACTTTGGAGAAGGTACTCTCCTTATTGCGTTACGGGATGTTGGCTTCCAGCAAAGACTCTACCGATCACTCCAAATTGCGTACCAAGTGGAAGTTTGTGTTTACTGATTGCGACAAACAAAATGATTATAACAGCTGTGGGGCCTATGCATTGACCTTTGCTGACTGTCTTCTCAGGAATAAGTCACTAGATTTTGACATTAGGCGCAAAGTATAAATCATACATAGAATTGAAAATGATTTATTAGAGTGTGGAATTACTACTGCAGAGTATGTTAAGATGGCTGCTGGTTGTCGTCAAGTGGACTTCGATGATGATGGAGAGGGTACTGTAAAGGATGGTGGTGACGGTACTGAAAAGGAAGTGGATGAAATCCAGACTAATGAGACGGTGTAAACTAAGAGTATGACACATATTTAAAATGTAGAACATAATTTTATTTGCTTTTTCACTTAAACATTATCGTGGGGGTAGCTTATATAATCTCTTCCAACACCTTATATAGTGTCGTGAACAACTTTTTAATACACACTTAATAACTTTTTAATTTAGGCTTATATATAACACTATATAAGTTGTACAAGGCACTATATAAGCTTCCCTCGAACAAGTTCGTAAGAGGAAATTTAAAAGTTATTGAAGACACTATATAAGTTGTTCTAGAGACTATATAACATGGTTCATACACCCACGTCTGAGAGTGTCTTGAGTAGCTAATATAGTGTCTTGGCACCGCTGATTTAGTATCATATTTAAGCTTCCCACCAACAAGTTAATAAGCTGAAATTAAAAAGTTATTGAAGCCACTATATAAGTTGTTCAAGACATTATATAAGCTGTTCAATACCCTATATAAGTTGCCCCATGAACGTGTCTGTTCACGGAAATGTTCGTTGAAGAGAAAGCCTTAAGTTGTGAAGAGTCTTAAGTATGTATACAACTTTATTGTGAAGTCAATGGCACTGTACTAACGGCTTATGCCACTAATCTAGATTTGTCAGAATGTATTCGAAGGTACTGTCCTCAAACAATATAGTCGACGACCAGTTCACAAAAGGAATGCCCAAGAGGAGTTCCAGTGGAACAAATTTAGTGTACTAGAAGATGAAGTGGCAAAACTATGCCAAAAAAATATTCAGCATACTTTTCAGAAGAATGCGCTAATTAGCAGAAATTGTACTGTATGCACCCAAGGTGAACTTACGGATGATCCAGTGAAAATGACAACAACCACCTATGTCACAGCACAGTACTGGTAGCAACATGATCAACTAAACATGGAAGCTGTTGCACCAATTATTAAAGTCAGATGTTTTGGCTGAGGCTTACATATTAATCTAAAGAGCTTCTACTTGCTTTATGACAAACAATGGCTGAATGATGAGGTTTGAAAACAAATTATTACTCTATAGTAATCTGTCAATGCTCGTACGTACACACAATGGCAAACTTTTTTTTTTTATTTATTTATTTATTATTATGACATTTTTTTCCCACAGGTTCTTTTTGTTTACATGAAACTTTTGAATAGGTGGAATAATGAAATGGTGGATCCAGAATTCCAAACACCTTATGCCAGATACACTATCATCCCTGACACGATTGTCCTAGTGATTTATTGGACATTCCCAACCATCGTCCTTCTTCATTTTTTCTGATATAGTGATGTGAATTACATATGTGTCTATTAACTTAGGTTTCAATGCAGGCTTTAAATGGAACCTTGCAAAGCACCTTTAGTGATGGGAGTTTAACCACAACAGAAAACCTTACGAAAACTGGTTCGATAATATCGTGGAGCCTAAGCATGACCTTCAAAGACTTGGTTCAAGGAAACAGTCACATCCCTCACGCGGCAAAATCGAAGGGATTAATGATGGCTTTGAACATGGGAAACAACCAGCACTGGATCCTTGTTGTTTTCAACTTTAATTGGACGTGTTTTGTGTACAATTCATTGGTTTCCAATGTGATCGACCCTTCCCCAACTATAGATAAGCTATGTGCTTTGCTCTCATACGGACTCCTATTACACGACCCAAATTGTATACACCTTATGTTCTTGCAGCGGAAATGGCAAATAGAACATGTTGATTGTATAAAGCAAACCGATGGGTAGAATTATAGAGTGTTTGTAGTTGCATATGCAGACCAATTAATCAGAGGTGATCACATCCAATTCAGAAGACCTGCAGGTTGCATCTGCAATACCATGGAAAAGGACATAGTTGACTGTGGTATTACTGAACAAAAATATGAAATACACAATATAGCTTTTATTCACGGGGACTTCCGTCTTTTTCAGAGACTTGTGTGTTGTAATTTAATTTTGGTCAATTGTCTACTAATCAAGCTACTGTAATGTGCCCTATAATATTAATCTTAATATTTGTTACTGATAAAGCATAGAAACTGTAGGGGTAATATTCCATCGGTGTCGTAAAGACACGTGGTAGAGTGAGATTACACCGAAGGATTGTTATTAGAAAGGGTATATAACATAAGATAATGGCTCTAGAACTGATTTGGTAAGTTTTGGTCAATTCCTACGAGTTCAGGACAGTTCCTTTAGTTTGACTAGTCAGTTCCACGAAGTAGTTCGGGAACTGGGCAGGTTAGTTTCGAAATTCACTACAAGAAAAAAGGTTTTATATCACTGTTAAAAACAGTGACAAAAAGTCTCTTTAGTCACTGTTTTTTTTTTTTTTCCAAAACCGTGACGGAGTGGAGGTCATTTTGTTTTTCCCAAAACCGTCACAAATATTTGTTCCAAACTAGCCTATCTCCACCACATAAAACAATAACAACTGCTAAAAAACCGTCACAAAAAAACGTATCATTTGTGACGGTTTTAAATAAACTGTTATGCATTCATCATTCTGAACGGTCATAAAAAGTACCATTAGTCATGACGGTTTGGGTAAAACCATAATATGTATAGTTGTTTTTATTAAAAAAAAACATGAATATATGTATATATATATATATATATATATATATATATATATATATATATATATATATATATATATATGAAACTCACAAAATTGGGGACCTATAATAAACTATACACCTGAATAAACTACATACCTGAATATGATCCATTAAATTTCAAGTAACACTCATATATATTGCTAATTTCATTGAAATATTCCAATCCCCTTGGATAACCAATATATATTTGTACTTAATCATCGTAAAGCGTAATGAAATAAATAACACATTTCCCATCTACTTCATATAAATATAATTAGCCTAATCCAAATCCAAATGAAAAAATAACCTAATCTCGTCAAAGTCGATCACCCACATATGAACAAATTGGACAAATCCACAGCGCTTTCCCAACTGGTAGCATTCATTTCTCCAAGGGAGCTCCAAAATCCTAGCTCGCATCTTTTAACACACTAGCCCACTTGAATTCTGCAATTGAAAAGAAGTGGTGACATTTAATATAACTTGATATAAATTGGCCAGTAAATGCACCAATATACAAGGTAACCAAGTAATCTAGGCATGCACAAATTATATATAAGATATTTCTTAAGGATTTAAAGTAAATCATTAGTACGTACGATAGTTGAATGCGAAATAGTTAACTCAAGATCATAAATACCTATGTGAATAAGCAGAATTGCAACTGTTAATATATCTAAAGGGTAAGTCGACCAAAACTATTTGAAACAAGCTACAAGTCATTATAGGCATCTTATAAGAAACCCTGATATCGCAAACAAACAATCTGTCCATTGTTAAGTTAAACCAAGATAGAGTTAGGTCCACTACCCATTAATTGTTCTTGGGGAACACATGTACAACTCAAACCCTTTGTGAATAACTCAAACACTTACAACCAGGTACACAACACCTATATATAAATAAATAAACGTATTGCCAATGCTTTTAGCCTACCCCAAGGAGATGAAAAATAATGTATACGTACACTTTAATCAATTTTAAGTGCCTAAGAGTCGAAAAGTAAACTACGATAATTCATTATGATAATTCATTATCAGTGTTAAGTATATGAACGATGAAAATTTCATTTTGAACAGTCTAACCTGTTAGTTTTGTAGCTTTTAGCACAGACATCGACAAGTAATGAAACTTGGTTCGCTTGAATGTAAACTCAACGGGTAACATTTTTCGTGTAGGTAGCTGATAAGAGCCCAAAACTGTAGTTTTAACCCCTTAACAATCATACTTTTAGACCAATTATGCGAGTAATAAATAAGAGTTAATGCTGATTACGTGTTTTTATGTATTTCAGGCAGTAAAGTCAATTATGTGCAGAACTGTGCCACTTTGGCGAGATAAAGAAGCAAGGGTTGGTTGCTAAGAAGTTCTATGATTAAAGGCCGAGATTCAAGGAGAAAAAGCCTTTGTAAAGCCCGGTCAAAAGCAAAAGTCAAAGTACACGTGGGCAGAAACAGTGCACAAAGTCAGTAGAACTTCCGAAGACCGTATCTTTGGACTCAGACCTTGGAATTGGGCCTACCTTATGTCAAAACGACCGGCTCAGAAAGAGCTTTCCAATGGTCCAAGCTTTGGCCCAATCAGAGGAGCAAAAGCGGACTAAAAGTCTTTTTAAGCCGAATCCATCTGAAGAGCCCTTTTTGGACTGAAGAAATTGGGTTTTGGGCCCAATTTTTCGGCCCAAAACATGGCTCTAAGCCCATGCACGATTTTGGATCTGATTTCCTCCATATCAACAAAGAAGACTGAACTTAGAGGATATAGAGTAGCTTAGGATAAAAAGTAGCCATTAGAATAGCTTCTAGATCTAGTTTTAATTAGAGTAGCCATTTCGAAGTTTTACCCTTAGCATCAATATCGAAGTTAAATTTACTCTTAGTTGTTCTTCTTGTTTTAATTAGAGTATTGAATATTGTTATTGCTTGATTAGATAAATAAAATAGTTTATTATTGATCAAATTCGATTTTGTCAGTTAAATTTGTTAGATCTAAATTCATTTATTATTTGTTATTCATTTCGTAGTTATTGATTTTGGGTTGGATTATTGTTTTGTTAAATTGCATAAAGTTAGAATCTTTCTATTATGTCGTATTCAATTTCATACTGAAAGGATAGCGTAATGATTCTCGGCTAAACCTCCATTAGAAGGGGTTGAGATGCCTTGATGAAAGCTTGATTCTCGATTAGCGTAGAGTAGTCATAAATTCCTTTCCACTCTAGAAACGATTTGTTCACCATGAGAATGGGTTTGATCGTTCACATGCTAGTTATGAATTGGTAGAAATGCCATGTATAATTAGGGATTAGGATGAACCAACTGTTCTGCGAAGCAGTTCAATTCGGATTACGACGATTCATCGTTAGTAAATTAAGTTGAATTAAGGTGGAATCAATCCCCCCTAATTTCTTATTATAGAATCAACGTGGTATTTCCATAGTTTGAATCAATTATAGTTAGTATCTTGTTATGCGTATTTGCATCGTAGTATAAGTCGTAAATCTCTCACTCTCATAGACTTTAGATAAGACTGATTAGGTTATGAAACATCTCATGCTTAAGAACTAGGAGTGGAATGAATCATCTACTCCACTATATCTCAATAGGATTGAGAGTAGAATCTTTGATAAAGCTTAAATAGCAAACAGTTTTATTCTAGTTTTACTAGCGTTTAGAGTTCTCGTGAGTTTTATTCTTTGGTAAAACTAGCGTTTTAGAGCATTATCAGTAGCGGAATCCCAGCTTGAACACGACTCAAACTTTCTACCCTGCGCAGACTGCTAAACACAACTACTATCACTTTTGCTTACCAAATATCAGCTTCTCAAATAAGGACTAATAGCATCAACTTGGTGATGATGTCCACTGAAATATAAGAAACATTCTATAGTAGAATCATCATATAAACATGGAAACAAAAGAAAATAATAATCATCTAGCCAAGTATAGTAGCATAAACAAAAGAATTATTGGACAAAAAAAGTACCTAGTAATTAAGAAGCACTTGATATTCATAAAGGGGCCAAAGTCAAGTCCTTGTTCAAAGAGCACAGTCATGAAACTACAAGGAACAAAAGTAGATTCCTTATTTAGTTCTCTGACCCTAAACAAAATAACATAAAAGCTTAAGCTAGAATCCAGGCGACCATCACCTACTTCATATCACTAGGACTTAGGTAGCATCCAAATATAACTAACATGAGTTCTGACGGAAACTTATTCCTTGGCAGTAGCCCTATATCAAATCATGATAATATGACATGCACTTAACTATGCACTATATTCAAAACGCCTAAGTAACAATGTCAAACCATCACTAATACTATACTGTCAGCCTATATGCAACTCTAAATACCACAAACTAATATAGTCCTTGCCTATTTGAGTGCATTCCATTAATTGTAAACTTTTAGTAAAATTAATGATTTTCAGATCAATCAAAGCTAAAAGTGAAAAACCCTAACTGCCCAATACGAATTAAACTTTGAATGAACATAAATATTGAGTAAATCTTAGGCTGAGTGAAACAACATCACCTGATTGCCTTTTCATTCACTCTTTTTTAATACCCAATGTGAAAATATTCAAAGACAAAGCCGCCTCTCTATGGCAACAATGAGCTTGAAGTGCTTGTTCCTCAAGAATAGCTTGAGCAACAACCACTACAGCAGCAAAAGGCTAGGTGTATGTAGGAACCTGACTTAAGGTAGACTGTAAGATCTCTAATCTATACCATTAACATGAGACTCTAAAATAAAACAAAGTTCTAACTAAGTAAGTGCGTGAAGAAGTTCAGAGGTGGCTACATATATATTATACCTGTTCTTCCAAATCCACTAGTTGCTCATCCTTCAATATGAGTGTCGATCTTTCCCTGAAAGAAGAAACATAAGTTGAATTTTTGCGCAGTTGAAAAACAGCCATGGCCATACTCAAACTTCTATGATGCAGTCTCAACTGTCAAACATTGACACGCTCAAACAACGAATGTAAACCAAGTTCAATGCACAAGGTAGTTATGACCATTCATTGAGTGGTTATGATTATCAGTGAGAAATGACATTTTACCTTTCTTCAATTTCCTTAACCTCCTTCCTCTAGATTTCTTGTTCTTAATAAGGCTCTCGTTGGTCTAACAAAAGATATACAAAACAATGTACGATATCAAAAACTAAACTGCTAAAAATAAGAATGGAGTAGCAAATAAACAGAGCATACATTGGCAACAACTTTCTTCTCCTTAATAGTTCTTTCGATGTTAAGTTGGATCTCCTGCAGCTTTGAATTCACAACTTTTTCCACTGCTTCAGAAATGGACTTCTCCTTTCTACTTCTGGCTTCTAGGAGTAACTTTTCATAATACTGTGAAGTGAAGGAAGAGGTTAGGGACACTAACCTATAAATCAATACTAGGAATAGGGAAATCTAAGTTACCAAGGATGATAGTAAGAAACATTAACTAATACTCTAAGAGCTTATCAGAACAGCAGCGTTGCAGATGCTTAGGTAAGGCCATGTTTTGATCAATCTCAACTTTTGCAGAACAAAATCACTTAAACTCGGTAAATTGTCTGAAAACGTTGAATTTATCAACAAGGACATCACATTACTTTGGTGAATGGTCCTCCCTCTCCTCTCCCAAACCGTTTTTGCTCCTCTTATGGGCGGAGGTTAATAATTATACTGTCGGGAACTTACCACTATAGCCCATTAAAATTTTATTTCATCTACGACAATTAATTTAAATTTTCAAAGGTCCATTTCTGGTAATCTTTCAGCAAGGTTAGAGAAAAAACATATATAGCTGCATGCTGAAGCATTTTTAAGTACATGTCTCTGATTTTCAAGCTCGCTTGCAAGCAAATGGTTGTACTCATCAACTTTCTGTCCAAATATAGAAATAACATTTACACACATATACAACCAAAGAATAGTGCCAAGCGAAGAAATCTTATAGAAAACACGGAGAAAAATCTGAGTAGTCTCAGTTATCTTGATTCTAACCAAGCTAAGTTGCCCAATAATCACTTACATATGATAAGAAATAGATGGAACTATTCTCAAATATTTATGGACGTACATGAATTAAAGCACCAATAAAAATTCTGAAATTGATATAAAGATTTCGAAACCACTTGTATTATATCTTACAGGAGACAAGTTGGCAACTATGGCACTGAAAACAAAATAGCAGACCAACTTGGACACTGTCAATCCACGGTGAAAAGTCTCTTTGAGATTGCCTCCCCCCACCCATCCATTGAAAACCCTTTGGCCTTTTAGTTAGAAAGTCAATTGCATACAAGGGAAGGCGACTGATATTACAGGAAGAAAATAGTTTACAAGATGAAATTGTATGGATCTGACTATGAGAGTTACAGTTATGTTAAGGCAAGTATGCAGGAAAATGACTGAGGTTGAAAGAAAATAAATAATGTCACCGCTTCAATTTCACTGCTGAGCACAGCTCCACTAATTCCAGATTCTTCACTGCCTTCAAAAGTTTCAAAATCTCCATTATATGGCCTGCAATACGAGTTCAACTCGACCGATTTGCCATCAGCTTTTGACTGATTTAGATGGTGAACAAAGTTATCACCAACATAATCCCAAACTCATTGTGTTTCCAAATGAAGAGAATAGCAATGCTATTTTATTGAAATTGAAGAACAAATAATGGATATTAAAGGGGGAGAATGAGAGAGACAGAGAGCTCTAAACCTGTTTGCCTTGCTTCTTCCTCCACAACTCCTTTCAAAGATTAGTGAATACAGTAGTGGTACTCTGAAACAAAATATTAGTATAAATCAAATCAAATCTTTATTTTAAAAACACTAAAAAGGAGTGAATTTGTATTTGGTTGAGTATCAAGTGGGTGAGATAGGACATACAGTTAGTTTAAGGGTTTTTTTGGTTATTTTCTTAATTTTCCAAAAACAAATAATCCTAATCCGCAGAAGTGAAGAAAGAGTCGTGAGAGATTGTGCGATTCATTTTGTTTGTTTTTTGTGAAGCATTTCTATGAGGCACGAACTGCAAGTGTTTGAAGAAAAGCGGGTCGGGAGACTGAATGTGGGCTTTTCGTAGTAGTTTTTTTAGTGCAGTTGTGGGCCGAGACTAAAATTTTAGAATTTGGTCTTCTTTGACATAAAATCCAGGAAAATATAACTATTTTAGTGAAATAGTCACAAATAGTTCTCCACACATATACACATTTTTTAGAAAAAAACCATTTGTGACTGTTTCGAAAACGCACGTCACTAGAAAAACCCTACATCTTATGGCACCGTCTGTGAGGAGAGAAGATACTTGTGGATTTTGGTTTAAAGCGTGGAATCGATAATTTTTTCAATGAATCTGTTTTTGAGAAGATGAGTTTGTCCTTAAAACTCATGCTTTTTTTACAGAGATTTTCCTACGCATGTGACGGTGGGCTTTTAGACAGCAAAGGTCACAGCTTGATCAGGTTTGTTGGACGATATCAAAGTAGCCACTATTTCTGCTTTGGGTTATGCGTTGTGGATGCTTGGCCACGCCGAAGCACTCTTGATAAAGAGCTTTTTGTTACAATGGTTTTACACTAAGCGTGGCGACGGGTTTTTAGACAGCCATGGTTGCTCTTTTTGTTTGCACCAAAGGCTTCTACTTGCTCTGTACCTGTCGGTGTTGTGAAAACAAATACTGGAGGTAAGCTTATTCGTTTTCTTTAGGCGGTAATTTGGTGGTGGACACTAATTGTCCAGCCACATCTTCTTGCTATTACTTGGTATAGCTGAGCAAAAGATTTAAATTCTTGATGTGAGAATTCAGAAATATGTATGCTTGATTTAAATTTTCTTTGTTTGATCTCATCGTAAAAGGCGGTTGTGATCGAAAATTCCAAATCTTGTTGGATGAAGTTTCAACTTTTGGTTGTTTACAGTAATGCTTTAGATCTGCTTCGGTTTATAATCTATGACCTACGATTTGAAAGTTTCTCTGTTACATCGTGTGTTCGTATCAAAGACGACCTTGAATCTTTGAAATCACATGGTGAGCAACGTCATAAGTAAGAAGTTTGTCTGATCAGTATAGAAGTCGGGGAAATCTAAGTGTTATGCTAGAGGTGGTCACTCGACCGCAATCTTGGTAATAACACGACTTTTATATTTCAATAATTGGCAAGAACCTTGATAGAATATCGATTTGTTAACGACTAACGGGATTGATGATTCTCTTGGAAAATTCAATCATGTTTATTGGAAAGTATGTCGCACAGGACGGAACACTTTCTTTCTTCAGTAAAATTTTTATTGATTAAGTTATACCTATAAGTGCTCTAGCCACTTTCAGTTTTGTTAGTAGTAACTTGTCTATTCCATGGGACATCTAATTACATAAGAATGGAGTTTCCTATATGCGTAATATTGTGAACCCTTCCTAGTTAATGATTTGTACACATTAGAGATGCAATCCAACGAGGACGATGGGTGCTGAAAAAGCTACCACTTTCTCTCTCTGCTATCATGAGATTGAGTTCGTGGTTGAAGTCGTCTCTTATGTTTGGGGAATATTTCTACCAGATTTGAAAATGGATGGACTTACTAGCTCTTTGGATATCTTTGAACTGTATCTGGGGTGGTTGTTCGACCACTTCCAAAATAGACGATGACTTGGTTTCTACTCATTGATTAGTGGGGGACGCCTGCACTCTAGCCACACCCAGATGGTATGTCTATATCACCTGCAATTGTGTCAATGGTAACTTGTCAACAATGACAAATTGGCACAATAAGCTACTATATATACAATGGCTCTAGCTAGTTTCCTAACCTTGCTACAATATTGGTGGTTGTTCGACCACTTCTAATCTTGGAGACATCTTCACGTCAATGTTTTGGTGGGAGACTTGTGTAGTCTAGCCACACATATATGATACATCAATCTGGTGAAAGTGACTTGTCAACCACCGAAAGGTTTAACACTTGATTGGTTTAGAGTCGAGTTTCACATTTCGATTGTTATCAATTCTTCAGACTATGATATCGAGTTGATCTACTAGAGGAAGCCTGGTTTGGTGGTGAATAGTTCCTGCTTGTGGTGACGCTAGAGAATGGAGTGGGAATGGAAGTGAGCCTTTCCTAACTACAAGGTTTTCACAACCTGGTAACGAAGGTGGCGTGTGCTGAAGAAGCCTGCCAAAGCTTCTCTTAAAATCATTGTCAGATGAATTTCTTTCAACAAAGAATGGGGGTGGATATTTGGCCACTTCCAACCTTGGTGATGTCCTTACTTCGGTGATAGGTGGGGGATGCATGCAGTTTAGTCACACCTATAAGGCATCCAGTCCAGTATGGCACATGGATCGACAGTTTCTTTGTGAAAAAATTGCTTTAGTTCTTGCGTAGCCATGCCCCATCAGCTTTGTTTCGTATGCAGCATTAGTTCGCAAGGTATATATTCTAGAGGTGGTCATTCTATCACTTCCGAACTTGGTGACACATTTTCATTGATTAGGTGGGGGACATTCATGGTTTAGCCATACTTCTTCTTGGCTCAATTAATGATGAAAATCCCTCCTGTAATGGAGATTTTTTTGATAATTACGGTTGTTCAGCTATGATGTATCAAGTCCAGGTCCAAGGATGGACTTACAAGCTTGTGGTTGAACTCTAGGATTTCTTATAGAGTCAATCCAAGAAAAGATTTCTGGCCTTGTGCTCAGTTTCGACACACCATAGCGAAAGTGAGATATCTCTTTGTACCAAACTCGCTTTTGTAAACGGTTTTTTGAGATTGGAAGAAGACTCGGTGAGCTTTCTCATGGTGTATGCTGCTGTATATATTTCTCATCCAGTTTACACCAAAACTCCAATGTTTTGGTCACTGCGGACTAAAGTAATGATTGGGGGCAGTTTTGGCTCACACTAGGGAAATAGGAATAACTTCCTCTTTTGAGATCGGTTTTGCGCGCCATTTCTTGTGTTGGAAACTAGACTAAGGTGGGCTTCTGTCAGTGTGAGGCACCAAACTTGGTTCTTATGTGTTTGGTTCAGTAAACTAACATCTTTGATAGGAGGTCAGAAACTGGATTTTGTGATGCAAGATGGAAAAATGGCTATTGCTTTCTCTCTGGGGTCGGTTCTGCAAGCCGTTTCTTGTGCCAAAAACTACATTTAATTATCATTTTGGTGGTATATGGCACTACACCTATATCCTCTCTATTTTTTTTTTTAGTTTTATAAGTCTTTCACAGGTAGTACATTAATGAAAAGTGTTAAAGCATGTTGACAAAATAGGCATAACTTCCTCTTTTGAGATCGGTTTTGCTCGCCGTTTATTGCATTGGAAACTAGATTACAATGGTTTTCCAGTGATATATGGTACTACACCTACCACTTCTCTATTCAGTTCAATTTTATAAGTTTTTCAAATGCAGGGAATTAGTAGATAATTTTAACGCACGTTGGAGAAACATGTATAATGTCCTCCCCTGAGGTCCGTTTTGTGAGCTGCTTCTTGCGTTAGAAACTTGAGTCCGTTACCTTTTTGAAGGTTTATGGCACTGCACAAAGTTCTCCTTGTGCTATATCAGGTATTGAATATTTTCTATGACTGTGGACTGAACTTGGAACTCAGACGGTTAGGACACATGTCACAAGAAAGGGCATGTCTTCCTCCATGCAGGTCGAGTATGCAAGCTGTTGAATGTTTTGAAAATAAACTCAAAAATATTTTCTATTGGTATATGGGAAAATGTCTTGGTCTTTTGCAGTTGGACAAAAATCCAGATGTTTAGATGAGTGTGAAGAAAACTTGGAGTCTAGCCAGTTTTGACACATCTCATGAATATGAGCATGTCTTTCTCTACCGAGATCGGATCTGCAAGCCATTTGTTTCTAATTAAAACTGACATGTTGAGCCTTCCAACGATCTATGGTGGTATTCCTGGTTCTTCTTGGAAAGAAACCTAGTTATAGATATTTTGAAGGTTGCATGTCATTCATGAAATCAGTGTAGAGCTGGTTATAATGCTCACTGAGGCTGCAAACCAACTCTAATCTATGTTCTTAAGAGTCGAGAATTATGATGGGACTTTTGGTCCTGTCTTCTTGACTTTTTTATGAAATGGGGGTAAGTGTGTATCTTATCATTGTTGCTTACAATTTTGTTTTTGACAGGATTCTTAACGTCGTCGCTTATAACTTTGCATAAGTTTTTCTTCGACCGACCAGTGAAGATTCTAACTCTAAAAGCATGCGACGCGTGACATCAGGAATTAATTGAACACCGTTGGTCACATAAAAAATTGACTCCAATGTTTATATTAAGTTCCGGATCAGATTCTCGATGGAAGGGTAATCACTAGTATTTGATCGGTGAACTGCATGCCAGTTCGACTTGGATCTAACATGCTTACTAGCATTTGATTAGTGAGTTGTACGCCAGTTCGACCTGGATATGGGTGCTCAAATTCTTGATGGATTGCACTTCCAAGAAGGGCAATCATCAGCATTTGTTCGGTGAACTGTATGCCAATTTGACTTGGAATCCTCGATGGCTTAAGCTATTAGGGAAAATGACCATCATTATATGTTCAGTGAATTATATGCCAGTTCTGCTTGGAACTAGAGATAGTGTTTCTGGGCGAACGAAGTAATAAGACCTCAATTAGTACTCTAGACATCACCCAAGGAGTTGCTAGGAAGTTTTGGGTTGGATCCAGAACCTAACACGCAGTTGTGGCCTGGACTTGTGTCGGCATAACTGTGCTGAAGAAGACTCCGCCATTCTTGACTTAGTCAACAGTGTCATCCTCGATGGGTTAAATCTTTAGGGAAAATGACCACACTATCTATTTAGTAAATTGTATGCCAGTTTGACTTGGAACCAAAGATAATGTTCATGGGAAACTGAATTGTATGCCAGTTCCTTGTGTTCCCACGACATCACCACAGGGGTTGCTAGGAAAATTTATGTTGGATCCAGATTCTAGCACACAATCAATGGTCTGGACTTTTGTCGACATGGTTGTGTTGAGGAAGGCTCCACTACTGTTGTTTTAGCGGTAACCTACTTATTTTTTAAATAAGCAGGACCTATAGTTACTAAACATAGTGTCGTGCTCAAGGCACCGAGATACCATCGTATAGAGATCCCGTCCGATGTTGCTTCTCTCCTACATTCGCGATCTCCACTATGGTTAAACATGATGGCTCCCATGATATCCTAATCAGATTCTGGTTATGCCTCTGTTTTACCAGTTCAGCCTTTTAGGGTTACCTATATTGTTAGTTCCAAATAAACTTTGGGGGCATTAGAGGTAGAATATGCATATTAGTCCATGTTATGTCGTATAACGACGAAATTGTTTAAATGCATGCATAAATAAGTGCAAAAGTTAAGTGAGCTACAAAGTTCAAAATTATAAAACCACTGACTATTAGTCTCTTATCTTCTTTGATGTACTAATATTCTAAAAAATGTTGTGCATACAAATTCCTTTGGTTTAAGACACTGGTTTTGTGATGACACTCAACTCTATGGTTAGTATAATTAGTGGTCAAATCAGTCCATGAGATGCACCTACATTACTAAGATAGACTACTTTTGCCTATGCTTAGTCTCTTTTGATGATCTACTGGACTCATGAACTGATCCGGTAGAGGCTTCGACACGACTAAGGTAGAACACATTGTTTCTTTTACACTTCACTAACTCCTAGTTATTCCAAATAAGCTATGGATCAGAGGCATTTAGACTAGAGGGCTTGAAGTTGAAATTTTTTTTGGTTTCAGTTCATGTATATATAGAAGAACTAAAAAGCAAAATAAATTGAGCTTAAGTGCTTAATCCGGTATATCCGATTGAAATGTTGAGTCACAAGTGTATCCTAAAATAAGTTGTTTAACAGTTTAGTCTGAGCAAAGACACTAAGTTATGGGCAACTTCAGATAACTTCTCGCTCAAAGAGTTAAAGCTCAGTCCACGAGTAGATTGGAGTTCACCTCATATGAGCATTAGAGGTGTAAGTAACATTATTCACACATAATTCATATTAGTTATTGTTGGCGATCAAGATATACTAAACATAAATCTAAGCCAATCAATGTAAAGTTCTGAGGTGAAACACATAATTCATATGGGGAATGGCTGGAGAGAGTACGAGTCATTGCATCACAAATTTGGAAGCCATCAGGGGAATGGCTGATCACGCCCATTGGGAAAGGTTTTCTGTTCCTCCGGTTTTCGAATGCCGAGGATTTAAACAGAGTTTGGGCGAAAGGCTCGTGGGACTTTGACAAAATGCCTATGAGAATCAGTCAATGGACCACGAACTTCAATCCCGACAACCAAAAGCACTCGCATGGGCTGGTTTGGATTAGATTGCCTGGACTTGGTCAGGAATACTGGGAGCCGGAGGCTTTGATGTCGATTGCTCGGGGAGTGGGGTATCCGATGCAAATTGATGAGAAAACCCTCAATAGAGAGTATGGTTACTATGCCAACATTCTTGTTGACGTAGACCTATTGGAACCACTGCCGGATCAAATATATGTCAGGACTAAGTCTTCTAACTTCTGGCAAACTGTCGAGGTGGGCAAACTACCAAAAATGTGCACACATTGCAAAAATGTGGGACATTTGGTAACGGAATGCCGGAGACTTAGAAATGATATGAGGCACAACAAATCCAATGGAAACAAGGACAAGGAGGTGGTCGTAGATGCCACACCCCCACCTCATCCTCTGGAACAGATGGGAGGTAAAAGTCGCAGACGTCACGGAAAGAAAAATATCACTGGAGAGTCCAGCAAGCAAGGGGAGTCTTTGTGGAAAGTGAAAAGTTCAGACAAGTCCATCGAAGTTCAGACGCAAAACCGGTTTGCGGGGCTGGAAGTGGACGAGATACACCATGTGGAGGACACTGCTATTGCCTCAACAGAGAAAAATCCGGAGAGTAACTTGGGGAATGTAGTGGAGTTATCTACTGCAGAGGAGACTGTTACAGTAGGTGTGATAGAAACTGCAGTGGATAACACAGCATCGAGGGGTGCTGCAAAGGGAGCTAAAGAGCGGTACACAGCTGAAAATCTTGCCTTAGAGGGGGTTTCTGAGAAATCCACTCTGAATGGCGTGGAAGAGCTTGACTATACTGAGGGTGTGGAAGTGCTTACCGCAGTTGCGAAAACAACAACTGGGTATGCTCAGGTGGGTAACAGAGCTGAGAAATCAGTGGTGGATGTTGTGATTTGCCCAATCGCAACAGGCAAGATGGCTGATGCACCAAGGTCTGAAACAGAGGTATCTCTGAAAGAGCTAGGAGTGGCAAGAGGGATGGAAACTCTGACAGAAAAGGGGGCTACGAAATCAGCGGCAGCAGCATCGCAAGTTGCGGGGATGCCAGTCTCACTCCTTCAAAAAGAATCACCATCTATCTTTGTGTCCAACTTTCAAGCAAACCTTGAAGAGGCTGTCCGATTACAAGTAGTAAACACACAGCCAGAGGGTGAAAGTTTTGCGTCTCCTCTGGCTCATGGACCTACCTCAAGCATAGTGTCTAACTTCACCCATGAAGAGACTGTTGAGGCAAATTCACTCACCGAGGATCAGGTGGTTAAATGGGGTGATGAACCGACACAAAGAGCTGTCCATTATCCATCTTTGCAGGACAAGAGCTCTTCAGACAAGGGGGCGAATAGCCAAGGATCAGTCTCTCTTTCATCAATGTTGACAGGACAAGTGAGCCTACATCCTTGGGAGACAGAAACAGGGCCAAATTAAACTATGAGGCTAATTCCTTGCTGAGAGCAATTAACTGGGCTGATTTAGCGGATGATGAGAATGACGAAGTAGGTGAGGAACCAGGCCAGATGATAGTAAAGTATAAGAATAAGCCGAAATGGATGTTGCAGGAGTACTCTCCTCCATCCACAAGGGCGAGGAAAAATAACTCCGCATAATCAATGACGAACGTTCTATTCTGGAATGTTCGAGGAATGCGAAGAACAACTCCAAAGTTATACTTAGAAGAGATTATCCAGAAGTACAAGCCAGACTTGATCGGTTTGGCAGAGCCTCTCAGAGCCCCCACCGTGACTCCTCCATGGCTGCTTAACAGGGGCTACAACAATAACTTTGCGCATAACCACTCGGATAGCAAAACAGGGAATATTTGGGTTTTCTGGAAGCATGACATGGAGGTGAATGTGATTGTAAATAATGACCAGCACATAACTATAAGTATGAACCAGCATATAATTTCTTTTGTACATGCCAAATGCTTCTACATACAACGAAGAGCACTATGGGAAGAACTTGGGTTTTTTGGTGCACTAAACACTTCCTGGATTGTAATTGGCGACTTCAACACCATTACCACAAGAACGGAGAAGAAAGGCGGAAGGTATCCGAATCAAAAAGCAATGAATGAGTTCGTGGATTTCATAAATAACAATGCTCTATTAGACACGGCCACTCTGGGGCATAGCTTCTCCTGGTGTAATCAGCAAATAGGGAAGAAGCGGATTTTGGCAAAGCTCGACAGAGCTCTCGTTAGCAACAGCTGGATGCTAGAGAATCCCAACTGGAGATGCAAGATATTGCAACGCAAGTTTTCTGACCACTCTCCAGTAATGGGATGGTGCATTAAAGACAATAGGCCTGAAAATGTTCCGTTCCGGTTTAGAAAGATCTGGCTCGAGCACAATCAGTTCATGCATATGGTAAAGCAAAGCTGGAGCGAGCCAATGTGTGATGGCCCCATCCGTCTTGTCATGCGCAAGCTCAGACGTCTCAAAAGTACTCTAAAGGCCTGGCACAAAAATACTTACTGGGGCACTAGAGATCAAATTGCCCAGGCAAACAAAACCCTCAAAGACATCCAAAAACAGCAAGAGCAGGAGCCCTTTGAGAGTCAGCGACATCTAGATGAAATGGAAACGGAGAAAATCATTTCAAATCTCATGCACCAGGAAGCCACTATGTGGAAACAAAGAGCATGCATCAAAGAGGAGCTAGAAGGGGATAGAAATTCGGCTTATTTCCAGGCTAAAGCTCGAATTCGGCAGTCCAAATATTTTATTGCGGAGATCAAGACAGCTGAAGGTACTATATTGCATGACCAAGATCTTATCAAGGAGTACATGGTGCAAGCCTACAAAGCCAAGTTTGCGGCCATCCCGGTACTGCGGAACCAGGAGCTTTTGAACCTTATCCCACAGGAGGTTTCAGATCAGCAAAATGACACACTCACAGCTGTACCTTCCGGGAGAGAAATAACAGACACAGTCATGGGTATGGATCCACAAAGCTCAACTGGTCCGGATGGCTTACAAGGCATGTTCTTCCAGAAATGTTGGAGCATTGTGAGCATGGATGTTTGTCGAGCCATCCGCTCTTTCTTCACTGATTACAACATCCCGCAAGGTATGAACGCAAACTTTCTGGTGCTGATTTCGAAATGCAAGAATGCAATGGAGATAGGTCAGTACAGGCCACTTTGTCTAAGTAACTTCCTCTTTAAGATTGTTACTAAACTTTTGGCTAATCAGCTAACCTCTATTGTCATGAACATCATTTCCTGTGAGCAACATGGTTTTCTGAAGGGAAGAACAAGAAGTACGGCAATTGCAATGGCCTCAGAACTCATGAATGATATGCACATAAAAAGACGGGGTGGAAATGCCGTCATCAAATTGGATATCTCACAAGCATTTGATTCTCTAAGCTGGGATTTCCTCTTTATGGTGCTGGAGAGATTTGGATTCAGTACAAAGTTCCGGGAAATGATCAAGAACATTCTTAGTAGTGCAAATTAAGATCTCTATCATGATTAATGGTGGACCGTGTGGATTTTTTGGTACTGACAGAGGACTTCGACAAGGGGATCCCCTATCACCGCTCCTATTTGCTATTGCTGAGGATGCGCTTTAGTAGAAAGCGTGAGTGAGATTGCAAACTTCCGCGAACCATCTCCATAGCTTTCGTTGGGAATACATACTCTCCATCACACCTCCTGTTTGCGGACGACATCATCCTTTTTGCCAATGGAAGTTTAAAAGGCCTCAGATACTTGCGAGAATGCCTGAATGCTTACCAACTAGCGGCTGGACAGCTCATCAACAAGGAAAAAAGCAAGTTGTTCCTCGGAAGCATGACAGACACCAAAAGAAGAAAGGTGGAAGGGCTATTTGACATAAAGGAAGGTTCATTGCCTGAAGTATACTTGGGGGTACCACTTTTCAAGGGACGTGTCACACAATCCAGCATGCAAATTTTAGTTGACAAGATCAAAAAGAGAGCAAGTGGATGGGCAGGAAAGCTACTTTCATTTCAGGGGAGAGTGGTCCTTGCACAGTCCATTCTGAACAGTATGCCAGTATATAACATGGGAATCTACAAATGGCCGAGACAAAGCATAAAGGAAGGGGAAAAAGCCATCAGAAACTTCATTTGGTCCGGAAACCCAACAGTAAGTAGGACTATCACGCTAAAATGGGCAAAAGTGTGCAAGCCAAAGGAGGAAGGGGGTCTAGGTCTTAGACCCCTGAAGGAGTTAAACCTTGCTCTGCTCATGATATTGGCATGGCAAATGACCACGGCGGACAACCGCTGGTCACGATATGGTGCGAAATATAAATTGAAGCACGGAAGGTGGTTGGCTAGCCACAAATGCTCATCCATTTGGAAAGGGCTGAAATGGGCTTTGGAAGAAATGAAAGGGCATATGGGCTGGTCTATTGGCTCAGGTAGCACCCTAGATGTCTGGAGAGATGCGTGGGCTGGTACAAACTCGGCAATGGACCTGCAACCGCAATTTGACTGGAGTAATCATTCTTCAAAAGTCCGGGACCTGATGGTGAACAATCAATGGAGCTTTACTGATAGTCTGATCAATGTATTCGCTCGTCTTGATATGGATCTTAACTCTCTACTTCCTCCAAGTACTGAGACTGAAGAAGAATCTAGAAACCAGATAAGGAAGGGAAATTCTCGGTGTCCTCTGCTTTCGACACAATCCGAGAGAAGGGGGCTGTGGTCTGGTGGGGCAATACCATCTGGAACAGCTATGTGCACCCCAGAACAGCTGGAATTGCATGGAAAATATTCCAAAGAATCATTCCGACGGATGATAAGGTGAAGAGCAAAGGCATACCGATTGTTTCCAGATGTGACGGATGCAAAGAAGAGGAGGAGAGTTACGAGCATTTGCTATGTAGCTGTCCCATATCGCAAGCACTTTGGGAATGGATTCTTCAAAAATTTCATTTGAATCCGCAATTAGCAACAGGGGAGATAGACATAAAGGGGCTTATCAAAGCTAAAAGGCTCGCAAGTCCTTTGATCAGAGAGCTATGAACTTCGGCAGTTCTAAGTATGCTAGTAGCCATTTGGAAGATGCGAAATTCTCAGAGATACAGCGACTCCAGCTTCAGTGTCGGACATATAAGGAACCAGGTAAGGAAGGGCATTCAAGTTACTGGGCATCTGACCAAGAGTCACATGTACAACACTGCTGCCGATCTGGATATTCTACACTATTGGGACATCGAATGCAAGCCAAAGCCGTTCAAAGAAATCCAACAAGTAAGCTGGTACCCACCGGAACAAGGAGAGATTAAAATCAACTGTGATGGATGTTCACTTGGGAACCCGGGACGAGGAGGAGCAGGTTTAACATTCAGAGATTACCAATCCAACTTACTTGGAATTCTGGCACAAGGACTTGGGGTGGTCACCAATTATGAGGCCGAAAGCATCGCGATTGTACTAGCAGCAGAGAGAGAAATCGCTCATGGCTGGAGGGTAATATGGATTGAAATAGACTCCCAATCGGTTGCTCAGTCTTTTGCAAATGGTCACATTGCATGGAAACTGAAAACTAGATGGGAAAGCGCCACTCAGAACTTGCTCTCCTACAGGATAACACACAGTTGGAGAGAAGCCAACTTCGATCTTGATTCAAAGCAAAGCATGGGGCGACATTGGATATGGATGCATCGGAATGGAGTGAATCACGGTCATCTTTTGTACCCAAAATTGAGAGCCCTGATCAGGTGTATTTTCGATTTAGCTAAAGTACGCTCTGTCCTTTTGTTAGGTGGTGGGAACCCCTCATGTAACATGTTAATGATTCTCCACCATGTAACCTTATATTTATATTAATATATTCACATTTTGCCTGCAAAAAAAACATAATTCACATAAGATCTCCTACCAAGAGTCACACCTCAGTGGTGTCAGCTGACTCTTAACAATAGAGGGGGCATCTGTAAGGGTAATATTTTGTCAGTGTCCTAAAGACACGTGGTAGAGTGAGATTACACCAAATGATTGTTATTAGAAAGGGAATATAGCATAATATAATTGCTCTATAACTAATTTGGTTAGTTCTGGTCAATTCCTACGAGCTCAGGATAGTTCCTTTTGTTTGACTAGTCAGTTCCATGAAGTAGTTCGGGAACTGGGCATGTCAGTTCCGGAATTGGTCTATAACTGGATGGCAACCTTGAACAACTATATTTCAGTATTAGAATGACTCTTGGACGTGTTTAGAATAGGTGTTCCATTTAGAGCAGACTTCTAGGTCTAAAGGCTTATTATGGAAACCTAGTCTAACTATGTCTCCTTCTATGTGATAACTTATATTCTGATGTTGATCCTATCTTGAGAAGGAAAGAGGAAACCCTATCTAGAAGATGGTTTCTTGGTAGCCAAGGAAACCTTATTCTAAGGCTTTCCACAAGTCATTATATATAAGAAGCAACAATATGAGAATAAGGACAGATCCCTAATGGCCAAGAGATAGAGGCGGCTCTCTGGAGGCCGACTTCTGATCATCTCTTCTTCCCCATTCAGTATGTTATTTAGCACCATAAAGAACGTAGACTTGATTCCTGAAAGAGGATACATAGGCAGCCACTTCGTGGTTCAGTCCATATTATCAAATACTCCTATTGGTCAGTAGATACGCTTTGAACTAGAACACGGTGTGAAGACATCAGTAGAGGATTGTGGGGGCCTAGAAAAACCCTACAGAAACATTGTATGATATAAATATATCATTGTATTAAGATTTATCTGAATCATTATACCTACCATCATAATCTCAAATATCTCAAAAACGTCAGATGTAATAATATTGAAAGCATTACAAATATACTATAAAAACAATTTTCCTCGAGTACTTATCTATTGTCTTCGAAAGCTTATATGGTGTTATATGTAAACAAGTTAGTAATCTATATAAAAGTTGTTAAGGATACTATATAAGCTTTCCATGACACTGTATACGCTTTACACGAACTTGCTCGGCACGGACATGCCTTATCTTAGGAAGCTTATATAGTGTCTTGGAAAGAAATGAAGGACATGATATAAGTTTATCAAGAACTTGTTCAACAACCAACTATAAGAATGCATATTTGATACCGGGAGAGAACGATCTCTTACTGCATCTTCAAAAATTCTCATCCAGAAACTCCTTCCATCTGTCCCAACTCGACTCCCAACCATACCTTAACATACTCATAAGCCGTTTGTTTGGCACAAAATCTAACATTACATGATGAATGTGGTTCCAGCCAACCTTTGGGATTTCTTTGATTATCAAATCCTTGGTTTTTGTTAAATTATACCACATCATCTACCTTCCATAGTTGAAAACTACAACATCATTATCTAGTAGGTCCACGAAATGGGATTGACAGATGCCTTCAGCATACAAATTTTCCAACTTAAACGTCCGACCTTTATCCCAGCAGTTGTCAATTAAAAGTCAATGCTCCAATCCTTTTGTACAATACTCAGCACCCTAAAAGGGGAACATAACCTACAATTGTTCCTTGAAACTAGAAAACCTTGAAACTGTTCCAATGGTGGCCTGTCAGCAGTAGTGCAATCTTTCTCCATCTCTCGGTGACAATATTGAATCGCAAAATCCACCCCTCACGAATAGGCCAATGAAAACATCATTTCACCACAATGCCTGTATTCATTTCAATGTGCTCACTATTGAAGGACAACTCCAAATCTTTCAACTTTCTCCATTTGTGTATGTGGGAGTTACTTTTCAACCACATGGCAAACTACTACCCTGCGGTTGTTGACTTTGGACTGTCTTATAGGGTTTCTGCGATCCTCTGACAAACACAGTATCATAAACTCTAACGGTTCCACCAAACTCACATTCAAACCCATACATTGTGTCTGAAATCTAGTTTTAGGCCTGGCCAACATAAGCATTTGCTGCGCCGTGGGTTTGCAAAGGTAGTACATGTCCTTCATTTCAACTTCCTTGTGTCCTAAAAGAATACCTTGCATTAAATACGCAAAGATTTTGAAACCATATCCACAAAAGTCCAGAGTAGGAGTAAGAAGTGGTGGAATGTAATCAACATTCGAAGCAAAGGATGTATATGTTTCCCAACCATGTGCAGTCTGAATCATGTAACCTAGAAGAGTTCTCGCCTTCAAAACATAATCGTTTTTGAATGAGGGGTCAAACCTATTTTTTTCCCACTCACGACAAACAAGCTTTGATTTGTCGAACAATGGGAATGGAGCACACAGAAGAATCTGTCTGCACATTTCCTGAGGAAGAACGCAACCCTCATCTTTCCCCTTTCTTTTAGAAGATTGGGCTATGGTTCTTAAAAGTCACCAATAGATCAGGCACCAACACCCATGCTTATATAGGACATGTTAACTGTTTACTGGAAATTCACTAACAACCTAAAGAGGCGTCACTTCCAAAGGACACATCACTTCAGAGAATCTCTTCCAAAGGACGCATCACTTCGGGGCATCTCTTCCAAAGGATGCATCACTTAAAACAATCTACTTATTTTGTGAAAGGTTATTATTTTGTATGCATCACTTCAAACAATTCAATTATTTTGCAAATGGGATAAAGAAGAAGAAAGAAGAAACTAGAAGAAATTAGAGCAAAGTAAGAGTCATTCCGTCAAACACATACAATTCATAAAGGGATAAAAATACCAACATAATACAAGCCATGAATATGAAACAGATGAACAGTCTCCCTCATGAATCAAATTGGAGCTCTGAATCTGACCAAACAGATTGGATGACTTCCAACTTACGCTCACATCTTTTCACTTTCTTTTGCAATGACTCAATTTGCTTCTTCAATTTTCTTTCCATCATTTTCATCATAATATCACTATCAATAATAAAATTATCCATTTTCCCAAAGAGAATATCAACCTCCTTCATTGCTGACGGATTCACTTGC
Source organism: Coptis chinensis (assembly GCF_015680905.1). NCBI lineage: Eukaryota > Viridiplantae > Streptophyta > Magnoliopsida > Ranunculales > Ranunculaceae > Coptis > Coptis chinensis. The sequence goes on from NC_141457.1 coordinate 51,056,664, forward strand.
TTTTTTATCCTATTGATCGTAGTTAGTATGTCTTCGAGTAAATTCACCAACCCAATTGGGGAACGAGACAACACTGACGAAGTTGACATCGAGAAAGTGAACGATTATAGTTAAGAATATGGGTATTGGGGAACTAGGGCACAAACCATATCTTATAAGAAAGCTATTTCACAAGGCTATCTTAGGCCGTCCAACCTCAGGATCTTAATCTCAACTGTTGATCAAGTAATAGAGCAATAGCCATTAAAGCCTTCCTGGGACGATAGTCAATTAAAAGACTCTCTCTGGGAAGGTCCTAAACGATGGCAATCCTATACCCAACTGAACCCAACAATTATGTATGGGATTATTGCCTTATTTACGGTCCGCTTAGAATGCACAAGTTAGATTCTAGAAAATGGCAATAGTACTATCTATCGAAATGGTTCGTCAACACTATATAAGTGTGCAAGACACATTATAAGTTGCTCAAGGCACTATATATGATGTTCGTTTGCAGACATGTCCGTTTAGGAGAAAGCCTGTAATTATTTAGTGCCCTATTTAGTATCGTGTATTGACTGTACTTTTATATGAATACATAGATCAGTCTTGGCAAGGACAAGTCAGTGTAACCATTTACAGCCCTGAACCATTTACAAGTACGAAAATCCAACTCTTGCAACTACCAAAATAAATACTAACCCAAATAAATACAAATAAAAAGGGGGCACCCGTTATTCCCACAAATTCCATCTGTTACTTGCGCGAAATTCACATAAAAAATTACGATAAATGATACTTTGAATTCAAGATCATTTAAAGTAAGAAGACGATAATTTCACCGTTTTAGTCACCTCATTTACAACCACAATAAGAAATGTCTCAACAATACTAACCACACAACAATTGAGCAACTGCACAAGTTATAATCATTAAAATTGCAAAAGTATTGTGCAAATCGTCTGGCAAGATACTTTTTGCATGCACCTAATATAGGATACTCGGAAGACTATTTAATATTGTCAGTAGCTTATATAGTGCATGATTAGTCCACAAATGTGAGTTTTATTACCTTTATAATGCTTTAAATATGCCCTTTTTATGCTTAATGAATAGACAACTTATAGCTTTTGCTACCATTTGCAGGATACATGCCACTTAGGACGCATATTCCTAATACGTGTATTTTGACACAAAAAGGATGGCTATTTACGCTGCTTGGGAAGATTCCAGCTAATAAGAGCCCAAAACTATAGTTTTAACCCTGTAACAGTCATACTTTTAGACCAATTATGTGAGTAATAATTAAGAGTTAACACTGATTATGTGTTTTTATGCATTTCAGGCTTCAAAGTCCATTATGTGCATAAATATGCCACTTTAGTGAGATAAAGGAGCAAAGGTCAGTTACTAAGGAGTTCTGTCATTAAAGGCCAAGATTCAAGAAGACAAAGCCTTTCTAAAGCCCGGTCAAAAGCTGAAAAGTCAACGCGGGCAGAAACAGCGCACAAAGTCAGCAGAACTTCCGAAGGCTGTATCTTTGGACTCAGATCTCAGAATGGGGCCTACCTTATATCAAAATGACCGGCTCGGAAAGAGCTTTCCAATGGTCCAAGCCTTGACCCAATAAGAGGAGCAAAAGTGGACGTAAAGTCTGTTGAAGCCAACTGCAGCTGAAGAGGCCTTTTTGGACTGAAAGAATTGGGTTTTGGGCCTGATTCTCTGGCCCAAAACATGGCTCCAAGCCCATGCATGATTTTTGGATCTGAAAGTATAAAAACAAGAGCTTGACTCTTTGTTAATGGTAGTTAGTTAGGCCTAAAACTATAGATAATTATAGATCTAATTTTCATGTAATAAAATTTAGTTTAGTTTAAATTAAATTCTTGTTTTAGATTAAACTTTTAGAATCATTATTCTTAATTAGTTTGATTAATAAAATAGCTAGTTTGTCAATTTCGATTCTTGTCATTTACAATTGTGTAGATCTAAATTCCCTTACTACGTAGATAGCTAGACCTAGATTAGTTAGATTATTAATTTAATATTTGAATCATTGTTTTATTATTTATTATATTAATAAAATATTATTCTCCATAATCTAGTTTCATTTCCATTAATTGTTTAATTTCAATTGGTAGATTTAATTATTTGTCATTATTAGTTAAATTAAATTATTGCATTAGTAGTTTTGAATTGAGTTTAAACAAGCAAAGTTTCAATCTTTATATCATGTCTTGTTTGAATTCCATTGGGAATGATAGCGTGATGATTCTCAGCTAAACCTCCATTAAGGGGGTTGAGAAGCCTTGATGAAAGCTTGATTCCGATTATCGTAGAGTCGTCGTAATTTCCTTTCCACTCTAGAAATGATTAGTTCACCATGAGAATGGGTGTAATCGTTCACATGCTAGTTATGAATTGGTAGAAATGTCATGTGTAATTAGGGATTAGGAGTAACCAGATTGTTCTGCGAAGCAATTCAATTCATTCTTACGATTAAATGGATTAGTAGGGTTAAGTCGAGTTAAGGTGGAATCAATCCCCTCTAACTCCTTATCATAGAATCAACGTAGCATTCGATAGTTGTTCTAATAGTCGACTAGTTACATCTTGTGGGTAGTTGCATCGTAGTCTAGTTGCCATTTAAGTAAATCTCTCATTAGACTTAGAGTAGATTACTTATCGTAGAGAACACAAACATCTTGGAAGGACTAGGAGTGGAACGAATCATCTACTCCACTATATCTCATAGGATTGAGAGTAGAATCTTTGATAAAATATAGGCTCATAAGATAGTTTTAGTTTACTTACGTTTTGAGTTTCATCGCTCATTTAAGTAGGTAAACTATTCAATTTTATGTTTTATCAAATGGCGCCCGCCATCTTAGTTTCACTTTCGCATTGTTTTCGTAGTATAACAACTCTTCTTAAAGTCCCATTTCACCCACCCACCCTTGTTTGATTCATCTTGTGGTTGTCGTTTCAGCATTGAAAAGTTTAGCGAAAAAATACACGCGAGGCCGCGACCCGGCCCTAAAGCGGCGCTTTTCGCTTATCGCTGGAACCTTGAGCGACCAGCCCCCATCTCGAGTCGCGACCATACTAAACACTGTAACTTGGAGTTACACGGAAGGACCGCCGCTCTGGCGATACGCATCGCCACGAAATGACTTTTGCCAAATTTCCACAGGTTTGATTCGAACTTCGATTGTTCAAGTTTTTCAGTGTTCTAACTAGTTATATACACTGAACACGCGTAAACAAGACACTATTCATAAGCAAAGCAATGACACAATCAGGTATTCCATTCTTCCACACCTCGCATCTCCTGTTAGAGGTTTATACTAGTATATCAGGATTGTTTGGAGTGTTGACGTAATTAGCTAAGTTTGGTCTTAGCCTTGTATGAGATTAAGATCTGGTCGAACAAAAACACCGAGCATAATTACACAGCAACATCAACAAGCACGCCTATCTAGTATACCACTCATTGCACCTCTAGCTACTATTCCACATACTCTGCGACCTGATGCCCGCCCGAAGGAGACTCCTCTCTCAGACTTTTATAAAGCCTTGAGCGATAGCTCCAAATCTTGCATCGTTCTAGCAAACCCAGTGGGGGATTTCCGAATCCCCCCAAATATTTTTAATTTGTTACCCGTTTTTCATGGTTTAGACCATGAAAAACCTTATCAACACATGCGTAGGATTGAACAAGTCCTTACAACATTCCATCATCATACGGTTGGTGCGGAACAAATTAAACTAAGGGTATTCCCTTTCACCTTAGCCAATAAGGCGGCGTCTTAGTTAACTACCCAAACGCCTAATTCTGTGGACTCGTGGGCTAAACTTGTTCAGTTGTTTATGGAACATTTTTACCCACCCATAAAGACGGATGAGATACTTTCCAAGATTCATTTCTTTCGACAAAATCCTCATGAATCATTTTTAGAGGCTTGGAATCGTTTCACCGATCTCCTTATAGAGTGTCCACATCATTACTTAGCGAAATACACGTTAGTTCGTGCCTTTTTCAAAGGACTTCTACACCACCATAAAGAAGTCCTAGACATAATGAATGGGGGTAGTTTTCTAAGTAAAGGAGCCTCAAAGGCTTATAAATTTTTAGAGGATCAAACTAAGCGAAATAACAACTGGGGGGTAGTGACGATATCCACCGCTCTGCTAGTTCTTCTAATACAGTTAAGGCCGCCGGTATGTTTGAAATTAAACACGATCTGAGCTTAAAACTCTAATCGAATCACTTACAAAAAAGGTAGAGGCCATTTCTGTTCAACAAAAGCCTATCCCCGTCATGAATGTAAATTCAAATCCATGTAGTTTCTGTTGGAGCCCTCAGCATCCCGACTCCCACTGTCCTATAGCCTATGAACAGGCTTGTTCCATTAATAGTGAACCTAACGCCCCTTGGAAACAAAATCCCAACTTCGATTGGAGAAATAACCAACACGTCACACCTCCAGGGTACAATAATCAATATGTTAGGCCAACGCACAGTTTTAACCAAGCTCCACCACGATAAGGACAGGGTCAAGCACAAGGTCAAGGTAGTTATAATAATTATAATGCTAATAGAGGTATCGTTCCGGTAAATAATAATTATCAAAATCCACCCATAAATAATTCACGTGAAATAGTTCCAGTCACACCACCCGTGACTACTACACCCACACAACCGGATCGTCTTGACACTTTCATACAAGTGAGCCAAAAACTTTTCCAAACCATGGCTCAATCTAACCAACAGATTCTTCAATCCGTTAATAATTTAACCCAACAGTTGGCCCAAGATAAAGCCCAACCCAAAGGTGTGTTGCCAGGTCACGCAATACCTAATCCTAAAACAACAAACACAGCCTTTGAGGTAATCAATAATACTAGTAATGAATATGAAAATGTAGGTGAGCTAAATGCCATCACCACTCTCCGTTTACGGCAGAGTGGTTGATAACAAAAAGTAACTATGCCTATAGTTACCCCACCAATAGCCCTACACCGCTATTTTACTAGATACGAAATAGAAACCTAAGAGCCTATCATCGTAAAGGTACGATTCACAACACAACCTAAGAAATAGAAAGCCACGGTTAAACATCCAGTGATACCATTGCTAAATATAGAGGCGAAACCACCGTTTCCACAAAAAAAATTAGCCATGTTAACTAGGGATACAAATTATGAGGAGATTAGGGACGTTTTCAAGAATCTAACTATAAACCTTCCCTTCCTCGAAGCTATTAAAAAGCTACCACACCATGCTAAGTTTCTTAAGGAGTTGTGTACCACTAGGCGTAATACCAATATACCAAAAGACGCCTTTTTAACAGAACAATTCCCAACTTTATTTGAACATAATGGAATTGTTAAGTACAAGGACCCTGGTCGTCCTACTGTACAATGCACATTAGGAGATTCATATACGACGACCGCATTATTAGACCTGGGGACTAATGTTAACTTAATCCCGTTTTATTTGTATAAACAAATAGGTCTAGACGAGATGCAACCCACTAAAATGACGTTGCAATTAGCTGATCGGTCTATTAAGTATCCTAAGGGTGTGGTCGAAAATGTGGTGGTAAAAGTTCAGGATTTCTACTATCCGGCTGATTTTGTAATCCTCGATACAGAAGTCGCTAACGACTCTGTCCCGATCATCTTAGGGCGTCCTTTCCTGACAACTGCCAATGCGCTCATTATTTGCCGCGATGGTTCGATGTCCATGTCTTTTGGCCATCTTGCTGTTGAAGTAAATGTTTTTAAAACAAAGACACATTTACCAGATTCGTCTATGGATGGAGAGGTTAGCATGATCGAGAGCTTTACTCGAGATTATTTCAACAACACGTTCCCTGATAATCATATGCCCAAATTTCTTTCCTTTGGAAGTTTAGACTCCAACATTTTCATCCCTACACTAGTCGATACACATATTACGGATGAAGATGACATAGATGACTTTCTCAAAGATATAGAGGACTATCATAGTAACGTGGATATGACCAATCTAGATGAGAAATTCGATGAGTTTCTTAGAGCAGGTGATGATTCACCCTATCAAGAACTACTTTGCACAACATTCACCACGACTCCCCTCCTTCCACCCTTTCAAAGGAATCTCGAGTTTGCACTCGATCCTCTTGTTTCTCCTATGATTCATTAATTTTTAAATCCACCTAGTAAACAAATACTTCAGAAGGACAAACCATTTGACACCTTCATTTTCAGACTTGAGACAGTCCTTACCTACACCATGAATGAGTTTTGTGCTAAACCCACATCCTTATTGTTTACATGCTTTCCTTCTACAACTTATCCATATCCACCATATTTTCCACAACCATTCACTTTTCCACACTTATTCACTAAGACACCCTCTCGTTCAAAGATGAAAAAGAAGGTGCATGCTAGGTTACGTTATAGGTCTATCCGACTTAAGCTTTCAGTTCACTAGGGTTTAGCGTCATAGGAAATCTTGGTGCTTGATTGTGTTCGATATGTTTTCTGTGATATTTATTTATGGAATGATCCACAACTATTTCGGTTATTGATATATGATAAACCGCATGTGTTCATACATATGTTTAGATAAAGTCTCGAGTATCGACTATAAACGACTCAACTTTTGTGTTTGGTGCATTTCCTTTTTCATTTCTCAGATATTGGTGAGTGCACCATTAAGGTAACCGGCCCCTCCCTATAGAGTGTGTGGCTGTAAGTACGGATCCTAAGTCCACGTTTAACATAATTCATGTTTTCCACTCTTGCATGTTTTCTCTGATTTTTGAGTCATGTTTCTCTATGGGGTGAATTATGTCTTTCTTGCTTATTGTTTTTCCTTATAAAAGTAAAAAAAAAATAAAATAAAAAAAAAAAAAATATATATATATATATATATATATATATATATATATATATATATATATATAAATAATAAACATAGTAATCTAGGAAGTCCGAGAATCGACTTTAAAAGACCCAATCGCTAAAAAAAAAAAAAAAACTTTGTTGTAAAAAAAATTTGTTTGGGGGTGGGGTGTTCGTGTTTCCGTCCTAGAATGTTTTATGTCCCATTAGAGTTACTTAGGCCGTTTAATTGTATTTCGATCCGGGTTGACATAATCTATGAATTTAGAGTTCCGTAGTTCGCATAACATACGTCATGCACGCACTTCGAGGCATTTTCCAATATCTTATACGTCATCCACGGTCGGAATAGAGTGTTTTATGGATCATTGGATTGGAAATTCTCTCCTAATCATTTCCATATCTCATTCGCAAAAATCGGACCGGTAACGAAGCGGCAATTTTAGTTTGAAGTTTCGCAAAAAATCGAAAAATTCAAAAATTTCGAATTGGGCTTGGGCCCAACCCAGCTTGTTGGCACTTAACGCCTTACCTACCTTGGCCCCAATTCGGCGTTCATCCTTCCAAATCACCATTAACGACCACCAAAGCTCCAAACCTAAAAAAAATTAAAAAGAAACCTAATTAAACCCACGCCCACATTCAAATCAACTTCAAATCTTCTACAAATCCTTCCACCACCACCTCCACCAAGTAGAAAAAAGCCAAAAACCACCGAAAATTTAAAAAATTGTGAACTCTCGTGCCACCACCACTGTTTGTTTCAGTCGGTCGACTCAAATTCCAACACCACATCCCATTTAAACCCCAACTACATTCCAAACACTAAAATGGCTCAACAACGTCGAATTTTGCCAGAGCAAGCATTTACTGGTGACCACTTCGCGCCGTTTTATGGTGACGAAATGAGCAATAGAGACTGGAATAGCTTGTGGTACTCAACCGAAGCCTTTTACCACGAAGACTTAGTCTGAAAGTTCTACAACACGAGGGAGTTGGAGGGGACTAGAATTTTTGTTATGCTGGCGAAGAGGAGGAAGGAAGTAACTACTGGGTTGTTGGCTGAGATTCTAGGCATTCTGCCTAGAATCCATCTGGATATCACGTTACAGGAGTCCCAATATAATAGGGTAGAGTCGTTGATGCACGTGATGATTACCGAAGGAACTACAATCGCGAGATCGCATTGTGTTCACCGAGCATCCCTCGAACCAACCGGTGGCCGCAGCTTCGATGGATTGGTCGGAACGCCCCTTAGGGAAGGTGAAGGTCAACGACATCGGTCGAACTGCCTCTACATTTTATGGATACTCGGGAGCAGAAGTAATCACGAAGTTCTCAGTATCTTGGAGTTTTTGCTTAGTATGATTAGGGGAGTAGGGAAGGCTGTTGCACCTCTCCCTGTGTTGATAACCAAGATCATGCTGAAGTTGAGAGCAGCTCCGGCGTCTGATAGGTCTTACATCACCCTACACCGAAATCCTCGCATCTATAAGGATTGTGTCCAACGAGTTTGGAGGTTGCCTGAGGATAGGATAGAGGACGAGGAGGATGGTGGAAATGAGAATGCCGAGGAGGATGGGGAAATGATAATGCCTCGGAGGATGAGGAGGACTTGACTTGTTTTGATGTGGATGCCCTGGAGAGGTGTTGGTCAGATGCAGAACGCATGGCCGTAATTCATCGTGGCATGCGTTCACTCAACACTATCTGCGAAGACCTCCGGACTCGACAGGTTACTATCCATCATAACTTCGAGATCCGTACCCAGAGGGAGGACGAGCGGTGGAAACAGATGAGGGCCGAGCTAGAAGCTCAGCGCCAGTTTCGGGCCGACATGCTTGCACGATTCCCACCTCATGGGGATCCTCTTTCTGAGGACACACCATCGAGGCACGAGCGTCGTCGCCGAAAGACGAATGGTGCGGGCCATCGGAGCTCGGGGAGCCATCTCTCGAAGCGTGTGCCCTCCGCTACCAGTACCGAAGTGGTTAGGGATAGTATCGTTTGATGTTTTTATTTTTTTTTTTTTTTTTTTTTTTATTTGTAGTTTCATTATTGTTATTTATTTTAATGTAAGTTAAATTCTGTAATTTGAATTTTGTAGTGAAATGTACTTCGAATGAAAATTTTAATATAATGCGGTTATTTTCATTGTGCGTGGTTGTTTCATATTGATCCCACCTTCCCAAATTGTTTGGGTGTGGTGTTATCTATTCTAGCATGATTTTTATATGACCCTCGTTTTAGAATTTATTGCGGAGTCAAGGTGAAAATATAGCCGATTAGGCATATCTATGAATAAGTATCATGGTAGGATGAAATCTCGATTAAATAGGTAGATTCTATCCTAAATTCAACCTAAAAGATACTGGGTTTGTTTTAGAATCAAGGAAATGAGTTGTTTCCATTTTCGGGTTTGGAAATTTTAGGATTTCTGGAAACTGCCGTAAAAACTTTTTGGCAACTTCCCAATCCGTTTTAGCAATTTTAAACCTATATAAACTTCATTCATTCTACACTCACAACCCACACTGCACCTAACTTCCATCACTCACCTTTCACTCCCACGATTCCCACGTTTCGTCTCATTTTCCGATTTTTCAAAGACCTCGGCCAGCCGCTGCGCTGAGGAGAGCGCACTTCAGCGCTCGCACTTTTTTCAGAATTTTTGTCGAGCGCACTCACGCTAAGGTGTAGCGACCGCACTCAAACACTGGAATTCTAATAACCCGAGGCGCTTTTCAGCGTAAGTAAGCGCGCTCGTGCCACGACTTCCGTGGACCAGAAAAATTCCAGTTTTTCTGCGGGTTGTTCCCAGATCAGTCGCAGCTATTTCAGAGCATAATTTTGAGATGACATCTCCTACATTGATACCGGAACAGTCTTTCGAAGATTTGTTCCAAAGCACTACTTACGGTGCTTGGTTTTCGAAGATCATCACATAAGCTTGAGGGAACCGCTTATGGTAAGACGATGCACTTTATTCTCCAACACTAGCATCTTATTTTTATGATAACTGCATTTTCTTTGAGAGACCGGATGGAGAACAAGTGTTCTCCATCAACATTGATAATGAACCAATGGAAATTACCGTGTTCTTGCTAGCATTTGTTCTTGGACTTGCTATGCCCATGAAATGCAAGACCCATGGTGTTATTGGGTAGATAATATGTATGTCTACACTTATGAGTTTTTGCATGAGTCGTATGGCGCAGGCATTTTCGATATCGAGGACCAAGGGGAATATAACGTCGCGCTTTGGTAGCCCCCAATCATGAACATAGGAACTGTTATGTTTTGGATCATGCTAAATATTTTAGAGGAATGGCGTTTTCTTACGTGAATGATGCCACTTGCGCCGTCTTCCTTGCTTTAGCCACGGGGACGTATGTGTCATGACCTTCCCGAACCTTGATTTCTAGTTTAGCTCGATCCCATAGCATGAGGCATAAGTACCTTCTTATGCCCCGTTCTAATTTCCGTATTATGCTATGTTTCTTTCCTATTTTTGTACACGTTTCCGCGGATTGGATTCACGGTCGACAATCGTAATACCCACAAATAGTATTATTCGATCTTTCCGTTGCAATGACTTGGCAAGGGTGGAGGATACAACCTCATCAGGTTGCACCCTACACCCGTCCGGACCAAGTGGCACTTAATAGGTTAGCAATAATAGATGATAAATGGCGGGAAGCCTGGCAAATTATCATGGCATGGCAGGACGCGAAGGAACCTCACTTCTTTATAGAAGAAGATGATGAGCAGGATGATGAATAAGCGGGAGATAAGGTAAGTTTTAATTCTAGTTAGTGTCTACTTATGTCCCAAGCAATTTCATTCTTTTAACCCCATAATGGGTAGAACTCGTATAGAGTTGCATCAGTTTTTATTTCCTATATTAGTATGTTCTAACCTTGTTTTGCAGATGTTCCTGAATTTCACGCGATTCAATGGTTTTTTTCCAACCCTCTTTATTTAAAATGCTTTGAGGACAAAGCATGCTTCTTGTTTGGGGGTATAGAAACATGTGTAATTAAGGCATCTGTTAGGATATAGATAGGTATAATATGCATTTGTTTTCTAGTTAAAATTTTAAAAAATTCAAAAATATAAATAAATAAGTTATGTTATACACTTAGGAATATTGGTATTGTTTTCTTTCTCTATGCTCTTAATAATCTAGAAGTCTCACGTAGCTTTTGCATTAGAATAATTTTTAGAAACTTAGGTTAATATGTAGGTAATAATCTTTGCATCTATCTATAAATATATTACATGAGTATCTATGATTGTTAGCAGTGAGTTTCTGAAATCTAGGCTAGAGTACTTATTCTACAAATCCTGTGAGAATATAGCCTAAAGCCTTATATGAGCGAAACATTTGAGAAATGACACAAGGGAGAAGTAAAATCCGTATAGAGATATCACACGTCCACTTGCTTGATCAAGAAACCATATCTAAAGAGAATTTAGGCCCTCTTTGAATCGATATAGCCAGAAATTCAAACCTATGAATTATTTTCCGCTAAGTAAGCCCCTCGAGCCTTTCTTTAGCCTTTCATAAACCACAAATCTTTTACCCTGTACAAAAAAAAAAAAAAAAATCAACCTACCCAATTTAGATAAGTCTGAGAATAGAATGAGGAAGAAAGAAGAAGAGAAAAACTTGTGTAAACAAAAGTTAGTTAATTGCTTCAGAAAATAAAGAAAAGAAAAATAAAAATAGAAATAAATAAAAACTCCAAAAAAAAAATAGAATAAAAGTAGTCAAAAGCCAAAGAAAAAGAAAAAAAAATGGCTAAGGATGGAAACAAAGTGTAGAAGTAAAAGTAAATAACAAGGTTTTCTCTAGTTACATAGTATGAAGACTCTATTATCTCAGACTTGTCCTTTTTGAATATCCATTTCCTTCCTTCTTAAACCGTCTCCTAATCCCCGCAACACCTAATAAAGACTTCTAGCTCAATTAGGAATATGTTAGTGTGATAGTAAGTGGCAGATGTGTTTGATCGACTCAGGCTTCCTTGTTGTCATTGAGATTGTAAGGTAAAGTGTGCCCACTGCACACTGGAGTAGCGAAACTTGAGTGGAAAAATCAGAGTGTTGTATCTTGACTATTATTGTGAGAACCTACTTAAGGACGCTATTCCAAGTTTCAGAAACGAACCTGCTAGGCATTTCATAGTATTACTCATTGTATATATGTTTATTGTAGATGATTGATTATTATGCATATATTAGCTTAGATTTCGACTTGATTACTCTATATGCATTGCTAGTGAGAGGTATAGTTAATTTAGAGCATGAATAAGGAAACAATAGTTTTATTTCTTAGTCGTTGTAGTATAGGTGAAGTTTGTGAGTACCTTCACTGGAAAACTCTCACGAGGCTATAACTCATCCACTAGGGAATTCCTAGTGGTTTAAGGCCTTATTGCATATGGTCAATGCAATCGCACTCAGTGAAACGAAAGTAGATAAAACTCCATTTTTGGTCACTTATTCTAATTTCTCATCTTTGCTTGAGGACAAGCAAAATGCTGTTTGGGGGTGGTTTGATAAGAGCCCAAAACTGTAGTTTTAACCCTGTAATAGTCATACTTTTAGACCAATTATGTGAGTAATAATTAAGAGTTAACACTGATTACGTGTTTTTATGCATTTCAGGCTTCAAAGTCCATTATGTGCAGAAATATGCCACTTTAGCGAGATAAAGGAGCAAAGGTCGGTTACTAAGGAGTTCCATAATTAAAGGCCAAGATTCAAGAAGACAAAGCCTTTCAAGCCCGGTCCAAAAAAGTGAAAAGTCGATCTGCGTAAACAAGACAAAAGTCGTGAGAACTTCCAAAGGCCGTATCTTTGGACTCAGATCTCAGAATGGGGCCTACCTTATGTCAAAACGACCAGCTCGGAAAGAGCTTTCCAATGGTCTAAGCCTTGACCCTATAAGAGGAGCAGAAGTGGACGAAAGGTCTGTTGAAGCCAACTGCAGCTGAAGAGGCCTTTTTGGACTGAAAGAATTGGGTTTTGGGCCTGATTCTCTGGCCCAAAACATGGCTCCAAGCCCATGCACAATTTTTGGATCTGAAAGTATAAAAACAAGAGCTTGACTCTTTGTTAATGGTAGTTAGTTAGACCTAAAACTATAGATAATTATAGATCTAGTTTTCATGTAATAAAATTTAGTTTAGTTTAAATTAAATTCTTGTTTTAGATTAAACTCTTAGAATCATTATTCTTAATTAGTTTGATTAATAAAATAGCTAGTTTGTCAATTTCGATTCTTGTCATTTACAATTATGTAGATCTAAATTCCCTTACTACGTAGATAGCTAGACCTAGATTAGTTAGATTATTAATTTAGTATTTGAATCATTGTTTTATTATTCATTAGATTAATAAAATAGTGTTCTCCATAATCTAGTTTTATTTCCATTAATTGTTTAATTTCAATTCATAGATTTAATTATTTGTCATTATTAGTTAAATTCAATTATTGCATTAGTAGTTTTGAATTGAGTTTAAACAAGCAAAGTTTCAATCTTTATATCATGTCTTGTTTGAATTCCATTGGGAATGATAGCGTGATGATTCTCGGCTAAACCTCCATTTAGGGGGTTGAGAAGCCTTGATGAAAGCTTGATTCAAATTATCGTAGAGTCGTCGTAATTTTCTTTCCACTCTAGAAACGATTAGTTCACCATGAGAATGGGTGTAATCGTTCACATGCTAGTTATGAATTGGTAGAAATGCCATGTGTAATTAGGGATTAGGAGTAACCCAGTTGTTACTGCTGGCGATTCAATTCGGATTCTGACGATTAAATCGTCGTTAGTAGGTTAAGTCGAAGTTAAGGTGGAATCAATCCCCTCTAACTCCTTATCATAGAATCAACGTAGCATTCCCATAGTTGTTCTAATAGTCGACTAGTTGCATCTTGTGGGTAGTTGCATCGTAGTCTAGTTGCCATTTAAGTAAATCTCTCATTAGACTTAGAGTAGATTACTTATACGTAGAGAACACAGCATGCGGAAGGACTAGGAGTGGAACGAATCATCTACTCCACTATATCTCATAGGATTGAGAGTAGAATCTTTGATAAAATATAGGCTCATAAGATAGTTTTAGTTTACTTACGTTTTGAGTTTCATCGTTCATTTTGTAGGTAAACTATTCAATTTTATGTTTTATCACCAGCTTAGGAGCAACAGTGCCAGAAAGTCAAAGTCAAAAGTCAAGTCAACTGTCAAAGTCAAGGACTCAAGACTGTAAGCTACTGACCTAGGGACCTAAAGCCAATTTCAAGACTTCTAGTGTCTGGCCTTAGGTCCAAAGCCCATGAGTTTGTTCCTAGAAGGAAGGGTATAATTGTAAATGGTGTCCTATATAAACCAAAGTTGTGGAGAAAGAATTTTACCTTGGATCTAATCTTTGGTTATTAGGAGTAGCTTAAATGTTTTTAATTTAAATTGTTATTTACTTATTTTCCATTTTCATGTTCTTCAAGCTTTAGTGTAAACCAAGTTTTACATTTTTTCAATACAAGTTTCCATTACATCTTTTCATCCTTTTACAAGCCAACCAATAGTTAAGATTGAGAGTAATTCCAAATAACCATAAGAAAGTAGGAGAGAAGAGTTACAAAGTTTAGTGTTTCATCCATAAAAAACAATCCTTTAAACAAAGAATCTAAGATGAACCATTGAACCCTTCTTCTCAATCTTCATTTTAGTTTTTAAATTTTTTTTTTAAATTTTCGCTACTGATGTTTCATTTTGGTATGTTTCCAGTACATTTCTTCATAAACGGAGCCCAACAGTAGCATGAGACGAGTCACCGAAACTTGCTGTAGAAAATAGAGCGCAAACGGAGAAAACGAACCCATGCCACGCCATCGCGTCGCGTCTTGGCTGCTGACGAAAAATGCACCAGCAGATGTGTCGATACACCGGGTCCGCATACTACATGCACCCGCGAACCATTTCCTCATAACTGCAAATGACACGCGACCGTGCCTCGTTTTTGTCAGATGAAGATTTTGTTGGCTAGGAATCTTTATATGTAAATCCACTTTAATTTACCATAGTAGTTTTAATTCAACTGCTTGTAGATAAAAAGTAGATAGATTTATAAGTTTTTGAGTTTTCAAAAACTGAAAATTCAATTAAATAACATTTTAAAAATTAAAAGTTTTTATTAATTAAAATGAATTAGTAATACATCAGGAAGGTTAAATGTTATAATTAGTTTAGTAGCATGTTTAGGTTTTAGTTTTCATTAATTGTTGTTTATGCATGATTAGATTAAGATAATATCATATAAGTAAGTCAAAACACAAAAAAATTAAGAGTCTTTTTTAGTTATCCCCCCAAAGAGATGTCGAGTTTTGTGTTTAACCCCCAAAATTTCAATCATCACAATTAGACCCCCAATCTGTCTCAGAACTCTAAAAACACTGTTCATTTTTTCCATAATGCCCAAACTACCCCTTTGAAAGAGCCGTTAGAAAGTTAAAGAACCGTTTGAAATTTCTGACATCCTCTTTGACTTATCCGATATTAGTTGACTCCTGTCTTCCCCAACCATATAAAATCCAGCTCGCTTCTCTCTCCAACAATAACTAATGGGTGGTGGTGAACCAGCTAAGATGTCACTTCAGGTAAGTATCACTTTTGACCCTTCAGTTGTTACTATTAGGGTCTTTACTATTACTGTTCTTGATTGGGTTCTTGATTATAGCTTCCTTCCTCGTTTTTTTTCGTCTGGTTTTTTGGGGGTTAATTACAAATTAGTTACAAAGAGTAGGGGGTTAATAACATAATTTTAGCACATGATTTGAGGGTTATGTTTTTCTTTTTTTAGGCTACTGGTTGCTTTCAATGTGGCGATTTGAACCATTGGAAAGATATATGCCCTCACAGTTGTCCTTGGGGTTGTGGAAAAACTATGAAAATGTACAAGAGTACTAGGGACTGGAGTTTTGGACAGAGATTTCTAACATGCAAGAGAGATGGATGTAAGGGTTTTATTTGGATAGACAAGGGACACCTAGACAAAGACAAGAACAAAGAAGCTGCTGCCAGTACTTCAAAGGCTTCAAAAGAGGATATGAAGTGCCAAGAGGGAAAGCTACTGGTCACAATTGAGGGTCCTATTAAAATGAAGGTGAAAGGAAATGCTAGTGATGTAACTGAACTTGTGAAAAAGTTGTCACTTGGATGAATTATGTATGAAAGAGAGGAATGGAAATGAAATAAATGTTATGTGTAATCATGTCTTGACAACTGATCATAGCAACATAGTAATCACTAAGATATCATAACAACATAGTAATCCTGACAACTGATCATAGCAACATACTAATCACTAAACAGATCATAGCAACATAGTAATCATGTCTTGACAACGGAAAGCAAATTCCAACAAAAAACACATTGAAAGCATTGTTTTGGGCAAAAATACAAAAGCCACAAAACACACATACAACACAGCAACTAACACAAAATAAGCACCATCACAAAAAACAAGACTATTTCCCTTTCTTTGCTCTCTTTGCTGGTCTCTCATTAACTGAGCATGAGGCTTGGCTTGATATTACCTTTTCTGTTGAAGTACTTCTTCTGTTGCTATACCTTCTCTGTTGTTGTGGCTGTATGGGAGGCATAGCAGGTATCACCAATGGAGGTCTGACATTTGAAGTCTGTTGTGCTGGAGGTTCTGACTGAGATGGTTGTGGCTGAGATGGTTGTGGATCGATCGGTTGGGAATAGGCAAATGAGGCCTCGGTTGCATTATTAGAAGCACACATTCCTCTTCTAACTTTCCCTTCCCCTGCCCCCTTCCTCCTCTTCCTCCTCTGCTGCCCCTACTTCCTCTTCCTAATAGTTTCATAGTTTCCATTAACAGTGGGAGCCTCTCCTCTGCCTCCTCCATCTTCAGTTTCAGTCTCTCCCCTGCCTCCTCCAGTGAAATTTTGAGTTTCAGTTGCCTCTCCTCTACCTATGCTGCCCCTGCCCCTGCCTCTGCCTCTACCTCTTATTGGTGGAGCAACTTGAGCTCCATCTTCAGGGTTGATTGGTGCCTGCAAGAATGGATTTGGAAGTGGTCTTTTTCTTGGCTTACCTGGTCTTCCTCTTGTCCCTCTTCCTCTAACAACATTACCACCCACTTCATCTCCTTGACACCCTCTTTTATTATGGCCAAGTACACCACATCTAGAACACCTAACTGAGTTCTCATTTTCATTTGCACCCCTTCTCCTGTTAACTCTAGGCCTTCCAGGTTGTCTATGCTTAACTAGAGGATAAACATAATCTGCAGCTACAGGCTGCATCAATTAAACAAAACACATGTCAATACGCAATCAATAAACTATAAATTAAAAGAATTGAAAATTGGAATAAGAATTACCTTTGGCCAATCATCCTCATGAACCATTAGAGTTATGTGCTGACTATGTGCATTTCTATATGCTCTAATAGTGAAAAAAGGACTGCAGAATCTAAAAAGAAGTACAACAACAAATTGCAATAAATAATATAATTTAACACAACAAATTGCAATAGAACATATCAAATTTAAACTTACTGTGTCCAAGTGTCTCTCCTTGACAGCCATAGCATGAATGCAAGGAATTCCACACACTTGCCATTCTCTGCATGTACAACTTAATTGTACCAAATCAACAGTCCACCAATGTCCAGACTTATGTGTCACACAGAACTTATCCTCATTTGAACCAGCCACTTCATAATCACCAATTTCATTCTCTCTTTTTGCTAAGATATCTTTCACCCTTGGTACTAGATCATTCTCATTCCAGTCTACAAACTTCCCCTTTCTATCATAGATCAACTTCATTTGTAACATCACTATCTTGGAAACCATCTTCACAATAGGCTTGTCTCTAGCATCCAATATAAAACTATTCCATGATTCAGAGAAGTTATTATAGAGGTGGTCAGCCTTACATTCAGTGTCAAAGTGTGACCTTGCCCACAACCTAGGCTCCTCAGTCATCAAGTAGTCTTTGGCATCACTACATCTTTTCTCAAGCAACTCCATATTTTTATTAAAGTCAGCTTCCCCAAATGCTTTTGCTGCATTCCATGCTTCCACTTCAAGACTCTTAAACCTTGTCTTCATGTTCTGCACCATGTGTCTAAAACAATATCTTTGATTGCAATCAGGAAACACTGTGGCAATTGCATTACCTAAACCTTTTTGTCTATCAGAAATTATGGTCAGTCTAGATGGATGTAAGTTCAAGGATGGTGCCATAATATCTAGAAATTCAGTCCAATTCTCAGTGTTTTCTGAAATACAAATAAAGAAACCTAGTGGAAACAATCCATTATTTCCATCTAATGCTAGAACAGACAGACATACACCCCCATGTTTCCCCTTTAAAAAACATCCATCAAGACCTATTAAAGGCCTACACCCACTGACAAACCCATCTAAACATGATTTGAAAGCAATACAAACCCATTCAAAACTCATGTAGTTAGCATTTCTAGAGAATTTAGCAATAGAACCTGGGTTGGAGTTGAGAATATGCAAACAAAGCTGATGAACCTTTGCATAAGACTCATCATAACTTCCATGAATCATTTCCATTGCTAAGTTCCTGGCATTCCAAGCTTGCCAATACTTAATCTTAACTTGATATCTGTTCCAAATGATTTTCCTGATGTCAGCTGGTTTGTAGCTCTTGAAATGAAGTCTCATGTCTTTCTCAATATCTTTTGCTATCCAAGCTGCATTTGCCATAGGGTTTCTATCTTTTCTGTCAGCTGTACAAGTGTGAACATCATTCAACCTTCTTAATCTGAATGTACTCCTCTTAGTCATGCACCTGCAATAAGCCCTCCATTTACAACCTTCCTCCTTACACACAGCTTCAATCTGCAGAGCATCATTTTTCTTGAACTTCATACTATATTTTCTTTTAATAGCACACAACCTCAGATAATCTCTACACAAGAATCTATCAGCCCATTTCTGACCTACAAACAACCTAACTGATGTATCATCAGTTCTAGTCTCTCCCTCATCAGTTGGAATATTAAATGTGTTTTCAACCAACACATTTATTACATCATCATCCTCAACTGTTTGTGTCCTAACAGTTGGTTGTATTGGTTCATCTTCTTCAGCAATTGAACCATTTCCATCCTCTTCTTCAGCAAACAAAGACTCCTCATCAAACAAAGACTCTTCACTACTTGAATTATTTTCAGAAGGTACATACTCCTTATCAGATGAATCTTGACTGTAGTAATGCTCTGCTGCATCTATCTGGTCAATGTTGAATTCACATCTAGAACTTTGAGTTGCATCAGGACCTAAATCATTCAAGCAACATACAAGAATTACAAAAGAAGTCTTTGGAAAAATTTGGATGTAGACAGATATTAAAATAATTTGGATGTAATTACACATACCTGCAACTCTAGTAGATGTAGACAGCTCCTCAACTTCAATGGATGTGGGTTGTTGATCTTGTTCTCGAACAACTCTCTTTCCCTTTACTTTAAGACTAGGGCCACTATCTTTCTTGTCTTCAGAATAATATGGCAATAGCAATGGTGGGGACCTCAAATTTGTTGTCTTCTTCATAACATAGTCAAAGTCTTCTGTAGTGGGCCAGTCATCCAAGTCAAACATTTTTCCCTTTCTACATCTTCTGCCATGCATATATACATATTCATCTTCACTGTCTGTGGAAGAGTCCACATGTGGTATTTCACCTTCAGAGTTATTTTCATCATCACTTGAATCACTTGAAATGACATCCAACTCATGCCAATTTACAAAGACATGTGTGAACCCCTTTGCATCAACTCTTGCATATTCCCACATGAACATCACATCTGTATCTGTATCTAGACTAGTTTTGTTTCTACCATGCAACCAACATATTTCCAATACATTTCCAGATGGGACACCAAATGCTAAAGTGATCCAAGCAACAAGGTCTATCAAATTTGCATAATCATAATCCCATTCCTCAGAATCTGCATATTGTCCACCAACATATTTCATATATTGTCCATCCTCTACCCATTTATCCTGATGGTGACACCTAAAGATCCTAATTGAGGCCATTATCTGCAGCAACGTAACCAAGCCAAAACCAAAACAATAATCAGACACAACAACCAAACTTTAAAACCATGCTATCAATAAGGCATTGATACTCTTATATAATTTAAAAAAAAAACTTAGAATGAAAAACCCTAAATAAGGAACATGAAAATTACCTTGACTGTGAGATTGTCGATTCGAGTACGAGATCGTGGATTCCAGTGTAAGAAGTAGTGAGGAGTAGTGTAAGAACCCTAAGATCATGGATTCCACACTAAATAACCCTAAATTCAACAGACGAGCAATGAGATGAGAAATAGAGTGGGAAGGAAAATAAAACTCTAAGTTGGGGGTTTTAATCTAAGTTATTGGAGTGGGCCATGTTTAATTGGGGGGGGAAATAATTTGCTCCCGCAATTTTCTTGAAAGGGTAGTTTGGGCATTATGGAAAAAATGAACAGAGTTTTTAGAGTTCTGAGACAGATTGGGGGTCTAATTGTGATGATTGAAATTTTGGGGGTTAAACACAAAACTCGACATATCTTTGGGGGGATAACTCAAAAAGACTCAAAAATTAATTAGGTTAAATACAAAATAGTTTAAGCTTTGGAAGTTTAGTCTTTTGGTTTATGTTTACTTACCAAGAGTTGGGGATACAACCAACTTGGACCGGTTGGATGTGCATGGCACGAAAAAGTCATACCACGTGCGCACATCACAACCGAACTTAGGGGTTGAAGTTCCAATCTTTGATGAACACTTCCCAAACTTTTACGTATTTTGTTTAATTAAGTGAATAGTTAATTAAGTTAAACGTAGTTTAATTTTCGTGTTTACCACTTTCATAGTTTAAGCCCACGAAGGCAATCAATTGTAACTTATTGGCTTTGCCAACATTTCGACCCGACTTGTGGGTCTTAGTTAGATTAAATTTGTAACTGTAAGGAAATGCTCGAATGATGGGTTAACACGCAAGACACCAAACACTTCGTCAACCCCACCACGTCGCCTTCACCCTAAGGGTTATGTACACACACCTTGGGCGGTAATTTCTAACCCTCCTCATTACAAAGTTTAAGAGGATACTTGTGTGTTACTAAGCATGCTTGGATGATTGTGTGATTTACATTTCAGTCTCGTCTTTATATTTAACGCTAAGGCTAAACTCGAGCCCTAAATAAACAAAAAATGGGATTAAGCCCTACTTTAGAACGGACGTTGCGTGAAATGTTTGTTACATAGACCAAATTAAAAAGATAAAATCAACCAAGCAGAGCCAATTTAGTCATGCCTATCAGGACAAACATCTAGCACGAACAAAGAGAGTAGTAAACTACAAGATTCCAGTGGACCAACCACCTTCCTCACTCAGAAATACCGTGTGCGTGAGATTCTTGGTGGCACACTATCTGGTGAAGTAGCGATCTTCTCCCTCGACGCATGTAGTTCCCAAAACCCAATTTCGTGCCCACTGTTAAATTCAAATAGGGCATAGTTTCTAATCTATAGACATTGCATGCAAACTTTTCAAAAACTTCAAGGTCACAAATGAATTTCTACAGATTGTGCATCATTCTTGTTTGAGCATTCTTGTCTTATCAATATTCATCACAACCGACATGGAATTATAATGCAAACTCAGAACCTTGTTATTGCTGTGGTAGTCTGTATCATTGTGCATCTCAATACACATCATATACCGAGTTCGAGCCTCTTATGAAAATTCTTACGATTACGAACATCAAATTTCAAATTTTCCTAGTGCCAAATACACCCAAGAGTTTTCTAATCGTGCAAACAATTCATGGATTTCAGACACAAATAGTCAACCATCATTCATACCTACACCTAGTCAGTCAGAATAAGAGTTCACTAACAATCCATTACCATTCACATCACTATCCATTTCAAATTCATACTCCAGTCCACCATCTATCAGAGACCACCTTTACCAAGCAATGGTTGAACAAACAATTCAAATACAACAAATAGCAAAGACTTTCTGTTCTCTCCAATCTATTTTAATCAATACCACGTCTGAGACTAATATTCTTCCCACCAGTCCAGAACCTAACCAAAAAGAGGAACAAGGTGTTGCTATAATAGAGCCGATTGCTAAAGCCCATCCTGATATTTATGACCAATTAAAACCACATCACCATCCACCTGACTATCGTGTGAATTCCTTATTCTATGATGATAACTATATGTATGAGAACACTTCAACAAAAGAAACTCTAGAATCTATGTTGGAGAGTAACTCAACAAACTTGCACGATGAAATTGAGAAAATTTATGAAGTTCTAGATAAAGAGGACAAAATTTTAGTGGAAAGTGGATCTAATTGTAGTTTGGCCGTTAAAGACTTATCGATGGAACAAATTTGTGACATCCTTAATATTGCCGATATAAATGACAATCTTGTGGAAACTCCAAAACTAGATAAAGAATTCCTTGAGTCCTCGAGATCATATGCAGAACCACCACCCGACCATCATTCCCTCGAGTTAACACCTCTCGAAAGCCAACCTCCATTCATAAAAAATCAACCGAATTCTGAGGACTGCACCACTAACGCATTTCAAATAAACCTCAAAATCGCACTTAAGCCAATTTCCTTTGAAATCCTCCATAATTTTCTAAACCTTCCTAGTAGACAGACTTTGCCCAACATACAAACTCCCGAGACTATCATTCCAGTTAAGAAGATCCCCGCATTGACTGAAGTGCCAGAAAAAGAGAATATATAATCTAAGGTGGAATATGAGTTCTTGAGAGCATACGATGATCGCTTTATTCAAGTGGATGAAAAACAACTAGTACCACACTTAATCTAAGCCTCATGAAGAACAACTAGTACCACACTCACACTCTCTTGGACAATTCAATGACGAGTTACTGCATAAGTTCTATGATGGTTTACATAAGCTTTCTCTTATCATTCTGCATCTTACACTCCAAATGCATCATTTCATTCTGTTTGGGGGTAAATGCTTTCATATCTTTTTCTATAAAGATCCCCAACTATTTAGACTATTAGTAAATAGTTAACAGCATATCATCTATCTCATATGCATAGTATTGGAGAATCTTACTTAAAACGACCCCACATTTAGTCTTGAATATCTGACTATAAAATATTCATGTTATGTTTTTTTGATGCATTCCATGGGAGTGCATCATTAAGATAACCGGACCACTCCACTTGGAGTGTGTGGTTGTAAGTGCTGGAGCCTTGAGTCTATGTATATCTTGTATATTCCTTGTTAGCACTTTTACTCGTAGTTGGAGTAGTGTACCTTTATGGAGCAAGTATACAATTTTATTTTTCTTTATTTTTCACTCTTTTTGTTAAAAATAGTTTTTCCTTGTTGTTTTTTATCAAAGTTCTTGGTTTTTCCAGTTTTTATAATAGAGGATTCTCGTTACAACAATAGTCATGTGATTTTTCGAAAATAAAAACAAAATGGGCAATGGATTCCACATAGACCAACCCTTAGAAGTACGCAATCTCCATTCTTCTAAGACTGGTTTGATGATCAGTTATGTGTTACTAAGGGTTGCCCATATCACCATGTACTTTCTATCTCAGCTTAACACACATAGATACCAATTGTCCCTTGCACACCAACATACCATCAAGAAGTTTGTGCTTTCAATATACCAAATTCACCATGGAGGCAACACCCAAAGCCATAAACCCAACCACCTCCAGGGTTCATCAAACCACCAACTACATTCAGACAAGGACAAAGTACCTACAGCAATCAGAACAAAGCATTGGTTCCACCCCATTTTAACGAGAACTACCAAAATCTACCAAAGAGACCTAGTTCCACCATCCACTAGTATCCAATCAGATAAACCATTCTACTATGTTCTGCGCAGTAAATCCCGCAGCACACATAATTGAAGCCACAGTCTGATTTGAATGGGTTCAATAAAGAGCCCACACGAAAGTTATCTAAGATCACCTGTTATGGTTTGTTTTTCAAACTTAGCTTTAGAAATCACAGATTTTGTACGAGTTATCTTTATATATCTCTACATAGTTTTCAAAAACTTGAGGATCTAAAAATGAAAATCGTATGCCACAGAGTAACCAAAATGATATTGGATAAACGTATGATTTTATCTTCTTGTAAAAACCCTCTATGTGGTTAGAGATACCTTTTGAGAAAAAGATAAAAAAAAAAAAAAAAAAAAAAAAAAAAATGGTAAAATAATTACGTAAATCCCTAGTTTAGATAACCCATGTACATCTTGTTCTATATCTATCAACCCACGCTCCAAACTTGTTTGAGGGTGGTATATTTTCATAATGAAGAACAGAGTACAGGTTCTGCCATTTTTGCTAATGTTCCTATTGTAATCTCTTTCATTTTCTTCATACTTTGAAGACAAAGCATATTTATATTTGGGGGTGGTATAGTAACATTTTGCAAAAACTATGCATTTATTATATAACACTCCTTATATTAGATATATTTTCTATACTTCTTTCTTTCTTAAAATATTTCAAAAAAACCAAAAAATATTTTTCTGTTTAGTACCAAAAGTCTTGTTTTCCTTTTTCTATGATGAATAAATGGTTTAGAAGTCTCATTATAGCAATTGAGTAAAGATTCGTTCTTCGAACTTAGACTAATATACATACAATAGTTTCTACACCTTTCCATGAATGGCATGCATCAGCATTTGATTGTATATAGCAGTGAGTTTCCGAGACCAAGGTTAGAACAGTTAAGTTCCATATCTTGTGAGAATCTAGCCAAAAGCCACATCCGAATGATTATTGAGTGACGACACAGGGATGTCAGGATAGAAATATAACACGTCCACTTGCTTGATCACCACGCCATATCCTAGGAGAGAATTTAGGCCTTTTATGGATCGATATAGCAAAATAAACGTTAAAACCCTAAAAAGATAATTTTTCCTCTAGTTAGCCCCCTTGAGCCTTCACCAAATTCTAAAAGCCATTTTATTTCTTCACCATCAATCCCTGAACCGTTACCACACCCAAGAAAAAGCTTACCCAGCTGACGACTTGAGAATTGGATGATATCTCAAAAGAGAAGAGAAGACCTTGTACAAAAATAGAATAGTTAGAAGCTTCAAAAGAAAAAGAAAATAAAGAAAAGAAAGAAAAGATTCAAAGATCGAAATCTCCCAAAAGTTCAAAATTAAAAGGAGTCGATTTCAAAAGAAACAAAAGCAAAGTTAGAACTAACAAAAATTCAAAATCATATGGAGTCACAAAGCCAAAGGGCTAAAAGAATGAATCATAATTTCGGAAGCAAAGAAGAAAAAGAGGTTCTTCTCTAGTTACAAATATCCTAAAGACCCAATTTCTCAACTTATCAGAGTTTATTTTCCCTTCCCTTTATTTCTAAACCACTACCTTAGCCCCATAATTCCTAATAAAAGACATCTAGCTCAATTAGGAATAGGATGGTGTGATAGTAAGTGGATATTGTGATTAATCGACCTTGGTTTCTTTGGACGTCATTCGAGTATGTGAGGAATATAAGTGCCCTCTGCACTTGAGAAAATGAAACTTGAGTGAATATATTAGAGAGTTGTGATTGCAACACACCCCTGTGAGGACCCAACTTAAGGACGCTCTCCAAAAGTTTCGGAAACAACTCTGCTGTTGTATATCACTGCTCATGTTTTGCACGTTTCTCTTTTGATGATTAAACTATAGTATATATATTATTCTGAGTTCAACGGAGGTTTTCTTTATTCCCCGCTAAGGAGATGTATAAACCTCTAAGAATAAATAAGGAAATAATACCCTTTGTACTAAATAGAGGAAGTTTGTGAGTACCTTCTCTGAAAAACTCTCATGATGCTTAAGCTCGTTCACTAGGGAATTCCTAGTGGTTTAAGGCCTTATTGTATATGGTCAATGCAATCGCACTCTGTGAAACGAGATTAGTATAATAAATCACACATTTGTGATCTTAGTTTTTTTTCTCTCTCATCTTTTGCTTGAGGACAACCAAATTGTAGTTTGGGGGTAGTTGATCAGTCCCCAAATGCGCATTTTATTACTTTTACAATGCTTCAAATATGCCCTTCTTATGCTTAATGAACAGACAACTTATAGCTTTTGCTACCATTTCTAGGATACAGGCTATTTAGGACGCATATTCCTAATACGTGCATTTTGGCACAAAAAGGACAGCTATTTACGCTACTTGGGAAGATTCCATATTAGGAGCAACAGTGCCGGAATGTCAAAGTCAAAAGTCAAGACAACTATCAAAGTCAAGGACTCAAGGACTCAAGTACTCAAGGACATAAAGACTGAAAGCTACTGACACCGGGACCTAAAGCCAATTTCAAGACTTCTAGTGTATGGGCTTAGGTCAAAAGCCCATGAGTTTGTTTCTAGAAGGAAGGGTATAATTGTAAATGGTGTCATATATAAACCAAAGTTGTAGAGAAAGAACTTTACCCTAGATCTAATCTTTGGTCATTAGGAGTAGCTTAAATGTTTTTAATTTAAATTGTTATTTACTTATTTTCCATTTTTAAGTTCTTCAAGCTTTAATGTAAACCAAGTTTTACATCTTTTCAATACAAGTTTCCATTACATCTTTTCATCCCTCTACAAGTCAACCAATAGTTAAGATTGAGAGTAATTCCAAATAACCATAAGAAAGTTGGAGAGAAGAGTTACAAAGTTTAGTGTTTCATCCATAAAAAACCATCCTCTAAACAAAGAATCTAAGATGAACAACAAAACCCTTACCACCACAATCAAATACTCCTCTTCAGTGCCATATACAGTTTATATAGTATCTTCTATAGAAGATATAAACAGTTGAAGCCACATCACATAATTCCAAAATTAAAGATAAAGAAGTTGAAGACATAACTAATTACATGTTCAAAAGTACCCACAAAATCCCATTCTTGCAACAACCAAAATATCAATAGCAAACAATTGCAATTCCAAAAGGGAAGAAAGGCAAAAAATGTCAACTGCTTTATCTGCCCTCCTAAATGGCGACAAAGTCAAAATTGTTACAATCATAGCCTGTAATGTTTTTCAACTGCTTCGGGGTTCGCAGGATGGTGCTCGGCCCCCTTGTCATCGACGAAGTTTTTACAAGTACGTCTGTTGTGCCTTTCCATGTTGCACAAAGTGTAGCATCTTTTATGCTTTAAACCCTTATGCTCTGCTCTTATCTTCATTCTCTTCATAGAAATCCAACCATATTTGCACTTCAAAGGGAGGGGGCAGGATGCACTCTTCCTCCCCATCAATGTCCCACTGCTCCTTACTCAAAATGCCAACCCACACCTCACGATAACACCGTTGTCAGTTTCCAGTACTATTATAACACCTCTATTTTTATTAATGTCCAAAATTAATTATTTCGCAAGGTTCAATATATTATTAACTATGTCTTAAGGTGACTATTAAATTGCAGTGAATATGTATGTTTGACTTTTTGAAAAAAAGAGGGAAAATAGTTTGTTTGGTTTGAGAATAATTTAATAGGAAAGTTTTT
Organism: Coptis chinensis; assembly: GCF_015680905.1. NCBI lineage: Eukaryota > Viridiplantae > Streptophyta > Magnoliopsida > Ranunculales > Ranunculaceae > Coptis > Coptis chinensis. The sequence continues at coordinate 51,084,164 of NC_141457.1, forward strand.
AAGTTTTAAAATAATGTGTAGAGAATTTATTAATAAAGAAACATGGAGAGAATAATTTCGTAACTTATCGGAGAAAATATGGAAAGTTTCTTAAAGTAAAATATGGCAGAGAATTCTTTAGAATGGAATGGCTTATCATAAATTTAGGATTTTTAAGAAAGATAAGTGTTTGCTTATATCTAGAGAAGTTAACTAAAAGAAAGAAGGAGAAATGGCAGATTTGTGCACCTCTTATCTAGCTGTGGATCGGATTTTTAGCGTTCTATTATATGCATTTTTTCTGCAGAATACGAAGGTGAGTAGTTATGTTTTTCTTTTTCACCGAAACTGGAGTTGTACGGCTATGAATAAAAAGTTTTACTGTCAAAGTTTTTCCGCTCAGTTTTTGTTCTGCTTATTTTTTTATTCTGCCGAATGGTTAACTGGTTAAATGTTATATGTTGTTTTTCTTAATTATCGAAACTGTTGGAACGGTTGGAACTCTGGAAAAGGTTGTTAATGGTGGCGAAAGCCAAAACAAAGAATTCGCCCTGTTTATGATTTGAACTATATTATTTGAACCTTGATAATGTTTATTATGTTGTGGTTTTGGTTGGATGATGATTGGTGGTAGTGGGGGTGATTGGGTGTTGGAGAGTGGGGCTGTTGAAGCTTTGAAAAGGCAATAATGGCGTTGAACGCAATTTGTGAGGAGTGAGGATTTTTAGGTTTTGATTATAACCAAATGGTTGTGTTTTGATCGTTTAGGTTTTGATTATACCCAAAGGTTTGGTTTTGATGGGGATCAAAACCCAACCATTTGGTGGTGGTTGGGGGTTGGCAGAGGTGTTGTTGGGAGCCTGAAGAAGTGGTTAATGGCGGTCGAGATCGAGTTTTGGATGTGAGGGGAATCGAGTTTTGATGGTATTGAAATATTTGGTTTTTCTGGAGGTTCAAAACCGAACTGTTTTGATTAGTTTTGGGAGTGCCGGTGGGTGGAACTCGTGGTGGCTAGTGGTGGAGGAGAGCTACTGGTGAGGTGAGGAAGACGACCTCTTAGTTGGGCTTGGGCCAGAACAAATTAGTTTGTTTATTTGGGCCGAAACAAAATTAGTTTGTTTCTTTGGGCCAGTTTCTTTTTTTGTTTTGGGCTGGGTCATATGACTTAAGATGGGTCAGTTTGGGTCTTTAAGTTGTTTAGACTTTTGGGCTTTGTTTTGGTTAGTTGGATTAGGACTATGGGTTGAAGTGTCGTACATACAGGTTTGCGTCAGAACCCGTATGGACGAACACCGGTTTGAGACTGGTGACTGTTGGGTTTGGCCCTTTGACTGTTGACCAATGACTGTTGACTGTTTATTTTGTTACATTTTTATATATTAAATTGTATGGACTAATCAAATGGTAAAATGTTGTGGAAGCCTGTATAAACTGGTTTGTCATTATCTAAGAAAGATTTGACGTTGATATTGCACAATTTTTGACACGTGACGAGATGTAAATTTTAGGAGACATAATATTCCTAAAACGTTATAAAAATGTTATGCGGTACATTTGGAGCAATTGTGACATTATGTGGTATGTTGAAATTGTTGTTCTGTTAAATGATATGATATGTTAAGATATATATTAAATGTGATATTTTTGTGAAATAAATGTAAATGCGCCATCATTATATCTGTGAGATATTACTATGAGGTATTATAGTTTTTGTGGATATTTCCAAAGGGATTGTGGTTTAGTGCAATATATTTTATTTGGCACGTTATATAATGAAAATAAAAGGTATTGTGATATTTCCAAATAATGTGGCTTAGTGCAATAATTTATTTGGCACGTGATAGAGTGAGATGGTTATGAGATACAAATGTATGATACCTAAATAAATTACGTAACGAAAATCCTAGAACCTAGCTACCAGAACCTAGCTACCACAACTCAGTTGATTTGGCCCTTGTGTAGGGCATATGTGATATGATTGGCCCTTGTGTAGGGTGTATGTGATGTTGATTAACCCTTGTGTAGGGCAATCGTAGCCGAATAGTGGCTTGATTTTCTCTTCCGCAAAATTAGAACGAGACGTGCGATATTTTATGCCGAATAGTGGTAGTACCCACCCAATGGCGTTCGTGTGGGGGTTACCTGGTATGCGATATCCCGCTTAGGGTAATTACACATAGAGTGGTTCATTACGTGAGGGGAGGCATGTGGATGTACATGTTCGGTGTAGGGAATCGATTGTGGTAGCCAGGGAAACTAGGTAAGACATAGAGACAACGTGATTCTAGAGACACTTAAAGAAACTCTAAGCAATAATTGTGATGATATATCAAAGTGTACGTTAAATCTATAATAAATGATTTATTGTAATTTATGTTGCATTCACAATGGTTTTGCAGAAGGGTGGGTTGAACTAATTATTTATGCAGGTGTGACCCACTCTGTGATTAGGCCTACACCAGTGTAAGTATAAAGTAAGTTTTAGTTTTGTTATTTTATTATTAGATACAGTTGATCTAGTACGGTTTGAAGCTAAGGCGCCTCAATGGAGAAACTAAATGCATTATTATTATTGAATTGGAAGCTAAGGCACCTCAGTGGAGGAACTACCTGCGTAAATTATTGTATTTAAGAATGTTGTATTATTCGTTAGATCTTAAGGCGCCTCGGTGTAGGAACTAACTGCCTTATTGATTGTGTATATATGTATAAGTATGATTTGTATTTTTGGGATACTCATACCAACATTGTTTATAATGCTGATCCGATTTGCATGTTTGCTTACCGGGTGTGTTTATAAAAATGAACATAGTCGATAAGTCTTGACAGGATTAATGTTGAAAAAGGTTGATTGCTGCTGGTGGCTTGCGTTAGCGTCTCATTACATAATATATTTTGTTTTCTTTTGAGGTGCAATAGATTTTCAGTTGATACAATATTTTGTATTTTCAGTTGTAATTATAATTAAAGAGTTGTTGAATGGAAATTTGTAACTTAATCATATTTGTGAATTTTCGGTAATGAAGAGGACTTTGGTTTATTTTAAAAAATTATTGGGTTCAAATTATTGGAATAATTAAACAGGTTATAGTTTTTTTTTGTTAAGAGTGCATCACACCTCGAAAATCGAAGAGTTGAGAACAAATATTGTTTTTTCTGATTTTGTCAAAATTCCGGGTGTGACAACTATAGTACAGATCAACATATGTCATATGACAAGCTTGGTGGCTCACACTTAAGGCTTTGCATGCATGCGCACACAGGATTCCCATATGTTGGAAATACCCACACGAGCAGACCCTATTTTCAAGATTGACACGAAATATTCGGCAAAGGTCCGTCTTGATTAGATACTCCCCAGTCCCATCCCTTGAGTCTGTGAATTCCAATGCCTTGGTAATGTTGGCTCGCACCAAACCAGTAGCCCTGGGTGTGAACCTCTCACCGCGGGCAACCCAGTCATCCACCATTTTTCTGTACTTGAAGTAGTGCACACTGAGATTCTCCCTAATTGCTTCCACTAAACAAACAACTAGAAGGGCTCTGTCATCCTTAATCATGTTGTTCCAACACTCAACATTGTTAGTGTAGGCAATGCCATATCTTTTTACTATGGAGGCGTGACATACTCACTTATCTAGCGGAATGTCCATAAGCTTATCGTAGACACTTGAGTTCATTTTCTTTATATCTCTCATCACAGCACGGAAAAACCACTCTTGAGTTGTCTTAGCTCCTATCTTAATCTTCCTCTTAAGTGCAAGTGACGGAGTCAAACCCGACATCTTCTTACAAATGTGGTTCATGCAGAAGACATGTTTCACCCGTGGAAACACCTTAGGAACTTTGACTACCAAACTGGGATGCCGGTCAGATATGATAACTAACAGAGTCTCATACCGAACCACTTGGTCTCCTAGGCAACGTAAAAATCAATCATAGTTCTCATTGTCTTCACCGCTAGCCAGACCAAAAGCAACAGGGAAAACATGATTATCACCATCAACAGCAATGGCTGAAATCAGACATCCTCTTTATCTCCCCCTCAAATGTGTGCCATCTATTTCTATGTGTGGCCTACATGTGTCATGAAAGCTCCTCACAGTAATCCCACAGCTCCAGAAGTAACACTTGAAGTGATCTGTGTTTCCCACTCTTTTCAGCTCTGTAAAGCTAAAGCGATCAACCTTCATCAATTCTTTACTATAACTATTGAGTAGTTGATAGGATTGGCCAAAACTACCTTGAATCTGTGGACATTACAATTATTGTTGATACAACTTCTTCCTATGGGAATACAATAACATATCTGAATATAATGTTGAACTGAATCACAGTCTATTAGGTATATTAGATGTACAACTTATACAGTGTCTTTCACAGCTTATATAGTGTCTTGCGCAACTTGTATAGTATTCTGAACAACTTTATAACTTACATATCTAAGTTGTCTTTCACATCTTATATAGTGTCTATCACAGCTTATATAGTGTCTTGAACAACTTTATAAGTTACATATCTAAGTTGTCTTTCAATTCTTATATAGTGTCTTTCAGAGCTTATACAGTGTCTGTCCATTCTTACAACATCTTCCTATGAGCATACAATAACATATCTTAATACAGTGTTCAATTGAATCACATTCTATTAGGTTTATTAAGTCTATAGCATATATAATGTCTTTTATAGCTTATACAGTGTCTCGAACAACTTTATAAGTTACATATCTAAGATGCCTATATGACATTATATAAGCTGTCCGTTTACCAGAGAGCTTGAGAAGGCATTTCAAATAGGAACATAAGTTGACCATCTTGCAACACACGCACCTCTTTGAGAGCCTTTTCCCTTCCCTACCACGCAGTTCTGTAACCGATATCTACTGAAGTCCACTTTTTAACCATTGCTCTCATGTGCATTGCCTTATATGTTTTGTCTTTCTGCAAAAGGTCTTTACATGACATGGTGACATAACTACTTGACACCTCACGGTTAAACTCACCAGCCCTTTGGCAACCACATGTGTGAAAGTTATATTAGGTTATCACACCCCATATATATGAACCATTTATGCTGCAGTACACGTGAAACGGGCATGAGGAACTCAAACTATTCATCTCATCCCCCTTACATCCAAACTGAACCCTTTTCCAGTCCGTTTTCACTCTTAATAGTTCAAAGTTATGTTTAATTGCAAACGTCTTCAAGTGAAAAATAAACAAACTCCTTTCAGGGAACTCCATACCCAGAGTTAGTAAAATTGGATCTAGAGCTACCCACTCAGTTGGAGGTGCATCTTCTATGCGACCACTGCTTTCTTCCTCCGCCGTAACACCAGCAACACTAACCTTTTCTGCATGATGATAAGAATGACTTCAAATAGATTCTTGAACAATAGGTAAGAGATGGAAAAACAATAGATTTATGATGGAAAAACAACAATTAAAATACTCTCAATATCATAGAAATAATGAGGAGTAGTCGTGTTCGGTCCACTCTAGTCGTACTATACTTGAATCCAAGTCTAGATTAGATAAATGCTTTACTAGTGAGAGTAAAAACAATAAATTTGAGATACTAAACAGTGTTTTATATGATGAGAGAAGATATTAGAGAAGGTTAATCTGCCATGCGATTCGATTGACTATTAGTTAGTTATCGAATCGCTCGTTTGATCCCTAGTGAACACCAAGTCGTCTTGAATCAAGGTTTCACTAGCTTGAGAGTTTAGCTCCCCCACAAATCCCTTTGGTGGTGGCTCCAAACTCTAGTTCTCCATTATAACCTTTATCTCTAGACACTCACAACGAAGAACTTGAAGTTCTTTATGCAAAACAATAATAAACTAATGGCTACTCATCCTCACGTGGCTTCATAAACCTCCTCTAATGGAGGTTTAACCTTGTGTCAATTGAATCATATTAACTAAATAATTAAATAGAGACATAATGATTAAAACAAGAATTGAAATTAATACTAAAGTTTTTCTTGAAGAAGGTTTAATGGAGGCTACAATTATAAAACTATTCTAACCCTAAACCAAACTAAAACTAATGATAGACTAAGGGGTTTGGGAGAAAAGAAGAGGAGAGGAGTGTTTAGCCTTAACCCTCTTTATATAGGAGAGGATTAGGGTTACATTTTCATGCATGGGTCAAAAAGGGGGACTTTGGGGGTCTAATGTGAGCCCAAAGTCCATTAGGTTAAGTCTAAAGAGGCCACAGCTGCTGGAAATTACTTCCATGCCTTTTTTGTCCAATTTTACAGCTCTAATTGGGGCAAGGTTAGATCCATTGGAAAGCTGGTTCCGAGCTGGTTGTTTTAACATAAAGTAGGCCCAAATTTTGAGGACCGAGTCCACAGATACAGCCTTTTGAAGTTTTGTTGACTTTTTTATTCTTTTTCTACCCAAATTGACTTTGACTTTCCAGCTTTTACTTGGGCTTGAAAAAGGCTTTTCTTCATGACTCTTGGGCTTTAAACGTAGAACTTCTTCAGTAATCATCTTGACTCATTTTCCAAGCAAAAGTGGTGTCGTTAGTCACCTAATCAACTTCAAGTCCTGAGCTGCACAAAAACAAGTAAACAGTAATAACTCTCATTTATTAGAAACATAATTGGCCTAAGTAGAATACTATTAAGGGGTTTAAACTACACTTTTGGGTGTTTATCACACCACCCCCAAACAACATTTTGCTTATCCTCAAGCAAAGTTGAGAAATAAAAACAGATTAGTGGCCAAAAATATGGTCCTAACTAATCTCGTTTCACAGAGTGCGATTGTATTGATCGTATGCAATAAGACCTTAAACCACTAGGAATTCCCTAGTGGACGAGTTATAGCCTCGTGAGAATTTTCCAGATAAGATACTCACAAACTTCATTTATACTACAACGACTAAGAGATAAAGGTAAAATTTCCTAATTAATCTCAGATATCTATACATCTTAATAACAATATAATAAGAACATTGCTTTTGAAACCTAAGTTAATACACGCATAATAATCAAATCGTCTAAAGATACACATGCATGCTATGAACTATATTATGAAATGCAACGACAGGCCCGTTTATGAAACTTTTGGAATAGCGTCCTCAAGACAAAAATACTTTGATTTTTCCACTCAAGTTTTGCTCACTCCAGTGTGTAGTGGGCACACATTTCCTCATAATCTCAATGACGTCCAAAGGAACCGAGGTCGATCAATCACATCTACCACTTATTATCACACCAAATTAATCCTAATTGAGCTAGAGGTCTTTATTAGGTGATACGGGGCTGAGGTGATGGTTTAAGAAGAAATGGAATAGATATTCAAATAAACAAGTTTGAGATAATAGGGTCTTCAAAATATGTAACTAGAGAAAACTTTGTTCTTACTTTGCATCTACAGTTAGCTTCCATCCTTAGCCTTTTTTATTTTGGCTTTTTTACTCCTTTTATTCTATTTTTTTGGAGTTTTTATTTTATTTCTATTTCTATTTTTTTTTTCTTTTATGTGAATGGAAACTTCTTTTCTTTTTCTTTTCTAAAGCAACTAACTAAATTCGGTTTTCAACAAGTTTTCCTCATCCTATTTCTCAGACTCATTCATGATGGGTCGGCTTATTTTTTTTTTTTTTATTGGTTTTAAAGATGGGTAAAGGATTTGTGGATGTGAAAAGGCTAAATAAAAAGGCTCAGTGGGGTGAGTAGTGGATAATTACTTATAAGTATGAATTTTTAGCTATATAGACCCAAAGAGAGCCTAAATTCTCGCTTAGTGAAGAGGATAGAATAGTGGTGTGTTGGGTTTTGTTGTTCATCTTAAATCTTTTGTTAGGAGGAATGGTTTGATGGTTGAAAAATCTTTTTCTAAACTTTCTAGTTTTTCTTTACTCTTGTTCTTGATGTTTTAATGGTGGAAACACTAGTTCTTTATCTAGAATGGGTTGAAGTCTTAAATAAACTATTGATTTGATAGAAAAACATGCATACATGTATGGAAATGGTTTTGATAGATATCTTGCTCACAAAGTTATACTCATTTGAACTTGTCAAATGAGTATGACTAGTGTTTTTGGGGTTGAATCAAAGATTAGATAAGTAATGAAAACTTTGTATTGAAGACAAGATTGAAAACTTGTATTGAAGATTATAAGAACTTGGTTTAACAACTAAAACTTTAAGAACATAAAAATGGAAAAAAAGTAAATAACAAATTACACTATTAATTTAAAACATATTATCTACTCCTAATGACCAAAGATTAATTCTAGGGTAAAGAAAATAAAGCTACAAACCAAATGGTTTGGACCCTAAAAACATTGGATGGTTAATTCTCTACATCTTTTTGGTTTATATAGGACACTAGTTACATATTTGCCCCTTCTTCTGGAAACAACCTTCAGGATAAGATTAAGTTTTGTGGGCTTTTGACTTTAGCCCATATAATTGAACTCTTGATTTGGCTTTAAGTCCTTAAGTCCATAGCTTTTAGTTTTGAATCCTTGGGTCTTCAGCTTTTAGTCCTTGAGAGTTGACTTTCACTTTTCGGCACTTTTGCTCCTAAACTGGAATCTTCCCAAGCAGCGTCAATAGCAATCTTTTTTACACTAAAATGCACGTTTTAGGAATATACGTCCTAAATGGCTTGTATCCTGTAAAAGATAGCTAAAGCTATAAGTTATCTATTCATTGCGCATAAAAAGGGCATAATGGAGCATTGTAAAGGTAATAAAATGCACATTTAGAGACTAATCAACTACCCCCAAACAACATTTTGCTTGTCCTCAAGAAAAGATGAGAGAGAAAAAACTAAAATCACAAATATGTGATTTATTCTACTAGTCTCATTTCACGGAGTGTGATTGTATTGACCATATGCAACAAGGCCTTAAACCACTAAGAATTCCCTAGTGGATGAGCTTAAGCCTCATGAGAGTTTTCCATAGAAGGTACTCACAAACTTCCCTTAGCTAATACAAAGGGTTTTGTCTCTTTGTTATTCTCATAAATCTATATATCTCGTTAGCGGGGGAATAAAGAAAAACTCCTTTGAACTCAGAATAATATATACACAGTAATTTAATCATCTAAAGATAAACATGCAAAACATGAGTGTGAAATGCAAAAGCATAGTCGTTTCCGAAACTTTTGGGGAGTGTCTTTAAGGTGGATTCTCACAGGGGTGTGTTGCAATCAATCCTCTCTGATAGACTCACCCAAGTTTCGTTTTCTCAAGTGCGGAGGGCACTTATATTTCACACATACACAAATGACGTCCAAAGAAACCGGAGTCAATTGCTCACAATATCCACTTACTATCACACCATCCTATTCCTAGTTGAGCTAGAAGCCTTTTATTAGGAATTACAGGGCTAAGGTAGTGGTTTAGAAATAAAAAGGAAAGGAAAACAAACTCTGATAAGTTGAGAAATTGGGTCTTCAGGATATTTGTAACTAGAGAAGAAACTTGTTTTGTTCTTTTACTTCCAAATTTGTGATTCATTCTTTAGCCCTTTAGCTATGTGACTCCATATGATTTTGATTTTTAGGAGTTCTAACTTTTCTTTTGTTTCTTTTGAAATCGACTCCTTTTGATTCAGAACTTTTGGGAGATTTCAATTTTTTAATCTTTTCTTTCTTTTCTTTTCTTTTTGAAGCTTCTAACTATTATGTTTTTGTATAAGGCCTTCTCTTCTCTTTTTACTGTTCATCCAATTTTCAACTCGTCATCTGGGTACACTTTTTATTGTGTGTAGTAACAGTTTAGGTATTGATGGCGAATAAATAAAAAGGTTTTTAGAAATTGGTGAAGCCTCAATGGGGGTAACTAGAGAAAAAACTATCTTTTTAGGTTTTTAACGTTTATTTGGCTATATCGATCCAAAAAGGGCCTAAATTCTCTCCTAGGATATGGCTTGATGATCAAGCAAGTGGACGTGTTATCTTTCTATCCAGACATCCTTTGTGTCATCACTCTATAATCATTCAGATGAGGCTTTTGGCTAGATTCCTACAGGATATGGAACTTAATTGTTCCAACCTTGGTCTCGGAAACTTATTGCTATATACAATCATTGATGTTGATGCATGTCATTCATGAAAAGATGCAGAAACTATTGTATGTATATTAGTCTGAGTTCGAAGAACAAATCTTTACTCTATTGCTATAATGAGACTTCTAAACCATTTATTCATCATAGAAAAAGGAAAACAATACTTTTAGTACTGAATAGAAAAATATTTTTGGTCTGTTCGAAAAAATTTTACAGAAAGAAAGAAATATAGAAATAAACTTAATATATATAATATAATAGTTGCTATATAATAAATGCCTAGTTTTTGCAGAATGTTACTATACCACCCCCAAATAGAAATATGTTTTGACCTCAAAGTATAAATAAAAGGAAAGAGATTACCATATGAACATGAGCAAAAATGGCAGTAACCTGTACTCTGTTCTTCGTGATGAGAATATACCACCCCCAAACAAGTTTGGAGCATGGTTTGATATATATAGAATGAGAAATACATGGTTTATTGTACTAGGGATTTACGTAATTATTCTACTATAAAATTTTGGGGTTTTTTTTTTTTTTTTTTTTTTTTTTAATCCTGTTTTTCTCAAAAAGTATCTCTAACCATATAAAGGGTTTTTACAAGAAGTTAAAATCATACGTTTATCCAGTATCATTTTGGTTATTCTGGGGCGTAAGATTTTAATTTTTATATCCTCAAGTTTTTGAAAAACTATGGAGAGATGTTATAAAAATAACTCGTACAAAAGTTGTGATTTCTTAAGCTAACGTTGAAAATCAAATTATAACAGGTGATTTTAGACAACTTTTGTGTCGGCTCTTATTGAACCCAATCCAGTCAGACTGTGGCTTCAGTTATGTGTGTTGGGGGATTTACTGTGCAAGATATAATATGTCTCGTACGAATATCATGGTCATATCGGCAACCCTTAATAACACATAACTGATCCTCAAATCGCCTTTAGAAGAATAGAGATTGCGTACTTCTAAGTGTTGGTCTATGTGGAATCCATTGCCCGTTTTGTTTTTGGAAAATCACATAACTATTGATGTATCGAGAAACTCTATTATAAGCACAGGAAAAACAAGAACTTTTATGAAAGGGTGAGAGAAGGGTTTTTCTGTTTGGCTTTTTGGGTTTTTGTTCCTAAATTACTTAAAACAATAACAGAAAAAGAAAAAACTAGGTACTAAGAAAAATCACTATGAGGAGAGTGATCCACCCACTAGAAGGAAAAGATTTTTAAATTTAGGTGACTCAAATTGCGAACCATCCCATGGTTTGGCCTCCCTAGATCTTCTACCTCTTGTTTTGAAGTAGGCAAATCTAGTAAAGAGGACTAGCTCTATTTCTAGATAATCTAGTCTCTCCTCACCTACTCTCTAATTAGCCCTTGTTAAAGCCATTCCAACTAGATTGTAAGATGAAACTCGAAACAACTAGAAGTCACCCACAAAAGGAAAAAGTTTTCGGAAATAAAGGGCTATAGTTGCCAACCATCCCATGGTTTGGCATGCCTATATAAGACGATGCATGCTAAACAACCATGAAAATCAACCATAAGTCAACTTCACGTAATCACCATCTCACCTCTGCTTTGTTTCACATCTGTTCTTTATAGAGGAAAGACTACTCAAGCGTCAATAGTGAAGATTGAAAGAAAGAACTTATGTAAGACAGAAAACTAGAAAATACAAAAGTAGAAAATGTAAAGTAAATGACAAGAAAAGAAAACTATTTTAAAAAGAATGAAAATTAAATAAATAAATAAACGTATACTTGTTCCATAGGGGTACACTACTTAAACTACGAGTAAAAGTGCTAAGAAGGAATATGCAAGGTATACGTGGACTCAAGGCTCTGGCACTTATAACCACACACTCCAAGTAGAAGGTCCAGTTGCCTTTATGATGCACTCCAATGGAATGCATCGAAAAACCATAACATGAATCTTTTATTTCTAGATATTCAAGACTATATGTGGGTTTAAGTCAGATTCCAAAAGACTATGCATATGAGATGGATGATATACTGTTAACTATATACTAATATTCTAAACAGTTAAGAATCTTTATAGAAAAATATATGAAAGCATTTACCCCCAAACATAATGAAATGATGCATTTGGAGTGTAAAATGCAGAATGATAAGAGAAAGCTTATGTAACGCATCATGGAATTTATGTAATAACCCTTCATGTTTGAATTATCTAAGAGAATCTGAGTGTGGTAGTAGTTGTTCTTTATGAGGCTTAGATGATGCGACATATGACAAACTGAGTTTCTTCAACCACTTGAATAAAGGGATCATCGTATGCTCTCAAGAACTCATATTCCACCTTAGACTCTGTTTTCTCTTTTTCTGGCACTTTAATCAATGAGGGGCTCTTTTCAATTGGAATGATAGTCTCGGGAGTTTGTATGTTGGGCAAAGTCCCTTTACTGTGAAGGTTTAGAAAATTATGAATGATTTCAAAAGCAATTGGCTTAAGTGCGAGCTTGAGGTTTCTTTGAAATGGTTTAGTGGTGCAATCCTCAGAATTTGGTGGATTTTTTATGAATGGAGGTTGGTTTTCAAGAAGTGTTAACTTGGGGGAATAATGGTCTGGTGATGGTTCTTCATATGATCTCAAGGACTCAGAGAACTCTTCATCTACCTTCATATAGGCAATATTAAGGATGTCACAAATTTGTTCCATCGATAAGTCTTTAACGGCTACACTAAAATTAAACCCACTTTCCACTATATAATATATATCCTCTTCTCCAGGCACTTCATTTTCTTTGTCCTCTTTTTCATTGTCCAACTATGTCGAGTCATTTTCCAACACATGTTCTAGATTTTCTTCTGCCAGAGTGTTCTCATGCATATAGTCATAATCATAGAATCTGGAATTCACACGATAGTCAAGTGGATGGTGATGTGGTTTTAATTGGTCATAAATATCAGGATAGGCTTTAGCAATTGGCTCTATTATAGTAACACCATGTTCCTCTTTTTGGTTGGTTTATGGACTGGTAGGAAGAATATTAGTCTCAGATGTGGTATCGATTGAAATGGATTGGAGAAAACAGAAGGTCTTTGCTATTTGCCAAATTTGTATTGTTTGCTCGGCCATTGCTTGGTAAAGTTGGTTTGTCATAGATGGTGGAATAGAATATGAATTTGAAATGGATGGTGATGTGAATGGTAATGGACTGTTAGTGAACCTATATTCTGACTGACCAGGTGGATATATGAATGATGGTGTACTATTTGTGATGGAATTCCATGAATTCTTTGCATGATTAGAAAATTCTCACTACTACAAAAATGCACATATATAGCATTTATTCAATAGCACTTATAAAAAAACACTGAAATTTTTGGAGATAGCGTTTGCTGATTTAGTGGATTGAGTCTTTCTAGCTGGGACAACTTACAATTGCATTTAACGGAAAAAAGCTATAAAATTGATTGCGTTTTTGGACATTTGCTATTGCTGGCAGGTCAATGTTTGACTTCAACGCACCCAATTTTAAGCCGCTCAAAGGAAAATCCAAAATTCAAGCTCGCGGTCTTTTTTTCTATTTTCCCTCTTTCCAAATTTAATAAAACACCCACAGAGAAAACCGCCACCACCATTCTCTCTAATCCAAACCCTATTTCCACCACCTCCAATCACCTCACCACCACGTCCAAAACCGTGCGACAACCTCTAATCATCCCACCACCATATCTACCACGACCGACCCATCAAAAATCTTTCCTCTCCTTATTTTTAACAAGAAAAGTCAATTATTTTGAATTTTTCGAAGGTTCTTTGAATGTTTTACAGTGAAGGCATCGCCTTTTCTGGGTTATAATCATATTCTGCAAGTAAGTTATCTTCTTCTTGTTGTTGTTGTTTTTGGTTGTGGAGTAAATTTGTTGGAACCCATGCAGCACCGTAAATGGGAACACCATATTTTTGAGTAGATAATTAAGATCCAAATCTCTGAAGAGGCAGAACCTGATGTGGTTTTTGCTTCTTTGTCTGCAAAGCTGAAACTTGAAAACAAGTCAAAATTGGTCAACCAATTTTTGGGCCAGTTTCACTCATACTTTGGGTTAGGCTTTGAAGTGTGTTGCCTAGGCTTTAAGCCTAATTTAGTGTTCAGCCCTCCTGAGCTCATGGCCTCTAATAAGAGCCCAAAACTGTAGTTTTAACCCCTTAACAATCGTACTTTTAGACCAATTATGTGAATAATAAGTAAGAGTTAATATTGATTACGTGTTTTTATTCATTTCAGGCTTCAAAGTCCATTATGTGCAGAAATGTGCCACTTTAGTGAGATAAAGGAGCAAAGGTCGGTTGCTAAGGAGTTCTGTGATTAAAGGCCAATTTTCAAGAAGACAAAGCCTTTGTAAAGCCCGGTCAAAAGCTGAAAAGTCAAAGTCCACGCGAGCAGAAACAGTGCACAAAGTCAGTAGAACTTCCGAAGACCATATCTTTGGACTCAGACCTCAGAATTGGGCCTACCTTATGTCAAAACGACCGGCTCGAAGAGAGATTTCCAATGGTCCAAGCCTTGGCCCAATCAGAGGAGCAAAAGTGGACGAAATATCTGTCGAAGCCAACTACAGCTGAAGAGCCCATTTTGGACTAAAGAAATTGGGTTTTGGGCCCGATTTTTCGGCCCAAAACATGGCTCCAAGCCCATGCACGATTTTTGGATCTGAAAGTATAAAAACAAAAGCTTGACTCTTTGTTAATGGTAGTTAGGTTAGGAAGCTAATGTTAATGGAGTTTAGGGTTAGAAAAAGATAGATCTAGATTAGTTTTTAGATCTAGATCTAGTCTTTTTACATTCATTCAATTAGTTAGTTTAGAATCATATTTAGTTTTTAGAATAAAGTATTAGTTCTTCATTTCAATTTAGATTATTGTTTAAATTCTTATTTAGATTTAGTTGTCTTAAATTCATAATTAGTTATTCACAATCTTTTTTTTTTTTTTTTTGAAGAAGTTAGGGGTTCGGCAGACCCCAACCTGTATTAATCATAATCTCATATACATTCTATCTTACGCATCCTCCATTACAAGTTTAGATAGAGCACCATCCAAAGGAGGTAGGAAAAACAGCAAGGAGTCATGTAAAACATTACATAGCTTTGACAAAAAGTCAACTAACCGATTAGTCTCCCTATAAACATGTTTGAACTCCACTACTTCGAACTGATCTTTCAAAGCAATAATGGAAGCGACGATATTAAGACAGTACCAAGGGGGTTCCTTTTTGCCTATGATCGCCCGAATAGCACACTGTGAGTCAGACGCAATGGTTACTCTTGTAGCTCCAATGTCTACCGCACCCTTCATACCAGCTTCAATGGCTAAAAGCTCCTAGGTCATAACTGACTTCTTAGTAGAACTGCCTATGAATGCCAGTTTCACTGCCCCTGTTTCATCTCTAATCACTCCCCCAAATCCATTTGAGTCCTCGGTAACCGACCCATCAGTATTTATCATTAGCTCACCTAGTTTAGGCCTAAGCCACGAGCACCAGCTGGGGTTCGTTTGTGTAAAGGAGACTTGTATACCAATTTTGTCAATCAGCAGTCTTGCTGCTACAGTCTCTGGAACTTCCTTCAACACAGTTTGTAGATATATCTTCATCTCCTTTTGTACTTTTCTGAAAACTTGCTCTTCAGTACGTTGTTGTTGCTGAAATCTCCTCGCATTCCTTTCTCTCCAGATGGCGTAAACTGTTGCACAAACAATAGCTTTTATAATTTCAGCTTCCATAGTACCAGAATGACATAGCCGCAACAATCTGTACCATTTAAAGGTTGACGCTCTAACACAACTGCTCAAACCCATCCACCTCTTCACTTTTGCCCACACTCCTCTTGTAAACTGGCAATCAAAGAACAAATGTTTTGAATGCTCTCTTGAGGTGTTGCAAAAACAACAATTCGACCGGGTTAATACCTTCCTCTTAACCAACCTGTCCTGAGTCGGTAATGCATTTGCAAAGAGCTGCCACCCTGTAAACGAATGTTTCGGAAGAACAAGCCTGCCCCATATCAACCTATACCACTTCACCTTGTTTCGGATCTGTTTAAGAGCATGGTATGCTGACTGGACAGTGAATCTACCCGATATTGTTGGCGTCCAAATTACTTGGTCTAGAGAGAGTAGAGGGTTCAATTCAGTTCCTTCTATTTTCCTCTTGAGCTCACTGTCAGGCAAACTGGTAATGATCTGGTTCCATCTCCCATCTGTAATAAGCTCACTCACAAGCGCATTATCCGAAACATGAAGTAGTTGGACTGCTTCTTCCCACTGAATTAATGGAGCGTCATGACACCACGGATCATGCCAGACATAGGTCTGCCCACCCTTCGCTATCTGATGCCTTACAAACTTTTGAGTTGCTCCCCTGTGCTTCAAGACATTTCTCCAGACCCACGAGGCATCAGTTGGTACTTTCATAGTCCAAAAGTGTTGGTTTTGGATATGGTTTTCAACTGTCCACTGAACCCATAAGGAATCTTCATAGCTCAAAATTTTGAAAACTAGTCCACAATAGGCAGCCTTATTCCATGTCTTCGGATCCACAATGCCCAAGCCACCCTGATCTTTACCAAGTCTGAGAGTAGCGTGACTTGCATGATGTATTTTGGAGATCATATCTAGCCCTGACCAAAGGAATCTATTGCAAATCTTTGCGATGTCCTTCAAAGTTCTCTGGGGTAGGATGAAGGTTCTCGCCCAGTAGACATGAAGAGAAGAAAGGACAGATTGTATCAATTGGAGTCTTCCAGCATGTGTTAGAGACTTATTCTTCCAATTTGATATCCTCTTTGTCACCATTTCTATCAAAGGCAGGTACTCCTTAATTCCCATTCTGGAAGCAGTGAAATGAAGGCCTAAGTATGTTACCAGTGGCTGGCTAGTTGCACTTCCATGATATCTGCTAATTCCTGGCCTTCATGTTGACTCATACTACTCGCAAGCATTGTAGTCTTCTGGCTACTCAACTTCAGACCAGTACATGCAGAGAACTCCTCAATGGTATTCTTCACAGCTTGAACCGTATTGGGATCACCTTTACAAAATAGCAAGATGTCATCTGCAAAGCTAAGATGCGTAATGCTCAATTTCTTACATTTAGGATGGTAAGAATATTCCTTCACTGCCACCTTATTCCTCAACATGCCACTAAGCACTTCCATTACTAAGACAAAAAGATAAGGTGAAAGTGGATCCCCTTGGCGAAGACCTCTAGCACCAGCAAAATAACCTTGAGGCGTTCCATTTACTAAAATGGAGAAAAAAGGTGAGGAGTAGCACATTTTAGTCCACTCAATGAACTTATCTGGGAATCTAAACCTTGCCATCACCATCTCAATAGTTTGCCAGCTCACCGTATCATATGCTTTGGTAATATCAATCTTGATAGAGCATCGTTTAGTCCCATGAGCCCTTGTGTATCCTCGAATAAGTTCATGAGCTAGTAAGAGGTTATCCTGAATGGATCTGCCCAGAATAAAGGCGGATTGTTGCATGGAGATGATATCAGGCATAAATGGCTTCATTCTATTAGTGAGCATTTTGGAGACACACTTATAGAGAACATTGCAGCAAGCTATCGGTCGGAACTCTTCCACCCTAGATGGTGTTGCACATTTCGGGATGAGACACAAGCGAGTTGAGTTCACTCCTCTATGCACAGACTGAAGAGAGAAAATAGAAAGAATAGCTTGAACAAACTCATCTTTCACCCATTGCCAGTTCTTCTTAAAGAAAAAGGCATTAAACCCATCAGGTCCTGGGGCCTTATTATCCTCCATCTCAAACAGAGCTTGTTGAATCTCGGCCTCTGCAAAATCCTGTTTCATAGTCTCTGTTTCATCTGGGGGCAGAACCCTAGAAAAGTGCAGCCTCTCAAGGTAATCAGGATCACGTCTAGCTGGGGACAGTTGTCCCAATAAGGTCTTATAGTAGTCAACAAAGGCTGCGGAGACTTCTTCATGCCCTTCCCTTCTAGTACCAGTATCATCATTAAGAGCCCAGATCAAATTACGACCTTTTCTCTCTTTAATCATCTTATGGAAAAACTCATTACATTTATCTCCATATTTCATCCAGTCACATCGAGTACGGTGCCTGAGATCCTTACCTTCCATGATGATAAGCTGACAAAGGGTTGAACGTGCTTCTTTTTCCCTAGTGCATAGTAGAGCATCCATTGGATTACTTTGCTGTGCTTTCTGTATATACTTGAGTTCCTTCCTAGCAGCCTCAGTCTACTTAGTTAAGTCCGAGCAGAAGAATTTTGCCCAGCTTTTCAACTTGCTTTTCAACAGTTTGAGCTTTTGCATCAGAATGAAGAGAGGGCTGTCATTCACTTGCACCCTCCAACATTGCAAAAAGGCGCCCAAGAACTCTGGATGAAGGATCCAAAAGTTACTAAACCTGAAAGGAGGACTAGAAGCAACTCTGTTGATGATAGCGATAACTATTGGAGAGTGATCTAAAGTACCCGAGGGCATGTATTCTGTATAAGAGTAGGAGAATGTAGTACTCCAGGCACTATTCACCAAGCATCGATCAATTTTAGACCACTTCCAATCAAAATTGGTCCATGTATAGAACGCCCCAATAGCTTTGAGATCATACAGCTTAGATGTGACAAGACAATCCCTGAAAGGGGTGGTTTCCCTAGGGTGCACCGCTTCTCCACCAATCCGTTCAAACGAATAAAGAACATTATTAAAGTCTCCTGCAACGCACCACTCTCCTTGTGTGCCATTGTAAATATTGCAAATTTCAGCCCATAGCCTCGTTCTATCTCAAGACTATTGTTACTTGCATATATCACAAGAAAAGAAAGATTTCAAAGAATGGAGCGAGATCAATCTTACAAAGTATAAGTTGCTCGGTCTCCTTTTATTTTTTCGATAGTGCTATAACCCCTGATCCCACGATATCTAGATTCTCGCTACTATCATCGCATCAGTAGTTGTTTACAAAAGGCCACGAAAGGACAACAGAGACTACCGATAAGTTTGAAACTTCTCTATTCTGACTTTCGTCTCCACCATAGCAAAAAGACATAAATTATTCACCCTTCTAAATTTATTCAGATAACTAGCTTTATTGAGGTCATTAAGGCCTCGTACATTCCATACCGCGAGCTTCGACATTACTACCGTTTATGTTTCCCCTTCCTCCCAGAACCCTTGTTCTTACCCTTCCCTTTGTTGCTGGAATTTTGTGGATTTTGTTGCTGCTTAGACTGAGCCCTTGTTATCACTTGCAAAGGAAGTAGGGCTAAGTCTTGTGGACTATGCTCATCATCAAAGAATTCTTTTTCAGTTTCGGAGAGGTCATCGTTAATGATTTCTTCCTCCAGGGCAGTTGCTTCATATAGAGCTTGTTCTCCTTGGAATTGTGCTTCCCCGGCATCTGTTGATTCATCATAAACCACTATCTCATTGTTGTTCCCAGGAGACTCTTCATCCTCTTGTAATAAGAGAAACCTATTACTATACCCAGCTTGGTTCTCTTGTACTATAGCTTCACCCCCCACTGAGTACCCTGGTTTTGGTATTGACTCCTCCTCCACATTGACTGCTACTGGAGAAGTAATACCCATCTCCCCTGTTATTGGACTAGTAGCAAGGGCATTTTCATTATACAGACCGATTGATCGAACTGGTCCTTGCGCTGGAGCATCCCCACAAACTCCTCCTTCCTGTCGAGTATAAGGACCTACTGTATTATTTTGATCCTCCTATAGAGCTGGTCCTATTATCCCAGTCTGATAGTTAGCCCCCAAGTTGGTGCTATTCCGCTGGTTTTCAATCCCTTCAACATTAGTTTCTAAACTAGTAGTGCCACTAGTTTCACCCCTCACTATATTTCAAGCATTCCATCTCCTCACAGTTCTAGCCCCACATCTGCTTGTGGAATGACCAAACTTGTTACACTACTCACATGACAACGGTTTCCATGTATATTCAACTCCCACCGCTACATCTCGTCCTTTCACCTTAAGCCGAACAGTAGGTTCATATTTATGGTTTATAGGGACCTCTACACATACCCTTGCAAACGACAGTCTCTTTCTTTTTGCCGTTGTGTCATCCATGAACATTGGCCCTGCTATCAAACTGGCAGTATAGGATAAACCATCCAAAGTCCATATTTTTTAGGAAGGTCATGCAGTTTCACACAAACTGGAACTGTTATGAGAACACTCCGCTGGCAGTCAATCTCAACACTCCACGGCTTAAGAACAAAGATCCTACCTGCAATAAACACCGGCCCTGATTCCAGAACCATCTGCCGATCTTCATTACAGGTAAAGCTCAAATAAAAAAGCTCCTTATCAGTTGTAATTTCAAAGCTTGCTTTAAGCTTCCAAGTCTTAGTGAGAAAATCCCTGACAAATGGGAAAGACAACCGCTTATCTAAGAAATACCCAACTAAATAGTCATCCTATTGCTGGATACCTTGGTCGACCAGTTCGTCAAGAACCATGGCAACCCCATCATTGAGGATTGGAGAGAAGCTCCTCAAAGGAGTGAGAGACGATACCACCCCAGAACCATGGAACAGAGAACTCCACGAAGATGGAACAACATCTCTTACAGGAACAACATTACTAGCTTGATTGTTAAGACCGCTAACCATAATTACAGGAAAAGGACGGTACAAAGCCAAGAGTTTGAAAAGGAAGGAACAAAACCGGAAATTGCTTAAACTGAAAGAAATGGAGGGAGGAAAGAGATAAGAATCTATTACCAACCAAAAATTACAATTCTAAGTAATAATTGGTGCATTGGATCAAGAAGCAGGATATCCTTAAGTTACTCCTGGTCTCCCTTTAAGTGACTCCATGTGCAACCTTTGTTTGGGTACAAAAACTAGTTCTAAATTAGTTTTAATTTCAGTTTAATTTAATTATGACTTATTGTTATTATTGTTCTTGTGTTGGGAATGGTAGTATATAAATTTCACATCAAATCATTACTCTCACCATTGTTCCTTTTGGGTTTGATTAGTTGAATTCAATTTAAGTCTAGACAGTTAAGAGTGGAATGAATCCTTACTCATTATATTGCATGATTATGTTTTGAGAGTAAGAAGAGTTGATTTAAACGTAAGAACGGTAGGATTACGTATTATTGTTGTTAACATTAATATTTAGGATTCTATTATTTTTACGGGTTATCAAATGGCGCCGCTGCCATCTTAATCTCGTTCTAGACAAGAATTCAATTGCTTGAATCCAAGGGGCAATCCCCCATTCTCTACCCACCCACCCTTTTAATTTTTCATTCTTATTTCTTGAATTTTCGAACCTGCTCAATTGTTTTAGGGGATAGGGGCTGCAGATTCACAGAGAAAAACACTGCGGTGAAGGTATTTTTAAATTTTCGAAAATTCTGAAAATTTTCAGACATAATATTTAATGTGTTGTTGATTTACTGAAATATTTTCAGATTTTTCAAAGTTGTTTTACCTTGTGAAAAAAATATGATCTTTAAAGTGCTGCATTTCAGTTTTCACACCGTATGTTCTTGAAAAACAGACAAGTAAGGTTACTTAGGGAGTTCTAAAAATTCTATAATTTTTACAGGAGTATATATCCTAAGTCAGGAGTTTGTAGTAAAAATTTGACGAGTTTTTTATTTGTTTTGACCTCCTAAATAGTAGAGTGTTTCCAGTGTGTTTTGGCAGTGTTGCAAACAGTTAATATCTGGAACACCAGACGATAAGGAGAGGTTGTAGTACTCCAATTGCTCTAAAAATTTTACAGGAAGAATTAGGATCTGTCGGGAGTCTCCAGTAAAAATTTGGCAATTTTTGACTTTGTTTTGATGGGTTAACCATTCGGTTGTTTGTATTGTGTCCGAAAACTGTTTTGCAAACTTTGCAGGGAAGTAGAGGGACTTTCATAGCTCCGATTGATCTAAAATTTTACAGGCTACTTGATAGACGTCTTAGCAAATTACTGTAAACATTTCAAATTTTTTGGAGTACGATAATTTTTTGGACTTGAAAACCCTGAGGCGCGACCCGTGCCCAAACCGAAGAAAAACCAGCTAAAACACCGGACATTCGAAAACCCTAAAGCGACCAGCGCCATACCGAAGACCAGCCAAAAACACTGGACATTCGAAAACCCTGAGCGCAACCCGCGTCCTAATCAAGCGCAGCTACGCTCAAAACACTGGAAGCTGAGCGCGACCCGCGCCCTGAGCTGATTTTTTCCGGATTTCCACATTTTTGTTTCGAACTTCGATTTTTCAAGTTTTTCAGTGTTCTAACTTGTTATATACACTGAACACGCGTAAACAAGATGCTATTCATAAGCGAAGCAAGGTCAAAATGAGGTATTCCTTTCTTCCACTCCTCGCCTCTTCTGTCAGAGGAGTTTTAATTCTAGTATAATCAGGCTTGTTTTTCGTAGAAATAAATGCAACACGCCTATCTAGAATTTCACACACTACACTTGCATCAATGGCTAAAGAACAAGAGACTCCTCTCTCTGACTTCTACAAAGCCTTGAGCGATAGCCCCAAATCTTGCATCGTTCTAGCAGACCCAGTGGGGGATTTTCGAATCCCCCCTAATATATTTAACTTGTTACTGGTTTTTCATGGTTTAGACCACGAGAAGCCTTACCAGCACATGCGTAGGATAGACCAAGTTCTCACTACATTCCATCATCCTAAGCGTAAGTCCGGATCAAGTTAAACTTAGGGTGTTTCCTTTCACCCTAGCCGACAAAGGCGGCGTTTGTTAACTTGCCCAAACGCCAAACTCGTGGGACTCATGGGCTCAACTTGTTCAATTGTTCATGGAACAATTTTACCCACCACTAAAGACAGATGAAATGCTTCACAAGATTCATTTCTTCAGCCAAAATCCTCATGAATCCTTTTCAAAGGCCTGGAATCGTTTCACTGATCTTCTCATTGAATGCCCGCATCATAATCTTGCGAAAGACACGCTTGTTCGTGCTTTCTTCAAGGGGCTTTTACATCGTCATAAGGAGGTTCTAGATATCATGACTGGGGGTAGTTTTCTTAGTAAAGGAGCCTTGGAGGCTTTTAAATTCTTAGAAGATCAATCTAAGAAGAACAACAATTGGGGACGTAACGATTCCTCCCGCTCCTCTCCTTCTTCTTTTGAGGTTAAATATGATCCCGAGTTTAAAACTCTTATCGATGCCCTCACTAAAAAGGTAGATGCCATCTCTGTTCAACAACAACCCACTCGAGTCATGAACATTAACTCTACTCGTTATAATGTTTGTTGTAGTCTTGAGCATTTCGACTTCTATTGTCCTCTTGTCTATGCACAAACACCACCACAACCATCACACTTCAACCAGTTAACTCAACATCAAGGACAAGGAAACTTAGGTGACCAGAATAGAGGTTTAGTACCCATTACCCAGAACTATCAACATCAAGACATGAACGCTCAACAAGCTTTAATTCCAATACAACCATCTACAAACAAAGTAGTAGTGACCTTGTTGGAGAAACAAAATCAAATTATGCAACAAAACTCCAACTTGATGAAAGATCAGCATGATCAAAACTCTAATATGATGAAACAAACGATGCAAATGATGCAGTCTTTGTGCCAAAAGGTTATTGACATGTCTTCTAACCAAAATAATAACCAAACCGCATGTTTCCGGTCAAGCGGTGCCTTAATCCTAAGTCAACAAACACCGCTTTGAAATAAAGCGATTTTTCTTGTAATGGTAATATAAACCAAAGGGGACCTACAGTATCCACTACCCCCTTCGTTCGGGCGGTAGTTGATAACCAAGTGACTATGCCTAAAGATTACCCACAAACTAAAAATGATACCATACCAAATACTATAATAGAAACTGAAGACCCTACAACTGTAGAAGTACCAGTTAAACCACAACCAAAAGGGAAAATATTACAAGACCCAATAATAGAAAGTGAAGACCCTACACCTGTAGAGGTTCCAATATGGACACCTAGATGGAAAACGGATAGAGATAAAGCAAAGACTAATAAAACTTTTATCCCTTCTGCTAAAAATAGCGATAAAGCACCATATCCCCAAAGACTAGTTGTGTTTAAAAAGGACAAGAATTTTGATGAGATTAGGGAAGTGTTAAAAAATTTGACTATAAACCTACCTTTTCCAGAAGCTATAAAAAGTCTACCTGAACACGCTAAGTTTCTAAAAGAGTTGTGCACCAAGAAGAGGAAAACCAACATACCCCACGAAGCATTCTTAATTGAACAATATCCCTCTTTATCTGAACATAACGGAATTGTTAAGTGTACAATGCACCTTAGGTGATACCTTCATAACAACTGCTTTATTAGACCTGGGGGCGAGTGTTAACTTACTCCCTTTTTATTTATATAAACAACTAGGTCTAACAAAACTTCAACCAACCAAAATGACTTTGTAGTTAGCCGATCGTTCTATTAAGTATCCCAAGGGTGTAGTTGAAAATATTCTCGTTAAAGTTCAGGATTTTTACTATCCAGCCGACTTTGTTATCTTGACACATAAGTTGCTTATGATTCCATTCCCATCATCTTAGGGCGTCCTTTCTTGGCAACCGCCAATGCCCAAATCAATTGTCGGGATGGTTCAATAACTCTTTCTTTTGGAAATCTTTCTGTAGAAGTTAACATGTTTAGACAAAAACAGGGACAACTAGGTTTGCCTGTAGAAGGGGAAGTGAAGTCCATTGAGAGTTTTGTACCTCACATTAGTTCGGCTAACACTTTAGTCCCCACACTAGTAGATACCCCTCTTATGGAAGAAGACAAGGATCACAATTTCTACTCCCTAGACGTAGATAACATCAAGGAGGATTTCCTTCGACTCTTTCGCAACCCTTCTTTTCCGCCTCGCGAGTTCTCTCCTATTGACATCCATTCATCTCTTGACGCCATGACGGAAGAAGAATTTTTTTTAAGCCCTCTATCCCAGTTGATTCTTCTTACCCACCTATTGTGGAATGTCTTGCATATCTCAAGGCCTCGATGATATAAACCTAAGAACACTAGTTGAACACCATTCACCCACCTCACATCCTCATGTCACTCATTCACCTTCCATCACGAATGTTTTTAAGCCCTCTACCTTTTCAAAGAACCATTGAGTTTGTACTTGACCTTGGCGTTTCTCCTATGCTTCATAACTATCTAAAACCAACTGGTGAAGAAGTAACACCCAAGGACAAGCCACCGACACATTTTCATTTTTCCATTTTTTCCTTCTCAAAATTATCCACATCCTACGTTATCTTCCACAACCATCAATTTTCTCCGCGTTCATTTATTTGGCATCCCTTTGTCGAGGACAAAGAAGAAACTGTATGCTCAATTAGGTTTTAGATCTATAAGGCTTTGCTCTCATTCCACTAAGCTACGTCATAGGAAATCTTGGTGCTTAATTATGTTTGATGGTGCATTCCATGTTAATTATTTGTGGAAAGACCCACAACTTTTTCGATTGTTGATATATGGTAAACTGCATTTTAATACATATATATTAGTAAGTCTAGGGAATCTGACTTTAAAAGACCCAAGTTTTCATACAATACCAACTTTCTGAGATAGGCCAAACAAAATTTTCAAACTTAAAAAGAGTTTTCCAATTTTGTTTGGGGTGCGATTTTGGTATTCATTTTAAATCATGTTGCCACCCTAAGCCCTGTCATGTTTATTTCAAGAGAGTTTGTGTTAGTTAGTACGCACTACCGGTTTAATTGTGCTTCATATTATCATATCATCTTTACAATATTTCATATTCACAATGCGCCAATTTTTGCCACATTTCTATGGTAAATTCTTTCCTTATCTCTTTACACTTTGAGGACAAAGCGTTGATTGTTTGTTCAAAGGGATAGAAATATTTGCAAAAATTAGACACTTTTAGGATGTAAATTACGCACTTTTATTTATAAAATGTTAAAAATTATAAAAATTAGTTAGTTATATAATTTAATTGTGCTATTGAATTGTTTCATGAATCCCCTTCTCCCAAATTGTTTGGGGGTGGTATAGAAACACGATGTAAATGTTAAGCACATATTAGGTTGTATATTACGTATTATTTGTCTTAAAAATAATTAAAATAAAAAATAAAAATAAAAAGTTTATGCTATACACTTAGGAATATTGGTATTGTTTCTTTCTCTATGCTCTTAATAATCTAGAAGTCTCACGTAACTTTTGCATTAGAATAGTTTTTAGAAACTTAGGTTAATATGTAGGTAATAATCTTTGCATCTATCTATAACTATATTACATGAGTATCTATGATTGTTTGGCAGTAAGTTTCTGAAATCTAGGCTAGAGTACTTATTCTACAAATCCTGTGAGAATATAGCCTAAAGCCTTATATGAGTGAAACATTTGAGAAATGACACAAGGGAGAAGTATATTCCGAATAGAGAAATCACACGTCCACTTGCTTGACCACTATACCATGTCCTAAGAGAGAATTTAGGCCATTTTTGGATCGATATAGCTAGAAATTCCGACCTAAGTATATTTTCCGCTAGTCACCCCACAATCTTTTATTAGCCCTTTCATAAACCACAAATCCTTTACCCTGTTACAAAACAAAACAAAATAAAAAAAAAATCAACATACCCAATTTAGATAAGTCTGAGAATAGAATAAGGAAGAAAGAAGAAGAGAAAAACCTGTGTAAACAAAAGTTAGTTAATTGCTTCAGAAAATAAAGAAAAGAAGTTTACATCCAAAGAAAAGAAAAATAAAAATAGAAATAAAATAAAAACTCCAAAAAAATAGAATAAAAGGAGTCAAAAGCCAAAGAAAAAGAAAAAAAAAAAATGGCTAAGGATGGAAACAAAGTGTAGAAGCAAAGTAAATAACAAGATTTTCTCTAGTTACATAATATGAAGACTCTATTATCTCAGACTTGTCCCTTTTGAATATCCATTTCCTTCCTTCTTAAACCATCTCCTAATCCCCATGACACCCTAATAAAGACCTCTAGCTCAATTAGGAATAGGTTAGTGGGATAGTAAGTGGCGGATGTGTTTGATCAACTTCGCTTCCTTGTGTGTCATTGAGATTGTAAGGTAAAGTATGCCCGGCATTTGCACACTCGGAGTAGCAAAACTTGAGTGGAAAAATCGAGTGATTTTTGTCTTGACTTTTATGTAAGAACCTACTTAAGGACGCTTTATTCCAAAGTTTGAACAGACACTGGACACTTCTTGCATTTCATAGCATTACTCATTGTATATATGTTTATTCGTAGATGATTGATTATTATGGATATATTAGCTTAGGTTTCGACATGATTATTCTGTATTCATTGCTAGTAAGATGTCTAGATAATTGAGACATAAATAAGGAAACAATAGTTTTATTTCTTAGTCGTTGTAGTATAGATGAAGTTTGTGAGTACCTTCACTAGAAAACTCTCATGAGGCTATAACTCGTCCACTAGGGAATTCCTAGTGGTTTAAGGCCTTGTTGCATATGGTCAATGCAATCGCACTCAGCGAAACGAGAGTAGATAGAAATCCATTTTAGGTCACTTATTCTAATTTCTCATCTTTGCTTGAGGACAAGCAAAATGCTGTTTGGGGGTGGTTTGATAAGAGCCCAAAACTGTAGTTTTAACCCCTTAACAATCGTACTTTTAGACCAATTATGTGAATAATAAGTAAGAGTTAATATTGATTACGTGTTTTTATGCATTTCAGGCTTCAAAGTCCATTATGTGCAGAAATGTGCCACTTTAGCGAGATAAAGGAGCAAAGGTCGGTTAAGGAGTTCTGTGATTAAAGGCCAATTTTCAAGAAGACAAAGCCTTTGTAAAGCCCGGTCAAAAGCTGAAAAGTCAAAGTCCACGCGGGCAGAAATAGTGCACAAAGTCAGCAGAACTTCCGAAGACCATATCTTTGGACTTAGACCTCGAAATTGGGCCTACCTTATGTCAAAACGACCGGCTCGAAAATAGCTTTCCAATGGTCCAAGTCTTGGCCCAATCAGAGGAGCATAAGTGGACGAAACATCTGTCGAAGCCAACTACAGCTGAAGAGCCCATTTTGGACTAAAGAAATTGGGTTTTGGGCCCGATTTTCCGGCCCAAAACATGGCTCCAAGCCCATGCACGATTTTTGGATCTGAAAGTATAAAAACAAAAGCTTGACTCTTTGTTAATGGCAGTTAGGTTAGGAAGCTAATGTTAATGGAGTTTAGGGTTAGAAAAAGATAGATCTAGATTAGTTTTTAGATCTAGATCTAGTCTTTTTACATTCATTCAATTAGTTAGTTTAGAATCATATTTAGTTTTTAGAATAAAGTATTAGTTCTTCATTTCAATTTAGATTATTGTTTTAATTCTTATTTAGATTTAGTTGTCTTAAATTCATAATTAGTTATTCACAATCTTAGTTCTAAATTAGTTTTAATTTCAGTTTAATTTAATTATGTCTTATTGTTATTATTATTCTTGTGTTGGGAATGGTAGTATAGAAATTTCACATCAAATCATTACTTTCACCATTGTTCCTTTTGGGTTTGATTAGTTGAATTCAATTTAAGTCTAGACAATTAAGAGTGGAACGAATCCTTACTCATTATATTGAATGATTATGTTTTGAGAGTAAGAAGAGTTGATTTAAACTTAAAAACGGTAGGATTACGTATTAGTGTTGTTAACATTAATATTTAGGATTATATTATTTTTACGGGTTATCAGCCTCATTCTGATGCGTTTGTGGTCATTCAATCAAATTGAAATTGTTGATCATAGACGATTTACAGTTCAGTAATTTTTCTTGTGCAATTATATGTTTAAGTGGACATTTACGTGAAGTTTAAAACAACTTTGTAAAAGATGAAGAATAAGTAGTGGCATATGGAACCAAATCAGGTTGTCTCTAGATGATTTTTTTATAAATGAGCAGTCGTTGAGTTTTTGTCATATATAAATTAGGATAAGAAGTTACTCTCTATGAGGTTCATTGAAATCTCAAAGAGTTAAAGAAAGAGAATGCATTCACTAGAATCTAAACGTCCAAACCACTTCTCTATGGAGTCTCATTAAATATCTCATATTTCCAACTCACAAAAAATGATGACAATTTATGATGTATAAGGATTTATAAGACCATCCACAAATATGGTCATTTTGTGTCTATTAGTAGAGGTTAGTCATGGTTGATAAAATATGTGTTTGATATAAATGAAAGTCCTTAAGTATTTTATCTTTATTGCAATTTTACTTCAATTGTTTTTTTCTTTCTTTATTGCAAAACCTTTGTTCTCTTTTTCTGGTCTCCGATAACCCTAAGCAATGGCTACTGCAATGATAAAAAATTCCAGTTTTTTCAGCCACGTCAATCCTCTCATTAACAACGTCCACCAAAAGCAGTATTTTGCTAGTTGGTCTTCAATCATGAGAATGATATCAACAACATCATTTCTCTCTTCCATTCTCATAACCGCCAATGTTGGTCGTCACTCTGTTGTGCACGTGTACTTCATCAGCACCTTCTCCTGATGAAACTAGCACTCCTAAAATAAATAATATCATAATCCCTGGTAACCATCACTTCAACGAGTTTGATTATGCTTGGAATCCTCTAGAGGTTAAATTTTTTGGATCTTTGCTGGATGAGGCACTACAAGCTCCCCCTAAACTTGGCGATAAGAATCATTGGCTTGTTCATGTGGATTGTGATGATATAGACTCCTTTACAGAGCAAGAGTTGTTTGATTTTTATGATGAGTTTGAAAAAAATAAAGTAGATTTAGCTTTTTTACTCAATATGTTGGTAGTGTGAACTTGTTTGCATTGTGAAGTAGAAATGTAAAGATGAATTTACTCAATATGTTTGTAATGTGAACTTGTGATAGGCAAGCATCTCTTAGAACTGTCACACTAAATTCCTTGCTTAATTTGAGCGCACACTTGATTTTATGACGTGAGATGATATTTCCTTGCTACACTAGAGGAAGTCTTGGAATCTGGATTAAGTTGCTATCTTAATATCATCTGCCTTACCATATTATTTCAAACATACTTTTCTAGCTTAATGTTTAGCTTGAACATTCTGATATTTGAACATTGAAAAAGGTTAACTTAGACTTCTTGTTACTTACTTAGGACTGTACATATAAAGTTACTTTTACATTGAAATTCATAAGTCTTTTTTGGAACATTTATTGCAGAGGAATAAGCCACGAGGAGAAGAGGCAATTGAGGCAGAAACTGTTGTCACACTTGAGAGAAAAGAACCATCAAGTATATTGAGATGATAGGATGATCGATAATACTTTGTATTCTCCTTTAGCATTCATTATAGTGTATAGATTCTAATCAGAAATTATAATTTGATACTACAATCTGAGTAATGTAGTTCCGATATCCACTAGTTAAGATATTCGTTATCTCCAACCGTGTAAGTAATGAATGGTGAATAGTTCATTCTTTGTGAACATTCGTATATAGGAAAACCATAGTGAACATGTGAATTTACATTTCAATGTTTGGTGATAATCATTATTGTTGTAGTTGGATTAAGTGCAATGCATTTATGGTAGCAAATGGCTGGCTTGGTTAATAATCATTACACTATCAATTTGGACGTGATCCCATATCCAGTACATGTGCACCACCAACTCCTATTTTTGTCTTAATAAGCATCATAATCGTCTGATTTGCATGTATTAGAGTGATTATGTTTCCAACAACACAATTTCATTCCCCAATAGGTTTGCCAATGCCATGTCTACTTTTCATACCCTTTTATGGTTCTCAATTTTCAATGTTTGTTTTAAAATATATGGGACAATTTGTTCATGTAGCTTGCTGGTGTGTCCTTTGCTAAGGCCATTTTCATTTTCACGTTTTTGTGTATTTGGGAAGAAACAAAGTCTAGAGATATAGAAGAGCATAACAGTAGGCTGTTAATAAATTACTCCAACCTGCAGCAAGTGTTATAGAGAGGTATAAAGAGTTTTGACTCATCACACTGAGTAGATTGTTCAGAATATTTAGCAACTAGTGAACTAGTCTATTTTTCTCTAATTCATTACATATTAGATAGATCTTTCTTATTTGATCGAACTTTTTAAAGGATAGTAATTATTGCCATAGATCACAATTATATCAGTGCAAGACTTTAACTTACAAATGCTGTGATTTGTTATTTATTTCCACGTTGATAAGTTTCTTAAGTTAAAGCGTGATTCTACCATAGTGTCTTCCACAATACTCTTATGCTATGTTATGTTTTTGCTGCAGAGACCACATTAGCTTTACTTTCGACATCCGTTGTTGCATTTCTGGCTATTCATCTGTAAGTACCATTTACCTTCTAATTTGCTTAGTGGTCTGCATCTGATAAGGTTTAGTTATATCTGCTGCACATTTTAATTGGACTGCAAGTTCCTCTTTCAAATTATTAACTCCACACCCGATTAGTCAAAACTCAGAAGTAACAATCACCATGAGATGAACATTGCATTTTTCGTATGTCGTTTGGTCAACAAGTGATTTTAATGTTTTATTAATATTTTTGTACAAGATAACTTGAATCATATTCTTTTATCATTAGAATGAAAAAATCTTATGTCCTACTCCTTCGTACTTTGTACCAGGCAAACAATTGAGGTTGCTTGATGTTGTAGTTTTCTTGGTTTTTCAAAGGAAAAATATATATTGAAGCACTTATTTCATGTATTGACGATCATTTTTTCATGTATTGTATCTCTTTAGTGAATTATAAAGTGTGGTGTTTGTTTCTCGTTCGTATATTTGATATTTTTAATTAATTATGAATTGGGGTGTGTTTGTATGTTATGCCGAATCGTTTGTAATTAGTGAATTATGAATTGGCCAGGATTATGTAATTTTAAGCCAAAATCATTAGTAATTAGAGAACGTGTTGAACATGCATCATTAGTTAAGTTTTTTTTTTACTTATTTATGTATGCATGTTTATTGCTTGTCGCTACTACCAATAACTATGGTGTATGTGAATGGGTATTACAGTTACTAAATTTCACTTTTTGATTGTAGCTTTCTTTTATTTTGGTTGTAACTATTGGTGGTTCATGTTTACTTAATCTATGGTTTAATTGTTGCTGGTCCAAGTGGTGATCATTGATGGTTGTGATGATGGCTTATAGTTTCAGCAATGTAATTTAGCGTGCTTCTGTAGGTGTAAGCTAAATAATTAAGGAAAACTTAAATTGAGGGTTTAAATGTAGATATGTGGTATGTAGAACGACTTAATTTTTTTGGTTTTGTCAAATCAGGTTTGAAGTTAGTAAGTGGTAGCATAATGATGGATAAAGCTTGGGTCCATTGGAAGAGGTTCTAAAATGAACTCCCTATATTGCTTTTAGAAAATTTGATGTATGTTTACCTCACATTTTGGTGAATTTAATTTTTTTTGTTTTTATCTTTAATAGAAATACTGAGAGTATAGAAGAGCGGTTGAGACGTTTGTTGAACTTCGAGAAAAAAGAACAGAGAAACAATCCCCGGAGAGATGTCCTTGCAAAGTATGTCAACTTTCATCGTGGAAATGATGATAAGGTTATCGAACACTTGGTAATAAAAGGTATGGATTTGACGATAAGACTTGGTTCGCACGGGGAATCACTCGGATTCATGCAATCTGGTATAGAAACTACAGAGACATGTGAATTACGTGAAGCTGCATTTGAGCATGAGAATGCTTTTGAACCAGAGATTATTGAAGAGAGAATGGGTGCTGAGTTTGAAGTGTTATCTGAAAATGCTGAAGTCCCTCTATATCCAGGTTGCACCAAATACACAAAGTTAAGGCAACAAATTGTGTCTCAGATAAGCTTAAAAGTTACGATGGGTGTTTCGGATAGTTTTTTTGATGGGCTTCTAAGGGTATTACAAGATATGATACCAGCAGGGAACACCATTCCTGACTCCTCATACTCAGCAGACTCTTTAATCAAGGAGTTTCTGCTCGAAGAGAAAAGGATACACGCATGTGTTAATGATTGTTGTCTTTTTACGGATGAGAAAATTGGTAAGTGTCCAAAATGTAAATCTTCACGATGGTTCATGGATGAGAAGACCAATGAGATTAAGGAAGGTGTTCCCGCAAAGGTGTTAAGATATTTTCCTATAATACCAAGGTTTAAAAGAATGTTTCAATTGCCAAAGTTAGCTGAACAGTTAAGGTGGCATCACAACAATAAGAGTACAGATGGTAACATGCGACACCCGGTAGATTCTGAGGCATGGCAAAAGGTTGACAAGAAGTGGCCATTGTTCTCTGCAGAACCATGCAACCTTAGACTTGGTCTTCCTACTGATAGAGTTAACCCATTTAGTAATCTTAGTTCAACACATAGTTGTTGGCCTGTCATGCTGTGTACGCACAATCTCCCGCCATGGCTATGCATGAGAAAGGAACATTTGATGCTAGCATTATTGATTCCTAGAAAAAAGCAACCTGGAAATGAAATCGATGTATATTTGAAACCACTTATAGATGATTTAATGGAGTTGTGGAATAAGGGAGTGGAGGTTTACGATGCATTTACTAAGACCATCTTCAGCCTAAAGGCTAATGTGGACTGTGAATGATTTTTCGGCCCTTGGGAACCTAGTTGGTTGCACGAAAAAGGGTAAAACTGCATGCCCTACTTGTGGTGTTAATACAAATTCAATGTGGCTACCTTTTAGCAGTAAAACAGTTTACATGGATCATAGGTGCTTTCTCCCACCAAATCACTCATTCCGGAAGAAAAAAAGATGGTTCAATGGAAAGAACGAGTATCGGGAGAAACCTAAAGTTATGTCTGGTTCAGAAATTAAGATTGTGGTGGACAAAATAGAAAATGACTTTGGAAAATAAAGAAAAGAAGATGTAGGTGAAACGAAGATGAGGGAAGAACTAGTTCTAATGTGGAAGAAGAGGTCAATATTTTTTGACTTGCCTTATTGGGAGGTAATGTTTTACACTTTCTATATCTATATATATTTGGAAGTAATTATTTAGAAGCCTATGTTGACCAATCTCTATGTACTAAGATGTCTATAAGAACTCTATCACTACATACCATACATGCTAGTGCTGAAAGTCTAGAAAGTACTTGCCCCCCCATTGTATCCACTATAAATAGGCATTTAGGGCATTGTTTCCATACTCAATGGTCATCCACCCTCTTGGATAGCCTACTAAGTAAGCCAACTTTTTTTTTTTTTGAGCAATAATAATCATTTTTGGATTTTTCAGCATAATCCTTTGCATCACAATGTAGACGTAATGCACCAAGAGAACAATTTGTGTGAAAGCATTATTGCCACATTATTTAATGTGAAGAACAAATCAAAGGACCATCTTAAGTCTCATCAAGATTTGCAAGAATTGGGAATTAGGCATGAATTGCATCTAGAAGTTCGTGGCAAGAGAACTTATCTTCCACCGGCACCACACACACTATCAAAAGCTGAAAAAATGATTTTTGCAAGACATTACCAGATTTGAAGCTCCCTTATGGCTATAGCTCAAATACCGGGAGAGTTATTTCAGGAGATGAGTTTAAGATTTTAGGTCTTAAGTCCCATGATTTTCATGTTTTACTGCAACAATTGTTGGTTGTTGCATTAAGGGGACTTCTTCCTAAAGGACCAAGGACTGCAATTTTTCACTTGTGTGCCTTTTACAATGAATTATGCAAAAAAGTCGTTAATACGGAGAGACTAAAAAAGCTCGAGGGAGACGTTGCAGAGACTTTGTGCATGTTAGAAAGGTTTTTTCCTCCATCCTTCTTTGATATTATGATTCACTTAACAATTCATTTAGCACGAGAAGTGCAGCTTGGTGGACCAGTTCATCTACGTTGGATGTATGCGTTCGAAAAGTGAATTGAAACTCATTTACAAAACTTTAATGATTATATTCCAATACTTGTTTCTTGTTTACTATTAATGTTATTTCTTGTCTTTAGATACATGAAAGATTTGAAAGGATTTGTCAGAAACTTTGCAAGGCCTGAGGGTTCCATTGCAAAGTGCTATCTTGCGGAAGAGGGCATGAGATTTTGTAGTGAATTTATGAAACAGACTGTTGAGATAACTAATCGGCGAAGTAAAAATGATGGTTTTGCAAGCGATGCAATACTTGACGGAAGGCCAAATTCTAAAGGAGTCTTGATTAGATTAAGTGAAGAAAGGTTGCATGCTGCCCATCTATATGTGCTATTCAATACAGCTGTAGTCGAGCCATATTTTGAGTGAGTATGGTAATAATTATTGAAATTTAGAGTTTTGAAATGATGTACCTTACCTTTTTCCATTTTTTTTTTGTTTAGGATGCACATAGATGAGTTACGGAAGAAAAACAAACAACTCTCAAGAAATAGAAATTTACTGTGGAAGAGACATCTAGAGAATTTTCTAAATGGCTACGTGAGAAGGTTCAATTGTGACTTCTGTGTGTTTTTTTGTTACCCTTTTTACATATATACATAGATAATAATCATATGATATTTATGCATGAATTTGGGTAGATTGTAGATGACACTAGTGAAAATATCTCACAGACATTAAGGTGGATTGCTAATGAACCGAGAAAGCTTGCAATGTCGTATTCTTCTTTTATTGTCAAAGGTCAACGTTACCATAAGAAAAGTGCAGAGAAGTCCAACCAAAATAGTGGTGTTTAACTTGAGTCAACAACCATGTGTAGATCTAGCTCAAAGGACAGAAACCAAGTCATGAACAAGGTTTCTTACTATGGGGTCATCAAAGATATAATTTTGCTCGACTATATTAGCTTCCAAGTCCAAATTCCGAGGTCTAAGTCCAAATATACGGCCTGCGAAAGTTCTATTGACTTTTATCCGCTATTTCTGCCCGCGTTGACTTTAACTTTCCAGCTTTGACTGTGCTTTAACAAGGTTTTTTCTCCTTGATACTTGGGCTTTAACCGTAGAACTTCTTAGCAACCAACCTTTGCTCCTTTCTCTTGCAAAAGTAACATATTTCTTCACATGTTTGACTCCAATGCCTGAAATACACAAAAGCACGTAAACAGTACTAACTCTTATTTATTAATCACATAATTGGTCTAAATGTAATATTATTAAGGGATTAAAACTACAGTTTTGGGCTCTTATCAATGGATCGCACTGATCTCGATTTAGGTCAGATCAATTTTGGTTAGGGAAGATAAAAAAATTCGGTCGGGGCGCGAGGTTATATCGGATGGTCGGTGGGGTGTAAATATTGTGGGTTGGGTGATAAGAGCCCAAAACTGTAGTTTTAACCCCTTAATAATCATACTGTTAGACCAATTATGTGAATAATAAGTAAGAGTTAATACTGATTACGTGTTTTTATGCATTTCAGGCTTCAAAGTCCATTATGTGCGAAAATGTGCCACTTTTAGCGAGATAAAGGAGCAAAAGTCAGCAGAACTTCCGAATGCCATATCTTTGGACTCAGACCTCAGAATTGGGCCTACCTTATGTCAAAACGACCGGCTCGGAAAGAGCTTTGCAATGGTCCAAGCCTTGACCCAATCAGAGGAGCAGAAGTGGACGAAAAGTCTGTTGAAGCCGAATCTAGCTGAAGAGGCCTTTTTGGAATCGAAGAATTGGGTTTTGGGTCTGATTCTCTGGCCCAAAACATGGCTCCAAGCCCATGCACGATTTTTGGATCTGAAAACATATAAAAAACAAAAGCTTAGCTCTCTGTTAATGGTAGATAGGTTAGAGTAAAAAGTAGCCATTAAAATAGCTTCTAGATCTAGTTTTATTTAATTGTTTTTTATTAAGTGTAGTTTAAAAATCCAATTATTGTATTAGATTAAACCCTTGAATCTTGTTCTTCATTTTGATTAGATCAATAAAGTAGTATTTCTATCAACTTCGATTTTTGCCATTTCCATTTCTAGATCTAATTTAAATTCCTGTCCTTATTGCATTTTAGTCATTAAATTAGATTTCATTATTGTTTAATTAAGTAAATTTCAATTCTTTATATCATGTTTAGTTTAAATTTAATCGAAATGATTAAGTAATGATTCTCGGCTAAACTTCCATTAGAGGGGTTGAGAAACCTTGATGAAAGCTTGATTCCAATTAACGTAGATTCGTCGTAATTTCCTTTCCACTCTAGAAACGCGTTTAGTTCACCATGAGAATGGGTTTAATCGCTCACATGCTAGTTATTAATTGGTAGAAATGCCATGTGTAATTAGGGATTAGGAAGAACCAATTGTTCTTGGCGCTCAATTCGATTTACGACAATTAAGTAGTTAATAGGATTAAGTCGAAGTTAAGGTGGAATCAATTCCCCTCTAACTCCTTATCATCGAATCAACGTAGCATTCCCTTAGTTATTCCTATCGTCGACTAGTTGCATTTAGGTGGGGTAGTTGCATCGTGTAGTCTAGTTGCCTTTTTTGTAAATCTCTCTCATTGACTTTAAGTAGAGTACTTACACGTGAGAACACACGACATCTGGAAGGACTAGGAGTGGAACTTAACTTCCTACTCCACTTAGTGCAATTCGCATCGAGAGTAGAAGCTTTGATAATTGAGATTTAAAAGATTAAGTTTAGTTTACTTACGTTTTGAATTCATCGTTCATTTCGTAGGTAAATTATTCATTTTACAAAGATCAAATGGCGCCGCTGCCATCTTAGTTTCACTTTCGTATTGTTTTCGTAGTGTTAGTACTGTTCTTAAAGTCCCATTTCACCCACCCACCCTTGTTTGATTCATACTGTGGTTGTCCGTTTCAGCTTTGGAAAAATTCCATGATAAAATACACGGAAGCCCATCACGCTTCGAGAGCGCCACCACATACCATACGACCATTCGCCAAACACCAGTAATTGAATTTACACCGAAGCGACCAGCCAAGGAGAGGCAGCCAGCCTTAGCTGATTTTTCCGAATTCGGCGGTTTTGATTCGACTTTGATCTTTCATATTTTTCAGTGTTCTAACCTGCTCTATACACCGAACAAGCGTAAACAAGACGCTATTCATAAGCGAAGCAAGGACGAATCGTATTCCTTTCTTCCACACCTCGCATCTCCTCGTTAGAGGTTTATACTAGTATATCGTAATTGTTTGGAGTGTTGCATGTTTAGTTAAGCTCGACTTAGTCTTGCATGAGATTAAGGTCAATCGAACAAAACACCTAACGTAAATACACAACAACAAAGAACAAACAAGTCTATCTAGTATACCACACACTACACCTCTAGCTACTATTTCACACACACCACCGATATAATGGGGAAGAAAGAGAGACTCCTCTCTCGGACTTCTACAAAGCCTTGAGCGATAGCCCCAAATCTTGCATCGTCTAGCGGACCAAATGGGATTTCAGAATCCCTCCAAATATTTTTAATTTGTTACCCGCTTTTCATGGTTTAGACCATGAAAAACCTTATCGGCTTACGCGTAGGATTGAACAAGTCCTAACAACATTCCACCATCCTACGGTTGGTGCGGAACAAATTAAATTAAGGGGTATTCCCTTTCACCTTAGCCGATAAGGGCGCCTTGGTTAACTGCCCAAAGCCTAATTACGTGGACTCGTGGGCTAAACTTGTTCAAATTGTTTATGGAACATTTTACCCACCCCTAAAGACGGATGAGATGCTTTCCAAAATTCATTTCTTTTTCGACAAAATCCTCATGAATCATTTTCGAGGCTTGGAATCATTTCACCGATCGCTTATAGAGTGTCCACACCATAACCTAGCAAAAAGACACGTTAGTTAAGGCCTTTTCAAAGGACTTCAACATCACCATAAAGAAGTCCTTGACATAATGAATGGGGGTAGTTTCTTAAGTAAAGGAGCCTGAGGCTTATAAATTTTTAGGCGACCAAACTAAGCGAAATAATAACCGGAAGGTAGTGACGATTACTCCGCTCGCTAGTTCTACTAATACGCTTAAAGGCGGTATGTTTGAAATTAAACACGATTCCGAGCTTAAAACTCTAATCGAATCACTCACTAAAAAGGTAGAGGCCATTTCTGTACAACAAAAGCCTATCCCCATCATGAATGTAAATTCAAATCCATGTAGTTTCTGTTGGAGTCCTGAGCATCTCGACTCCCACTGTCCTATAGCCTATGAACAGGCTTGTTCCATTAATAGTGAACCTAACACCCCTTGGAGACAAAATCCCAACTTCGGTTGGCGAAATAACCAACACGTCACACCTCAAGGGTACATTAATCAATATGTTAGGCCCACGCACAGCTTTAACAAAGCTCCACCACGACAAGGACAGGGTCAGGGTAATTTTAATAATTATAACAACCAAGTGCAACCTCGACAAGGTCAAGCACAAGGTCAAGGTAATTATAATAATTATAATGCTAATAGAGGTATCGTTCCGGTAAATAATAATTATCAGAATCCACCAATAAATAATTCACGAAATAGTTCCAAACCACACCACCCGTGACTACTACACCCACACAACCGGATCGCCTTTGACACCTTCATACAAGCGAGCCAAAAATTTTTCCAAACCATGGCTCAATCTAACCAACAGCCTTCTACAATCCGTTAATAATTTAACCCAACAAATTGGCTCAAGATAAAGCCCAAACCAAAGGTGTGTTGCCAGTCACGCAAATACCTAATCCTAAAACAACAAACACAGCCTTTGAGGTAACCGATAATACTAGTAATGAATATGAAAATGTAGGTGAGATAAATGCCATCACCACTCTCCGTTCGGGCAGAGTGGTTGATAACAAGGTAACTATGCCTATAGTTACCCCACCAAGAGTAACCCAACACCTACTATTTTACTAGATACGAAATAGAAACCGAAGAGCTTACCACCGTAGAGGTACCGGCCACAACACAACCTAAGAAACAGAAGCCACGGTTAAACATCTAGGTGATACCATTGCTAAATATAGACGAAACCACCGCTTCCATAAAAATTAGCCATGTTAACTAGGGATACAAATTACGAGGAGATTAGGACGCGTTTTCAAGAATCTAACTATAAACCTTCCCTTCCTCGAAGCTATTAAAAAGCTACCACATCATGCTAAGTTTCTTAAGGAATTGTGTACTACTAGGCGAAGACAAATATACCAAAAGACGCTTTTAACGTAACAATTCCCAACCTTATCTGAACATAATGGAATTGTTAAGTACAAGGACCCCCGGTCGCCCCATCGCATAATGCACCTTAGGAGATTCCTATCTGACGACGACGGCGTTATTAGACACGGGGGCTAGTGTTAACTTACTCCCATTTTATTTGTATAAACAAATAGGTCTAGACAAGATGCAACCCACTAAAATGACGCGTTGCAATTAGCCGATCGGTCTATTAAGTATCTTAAGGGTGTAGTCGAAAAATGTTTGGTAAAAGT
Source organism: Coptis chinensis (assembly GCF_015680905.1). Lineage (NCBI taxonomy): Eukaryota > Viridiplantae > Streptophyta > Magnoliopsida > Ranunculales > Ranunculaceae > Coptis > Coptis chinensis. Next base: position 51,124,580 of record NC_141457.1, read on the forward strand.
TCGTGGATTTCTACTATCCGGGCTGATTTTGTAGTCCTCGATCTACGTCGCTAACGACTCGACTCCCCGATCATTTTAGGGCGCCCTTTCCTTTCGCAACCGCCAATGCGCTCATTAATTGCCGTGATGGTTCAATGTCCATGTCTTTTGGCCATCTTGTTGTTGAAGTCAATGTTTTAAAACAAAGACACATTTACCCGATTCATCTATGGAGGAAGAGGTTAGCATGATCGAGAGCTTCGCCGAGATTATTTCAACAACACGCGTTCCCCGATAGTCATATGCCCAAAATTCTTTCCTTTGGAAAGTCGGACTCAACATTTTCATCCCTACACTAGTCGATACACATATTATTGATGAGGGCCGGGATAGATGACTTTCTCAAAGATGTAGAGGACTACCATAGTAATGTGGATATGACCAATCTAGATGAGGAATTCGACGAGTTTTTTCGAGTAGGTGACGATTCACCCTATCAAGATCTACCTTGCACAACATCCACCTCGATTCCCCTCCTTCCACCCTTTTTCAAGGAATCTCGAAGTTTGCTCTTCGATCCTTTTGTTTCTCCCCGTGCTTCATAATTTTTTAAATCCTCCTAGCAAACGATACTTAAGGACAAACTATTTGACACCTTCATTTTCAGAATTGAGACAGACCCCTACACACACAATGAATGAGTTCGGTGCTAAAACCACATCCTCATTGGTAATGCACAGTAAGGTCTTTCTACAACTTATCCATATCCACCATATTCTCCACAACCATTCACTTTTCCACACTTATTTACTAAAACACCCACATTCAAAAATTAAAAAGAAGGTGCATGATAGGTTACACAATAGGGTTATCCGACTTCGTTTGGATTCCACTAGGTCGTCGTAGGGAAATCTTGGTGTTTGATTGTGTTTGGATATGTTTTCTGTGATATTTATTTATGGAATGATCCACAACTATTTCGGTTGTTGATATATGATCAACTCTGATGTTCATACATATGTTTTAGATAAAGTCTCGAGTATCTGACTATAAACGACTCAATTTCTGTGTTTGGTGCACTTCCTTTCACTTTAATATATTGGTGAGTGCACCATTAAGGTAACCGGGCCCTCCCTATGGAGTGTGTGGCTGTAAGTACCGGATCCTAAGTCCACGGTTCACATAGTTCACGTTTTCCACTCTTGCATGTTTTTCTCGGATTTTTGAGTCATGTTTCTCTATGGTGTGAATTATGTCTTTATTGCTTATTGTTTTTCCTTCTAAAAATAAAATAAAAAATAAAAATAAAAATAAACATAGTAATCTAGGAAGTCTCGAATCTGACTTTAAAAGACCATCGCTAAAACAAATTTTCTAAGCTTCGTTGTAAAAAATTTGTTTGGGGTGGTGTTCGTGTTTCCGCATTAAAATATTTTATGTCCCATTAGAGTTGTTTAGGCCGCTTTTATTGTATTACGATTCGGATTGACATAATCTATTAATTTAGAGTTCATTCGTTCGCATAACTTTACGCCATGCACGCACTTTGAGGCGGTTCCACTATCTCTCGTATGTCATCTGAAGTCGGAATAGAGTGTTTTATGGATCATTGATAGGAAATTCTCTCCTAATCATGTCCATATCTCATTCACTAAAAATCGGACCGGTAACGGCGGCAATTTTAGTTTGAAATCGCTTAAAAAAATCGTAAAATTCGACAAATTCGCGATTGGCTTGGGCCCAACTCGCATAACTTCAACTCTTCAACCCAGCCAACCCGCAGCACAACACAAATGACCCCGCCCTTGCCTTCACCATCGGTTCATCGTTTTTTTTCTTCTTTTCCACAAACCTCCATTAACAAAGCTTCCAACCCGACCTAAAAATCAAAATAAAAGAAAACCTAATCAACCCACGCCCAAAATCCAACTCTAACCCCAAATCTTCTCTAAAACAATACCACCACAACCACCACCGATTTCCATCACTAAAACCCACCGAAAATTCATAATTTTGGTGTTTGCGCCCACCACCACTCCACCACCACCACCATTTGCTTCAACCGCCTATTAAAATCCCACCACCACATCACATTTCAACCCTCACTCCATTCCAAACACTAGATGGCTCAACAACGCCGAATTTTACCGAGCAAGTTTTCATCACTGCCTTCCCTACCGCTTTTTACGGTGACGAAAATGGCTAGTAGAGACTGGAGTAGTTTGTGGTACGACCGCCCTTCTACCACGAAGACTTGGTCCGACAGCGGTTCTACAACACCGGGAGTTGGAGGGGAGTAGGATTTTGTGTTGGTAAAGAAGAAGAGGAAGGAGTTGACTCATCGATCGTTTGGCGAGATTCTAGGCATTCCGCTTAGAATCCATCTGATGCCACTTTACAGAGCCCCCCCAGTTTGATTCGGTAGAGCCTTTGATGGGCGTGGATCGCCATCAATGGGAGCTACAATACAAACTCCCATTGTGTTCGCCAGACATCCCTCGGGACCAACCAGTTGGCTCATTTCGTGGATTGGTCGGAATGTCCTAGGGAAGGACAAGGTCGGTGACATCGGTCCGACTTGCCTCCACATCTTATGGGTACTCCAGAGCGTAAGTACGATTTCTTTACGTATCTTGGAGTTTTTGCCGAGCATGATTAGGGGTCGGAAAGTCTTTGGCACCTCTTCTTCGTGTTAATTACCAAGATCATCTTTAACAACGATGAAAGCAAGCTCCGCCCGATAGGGATTTACATTACCCCCGCACTAACTTCGCGATCTATAGGGAGTGTGTCCAACAAGTCCGAAATTGCCCGAGGATAGGGAACAGGATGAGGTAGAGGAGGAGGATGAGGATGATTCGAGGAGGATGAGGAGGACATGACTTGCTTTGATACGGATGCCTTCCGGAGGTGTTGGTCGATCTGCGAATGCATGGCTGTGCTTCATAGGGGCATCGCGCTCACTAAACACTATCTGTCGCAGACTTCGGACTCGACAGTGCTTACTATTCATCACAACTTCGAGCTCGCACCCGGAGAGGGATGAGAGATGGGAAAAGCGAGGGTCGAGATGGAAGCCCAAATTACCGGTTTAGAGTGGATATGCTTGCACGCTTCCCACCTCATCTGGGCCACTCGCCGAGGACACACACTCTACGAGGCATGGCGTCGTTGACGAAGGACGACGATCTTCTGGTCCTTCGGGAGCCCAGAGCCACCACTAGAGTGCCCTGCCCTCCGCCACCAAAGCGAGGTGTTTAGAGAGTGTGAGGATTGATAGTGGTTGTTGTTTTATTTATTTTTGTTCTTTTTATTGTAATGCAACTTTTATTTTTGTAATTTGAATTTTGTAGTGAAAGGTACTCCGAATGAAAATTTTAATATAAGGGGTTATTTTCAGTATGTGTGGTTGTTTCATATTGATCCCACCTTCCCAACTTGTTTGGGGGTGGTTTTATCAATTCAAGCTTTATTTTTATATAACCCTAGTGTTAGAATTTATTATGGAGTAAGGTGAAAATATGGCCGCTTGGCATATCTATGATTGAGAATCATTGTAGGATGAAATCTAGATTAAATAGGTACATTCAATCATAAAATCAACCTAAAAGATACCGGGTTTTTGAATTAGAATCAAGAAAATGAGTTGTTTCCGCTTTTCGGTTTGAAAATTTTAGGATTTCCTAAACCGCCAGAAATACTTTTTGCAACTTCCGATCCGCTTTAGCAACTTAAAACCTATAGAAACTTCATACATTCTACAATCACAACTCACACTACATCTAACTTCCATCACGCACCCTTCACACCCGGCGATTCCCACGCGCTTCGTCTCCATTTTTGCAAATCTCAGAACTCGGAGGCGCGCTGCGCTTCTGCAGGAGCGCTTCGCCTACTACACTTCCGAAAAATTTTGTTTCGAGGCGCCCGCTTCAAGTCAAGCGCCGACTCGGCCAAACACTGGAATTCCAAAATACAAAGAGCGGCGACTTCGCGCCTAGTTGAGCCGCCGGCCGCTACCGACTTCGGGACCGTAAAAATTCCAGTTTTCCGCGAAGTTGTGCCCGTTGTTTTGCAGCTGCTCCAGAGCGTAGTTTTGAGATGACATCTCCTATAATAATACCGAATAGTCTTTTCAAGATTTGTTCCAAAGCACTACTTACGGTGCTTGGTTTCAAGCGAGGTGATCACATACGTTGGTACGGAACCTCTTATGGTAAGACCGGGTGAACTTTATTCTCCAAAGACTTGCATCTTATTTTTATAATAACTGCATTTTCTTTGAGAGACCGGATGGAGAACAAGTGTTCTCCATCAACATTGACGAGGAACCAATGGAAATTACCGTGTTCTTGCTAGCATTTATTCTTGGACTTGCTATGCCCGGCCGAGATACAAGACCCATGCCGCTATTGGGTCGATAATATGCATGTCTACACTTATGAGTTTTGCACGAGGCTTATGGGGCATTTTCCAGATTGAGGACCAAGGGGACTATAACGCTGCCCTTGGTAGCCCGTCCATGAACATAGGAACTGCATGTTTTGGATTATGCTAAACATTTTAGGGAATGGCGTTTTTCTTACGTGAATGACGCCACTTGCAGCGTTTTTCCTTGCTTTAGCCACGGGACGCCGGGTTCTATGACCTTCCCGAACTTTGATGTCTAGTTTAGCACGAGCCCATACCATGAGGCATAAGTACCTTCTTATGCCCGTTCTAATTTCAATGATTATGCTATGTTTCTTTCCTGTTTTTGTACACATTTCACGGATTGGATTAGGGTAGACACGGTCGACCCACCAATAGTATTATTCGATCTTTCCGCGCAATGACTTGGCAAGGGGTGGCGGATACAACCTCACCGGGTTGCACCCTACACCCCATCGCACCAAGTGGCACTTAATAGGTTAGCAACCATAGATGATAAATGGCGTGAAGCCCGGCAAATTATCATAGCATGGCAGGGCGCTTGAAGGAGCCTCACTTCTTTATAGAAGTAGATGATGACGAAGATGACGAATAACGAATAAGTGGAGGTAAGTTTTAGTTTACGTTAGTGTCCGCTTATGTCCCAAGCAATTTAATTCTGTTAACCCCATAATGGGTGGAACTCTTATAGAGTTCGCGTCGGTTTTATTTCCTATATTAGTGCGTTCTAACCTTGTTTTGCGGATGTTTCTCGAATTTCACGCGCTTGAATGGTATTTTTCCTACCCTCTTTATTTAAATGCTTTGAGGACAAAGCATGCTTCTTGTTTGGGGGCATAGAAACACGTGTAATTAAGACATCTGCTAGGATATAAATATATATAATATGCATTTGTTTTCTAGCTAAAATTTCAAAAATTTAAAAAATATAAATAAATAAGTCCATGCTATACACTTAGGAATATTGGTATTGTTTTCTTTCTCTCGTGCTCTTAACAATCTAGAAGTCTCACATAGCTTTTGCATCGTAATAATTGTTAGAAACTTAGGTTAATATGTAGGTAATAATCTTTGCATCTATCTATAAATATATTACCCGAGTATCTATGATTGTTAGCAAGTAGTTTCTTCAAATCTAGGCTAGAGTACTTATTCTACAAATCCTGTGAGAATATAGCCTAAAGCCTTATATGAGCCGAAACATTTGAGAAATGACACAAGGGAGAAGTAAAACCGGATAGAAAATCACACGCCTACTTGCTTGATCACTAAACCATATCCTAAGCGAGAATTTAGGCCCTTTTGGATCGACATAGCTAGAAATTCTGACCTAAGTATATTTTTTCGCTAGTCAGCCCCCTCGAGCCTTTCATTAGCCCTTTCATAAACCACAAATTCTTTACCCTCGTTACAAAAACAAAACAAAATAAAAAAAAAAAAAAACCTACCCAATTTAGAATAAGTCCGAGAATAGAATGATGAAGAAAGAAGAAGAGAAAACCTGTGTAAACAAAAATTAGTTAGTTGCTTCCGAAAAAAAGAAAAAAAAAGTTTCCATCCAAAGAAAAGAAAAATAAAAATAGAAATAAAATAAAAACTCCAAAAATAGAATAAAAGGGAGTCAAAAGCCAAAGAAAAGAAAAAGAAAAAATATGGCTAAGGATGGAAACAAAGTGTAGAAGCAAAAAGTAAATAACAAGGTTTCTCTAGTTACGTAATATGAAGACTCTATTATCTCGGACTTGTCCTTTGAATATCCATTTCCTTCCTTCTTAAACCATCTCCTAATCCCCATGACACCTAATAAAGACCTCTAGCTCAATTAGGAATAGGTTAGTGTGATAGTAAGTGGCAGATGTGTTTGATCGACTCCGGCTTCCTTGTTGTCATTGAGATTGTAAGGTAAAGTGTGCCCACTGCACACTGGAGTAGCGAAACTTGAGTGGAAAAATCAGAGTGTTGTTTCTTGACTATTATTGTGAGAACCTACTTAAGGACGCTTATTCCGAAGTTCTCGAAAACAAACCTGCTAAACATTTGATAGTACTACTCATTGTATATATGTTTATTGTAGATGATTGATTATTATGCATATATTAACTTAGGTTTTTGACTGGGTTATTCTTATTCAATTGCTAGAGAGATGTATGGATAGTTGAGCATGAATAAGGAAACAATAGTTTTATTTTCTTAGTCGCCAGTAGTATAGATGAAGTTTGTGAGTACCTTCACTAGAAAACTCTCACGAGGCTATAACTCGGCCCCACTAGGGAATTCCTAGTGGTTTAAGGCTTTGTTGCATATGGTCAATGCAATCGCACTCAGTCAAACGAAGAGTAGTTAGAACTCCATTTTTGGTCACTTATTCTAATTTCTCATCTTTGCTTGAGGACAAAGCAAAATGTTTGTTTGGGGTGGTTTGATAAGAGCCCAAAACTGTAGTTTTAACCCCTTAATAATCATACTGTTAGACCAATTATGTGAATAATAAGTAAGAGTTAATACTGATTACGTGTTTTTATGCATTTCAGGGCTTCAAAGTCCATTATGTGCGTAAAATGTGCCACTTTAGCGAGATAAAGGAGCAAAAGTCAGCAGAACTTCCGAATGCCATATCTTTGGACTCAGACCTCGGAATTGGGCCTACCTTATGTCAAAACGACCGGCTCGGAAAGAGCTTTGCAATGGTCCAAGCCTTGACCCAATCAGAGGAGCAGAAGTGGACGAAAAGTCTGTTGAAGCTGAATCTAGCTGTAGAGGCCTTTTGGGATTTGAAAAGAATTGGTTTTGGGCCTGATTCTCTGGCCCAAAACATGGCTCCAAGCCCATGCACGATTTTTGGATCTGAAAACATATAAAAACAAAAGCTTAGCTCTCTGTTAATGGTAGATAGGTTAGAGTAAAAAGTAGCCATTAAAATAGCTTCTAGATCTAGTTTTATTTAATTGTTTTTGATTAAGTGTAGTTTAAAAATCCAATTATTGTATTAGATTAAACCCTTGAATCTTGTTCTTCATTTTGATTAGATCAATAAAGTAGTATTTCTATCAACTTCGATTTTTGTCATTTCCATTTCTAGATCTAATTTAAATTCCCATCCCTATTGCATTTTAGTCATTAAATTAGATTTCATTATTGTTTAATTAAGTAAATTTCAATTCTTTATATCATGTTTAGTTTAAATTTAATCGAAATGATTAAGTAATGATTCTCGGCTAAACTTCCATTAGAGGGGGGTTGAGAAACCTTGATGAAAGCTTGATTCCGATTAACGTAGATTCGTCGTAATTTCCTTTCCACTCTAGAAACGTTTAGTTCACCATGAGAATGGGTTTAATCGTTCACATGCTAGTTATTAATTGGTAGAAATGCCATGTGTAATTAGGGATTAGGAAGAACCAATTGTTCTGCGAAGTAGTTTAATTCGGATTACGACGATTCGTAGTTAATAGGATTAAGTCGAGTTAAGGTGGAATCAATTCCCCTCTAACTCCTTATCATTGAATCAACGTAGCATTCCCTTAGTTATTCCTATCGTCGACTAGTTGCATTTCGTGGGTAGTTGCATCGTAGTCTAGTTGCCTTTTTCGTAAATCTCTCATTGACTTTAAGTAGAGTACTTACACGTGAGAACACAGCATACGGAAGGACTAGGAGTGGAACGAACTTCCTACTCCACTTAGTGCAATTTGCATCGAGAGTAGAAGCTTTGATAATTGAGATTTAAAAGATTAAGTTTAGTTTACTTACACTTTGAATTCATCGTTCATTTCGTAGGTAAATTATTCATTTTACAAAGATCATTGGGCGGAAATTGAATTTTTAGCCTAAGCCCAAATCTTTTCTAAAATGCCCATCATGTCCTACTACTTCATAAAACTTAAAACTAAGATACCTGATTCATTAGCGCTCCGATTTTTGCGAATGAGCTATGAAAATGAGGTGGTGGAAGAATGCCTCAAAATGTGTAAATGGCATAAGTTATGAGGACGAAGGAAAATCTAGAAGACTAGATTGTGTCACACGAATCTATACAACTAAAAGGCACCATAAACAAAGATAGAAAATTGAGAGAATAAGGTGGGTGATTACCCACCCCCAAACAAAATTTTGGAATAGGATGAATTTTTTTTGTTGTGGTGAAAAAGATGGTCGTTTAAAGTCAGATACCCTAGACTTTCTAATCTATCTAATATTTATGGGTTTTATATTTTCTAATTTTTATGAAAAGGATATTTGAAAATCAAAGAATAAAGCAAGTAAAAATGTAAATAACTCCGTAGAGAAACACTACTCAAAAGTAACGAGAAAAAGTGTAAGAAAAGAATACGTGAATTACATGAACGTGGACTAAGGATCTGGCACTTACAACCACACACTCCAAAAGGAGGGTCCGGTTACCTTAATGGAGTACTCTCAAAATAGGGAATTAATATAGGAAGTACACCAAACATAAAGTTGATAGGGTTATATACTAAAAACATTACTTTTGTATTAACTCTAATTCTTTATAATTTGAATGAGAATCATATGGGCAAATGTTATGCATATTATATATGTTATTAGTTATATGCATGTGTCTAATACTTTATGTTGTAGATGATATGGTGTGGACACACAGAAGATCATATCATCAGTACCTTATAAAGTATAAGTAATTATTCACAACCTAGATGGATTTGGACAAACTATTGGTACGGTTGTAGTATAATATTGTATTAGTCTATCTTGACTATAGGATTACACTAGTACACTTTGTGTGTATTGAACAGGACCAAGTGAGGTTGTTTCTCTTTATACTGACTATATAAGAGAACAAACGCCTCTGTTATTATGGATGCTTATCCTCTTAATCCGGATATAATAACGGGCACTTACATGCATTGTACATTGCTTTAAATCATCAATGAGTGAGATTCATTTGTGAATCAACAAACTCGATGGATTGGGTAATGACATTGTATGTAAGGTGTGTTGTTGATTATAGAAGGAATCTGTGACCCGCAGGAAGTCGGGTTGATGATGTCCCCTTAAGGAGCTCATAAAGATTGTCATGTAAAATGATAAAACGATAAAATTTGAATAATTCTACTCCAAATAAATAATGAATATCAAACGGAAGTAAAATTATTTTTTTATACGTAGACAGTTGTTTATCAAAGATTTATGCTCTCGAATCTATTGAAATAGAGTGGAGTAAAAGATTCGTTCCACTCCTAGTTCTTTAGCATTCAAAATTTTCTATAATTGCGAATCTATCCAAAGTCTAATGAGAGTAATGGTAGGATTATACTATGATGTGAATTCTAAGAACAAGATACTACTATAATGATTCAACTACGAAATGCTACGGAATACTAAGGTTTGAATCTAAAATAAAAATTAGGGGGGAATTGAATCTACCTTGAATCCAACTTAATAAACTAGCATAGATTGTTGTAATCCAATTCTTACATTCTTACAGTAAGAATTGGTCGTTCTAATCTCTAATTATACATGGCATCTCTACCAATTAATAACTAGCATGTGAGGAAGTCCAACCCATTCTCATGGTGAATCACCGACCGTCTAGAGTGGAATAGACTCTTACAACGATTCTACACTACACAATCAAGTTTTCATCAAACCCCTCTAATGGAGGTTTAGCCTTGATTCATCAATCTATCATTTCCATATGAAATTGAATAAGACATAATATAAAGATTCTAACTTTATTAAATTCAACTAACCAATAATTGAAATATAAATTAACAACTAAGAAATCATTAACAAACAAGAATTGAAATTAGATCTAATCAATTTTATATAACAAAATTGAAATTATCAAGAACTAACTATTTATTTATCTAATGAATGATAAACAATGATTCCAATAACTAATCTAAAACAAGGAATGAAACTAATTAATGGAATGAAAACTAATTAATTAACTAATTCAAAGACTCAAAACTAGATCTAGATTATTCTCTAATGGCTACCCTCTATCCTAACCTAATTGATTCTTAAAAGCTAAGCCTTGTGTGTGGAAATGGAGGAGACCAGATCCATATTTTCGTGCATGGGCTGAGGGTCCATGTTTTGGGCCGGAAAATCAAGCCCAAAGCCCAATTTCTTCAGTCCACAGAGCCCTTTTCAGCTGGCTTTGACTTCAATAGACATTTTGTCCACTTTTGCTCCTCCGATTGGGTCAAGGTTTGGACCATTGGAAAGCTCTTTACAATCCGGTCGTTTTGACATAAGGTACGCCCAATTCCAAGGCTTGAGTCCAAAGATACGATCTTCAGAAGCTTTGCTGACTTTTGTGTGATATTTCTGCCCGCGTTAACTCTGACTTTTCAGCTTCTGACCGGGCATTACAAAGGCTTTTTCTCCTTGAATCTTGGCCTTTAATCATAGAACTTCTTAGCAACTAACCCTTGCTCCTTTATATCGCCAAAATGGCACATTTCTGCACATAATTGACTTCAATGCCTGAAATACATAAAATCACGTAATCAGCATTAACTCTTATTTATTACTTGCATAATTGGTCTAAAAGTATTATTGTTAAGGGGTTAAAACTATAGTTTTGGGCTCTTATCATAAACCCTGCAGGTAGATTTATTCCGACATGACAATAAGATTTAGTGGTACTACTCAAGGACATAAGAAGTTGATTAATGTTGTTTTCTGTAACTTGACTTAATCAACGGACATATGATATCTTAAACACGGGGAGATCAACGAGCATATAATATGGAGCCCATAAACGCTGACACATAATTTGGGATTAGGGTGGTTGTGCAACAATGGCCTTTAGTGGAATAAGCCATTTTTTGACGGACTTGGGTCGTGTGTTCTGGGCGAACATGGGAAGCCCAAGCCTGTCAGGAGGTCCAACCCTAATTTCTCCTCATGGTCCCTGTTGTAGCCTATAAATAGAATCTCTTCTCTCCTAGCCGAATTTATTATTCACTAGATTGAAAAGAGAGGCAAGGAAAGCTAGATCCAAAATCGGTTCTAGCTTTGTGAGAGAGAAAGGGGTTGGTAGATCGTTGCCCACACGACGTCCAATCTATTAAAAGGAATACAACATAAGATCAAGAGGCTGATTGTTGATTCGGATTCATAGCTATTGGATTCTTAGAGTTATCAAGAAGCCGGGTTTACAGGTATGTTTTCCAAATCAAAATCATGAGAACCATTAATTCCGCTGTGCGTGGTTTTCACGGTTTGTAGAAATATCCATTCAGAAATAACAGTTCTTACAAAAGGGTCAGTCCTCATAAACAGGGTCTTGTATAAAGGTTTCTTCTACAGCCAGCGAACGTAATTCGTGGAAATGTTTTCAGCGTTGGCGATTTACTTGAAAGGTATTGTTGTCCTTAGGATTTACCAAGGTAATTACCCCTTGATAACCCGTAAAAACACGATTAGATTACTCTAACCTTATTCTTACGGAATCAATCATTTTTTTCCTACTCTCACATATATATTCATGCAATATATCGAGTACGGAATCGTTCCACTCTTAACTCTCAAGACTTAAACAAATTTAATTGAACAAACACAAAGAACAATGGTGAGAGTAATGTGTGATATGAAATTTCTATACTATCATTCCCAACACAAGAACAATAATAACAAGTCATAATTTAATAACTAGTTTATGAATTTAAAAAAACTAAAACTAAATAAGAATTTAATCATTAACTAAATTGAAATGAAAACTAATACTTTATTATAAAACTAATAGTGATTCTAAATAATAATCAACTTTGTTCTAACACTAATTAATTGAAGGTAAAAACTAGATCTGAAACAAGCTATTCTAACTCATTAATGGAGTCTAACCTAATTTTCTAATCTAGATCTAGGTATGCTTAAGAGTTAAGTCTTCTTCATACAAATGGAGGAGACCAGATCCACTTTTTCGTGCATGGGCTGAGGAGCCATGTTTTGGGCCGAAAAATCGAGCCCAAAACCCAATCTCTTCAGTCCACAGGGCCCCTTTCAGCTGGATCTGACTTCAGCAGGCTTTTCATCCACTTTTGCTCCTCTAATTGGGTCAAGGCTTAGATCATTGGAAATCTCCTTCCGAGCCAGTCGTTTTGACATAAGGTAGGCCCATTCGGGGCTTGAGTCCAAAGATACGGTTTTCGGAAGTTCTGCTGATTTTTATGTGCTGTTTCTGCCCGCATTGATTCTGACTTCTCTGCTTCTAACCGGGCTTTACAAAGGTTTTTTCTCCTTGAATCTTGGCCTTTATTCACAGAACTTCTTAGCAACCAACCCTTGCTTCTTTATATCGCCAAAGTGGCGCATTTCTACACAAAATAGACTTCAATGCCTGAAATACATAAAAGCACGTAATCAGCATTAACTCTTATTTATTACTCGCATAATTGGTCCAAAAGTATTATTGTTAAGGAGCTAAAACTATAGTTTTGGGCTCTTATCAAACCACCCCCAAACAGCATTTTGCTTGTCCTCAAGCAAATATGAGAAATTAGCATAAGTGACCAAAAATAGAGTTCTAACTAATCTTGTTTCGCCGAGTGCGATTGCATTGACCATATGCAACAAGGCCTTAAACCACTAGGAATTCCCTAGTGGAGGAGTTGTAGCCTTGTGAGAGTTTTCCAGTGAAGTTACTCACAAACTTCATCTATACTACAACGACTAAGAAATAAAACTATTGTTTCCTTATTTATGCTCCCAATTATCTATATATCTCACTAGCAATAGATACAGAATAATCAAGTTGAAACCTAAGCTAATATATGCATAATAATCAATCATCTACGAATAAACATATATACAATGAGTAATACAATGAAAAGCACTAGCAAGTCCGTTTCTGAAAACTCGGAATAATGTCCTTAAGTAGGTCCTCACATAAATGTCAAGACAAAAACCACTCTGATTTTTCCGCTCAAGTTTCGCTATTCCAGTGTGCAGTGAGCACACTTTACCTTACAATCTCAATGACACACAAGGAAGTCGGAGTCGATCAAACACATCTGCCACTTACTATCACACTAACCTATTCCTAATTTAGCTAGAGGTCTTTATTAGGTGATGTGGGGATTAGGAGATGGTTTAAGAAGGAAGGAAATGGATATTCAAAGAGGGCAAGTCTGAGATAATAGAGTCTTCATATTATATAACTAGAGAAAACCTTGTTCTTTACTTTTGCTTCTACACTTTGTTTCCATCCTTAGCCACATTTTTTTTCTTTTTCCTTGGCTTTCGACTCCCTTGATTCTATTTTTGGAGTTCTAACTCTTTATTTTCTTTTATTTATTTATTTATTTGGATGGAAACTTTCTTTTCTTATCTGAAGTGACTAACTAATCTTTGATTTCAAAGGTATTTATCTTTTCTATTCTTCATCTCTATTATCAGACTCATTCAAAGAATGGGTAGGTTGATTTTTTTTTATTTTGTTTTGTTTTGTACCAGGGTAAAGGATTTGCGGTTTATGAAAGGCTAAAGAAAGGCTCAGAGGGGCGACTAGTAGAAAATAATGTATAGGTTTGAATTTCTAGCTATATCGATCCAAAGAGGGCCTAAATTCTCGCTTAGGATATGGCATAGTGATCGAGCAAGTAGACGTGTGATTCTCCCTTGTGTCATTTCTCAAATGTTCACTCATATAAGGCTTTAGGCTATATTCTCACAGGATTTGTAGAATAAGTACTTTAGCCTAGGTTTCAGAAACTTACTGCCAAACAATCAAAGATACTCATGTAATAAATTTATAGATAGATGCAAAGATTATTACCTATGTATTAACCTAAGTTTCTACAAATTATTCTAATGCAAAAGCTATGTGAGACTTCTAGATTATTCGGAGCATAGCGAAACAAAACAATACCAATATTCCTAAGTGTATAGCATAACTTTTATTTATTTATTTTTTTGAAATTTTTGAATTTTTAACTAGACAACAAGTGCATATTATACATATCTATATCCTAACAGATGTCTTAATTATAATGTGTTTCTATGCCCCCAAACAAGAAGCATGCTTTGTCCTCAAAGTATTTAAATAAATAAGGTAAAAATATACCAATGAAACGCATAAAATTCTGGAACATCTGCAAAACAAGGTTATAACATACTAATATAGCAAATAAAGCTGACGCAACTTGATATGAGTTCCACCCATTATGGGGTTAACAAGAATCAAATTGCTTGGAACATAAGCAAACACTAACTGAAATAAAAACTAACATTAACTCCAGCATTTAAGCATTGTTAACCTATTCTATAAGAGGTATCACTATAGGAGAAGTCATCAGAAAACTACTCTCTAGAACAGCTGCAACGATCTTGGAACAACCCACAAAAATTTGGAATTTTTCGTGCCCATGGGGTCAGGGCGCGGGGTGCGCTCAACCTATGCCTAGGTTGGTATTTGGGCACTGGGTGAATTTCTAGTTCCAGGCACTTAGGCACAGTAGCTCACTTTTGTTCGGATGGGCGCTGGTCAGCTTTCAGGTTAAATTTTGATGAGGCGATTGCCTAGGGCAAAGTGGCACTCGGCCAAGGCGTGGAGCCTCGAGGTGCTCTTGAAATGCGTAAGTGAGAAGGAAAAAGAAAGAAAATTTGGGAGTGAAAGGTGAGAGTTGAATGTGAGAGATGTGAGTTTTGTGTGGAGAATGAATGAAGTTTATATAGGTTTGAGTTTCCAAAACGAATTGGGAAGTTTCCAAAACATTTTAAGGCAATTGCCGGAAACAGAAATTTCCAAAATCGGAAACGGAAACTACCCATATTCTTGATTCTAATACAAACCTAATATCTCTTAGACTGAATTTAGAATAGTAACTTCTAAACTTTTATAGATTTCGTCCTGCCACCATATCTAATCCTAGGCATGCCCATATCGGCAATATTCTCAACCATCACTCCAAAACAACTTCTAAAATGGAGGATCATATAACAAATCATGCTAGAGTAAATAATACCACCCCCAAACAATTCGGGAAGGTGGGATTAACAATAAAAACAATGCACAATTTGAAAAGAACCATATTATATTAAAATTGAAATTCAAACAACATTTAACAACCAAATTCAGATTTAACTACGTAATTCAAAATTAACATCCGAACTAGTAAAAATAATAATGCAATACATGCATAATTCACACCATAGAGAAACATGACTCAAAAACTGAGAAAACATGCAAGAGTGGAAGACGTGAATTATGTTAACCGTGGACTTAGGATCTGGTACTTACAGCCACACACTCCCTAGAGAGGGCCTAGTTACCTGAATGGTGCACTTATCAATATATGGAAGTGAAAGAAAGTACACCGAAGAATAAAATGAGTCTTTTATAGTCAAATACTCAAGACTTTATCTAACACATATGTATATAATAAACATGTAGTTTACCATATATCAATAACCAAAATAGTTGTGGATCGTTCCATAAATAATTACCGTGGAATGCACCCCCAAACAGAAATGAGCACCAAGATTTTCGACGACGCAACTTAGTAAAATGAAAGTGAAGTCTGATAGATCTAGAATGTAACCGAGCATGCACCTTCTTTTTCCTCCAACGAAGAGGTAGCCAAGTGAATGAGTGTGAAAAAATGGATGGTTGTGGAAGTTACTTGGAATGTGGATAACTGTTAGAAGAAAAGGGTGGGAAGAATGATTGGATTCTGTGAGGGATTAACTTAGGTAGTTTGTGGTAAGGTGGTGCTCTAGGCAGTGCTTGAGATGGTGGATCATCACAGGCTCTTAGAAACTCGTCGAATTCCTCATCTAGGTTGTTCACATCCATATAATTATGGTTTTCATCTCCATCTTTGAGAAATTCATCTATCTCGTCTATTGTGAGGTTTACTCTATCTCTCGTAGTGTCGGAAAGCAGGGTGGAAAATTCTTTCTCCAGTTCAGTTATGTTCAAGGAGTCAAAATTGTGTTCTTTGTCTTCTTCCATAAGAGGGGTATCTACTAGTGTAGGGACAAGATCGTCGGAAGCACCAATGTGATATACCAAACTCTCAATAGACTTAACTTCATCTTCTACAGGAAAACCTAGTTGTTTCTGCTTTTGTCTAAACATGTTAACTTCTACAGAAAGATTTCCAAAAGAAAGAGTCATTGAGCCATCCCGACAATTGATTTGGGCATTGGCAGTTGCCAAGAAAGGATGCCCTAAGATGATGGGAATAGAATCATAAGCAACTTCTGTGTCTAGAATAACAAAGTTGGTTGGATAGTAAAAATCCTGAACTTTAACGAGAATGTTTTCAACTACACCCTTGGGATACTTAATAGAACGATCGGCTAACTACAAAGTCATTTTGGTTGGTTGAAGTTTTGTTAGACCCAGTTGTTTATATAAATATAAAGGGAGTAAGTTAACACTCGCCCCCAGGTCTAATAAAGTAGTTGTTATGAAGGTATCACGTAAGGTGCATTGTACAGTAGGACGACCAGGGTCCTTGTACTTAACAATTCCGTTATGTTTAGATAAAGAGGGATATTGTTCAGTTAAGAAGGCTTCATTCGGTATGTTGGTTTTCCTCTTATTGGTGCACAATTCTTTTAGAAACTTAGCGTGTCCAGGTAAACTTTTTATAGCATCTAGAAAAGGTAGGTTTATAGTCAGATTTTTAAACAATTCCCTAATCTCATCAAAAATTTTGTCCTTTTTAGACATAACTAGTCTCTGGGGATATGGTGGGTTATCTCTATATTTAGCAATATTATTAGTCTTTGCTTTATCTCTATCTGTTTTCCATCTAGGTGTCCATATTGGAACCTCTGCAGGTGTAGGATCAACACATTCTATTATTGGGTCTTGTAATGTTTTCCCTTTTGGTTGTGGTTTAACTAGTACTTCTACAGTTGTAGGGTCTTCAGTTTCTATTATAGTATTTGGTATGGTATCATTTTTAGTTTGCGGGTGATCTTTAGGCATAGTCACTTGGTTATCAACTACTTTCCCTGAACGAAGGGTAGTGATTGCCTGTAGGTCCCTTTGGTTTATATTACCATTACAGTGAATACTGTTTATTTCAAAGGCGGTGTTTGTTGACTTAGGATTAGGCACTGCTTGACCTGGAAACAAGCCTGTTTGGTTATTATTTTGATTAGGAGACATGTTAATAACCTTTTGGCACAAAGACTGCATCATTTGCATCATTTGTTTCATCATATTAAAGTTTTGATCATGCTAATCTTTCATCAAGTTTGAATTTTTTTGTATAATTTGATTTTTTTTTCCAACAAGGTCACTACTAATTTGTCTGTAGATGGTTGAACTGGAATTAAGGCTTGTTGAGCGTTCATGTCTTGATGTTGATAGTTCTGGGTCATAGGCACTAAACCTCTATTCTGGTCACCTAAGTTTCCTTGTCCTTGAGGTTGAGTTAACTGGTGTCATTTCTGGTCACCACTGAAATGACACAAGGGAGAAGTTTGATGATTGTGGTGGTGGTTGTGCATAGATAAGAGGAAAATAGAAGTCGGAATGCTCAAGACTAAAACAGGCATTACAACGAGTAGATTTAATGTTCATGACAGGAGTGGGTTGTTGTTTAATAGAGATGGCATCTACCTTTTTAGTGAGGGCATCGATAAGATTTTTAAGCTCGGAATCAGGTTTAACCTCAAAAGAAGAAGGAGTGGAGCGGGAAGATTCGTTACCTTCCCAATTATTGTTCCTCTTAGATTGATCCTCTAAGAATTTATAAGCCTCTGAGGCTCCTTTACTAAGAAAACTACCCTCAGTTATGATATCTAGAACCTCCTTATGATGATGTAAAAGCCCCTTAAAGAAGGCACAAACAAGCGTGTCCTTTGCAAGATTATGATGCAGCCATTCAATGAGAAGATCAGTGAAATGATTCCAGGCCTCTGAAAAGGATTCATGAGGATTCTGGTGGAAGAAATAAATCTTTTGAAGCATTTCATCTATCTTCAGTGGTGGGTAAAACTGTTCCATGAACAATTGAACAAGATTAGCCCATGAGTCCATAGAGTTTGGCGTTTAGGCAGTTAACCAAGACGCCGCCTTGACGTTAGGGTGAATGGAAACACCCTAAGTTTAACTTGATCCGGACTTACGCTAGGATGATGGAATGTAGTGAGAACTTGGTTTATCCTACGCATATGCTGGTAAGGCTTCTCATGGTCTAAACCATGAAACAACTGGTAACAAGTTAAATATATTAGGGGGAATTCAAAAATCCCCCACTAGGTCTGCAAGAACGATGCACGACTTAGGGCCATCGTTTAGGGCTTTATAAAAATCAGAGAGAGGACTCTCTTGTTCTTTAGCCATTGATGCAGGTGTAGTGTGTGAAATTCTAGATAGGTGTGTCATATTTATGTCTATGAAAAACAAGCCTGATTATACTAGAATTAAAACTCCTCTGATAGAAGAGGCGAGGAGTGGAAGAAGGAGTACCTGAATGCCTCCTTGCTATGCGTTTGAATAGCGTCTTGTATACGCTATCTCAGTATTTGTATGATGTTAGAAACACTGAATAACTTGAAGAAATAAAAATTTGGACTGAAATGTGAAGATCGGGCTGCTCCAAAAGAGGGCGCGGGTCGCGCTCAGAAATGGCCTTGGTAGGGCGCGGGTCGCGCTCCTGTCTAACTCAAGTTCTAGGTGGTTGAGCATGGGGCACGCTTGGAAATAGGCTACCTAGGGCATGGGTTGCACTCGTGCTTGACAAAATGTCCAGGCGGTTGAGCGCAGGGCGCGCTTGGAAATAGGCTATCTAGGGCGCGGGTTGCGCTCAGGTGAAATTTGGAATTCCAATGTTTTGGGCGCGGGTCACGCTCAGGTTTGGACTTGTATGGGTGCGGGTTGTGCTCTTCAAAAAATTTGAAATTTTTACAGTAAATTTCTAAGAAGTCTATCAAGTAGCTTGTAAAATTTCAAATCAATCGGAGCTATGAAAGTCCTTCTACTGGCCTTCAAAGTTTGTGAAACAGTTTTCAGACACAATACAAACAACCGAATGGTTAGCCAATCAAAACAGAGAAAAAAATCGCCAACATTTTACTAGAGACTCCTGACTGACCGTGGGTATTCCTGTAAAAATTTAGAGTAATTGGAGTTCAACAAACCCTCCTTATCAGCTGTTGTTCCAGAATTAAGTGTTTGCAAAACTACAGAAATACACTGGAAACACTCCACTAGTTAGGAAGTCAAAACAAATAAAAAACTCGTCAAATTTTTACTACAAAATCCTGACTTAGTATAGATACTCCTGTAAAATGTTTAGAATTTTTGGAACTGCTTAAGTAACCTTATTTGTCTGTTTTTCAAAAACTTACGGTTTGAAAACTGAAATGCAGCACTGTAAAGATCATATTAGTTCACTAGATAAAACAACTAGGAAAAATCTGAAAAAATTACAGTAAATCAATAAGAAATTAAGGATTACGTGTGTAAATTTTTAGAATTTTTTGACATTTACAAATACCTTTACTGCAGTGTTTTCCTCTGTGAATCCGCAGCCCCTATGCCTAAAAGAGTTAACAGTTCCGAAAATTCAAGAAATAAGAATGAAAAATTAAAAGGGTAGGTGGGTAGAGAATGGGGGATTCCCCCTTGAATTCAAGCAATTGAATTCTTGTCTTGAACAAGATTAAGATGGCAGCAGCGCCATTTGATAACCCATAAAAACACGACTAGATTACTCTAACCTTATTCTTACGGTATCAATCATTTTTTTCCTACTCTCACATATATATTCATGTAATATATCGAGTACGGAATCATTCCACTCTTAACTCTCAAGACTTAAACAAATTCAATTGAACAAATACAAAGAACAATGGTGAGAGTAATATGTGATGTGAAATTTCTATACTATCATTCCCAACACAAGAACAATAATAACAAATCATAATTTAATAACTAATTTAAACTTTATAAATCTAATTTAACAATAGTCTAAGAATCAAAATGAAGACAACCTAATTTATGAATTTAAAACAACTAAAACTAAATAAAAATTTAATCAATAACTAAATTGAAATGAAAACTAATATTTTATTATAAAACTAATAGTGATTCTAAATAATAATCTACTTTGTTATAACACTAATTAATTGAAGGTAAAAACTAGATCTAAAACAAGCTATTCTAACTCATTAATGGAGTCTAACCTAATTTTCTAATCTAGATCTAGGTATGCTTAAGAGTTAAGTCTTCTCCATAGAAATGGAAGAGACCAGATCCACTTTTTCGTGCATGGGCTGAGGAGCCATGTTTTGGGCCGGAAAATCGAGCCCAAAACCCAATCTCTTCAGTCCATAGGGCCCCTTTCTGCTGGATTTGACTTCAGCAGGCTTTTCGTCTACTTTTGCTCCTTTGATTGGGTTAAGGCTTAGACCATTGGAAAGCTCTTTCCGAACCAGTCGTTTTGAAATAAGGTAGGCCCAATTCCGAGGACTAAGTCCAAAGATACGGTCTTCAGAAGTTATACTGACTTTTGTGTGTTGTTTCTGCTCGCATTGACTCCGACTTCTCAGCTTCTAACCGGGCTTTACAAAGGCTTTTTCTCCTTGAATCTTGGCATTTATTCACAGAACTTCTTAGCAACCAACCCTTGCTCCTTTATATCGCCAAAGTGGCACATTTCTACACAAAATAGACTTCAATGCCTGAAAGACATAAAAGCACGTAATCAGCATTAACTCTTATTTATTACTAGCATAATTGATCTAAAATTATTATTGTTAAGGGGTTAAAACTATAGTTTTGGGCTCTTATCACCCCTTAAGGGATGACATCAGTAACCAGAAAAGGACTATACCAACGTGTTTTTAATTTTCCAGGAAAAATATGCAAACGTGAGTTATATAGCAAAACGTTTTGGCCAAGATCAAACTCTTTACACAAAATATGTTTATCATAAATATGTTTCATGTTAGCTTTATAATCATTCGCTAAATCGTAAGAATAACTACGGATTTCTTCAAGCTCATTTAATTGTAATTTGCGCTTTACACCAGGGGCGTTAATGTTGAAATTTAAACTTTTAATAGCCCACAGGGCACAATATTCCAACTCAATAGGCAAGTGACAAGGTTTACCAAAAACTAAGCGGAAGGGTGACATACCAATAGGTGTTTTAAAAGCTGTTCTATAAGCCCATAAAGCATCTGTTAGGCGTCTAGACCAATCCTTTTTATCAGGATTAACTATCGTTTCTGAAATCTTTTGTATTTCTCTATTGTACACCTCTACTTGACCACTAGTTTGAGGATGATACAGAGTCGCCACCTTATGGGTAACTCCATATTTCTTGACTATAGCTTCAATAACTCTATTACAAAAATGTTTTCTACCATCACTAATGATGGCCTTAGGTACGCCAAAACTGAGAAGATATACTCCTTCATAAACAATACTACAGTTTTATGGTCATTACTATGACAAGCCATGGCTTCAATCTATTTAGAAACGTAGTCTACAACTACAAGAATATAAATGAAACCATGCGAAATGGGAAATGGACCCATAAAATCTATACCCCAGACATCAAAAATCTCTACTATGAGAATGGGATTTAAGGGCATCATATTATGTTGAGTAATACTCCCAAGTTGTTGACATCTAATACACGCTTTGCAGTATACATGGGCATCTTGAAAAGCGGCTAACAAAAATCACATTGAAGAACTTTGGGGGTAGTTTTCTTTCCACTAAAATGACCCCCGCATGATTGTTTATGGAAGAAGGATAAGACTTCATTGTGCTCCCACTGCGGAATGCAATGTCGAATTATCTTATCTGCACAATACTTTAAAAGGTAGGGTTCATCCCAGTAGTAAAACTTAACTTTGGTAAAAAATCTCTTGCGTTCATTCCAGGATTATATCTCATGAATGATCTCTAACACTAAAAAATTAACAATGTCTGTATACCAAGGTGCAGAAAAAATTGAATAAAGATGCTGATAAGAGCCCAAAACTGTAGTTTTAACCCCTTAACAATAATACTTTTAGACCAATTATTCGAGTAATAAATAAGAGTTTTTTTTTTTTTTTTTTAAATAACTAGGGGTCAGCCCCCAAACTTTATTAACTACAATTTCTCAAGTACATAGTGCCTTCCTTATCCCTCGTGATCAGTACATGCATTTTTTGATCCATCGGGGGAATAAAGAGCACCAATCCATTACACTCGTCTCTATTTAATTTCGATAAGTAGTCAGCTACTTGGTTACCTTCCCTGAAGACATGGACAAAGGATACTATGTCAAACTTTGAGCTCACTGTTTGAATATGTGCTACCAGGTTCCTACAGTACCACGGTGGCTTACCTTGCTTTGTTAAAATCTGTACCCCCTGCATAGAGTCTGATTGCACTTTAATTAGTGTTATCCTCAATCGCTGCTCCGCACATTCCAAACTTTTTAGAAACAGCTAGCGGTTCACGATAGATCACCAATTTCTTCTTTGAACTGCGGTATGCGCTGTAGCACTTCCCCATCTCTATCCCTCAATACACCTCCATAACCTGCCATCCCCTCTTGTACCGACCCATCTGTGTTTAGAGCCACTGTCTCACTCCCTGGTTTCTCCCATTTGACCCATCTTTCCTCCTTTTGTGTTACTTGGACCCTAATACCCAACCTCTCCAACATCACTTTAGCTCCCACGTCCTCCTGTATAGCTTCTAGCGTCTTCCCCATGTATATCTTCATGCTATTTATGACCTTTTGGCTTACCTCATCAGCTGCCTTGGATCGATTCCTCTTTAGCCTCCAATTTCGCTCAGTCCATATAGCTTGCACTGCTGCACAAGTAAAGCCTCGAATCACTTCCGACACCATGTTAATCTTCCTGCTTAGTCTCATTAGGTAGTACCATTCTTCATGTGATGCTCTTACTGCCCCTGGTAGACCCATCGCCTTCTTGAACTCTTCCCAGACTATCTTCGAATATGAGCAATCAAAAAAGAGATGAGCTGAACTCTCTCCCTGGTTACCACACAAACAACACTTTGTATTTCTTATTACCTTCTTTACCACCAGTCGATTCTGTGTTGGGAGAGTTCCGGAGAACAGTTGCCAAACAGTGAAGGAATGCTTTGGTACTGAGTACTTCCCCCAGACTATCTTGAACCATTTGACTTTACTCCTCACATTCTTTAGTACTGAGTACGCTGATGCTGTTGAAAATACTCCTGAGCTGTTAGGCGTCCATATGACCTGGTCCTCCATGATGTAGGAGTTAATCTCCGTATCCATGATCCATTTCTTAATTTCGCACTCCTATAGATCAGTGATTACTCTCGTCCAACCACCATCTGCTATCACTTCTGACACCATTGCGTCTTCTGGGATTTCATTTGCTAGCAATGCTTTGGCCTGACTATTTAGGAACAGTGGGCCTGAACACCATGGGTCATGCCAGAAGCTGGTACTCTTACCATTCGCAATACTATATCTGATGTACTTCCATGAGATCTCTCTATGTTTCAGTATGCCCCTCCACACCCATGAACAGTCCCTCGGTGCTTTCATGGTCCAGAAATGTCTCTGCTTGATGTGGTGTTACCAAGACCATTTTACCCATAGACAATCCGATTTCTGTGCCAGTTTAAAAACCAAACCACAGTATGCAGCTTTATTCCACACTCTAGGGTCAACCAGGCCTATCCCTCCTTGTTCTTTATCTAGTCTGAGAGTCACACTACTCGCGTGATGCATCTTCTTTTCCATGCTTGGCCCGGCCCATATAAACCTGTTACATATCTTTGCCACCTTTTCTATCACCGTCTTCGGAAGCACAAAAATTTGAGCCCAATAGGTTTGAAAAGAGGCTAGCACTGATTTCACCAATTGCACTCGTCCCGCTCGGTTGAGTTCCTTATTCTTCCAGTTTGATATTCTAGCCGTAATCTTCTCTATTAGCGGCAAGCATTCTCTTACACCGAGTCTCATAGCGGTAAGGGGGAGGCCTAGGTAGGTAACAGGTGGTGCAACCACTGAGATGTGCAGAACTGCTGCCAACTCAAGCCCTTCTGCTTCATTCATGCTACCTGGGAGTAGTGTAGTCTTATCTTTGCTGAAATGGAGCCCTGTTGCATCAGAGAAGATTTTCAGAGTATCCCTTATTGCCTTCAGAGATTCAATGTTACCTTTGCAGAATATTAGAACGTCGTCCGCAAAATAGAGGTGTGACATTTTTAGCTTCCTACACTTCGAATGAGCACTGAGTCTGTTCATCTGCAAGTCTTGTTGAAGAAGAGTACTCAGAATTTCCATAACCAATACAAACAAATACGGCGAGACTGGGTCACCCTGCCGCAAACCTCTTCTTCCTTCAAAATAACCTTCCGGCATCCCATTCACCATAACTGAAAATGTAGGGGTGGTATAGCACATTTTAGCCCATTCTATGAACAACCCAGGAAACTTGAATCGTCCCAAGATGGCTTCAAGGGCCTGCCATGAGATAGAGTCATACGCCCTTTTGATATCAAGTTTGATTGCACACCTCTTCTGCCCCTATTTTCTCGAATATCCCCTTAGCAGCTCATGAGCTAGCAGAAGATTGTCTTGTATCGACCTCCCCGGTATGAAGGCTGATTGGGAATTAGAGATAATCCCCGATATACACTTCTTCATCCTATTGGTTATGACTTTCGACACACATTTATACAACGTGTTACAACAAGCTATTAGACGAAACGAGCCAACCGAGTCTGCATATTTCATCTTCGGTATGAGACAGAGAAAGGTGGCATTAATGCCTCCAGGAATTTTCCTGTGTTTGAATATATATTGGATAGATCTGATAAACTCTGCTCCAATCACATCCCAGCTCTTTTTGAAGAAATAGGCATTAAATCCGTCCGGTCCTGGGGATTTATTGTCCTCCATACCAAACAAAGCTTCCTTTATCTCATTTGTCGAAATAGGGCCAATAAGAAAATCACTTGTGGCCTGATCGATCTCTTTTACTGTGAGGGTATTAAGAAACCCAGGGTCACAGTAAGCTTCCGAGGGCACTCCCAGTAGCTCCAAATAGTACTGTAGAAACGCCTTTGCTACATGGTTCCTCCCTTCTCTTTTTATACCTTGTGCATCTATAATTACCCCCACTGAATTTCGGGTTTTTTTTTCCTTTATCACATTGAAAAAGTATGCACTGCACCTGTCCCCGAAGCACAACCAATCAATATCCGTTTTGTGAAATATATCCGCTTCCTCCATTTTTATCAAGCTACATAGCTTATCTCTTAGCTCGTACTCATGAGCACTGAGGGCACAGTCCACCGGATTCTTATGTAGCAAGTCTTGCACTTCCTGTAGTTGCATGCAAGACTTGCTTCTTCGACCCTCCTTTGAATATCCCTGCTTAAGGATCTTGCCCACCCTTTCAAACTAGCCTTTAAGCATTTCAATTTACTAATCAACATGAAAGGTGGGCTACCATGATCTGGTATTTCCCAACACTCCTTTAGCGACGCCTGGAAATCATTGTGTAGCAGCCAAAAATTGCAAAACCTGAATGGGGGATGGTTTCTTTCTAGGCTGTAGAACGACATAACCAACGGGCAGTGATCTGATAACCCCTGGGTTAAAACTTCCACTCTTGTGGCCACGGTTTGAGCTGCCCAGGCAGCATTGACTACACATCTATCCAGCTTCGACCATTTTCTCATGCTCGCACCTCCACTATTCCAAGTGTAGAAACACCCTGACACATTATGCTCAAATAGCCCTGCTACATTCAAACAACTTGCGAACGGATGCGTTTCCCTCGGATGTACAGCTCTATCCCCGATTCTTTCTTGGGAGAATAACACATTATTGAAGTCTCCCATGACACACCAAGGCCCATGAATACCTACACTTAAGGCCTTTATTTCCTCCCACAAAATCAGCCTATCTTTCTGCTTATTACTCGCATACACGAAAGTTACCAAAAAGCTGAAGCCTTGCTGCAAAATTGTAACCTTACAGTGCACAAATTGACCCCCTTCCACCTCCTTTTGAACAGTCAATACACTTGGGTCCCAACAGATCCAGATGCGCCCATATTCGTCACTTGTATAGTTATGTTCCAACTGCCATTGCGGACACACTACACTTTTAATTCTCACCAATTTCTCCATTCGAACCTTGGTTTCCAACACTCCCATACAACTTATTTTATTCTCTTTTATAAACTTCCTCAACTGCTTCGCTTTCGTGTAGTCGTTTATTCACTAACATTCCAGCTACAAAGTCTAATCATTTACGGCCTTTTTTTTTTACCACTCCCTTTGTTCTTCCCCCTTCCTCTCTTCCCTGACTCAGGCTGCTTTTTCTGCTCTTCTCTTTGCTTCTGAGCTCTTGTTTGCACTGCAGTCCTCTCCACTTCTTCTATTTCTGGTCTAGTCGGTACCACCTTGTCCCCGAACAACTCTGGCTCTGCATCAGATATATCATCATCTTCCAGGTCTGCCAGTTCCTCGAAAATATTTCTCTCTGCACAGAATACGTTAACTTCCGGGTGTATGCCTCTCATGTGCTGTATAGGCGTGTGTATAGCTCCTCGGCTCAGAGCCTCAGAAGATTGGTCTCCAAAACAGCTCTCAACGCATCCTGGAGTCACTACATTTATGGTACTGAGTGATACAATCTGATTCTGGGCCTGCTGGCCAGTGTCCTCCATGCTACCCAGTGTTATCTCACCACTGTCAACATTCCCAGTCCCCACCCCTTGTTCTGTATCTATACTCACAACTGCTCGCTCCTCTGTTCCTTCACTATCATCACCTTGTACATTTTCAGATTCATTCCCCGTTTGGCTCACATTTCCTCCCCCTATGCTGTCTGTTGTTATTGTTTCATTGTTTTATTTCACAGCATTGCCCTTTTACGCCATACCCTAGTCATTCTTACATTACACCGCTGCTTTCTGCGCTGCATGTCCAAACTTATTACAGTTTGTGCAAGACTTCGGCTTCCATGGGTATTCCAATGGTATCTCTACCTCCCGGTTCCCAGCCTTAACAGTTATTACATCTTTGTATTCATAGTTCACTGGGAACTCGATACAGAATCGCGCAAAGGATAATCTTTTCCTTTTCGCTGTTGCGTCATCCATAAACATTGGCGTGCCTCCCACTAAGCTCGCTAGGTATGATAGTCCATCAAATGTCCACATTTCTTTTGGGACATCCATTAGCTTAACCCACAGAGGAATGGACACTACCTTGTTTTTGTAGTTATCAACCTCAACTGTCCATGGCTTAACTACAAACACTCTACCCGCAATAAAAATCGGTCCTTCATCCAGCACCATTTGACGATCTTCCGAGCTCGTAAAACTCATATAAAAGAGTTCCTTGTCTGTGGTAATATCAAAAGACCATTTCAATTTCCACTTTTTCTCCAGTATTTTCCTTCACAGTCAAAAAGAACATTCTCTTATCCAGAAAATACCCCACTAGATAATCATCCCATTCCTTTATGCCTTGTTCCAGTAAATCTGTTGGGAACTGAGCAACTCCATCAACAAAAATAGGAGAAAACGACTTAAAAGCCACATTTGACTCTGCAGATCTAGCTCGACCAAACAACGAGCTCCAAGAGGTACTACAAGTATTCCCATCCCTGTTTGGGTTACTAGGAGAAGCCATACTCTAGTTCCAACCAGTGAATGCTTTTAAGAGTTAATGCTAATTATGTGCTTTTATGTATTTTAGGTATTGAAGTCAATTATGTTCAAAAATGTGCCACTTTGGCGATATAAAGGAGCAAAGGGTTGGTTGCTAAGAAGTTATGGGATTAAAAGCCAAGACGGGTAGAAAGAGCACACAAAAGTTAGCAGAACTTCCGAAGATCATATCTTTGGACTCAGGCCTCGGAATTGGGCGTACCTTATGTCAAAACGACCGTCTCAGAAAGAGCTTTCCAATGGTCTGAACGTTGACCCAATCAGAAGAGTAAAAATAGACGAAAATCCAGTTGAAGTCAAAGCTATCTGAAAAGGGCCCTGTGGACTGAAGAAATTGGGCTTTGGGCTCGATTTTCCAGCCCAAAACATGGACCCTCAGCCCATGCACGAAAATGTGGATATGGTCTCCTCCATTTCCACACACAAGACTAAGCTTTTAAGTATCAATTAGCTTAGGTTAGAAGGTAGCCATTAGAGTAGCCATTAAACCTTAGTTCTAGATCTAGTTTTGAGAATTTTAATTAGTTTATTAATTAGTTTTCATTCCTTGTTTTAGATTAAGAATTGAATCATTGTTTATCACTCATTAGATAAATAAAATAGTTAGTTTTTGTTAAATTTGATTTTGTTATTTATTGAATTACTTAGATCTAAATTCAGTTATTAGTTGTTATTCAATTCTTAGTTGTTAATTTAATTAGATTTCAGTTATTGTTTAGTTAAATTCAATAAAGGTAGAATTTTTATATTATGTCTTATTCAATTTCATTTGGAAATGATAGTTTGATGAATTGAGGCTAAACCTCCATTAGAGGTGTTTGATGAAGCCTTGATGAAAACTTAATTTTGTTAGCTTAGAATCATTGTAAGAGTCTATTCCACTCTAGAAGGACGTTGATTCGCCATGAGAATGGGTGGACGTCCTCACATGCTACTTATGAATTGGTAGAGATTCCATGTATAATTAGGGATTAGAATGACCAATTCTTACCGTAAGAACATAAGAATTGGATTACAACAATCTATGCTAGTTTCTTAAGTTGGATTCAAGGTTGGATTTAATTCCCCCCTAATTCTTATTCTAGATTCAACCTTAGTATTCTGTAGCATTTTGTAGTATAATTCGTAATTCTCTCATTGACTTTGGTAGGATTGACAGTCGTA
Organism: Coptis chinensis; assembly: GCF_015680905.1. NCBI lineage: Eukaryota > Viridiplantae > Streptophyta > Magnoliopsida > Ranunculales > Ranunculaceae > Coptis > Coptis chinensis. Next base: position 51,153,812 of record NC_141457.1, read on the forward strand.
GGAAACTTGAATGCTAAAGAACTAGGAGTGGAAATAATCTTCTATTCCAACTCTACTTCAATAGTATCGAGAGTAGAAATCTTTGATAAATAGTATTCGTATAAGTTTTAGTTCTACTTGCGTTTGAATTTCATTATTTATTCATAAGTAGAGTTGTATTCATTTTATGGCAAACTAAAACAGGCATAAGAAGATACTTATGCCTCATGTTCTGGGCTCGTGCTAAACTAGACATTAATGTCTTGGGAAGGTCATATAGCAGACGTCCCTCAGCTAGAGCAAGGAAAACATCGCAAGTGGAGTCATTCGCAGAAGAAAAATGCTACCCCCCAAATATATTTAATTTGTTACCCGTTTTCCATGGGTTAGACCATGAAAAACCTTATCAGCACATGCGTAGGATTGACCAAGTCCTTACTACATTCCACCATCCTACAGTTGCTGTTGAACAAATTAAACTGAGGGTATTTCCCTTCACTTTAGCCGATAAGGCAGGATCTTGGTTAACTGCCCAAGCGCCAAATTCTGTGGACTCGTGGGCTAAACTTGTTCAACTATTTATGGAACATTTTTACCCACCACTGAAGACCGATGAAATGCTTTCCAAGATTCATTTCTTTCAATAGAATCCTCATGAATCATTTTAAGAGGCTTGGAATTGTTTCACCGATCTACTTATAGAGTGTCCACACCATAACCTCGCGAAAGACACGCTAGTTCGTGCCTTTTTCAAGGGACTATTACACCACCACAAGGAGGTGCTTGACATAATGAATGGAGGTAGTTTCCTCAGTAAGGGAGCCTCAGAGGCTTATAAATTTTTAGAAGATCAAACTATGCGTAATAATAACCGGGGTAGTGATGATATCTCCCGCAACACTAGTTCTTCTACAACAGTAAAGGCCGTCAATATGTTTGAGATGAAACCCGATCCTGAACATAAAAATTTAATCGAATCTCTAACTAAAAATGTAGAGGCTATTTCTGTTCAACAAACGCCGATCCCCGTCATGAATGTCAACTCCAATCCATGTAATTTTTGTTTGAGTCCAAAGTATCCCGACTCCTATTGTCCTCTCGCCTATGAACAACAACAGTCACAACAAGATAATGTTTGCTCGATTAATAGTTTTCCTATTACTAACGCCCCTTGGAGACAACATCCCAACTTCAGTTGGAGAAATAATCAACAAGTAACACCTCCAGGGTTTAATAATCAAAATGTTAGGAAAACAAACAATTATAACCAAGCTCCACCATGACAAGGACAAGGTCAGGGTAATTATAATAATTATAACAACCAAGCGCAACCACGACAAGGTCAAGCACAAGGTCAGGGTAATTATAATAATTATAACAATAATAATTATAATGCTAATAGAGGTATCGTTTCGGTAAATAATAACTATCAAAACCCACCCATTAATAATCAACATGACATAGTTCCTGTCACAGAACCAGTAGCAAATACTACTCCACAACTGGATCGTTTTGATACCTTTATGCAATCTCAGCAATAGATTTTACAAGCCATCCACCTTTCCTTACAACAGTTAGCTCCAGAGAAAGTGCAACCCAAAGGTGTGTTTCCAGGACAAGTGATAGCTAATCCTAAAACAACAAACACAGCCTTTGAGGTAAATGGTAATACTAGTACGGAAAATGAAAATGTAGGTGAGATAAAGGCCATCTCCACTCTCCGTTCTGGGAGAGTGGTTGATAACAAAGTAACTATGCCTATAGTTACCCCACCAGTTGTCCCTACACTGGAGATTGTACTAAATACCATAATAGAAAATTAAGAGCCTACCCCTGTAGAGGTACCAGTTAAACCACAACCTAAGAAACAAAAAATAAAGGTTAGACATCTAGTTGATCCATGCGCTAAATATAGAGAGAAACCACCATTTCCCCAGAAATTAGTTATGTTAAACAGGGATACAAACTTCGACGAGATTAGAAAAGTTTTTAAAAATCTAACGATAAACTTACCTTTTCTGGACGCAATTAAAAAATTACCTCACCATGCTAAGTTTCTCAAAGAGTTATGCACTAAAAGGCGTAAGATAAATATTCCTAAAGACGCATTTTTAACTAAACAGTTTCCAACTTTAACGGAACACAATGGAATCGTTAAGTACAAGGACCCTGGTCGTCCTACTGTACAATGCACCTTAGGAAATTCCTACATGACGACTGCTTTACTAGACCTGGGGGCGAGTGTTAACTTACTCCTGTATTATCTATACAAACAAATAGGTCTACAAGAGATGCAACCTACTAAAATGATGTTGCAATTAGCGGATCGATCTATTAAGTACCCTGAGGGTGTGGTTGAAAATGTGCTTGTTAAGGTCAAGGATTTCTACAATCCTGCGGATTTTTTTATCCTCGATACAGAAGTCGTTAACGACTCTGTTCTGATCATTTTAGATTGTCCCTTCTTGGCGACTGCCAACGTGCTTATAAACTGTCGCAATGGGTCGATGTCCTTGTCTTTTGGCCATATTTTGGTTGAGATAAATGTTTTTAAAATGATGAAACAGTTACCAGATTCGTCTATAGATGCAGAGGTTAGCATGTTCGAGAGCTTAGCTCAAGATTACTTTAATAACACATTTCCAGAAAACCATATGCATAAATTCCTTTCTTTTGGAAGTTTAGATTTTCTCGATGACTCCTACATAGAGGAAGTCAACACTATCTTCAAGTCTACACAAATCGTAGACCCTTCGGTTGCTCCATATACAGAGTTTGAAGACCTGCTGCCTAAGCAAGTATTCATTACTCAAGATGAGGACCCTCCAGAAGCATTTATCGATATTCCTCCCACCCCGGTGTTTAAACCTCTTCCTCCTGAGTTAAAGTATATTCAACTTGATCTGGATGGTAGTCATCCAATAATTATATCTTCTCTGTTATCTAAGGAGGAAGAGACACTGTTGATCAAGGTGATTAGGGAACATCGTTCTGCGATTGGTTGGCCCCTAGTCGACATTAAGGGAATTGACCCTAATATGTGCACTCATCGTATCCATTTAGAGGATAACACAAAGACTTCCCGTGAACCTCAGCATCGTTTAAACCCTGCCATGAAAGAAGTGATCAGGGAAGAGGTATTACAGTTACTCGATGCGGGTATCATATACCCAATCTCTGATAGCGAATGGGTAAGTCCCATTCATGTAGTTCCAAAGAAATCAAGGATAATCATGGTACGTAATGCCAAGGGTGAATATGTTGCCATGCATGGCCCTATGAAATGGAGGATCTGTATTGATTACAGACGTTTAAATGCCATGACATGAAAGGATAATTTTCCTTTACCCTTTATAGATCAGATGTTTGAACGTCTAGCTGGTCATGCTTTTTATTGTTTTTTGGATGGCTACTCTGGCTATTTCCAAATTATTATTGATATTGATGACCAAGAAAAGACTACCTTCACATGTCCTTTTGGAACATATGCCTATAAATGAATGCCTTTTGGCCTTTGTAATGCTCCTGGTACCTTCTAGCAATGTATGCTTCATATATTTAGTGACATGGTAGAGGGTTTCATGGAAGTGTTCATGGACGATTTTTCTATCTATGGAGACTCTTTCACTGAATGCCTGTCTAACCTGTCTAAAGTTTTAACACGATGTGAAGAGAAGAGTCTCGTTTTAAATTGGGAAAAATGTCACTTCATGGTGAAGAAAGGCATAGTACTAGGTCACATCGTATATAGTGATGGCATCAAAGTAGATAAGGCCAAACTATATAAGATAGCGACTTTACCTATGCCACGGACTGTCCATGATATTAGAGCCTTTCTAGGCCATGCAGGTTTTTATAGGCCTTTTATCAAAGATTTTTCGAAAATAGCTAGACCCTTAACTAATCTGCTTTTAAAGGAGGCTATCTTCGATTTTAATTTTAACTGTAAACAGACTTTTGAAACTTTAAAAGTCGCTTTAACTTCTGCACCCATTATACAGCCTCCCGATTGGTCTAAACCTTTCGAACTCATGTGTGATGCTAGTAATTATGCAGTTGGTGTTGTGTTGGGACAGAAACTAGATAATAAATCCACTGTTATTTATTATGCTAGTAAAACTCTAAACGATGCTCAAAGGAATTATACAACTACTAAAAAAGAATTCTTAGCTGTCGTTTATGCTTTAGATAAGTTTCATCCTTATTTGGTTGGTTCTAAGACTCTAGTTTACACGGACCATGCAGCCTTAGGTACCTTCTCGCTAAGAAGGATGCTAAGCAGAGATTGATCTGATGGATTCTTCTCCTGCAGGAATTCACATTAGAAATAAAGGACAAACGAGGGATCGAAAACGTAGTTGCCGACCACTTATCTAGACTTACAAACGACGATGATAGTGATTCTGACTCCATACCGGACTCTTTTCCGGATGAGCATCTGTATGCTATTTTTTCTGCACCATGGTATGCTGACATTGTGAATTATTTAGTGTCTGATGTTATTCCTTATGATTGGTCAAGAAATGAACCTAAGAAGTTTTTGGCCAGAGTTAAGTTATACTACTGGGATGAGCCCTACCTTTTCAAGTATTGTGCGGATCAGATTATTCGTCGTTGTATTCCCCAATGGGAATATAATGAGGTTCTCTCATTCTACCAAGACAAAGATTGTGGTGGCCATTTTAAAAGTATGAAAACAGCTGCTAAAATTCTTCAATGTGGGTTTTATTGGCCTACTCTCTTTAAAGATGCCCAAGTGTATTGCAAGACGTGCATTCGTTGTCAACAACTTAGGCGAATCACGAAGCGTAATATGATGCCATTGAATCCAATCATGGTGGTAGTAATTTTTGATGTATGGGGCATTGATTTCATGGGTCCTTTTCCAGTTTCCCACGGTTTCATTTATATTCTAGTCGTCGTGGACTACGTGTCGAAATAGATAGAGGCCATGGCTTGCCGTAGCAATGATTATAAGACAGTTGTGTTTATTGTTAAAGAATATATTTTATGTCGATTTGGCATTCCTAAGGCCATCATTAGTGATGGTGGAACACATTTTTGCAACAGAGTTGTTGCATCTCTAGTGAAAAAGTATGGAGTTACACATAAAGTAGCAACTCCGTATCATCCACAAAATAGCGAACAAGTACAAGTTTCTAATAGGGAAATCAAAAAGATATTAGACACAACTGTAAATCCTGATAGGAAGGACTGGTCAAAGCATCTATCTGATGCCTTATGGGCATATAGGACGGCTTTCAAAACTCCTATAGGTATCTCTCCCTTTAGACTTGTATTTGGGAAATCTTGTCATTTGCCCGTTGAATTGGAGCACCGTGTTATTTGGGCTATAAAAAGCCTTAACTTTAATGTCGATGAGGCGGGTGTCAAACGCAAGTTACAATTAAATGAGCTTGAAAAAATCCGTAGCGATTCTTATGATCTCACGAAGGATTATAAAGCTAACATGGAACGTGTTCATGATATGCAAATCTTGTGCAAAAAGTTTGTGGTAGGTCAAAAAGTCTTGCTTTGCAACTCCCGTCTACATATTTTTCCAGGGAAATTAAAAACTCGTTGGTCTAGTCCTTTTTTGGTTACTGAAGTCACCCCTCATGGGGCAATCACCTTGGTAAATCCCAAGGACAATAGTACCTTTCAAGTCAATGGCCAATGGTTGAAACATTTTCACGAGCTATTGTCCCCTGATGTAGAAGAAGTCCTCTTACAGGAACCTGTCTATGAGGATTGACCTTTTTCATTGGTGTACTTCCTTTCATTTCCATATATTGGTAAGTGCACCACTCAGGTAATCGGGCCCTCCCTATGGAGTGTGTGGCTATAAGTACTGGATCCTAAGTCCACGTTTAACATAATTCACGTTTTCCACTCTTGCATGTTTTCTCGGTTTTTGAGTCTTGTTCTTCTATGGTGTGAATTATGCATTTATTGCTCTATCGTTTTTCTTATATTAAATCTTATTCATAAAAAAATAAAATTTGTTAAAATCATAAAAATAGTAATTTAGGAAGTCTCGGGAATCTGACTTTAAAAGACCCACTATTAAAACAAAATTTCAAACTCTGTTGTCTAAAATTTGTTTGGGGGTGGGATGTTCGTTTTTCCGTAATGGATTGGTCAACTTTCTATTTGTGTTGTTTAGGATGTTTAATTGTATTTTGATTCAAAGTGACATTATCTATGAATTTAGAGATCATTCGCTCGTATAACTTACGTCATGCACGCAATTTGAGGCATTTTCCATCTTCTTATATGTCATCCATGGTCGGAATAAGGTGTTTTATGGATCATTGGATTGGAAATTCTCTCCTGATCATTTCCATTACTCATTCGCAAAAATCGGACTGGTAACGAAGCGGCAATTTTAGTTTGAAGTTGAGCGAAAAACTGACAAATTTCGAAAAATTGAATTGGGCTTGGGCCCAATCTCGCACGCACGTGCCACGCACGTGCGTCCCCTTCATCCCAAACCAAAACAGTCTCGAGTTAAGCTTCATTTCCGCCATTACCAAGCTTCAAAACCTAAAATAAAAAAAAAAAAAAAAAAATAAAAATCTCATTACACCCATGCCAATAAATTAAAAACACCCCAAATCTTCTTAAATTCATTCCCCCACCAATTCCCACCACCAAAATTTTAGAAAAAAAAAAAAAAAATTGTGGAATTTGAACTGCCGTGCCACCACCGCGCCACCACCACTGTTTGGTTAGTGAAGTTGTCTCAAACTCCATCCCCACATTCAAGTTAAACCCCCACATCGTCCCAAATCTTAAATGGCTCAAAGCCGTCGGATTTTGCCAGAGCACGCGTTTACTGCCGACCATTTCGCGCCGTTTACGGTGACGAAATGGTTAGGAGAGATTATAGTGGTTTGTGGTACTCGACAGAGGATTTTTACCATGAAGATTTGGTCGGACAGTTTTATAGGACGAGGGAGTTAGATGGAAATAGGATTTTTGTTAAGGTGGCTGGGCTGAGGAGAGAAGTATCTACTGGGTTGTTAGCTGAGATTTTAGGCATTTCGCCTAGACGCCATCTCGTTGCCACACTACAGGATTCCCAATTTACTGGGGTCGAGCCTTTGATGAACGTGACTGTTTCTAAAGGGAACTACAATGCGAGCTCACATTGTGTTCGCCAGTCGTCTCTCAGAACCAACCAGCTGGCTGTAGCTCAGTGGATTGGTAGGAATGTTATAGGAAAGGAGAAAGTTAGTGACATCGGTCTGAACTACCTTCACATTTTATGGATACTCCAAGAGTGGAAGTACGAGTTCTGTATTTTGGAGTTTTTGGGTAACATGATTAGGGGAGTTGGGAAGAGTATTGCACCTCTCCCTGTTTTGATAACCAAGATCATGATGACCTTGAGAGCGACTTCGACTTCTGATAGGATTTTCCTGAAAGAGCACCGAAATCCTCATATTTATACAGAGTGTATCCAGAGACTTTGGAGGTTGCCTAAAGAGAGGGTAGTCGAGGAGGATGACTCAAAGGATGAGGAGGACACGACATGTTTTGATGCCGATGCCTTGGAGAGGTGTAGGTCGGATGCAGAACACATGGCTGTGATTCATCGTGGCATGCGTTCTCTCAATACTATTTGTGAAGACCTCCGAACTCGGCAGGCTACCATGCATCATAACTTTGAGACTCGTGCCTAGCGCGAGGATGAGCGGTGGGAACAGACGAGGGCAGAGATAGAAGCTCAGCGCAAGTTCCGAGACGATATGCTTGCACGCTTCCCACCCTAGGGGGTGCTTCTTTTGAGGAGCAGTCATGAGGCACTAGAGTCGTCGTCGCAGGACTGATGGCTTTGGCCCATCAGGAGCTCAGGAGACATCACTTTCCCATGTCCCTTCCACTACCAGCAGCGAGTGGTTTAGGAATATTATGAGTTGATGTTGTTTTGTATTTGCTTTTTATTTTAGTTCGGATGTTAATTTATGAATTCCGTATTTAATTTTGAATTTGGTTGTTAAATGTTGTTTGAATTTCCGTTTTAATATAATCCGATTCTTTTTAAATTGTGCATTGTTTTTATCATTAATCCCACCTTCCTGAATTGTTTGGGGGTGGTATTATGTATTCTAGCATGATTTTTGATATGATCCTCCGGTTAAGAATTTATGTTGGAGTGAGGGTTACGAACATTGCCGATATGGGCATGGCTATAAATAGATATTGTGATAGGATGAAATCTCGATGAATTAGGCAGTTTCTATCCTAAATTCAACCTAAAAGATATTAGGTTGGTTTTGGAATAGAGAATATGGGTTGTTTCCGTTTTCGGGTTTGGAAATTTTTTGTTTCCGGCAATTGCCTTTAAACTTTTTGGTAACTTCCCGATTAGTTTTAGCAACTTAAAACCTATAAAAACTATATTCATTCTACACTCACAACCCACACTACACTTCACTTTCATCTCTCGCCTTCCACTCCCACGATTCCCATCTTCTTATCCATTTTAGCACTATCAGCAGCTCGGAGCGCACCTGCGCCCTAGTGGAGCACGACCTGTGCCCTAGGCACTCTCTGACAGAATTTCATCAGAGCGCGACCCGCTCCCTACCAAGCCCTGAGCTGAGCGCGACCTGCGCCCACAACACTAGAATCCCAATTTTCATCCTGAGCGCGACCCGCGCCCATCCCAAGCACAAAGTGAGCGCGACCTGCGCCTAAGTGCCTGGAACTCGAAAATTACCAAGGCGCAACCCGCACCCTATCCAGGCATAGGGGGAGCGCACCCCGCGCCCAGAACCCCGTAGGCAAGAAAAACTCCAATTGTTTGTGGGTTGTTCCAAGATCCTTCGCAACTATTCGATCGAGTTATTGGGGATGACATTCCCTTGTATCATACCGGAACAGTCTTTCGAAGACTTGTTCCAAAGTGACACGTATGGTGCATGGTTTAGCGAAGTGATCATTCTAGCAGGATGGGAGCCACTATTGGTAAGTCCTGATGAACTTTATTCTCCCGCACTTACATCTTATTTTTATGATAATTGTAAGTTCTTTGATAGACCAGATGGAGAACAAGTGTTCTCCATCACCATCGGGGATGAACCAATGGAAATTACCAGGTTCTTGTTTGCCTTTGCTCTCGGACTTGCTATGCCAGCTGAAATACAAGACTCATGGGCCTATTTGGAAATTACTATGAGGATTTGCATGAGCATTATGGGGCATGAATCTTTAGGATAGAGGACTAATGGGAATATAACGTAGCCCTTGGTAGCCTGTCCATGAACATGGGCACAGAGATGTTTTTTATAATGTTAAACATATTAGGGGAGTGGCATTTTTCTTCTGCGAATGATGCCACTTGCGACGTTTTCCTTGCTCTAGCTGAGGGACGTCTACTATATGATCTTCCCAAGACATTAATGTCTAGTTTAGCACGAGCCCAGAACATGAGGCATAAGTATCTTCTTATGCCTGTTTTAGTTTGCCATATTATGCTATGTTTCTTCCCTATTTTTGTGCCTGTTACACAGATCGGGTAGGGGTCGACACTGTGAGACCCACCAATTATATTATTCGATCTTTCTATGCAATGACTTGGCCAGGATGGCAGGTGCAACCTCATTTGGTTGCCCTACACCCCATTCGACCAAGTGGCGCTTGACAGGTTAGCTATAGTAGACGATAAGTGGCGTGAAGCCTGGCAGATTACCATGGCGTGGCAGGATGTGAAGGAACCTCATTTCTTCATTAAGGATGAGGAGGAAAATGTTTAAATGGGAGTTAAGGTTAGTATTTATTTCAGTTAGTGCCTGCTTATGTCCCAAGCAATTTGTTTTTCATTAACCCCTTACGAGTGGAACTCTTATAGAGTTGCGTCAGTTTTTCTTTTCTATATTAGTATGTTTAACCTTATTTTGCAGATGTTCAAAAATTTTACACGTTTTAATGGTATTTCTCTACCCTATTTATTTAAATACTTTGAGGACAAAGCATGTTTCTTGTTTGGGGGGGGGGGGGGCATAGAAACACGTGTAATTAAGGCATCTGTTAGGATATAGATATGTATAATATGCACTTGTTTTCTAGTTAAAAAATTCAAAAATTTTAAAAATATAAATAAAAAGTATGTTATTAACTTAAGAATATTGGTATTGTTTGCTTTCTCTATGCTCTCAATAATCTAGAAGTCTCATGTAGCTTTTGCATTAGAATAGTTTTTAGAAACTTAGGCTAATATGTAGGTAATAATCCTTACATCTGTCTATAAATATGTTCCGTGAGTATCTATGATTGTGGGTAGTAAGTTTCTGAAATCTACGCTAGAGTACTTATTCTACAAATCCTGTGAGAATATAGCCTAAAGCCTTATATGAGTGAACATTAGAGAAATGACACAAGGGAGAAGTAAAATCTGGATAGAGAAATCACAGGTCCACTTGCTTGATTACTATACCATATCCTAAGCGAGAATTTAGGCCCTCTTTGGATCGATATAGCCAGAAATTCAAACCTATAAGTTATTTTCCGCTAGTCGCCCCTCTGAGCCTTTTTTGAGCCTTTCACAAACCACAAATCCTTTACCCTGTTACAAAACAAAACAAAATAAAAAATCAACCTACCCAATTCTTTGAATAAGTCTGAGAATAGAGATGAAGAATAGAAAAAGAAGAACCTTTGAAATCAAGAATTCGTTAGTCGCTTCAGAAGAGAAAAGTAAGTTTCCATCCAAATAAAAAAAATAAAAATAAAATAAAATAAAATAAAAAGGAAATAAAGAGTTAGAACTCAAAAAATAGAATCAAGGAGTCAAAAGCCGAAGAAAAAAAAAAGGTTAAGGATGGAAACAAAGTGTAGAAGCAAAAGTAAAGAATAAGGTTTTCTCTCGTTACATAATATGAAGACTCTATTATCTCAGACTTGTCCTCTTTGAATATCCATTTCCTTCCTTCTTAAACAATCTCCTAATCCCCGCAACACCTAATAAAGACCTCTAGCTCAATTAGGAATAGGTTAGTGTGATAGTAAGTGGCAGATGTGTTTGATCGACTCCGGCTTCCTTGTGTGTCATTGAGATTGTAAGGTAAAGTGTGCCCACTGCACACTGGAGTAGCGAAACTTGAGCGGAAAAATCATAGTGGTTTTTGTCTTGACATTTATGTGAGGACCTACTTAAGTACGCTATTCTGAGTTTTTAGAAACGGACCTGCTAGTTCATCTCATAGTATTACTCATTGTATATAAATTTATTCGTAGATGATTGATTATTATTAGCTTAGGTTTCAACTTGATTATTCTCTATTCATTGCTAGTGAGATGTATTGATAATTGAGACATAGATAAGGAAACAATATTTTTATTTTTTGAGTCGTTGTAGTATAGATGAAGTTTGTGAGTACCTTCACTGGAAAACTCTCACAAGGCTATAACTCATCCACTAGGGAATTCCTAGTGGTTTAAGGCCTTGTTGCATATGGTCAATGCAATCGCACTCGGCGAAACGAGATTAGTTAGCACTCCATTTTGGTCACTTATGCTAATTTCTCATATTTGCTTGAGGACAAGCAAAATGTTGTTTGGGGGTGGTTTGATAAGAGCCCAAAACTGTAGTTTTAACCCCTTAACAATAATACTTTTAGACCAATTATACTAGTAATAAATAAGAGTTAATGCTAATTACGTATTTTTATGTATTTCAGGCATTGAAGTCAATTATGTGCAGAAATGTGCCACTTTGGCGATATAAAGGAGCAAAGGGTTGGTTGCTAAAAAGTTCTGGGATTAAAGGCCAAGACGGGCAGAAACAACACATAAAAGACAGCAGAACTTTTGAAGATCGTATCTTTAGACTCAAGCCTCAGAATTGGGCGTACCTTATGTCAAAATGACCGCCTCGGAAAAAGCTTTCCAACTGTCCAAACCTTGGCCCAATCAGAGGAGAAAAAGTGGACGAAAAGCCTGTTGAAGTCAAAGTAAGCTGGAAAGGGCCCTGTGGACTAAAGAAATTAGGCTTTGGACTCGATTTTCCAGCCCAAAACATGGACCCTCAACCCATGCACGAAAATGTGGATCTGGTCTCCTCCATTTCCACAAACAAGACTTAGCTCTTAAGTATCAATTAGCTTAGGTTAGAAGGTAGCCATTAGAGTAGCCATTAAACCTTAGTTCTAGATCTAGTTTTGAGAATTTTAATTACTTTATTAATTAGTTTTCATTCCTTGTTTTAGATTAAGTATTGAATCATTGTTTATCATTCATTAGATAAATAAAATAGTTAGTTCTTATTAAATTCGATTTTGTTATTTATTGAATTACTTAGATCTAAATTCAGTTATTAGTTGTTATTCAATTCTTAGTTGTTAATTTAGATTTCAGTTATTGTTTAGTTAAATTCAATAAAGGTAGAATTTTTATATTATGTCTTATTCAATTTCATTTGGAAATGATAGTTTGATGAATCGAGGCTAAACCTCCATTAGAGGGGTTTGATGAAGCCTTGATGAAAACTTGATTTTGTTAGCTTAGAATCGTTGTAAGAGTCTATTCCACTCTAGAAGGACGTTCATTCGCCATGAGAATGGGTAGACGTCCTCACATGCTACTTATGAATTGGTAGAGATGCCATGTATAATTAGGGATTAGAATGACCAATTCTTACCGTAAGAACGTAAGAATTGGATTACAACAATCTATGCTAGTTTCTTAAGTTGGATTCAAGGTGGATTCAATTCCCCCTTAATTCTTATTCTAGATTTAACCTTAGTATTTCGTAGCATTTCATAGTATAATTCGTAATTCTCTCATTGACTTTGGTAGGATTGACAGTCGTAGGAAACTTGAATGCTAAAGAACTAAGAGTGGAACGAATCTTCTATTCCAACTCTACTTCAATAGTATCGAGAGTAGAAATCTTTGATAAATAGTATTCGTATAAGTTTTAGTTCTACTTGCGTTTGAATTTCATCGTTTATTCGTAAGTAGAGTTATATTCATTTTTTATCGGTTATCAGATGCTCATCCGGAAAAGAGTCAGATATCGATTCGGAATAACTATCATCCTAATTAGTTAACCTAGATAAGTGATCTGCAACTACATTGTCAACTCCTTTTTTATCCTTAATTTCTAAGGTAAATTCAGTTAGGAGAAGAATCTAACGGATCAATCTCTGTTTAGCATCCTTCTTCGCGAGAAGGTACCTAAGTGCGACATGGTATGTATAGACGATGGTCATGGAGCCAACCAAGTAGGGACGGAACTTATCTAAGGCATAGACAACTGCTAGAAATTCCTTTTCAGTAGTAGTGTAATTACGTTGAGCATCATTTAAGGTTTTACTAGCATAAAAAATAACTGTGGATTTATTATCTAACTTCTGTCCTAGCACAACACCAATGACATAATCACTAGCATCACACATAAGTTCAGAAGGTTTTAACCAGTCTGATGGTTGTATGATAGGTGTAGAGGTTAAAGCAGCTTTTAAAGTTTCAAAAGCCTGTTTGCAGTCATGATTAAAATAAAAAATGGCATGTTTTAAAATCAATTTTGTGAAAGGCTTAGCTATTTTTGAAAAATCTTTTATGAAACGTCTGTAGAAACCTGCATGGCCTAGAAATGCCCTAATGTCACGGACAGTCCGTGGTATAGGCAGAGACGCTATCTTATCTATTTTAGCTTTACCTATTTATATTCCATTCCTTGAAACAATATGACCTAAAACTATACCTTTAGTAACCATAAAATAACATTTTTCCCAGTTTAAGACTAAGTTCTTTTCCTGAGACCGTTTCAAAACTTTAGAAAGATTTGAAAGACAATATTCAAAGGAATAACCATAAATGGAAAAATCATCCACAAACACTTCCATGAATTTCTCCACCATCACTAAAAATATGTAGCATACAACGCTGGAAAGTACCAGGTGCATTATAAAGGCCAAAGGGCATTCTTTTATATGCATACGTACCAAAAGGACATGTGAATGTAGTCTTCTCTTGGTCATTAGGGTCAATAATAATCTGCAAATAGCCAAAGTAGCAATCTAAAAAACATTAGTAAGCATGGCTGGCTAGACGTTCATGCATTTGGTCGAGAAAGGGTAAAGGAAAGTGATCCTTACGTGTCATAGCATTAAGCTTCCTATAATCAATACAAATCCGCCATGTTATAGGAACTCAGGTGGAAACTAACTCTCCATCGACATTATGGATGACTGTAACACTTGATTTCTTAGGGACTACATGAACTGGGCTCACCCATTCACTATCTAAGATGGGGTATATAATGCCAACATCCAGTAATCTCAAAACTTCCGCTTTGACTACCTTTTTCACAGCAGGGTTCAAACGACGTTGTGGCTCACGGGATGTTTTCGCATTATCCTCCAAATGTATGCGATGTTTACATATGCTAGGGTCAATACCTTTAATGTCATCTAAAGACCAACACATCGCAGAACGATGTTCACGAATAACCCTAATCAAATTTGCCTCTTCAGTAGAAGATAACTGAGATGATATAATAATCAGATGAGTGCCATTCGGATCAAAATGAATGTACTTTAACTCAGCAGGAAGAAGTTTAAGCTCAGAGGTGGGAGGAATGGGAATGAGGGATTCAGGAGGGTATTCCTCCTCTACAATGCAGATTTGTTCAGGAATGAGTTTTGCAAACTCAGGAGCTAGATCTATTGAGGAGTCATGGATAGGAGTAGATTCTAAGAGGGCATTTACTTCTTGGATGTAAGAATCCTTAGTTACTAGAAAGGAAAGAAATTGGTGCATCTGGTTTTCTGGAAAAGTTTTGTTAAAATAATCTTGAGAGAGACTTTCTATCATGCTAATTTTGCCATCTATAGTCGTGCCTGGTATCTGTTGTATCATCTTAAAAACATTTACCTTAACAACAAGGTTTCCAAAGGAAATGGATATCGAACCATCAGGGCAATTAATGAGGGCTTTGGCAGTTGCCAAGAAAGGACGCCCTACAATGATAGGAACAGAGTCATGAGCGACAAAATCGGTTGGATAATAGAAGTCTTGAACTTTAACAAGAATATTTTCAACTACACCCTTAGGATACTTAATCGAACGATCGGGTAACTACAAAGTTATTTTAGTCAGTTTTGGATCGTGGATACCTAGTTGTTTATAAAGGTAAAATGGGAGTACGTTAACACTCGCCTAAGGTGCATTGTACAGTGGGACGACCAATGTCCTTGTACTTAACGATTTCGTTCTGCTCAGATAAAGAGGAAAAATGTTATGTTCAGAAGGCTTCTTTAGGTATGTTTGTTTTCCTCTTTGTGTTGCACAAATCTTTAAGAAACTTAGTGTGTTTTGGAAGTCATTTTATGGCATCAAGGAAAGGTAGGTTTATAGTTAAATTTTTGAAAACTTCCCTAATCTAGTCAAAATTATCGTCCTTCTTTAGCACAGCTAGTCTATGGGGAAATAGGGTTTTTCCTTATATTTAGCATAAGGGCCAATAGGAGTATTGCCCTATTCTTTAACTGTTGTCGGTTTCTCCTTAGGTTGAGGTTTAACTGGTACTTCTATAGTGGTAGGATCTTCAGTTTCAACTATGGTATCTAGTAAGGTTCATTTATCTTTATTAGTTTGTGGGGAATCCTTAGGAAATTTCCTCCGTTCATGTTATCTAAAGTCTCTTTATGGTGTTGGGATAGGCTTTCAAGAAGGCATGAACTAGTGTGTTTTTACTAAGATTATGATGGGGACATTCTACTAGAAGATCAGTGAAATGATTCCAAGCCTCAAAAAAGGATTCTTGAGGCTTTTGGCAAAAGAAATGAATATGTGATAGCATCTCATCAGTCTTCTGTGGTGGGTAAAATTGTTCCATAAATAATCCAACTAGTTTTTCCCATGTGTCGACAGAGTTCGACTTTTTTGCTGTTAGCCAAGTAGCCCCTTTGCCAGCTAGAGTGAAAGGAAACACCCTGAGCTTTATTTGTTCAGGTCTTACATTAGGATGATGAAATGTAGTAAGAACTTGTTATATCCTACGTAAATGTTGATAAGGTTTCTCATGGTCTAACCCATGGAAAACAGGTAGCATATTAAATATATTAGGGGGGATTCTAAAATCTCCCGTAGTATTTACAAGAATTATGCCAGACTCTGGTCTATCGTTTAAAGCCTTGTAAAAATCAGAGAGGGGTCTCTCTGCTATTTCTTCACCCATTGCTACAAATGTAGTGGTGGTGGGTGTGTGGTGATTGGTGAATTTCTAGATAGGTAATTATTTTTGCATCTACAATAAACTAATATGGTAGGTTTATGCGTACCAGATCTTAATCTCATGCAAGTTTTAAGTCTAATAGGCAATTCCTAACGAGCATGCAAAAATAGCCTGATTATTACTATAAATATAATCCTCTGACAATAAATTTGAGGATGTATAGAGGTGTTACCTGGAGCGTCCTTGCTATGCATATAAATAGTGTTTTCAACAGCCTTGAAGCACGTCTAGTGTTACTTGAACAATTATAGGAGTACTGGTCCAGGTTCACGGTGTGGATTGTGAAGTCCTAAAAAAATATTAACCTTATTAGTCTAAGAGTTTTAAGAATCAGGTTAAGGGTTTTTACAATGGGCTTTATGTTGGACCTGGATGTCAGGCCTCTGAAATGGGATTTGCTAGTGGGTGGGCTTACTAACTAATATTAATTAATTATTTTATTTTTTATTTTTATTTTTATTTTTGTACCAAACCAATGGCCAGGCCACTTAGGAATTGAGGGAGGTTGTACATGCGTGCACGTTCCTTAATTAGAGAACCCTAATTCTTTGAGTTTTCTAGACACCGTTTCGAATGAAAAAAATAATTTTTAAAATTTTGTAGTTGATAGCATACGAGTACAGTATTAATTAGAGAACCCTAATTCTTTAAGTTTTCTAGACACCGTTTAGAATGAAAAAAATAATTTTTAAAATTTTGTAGTTGATAGCATACGAGTACTGTACTATACTGTACTTGTGAGATAATATTGCAAATAATATTAAAAAAAATAATTTAAGTTAATTAACCTAGGGCGCGTGCTCGCTTTGAAATAAGGCAAATTGGGCGCAAGTCGCACTCTGTGAAGGCAAATAGAGGGCACGCGCTCGCTCGTGAATTAAAACTAGGGTTTGAATTTTTTAGGGTTAGGTCACGGGAGGGCAGGGAGTTAGTTGCACAACTCGTATACACTCAGATAGTAGCAGAAAAATTTGAAGAAATTGTAAATAGTGTTTTCAGTGTTGTTTTTTAATAGTAAAAACAGTGTTTCCTAATCTAAACACGCGTAATGTAAACGAACTTGATGCCAAGCGGTGCCATTGATAAGAATGGCTTTAAATAGATTCTTGAAAAGTAGATAAAAGATGGAAAAACAAAACAGTAGATTTATGATGGAAAAACAGTAATTAAATACTCTCAATATCATAGAACTAATGAGGAGTAGTCATGTTCGGTCCACTCTAGTCGTACGTTACTTAAACTTAAGTCTAGATTAGATAAATGCTTTACTATTGAGAGTAAAAACAGTAAATTTGAGATACTAAACAGTGTTTTATATGATAAGAGAAGATATTAGAGAAGGTTAATCCACCACGTGATTCGATTGACTATTAGTTAGTTAACAAATCGCTTGTTTGATCCCTAGTGAACAACAAGTCATCTCGGATCAAGGTTTCACTAGCTTGAGAGCTTAGCTCCCTCACAAATCTCTTTGGTGGTGGCTTTACACTCTAGTTTTCCGTTATGAGCTCTATCTCTAGATACTCACAACGACGAAGAACTTAAAGTTCTTTATGCAAAACAATAATAAACTAATGGCTACTCATCCTCACATGGCTTTATAAACCTCCTCTAATTGAAGTTTAGCCTTGTGTCATTAGAATCATATTAACTAAATATTTAAATAGAGACATAATGATAAAAATAAGAATTGAAATTAATAATAATGGTTTTATTGAAGAAGTTTTAATGGAGGCTACAATTATAAAACTATTATAACCCTAAACTAAACTAAAACTAATGATAGACTAAGGGGTTTGAGAGAAAAGAAGAGGAGATGAGTATTTAGTCTTAACCATCTTTATATAGGAGAGGGTTAGGGTCACATTTTCATGCATGGGTAAAAAGGGGAACTTTGGGCCTCTAATGTGAGCCCAAAGTCCATTAGGTTTAAGGTAGGGAACGGGTCAAGTTCGGGTCAGATATGGCTATATCGGAATCCGAACCCGAATAGTTTGACAATATCCGAACCCAACCCAAACCAGGCCGACCCAATCGGATAACACGAAAAATTCAAAAAAATATATATGAACTCGAACCCGAATCCGAACCCGACCCAAATAAATAAACGGATATGAAAATCGACCTGAACCTGAACTATTCGAACTTGGGTCGGGTCAAATTCTAGTCAAACATGACCCGATTCCCTACCCTAATTAGGTTAAGTCTAAAGAGGTCGCAGCTGCTAGAAATTACTTCTGTGTCCTTCTTGCCCACCTTCACAACTCTGATTGGGGTAAGGTCAAATCCATTGGACATCTGGTTCCGAGCTGATCGTTTTGACATAAAGTAGGCCCAATTCCAAGGCCCGAGTCCAAAGATACAACCTATTGAAGTTTTGTTGACTTTTCTGTTCTTTTTCTACCAGGATTGACTTTGACTTCCCAACTTTGACTGGGCTTGAAAAAAGCTTTTCTTCATGATTCTTGGGCTTTAAACAAATAACTTCCTCAGAAATCATCTTGACTCATTTTCCATGCAAAAGTGGTGCATTTAGTCACCTAATCAACTTCAAGTACTGAAATGCACAAAACCAAGTAAACCGTACTAACTCTCATTTATTATAAACATAATTGGCCTAAGTAGAATACACTTTTGGGTGCTTATCACATGACCACCACTATTTTCTACCCCTGCTGTGAACATACCATCAACTCCATTAATTTCTTCAACATGACAGCCACTTTCCACACAGCTACGACTCCAGCCATTCCTAAGCATGCAGTAACACAACCTGGGCAATCACTACCACTAAATTCTCCATAAACTAGACCATCATCTTCAAGCATACAATCACTGTCCGTAACTGATAGGATTATATACTAAAAGTATTACTTTTGTAATAACTCTAATTCTTTATATTTTGAATGAGAATCATATGGGCAAATGTTATGCATATTATATATGCTATTAGTTATATGCATGCGTCTAATACTTTATGTTGTAGATAATATGGTGTGTGGTGACACACAGAAGATCATATCATCAGTACCTTATAAAATATAAGTAAACGTTCACAACCTAGATGGATTTGGACAAACCATTGGTACGGTTGTAGTATAATCTGGTATTAGTCTATCTTGACTACAGGATTACACTAGTACACTTTGTGTGTATTGAACAGGACCAAGTGAGGTTGTTTCTCTTTATACTGACTATATAAGAAAACAAACACCTCAGTTATTATGGATGCTTGTCCTTTTAATACGGATATAATAATAGGCACTTACGTGCATTGTACATTGCTTTAAATCATCAATGAGTGAGATTCATTTGTTAATCAACAAACTCGATGGATTGAGTAATGACATTATATGTAAGGTGTGCTATTGATTATAGAAGGAATCCATGACCCGCAGGAAGTCGGGTTGATGATGTCCCCTTGAGGAGCTCATAAGGATTGTCATGTAAACCCTGCAGGTGGATTTAATCCGACATGACAATGAGGTTGAGTGGTACTACTCAAGGACATAAGAAGTTGATTAATGTAGTTGTCAGTAACTTGACTTAATCAACGGGCATTCGATATCTTAAACACGGGGATATCAACAAGCATATAATATGGAGCCCATAAATGTAATACACGTGATTTGGGATTAGGGCGGTAGTGCAACAATGACCTTTAGTGGAATAAGCCATTTGTTGATGAACTTGGGCCGTGTGTTCTGGGCAAACATGGGAAGCCCAAGCCCGTCAAGAGGCCCAACCTTAATTTCTCCTCATGGTCCCTGTTGTAGCCTATAAAAACAAACCCTTCTTCTTGGCCGTTTTTTACACTAAGAAAAACTCAGGTTTTTCTCAAGAAAGACAAGTTCCAAATTCAGTTATGATCTTGTGAGTGAGAGAGGCCAAGAGAGAAAGAAGGGGCTGGTAGATCGTTGCCCACACAACATCCATTCTTAGATAGGAATACAACAGAAGATCAAGAGGTTGCTAATTCGTAGAGCTTGGATTCTCAGAGTTATCACAGCTGATCAAAGGTATGTTCCTAACCAAATAGTGAGAACCCTTTATTCCGCTGCGCATGGGTTTTCACGGTTCGTAAATCATTACAGGAAACCATAACGGTTCCTACACATAACATCATCCCTATCTGTATCCTTCGCATTCTTAGAGTCCATTCCTATAGGACCCAGTGGGTTCATATCTCTATCCACCCTAGACGTACCTGCCACATCCATAGACACATGACCTTCCCCTTCTAAGTCGCTATGCAATTCCAACGGAGCACGTTTGCTACCCAACCCAGTTACAATAACTCTGTCTGTTGGTATGTCCAGAATAATAAGCCTCAAAGTGCTCAAAAGTTGCTCAACATTGAACGTGGTTGCTTTCACATTGAACAGTTCAGATTCGTCGATTTTAATATAACTACTTTGGACATGGACCATTTCTGCCACTCCAGAAATATCCAGACTACCTGTGAACATGACAATTGACTAGTTAATGCACAACAATTTACTCATTTGTATATTGCGTCTCTGCAAGCTTATATAGTGTCTTGAAGAGAGAACACTGGATAATCAAAAGCTTATATAGCATCGTCGGAAATTGTATTTAACAACTTATATATAGTACCAGGTTTTCTCTTAAGGGACATGTCATATAGTATCTTGAGAAGCTTATATACTGGGGAAACTTCTTAAACATGATGTCCTTCACATCTTATATAGTCTCGGTCGTTCAACAAGTTAATCAGCGTAACTTAATTAACAAGCTGTTACGGGCACTATATAATCCATTAAAGACGTACACTATATAAGCTTCCCAGAAACATGTCAGGTTTTCTTTTGAGGGACATGTCATATAGTATCTTGAGTAGCTTATATACTGGGGCACCTTCCTAAACATACTGTCCTTCACAGCTTATATAGTCTTGGCCGTTCAACAATTTAATGAGCGTAACTTAATTAACAAGCTATTACGGGCACTATATAAGCTATTAAAGACACTATATAAGTATCCACAAACATGTCAGTTTGAAGATTGATTCTGGTATCCGTCTTGCTGTCGAAAGCTTATATACTACCATGTCTTACATATTGTCATACATACTGTCTTTGGAAACGTACATTTTTCTTACATAATTTCTTCGCAAACTTGTTTAGTATAGTCCTAATGCTCTTTGGAATTGACATAAAACACTAAAATCGAATATTATAGGACAGTTTAAAATTTTATATAGAGTACTACATATTGTCGTGTCGTGGCACGCTTATATACTGTCTGCTACAACGTTTATACTATCTTTGGCTTTGGCTTACACAGTGTCATCAGAAGCTTATATAGTGTATCCGAACGTAATTATACTTCAAAGTGTCATCAACCACGCATTTACCACCGTATACTCCTTCTGTTTCAGGTCGAACGGATGTTTCACCAATGACCGCTTCAGGTACGGGGAATGTTATGGCAACATCTACACAAACATTAAGATGACGAAAAAGTTAGATTAAAACTTCTAATAAAAAATTTAGTTCCTCTCACTGCTCAGAAGTGAGAACTACCAAATCACACTTACCATCAATTTTTACACTCTCACGGTCAACACCACCTGACTCATCAATAGGCTCATCATCACTTAATTCATCATCACTTGGGTTATCACTATCACTTGATTCATGATCACTTGGACCATCATCCCCAGCTAACAGACCAATATCTTCACGCCAACTAGAACTATCCATACGTTCATCCCAATTTGTCCCTTCCCAATTCGATCTACTTCGACACACATCAGTATTCCTCCAACTCACCACTTGCTTAATAAGGGAAGTAAAGCTGCCAGGTGTGAGGCTACTTTCGCCTAGGCCTACCGACACATGACCTTTCCCTTCAGTCTCACTCGGGTCTTTTCGAGGAGCACATTCGCTATCCAAACCATTTACAACAACTCTGTCAGTTGGTATATCATGAATAATAATAAGAGAAGCGCTACTTAACCCGATCGGTCCGGGAAGATAAGATTTTGGAAGGCTTCAAAGACGCGTCTTTGAAGACACAACATCTACTCCAGCTACGAACAACAAAGTCCTCTACTTTAGTACCATTTTACTCACCACTTTTAATGTAAAATAATGCAGGAGTCCATAATAGCACACTTACTGCCACAAGTGCCAGGTACTAGGGATGCTTCAACAAACTAATTTTGAAGCTTCTCACCGACAACAATGCTAACTGCATAAGAATTTAGTCAATTTCACAAGTCAGTTTGATATACATGTCAATATTATACAATATCACATCCTCCAAGTGATTTCGTAAATCCAATATACGGTAAGCGACACCTTAGATAGTGTCCTCTTATTTACCTCTCATTCAGTCACAATAATATAGTAAACCATAATAACACACTTACCACCATAAGTGTTTGGTACACGGGATGCTTCAAAAAATTGAGTTTCAAGTGTCTCACCTCCAACAATGCTAATTGCACTAGAATATAGTCAATTGCACAGGTCCGTATACTAAACATGTCAGTATTTTACCATCGCAACCGACAAACCACAGAAACATTGTTTTTGAAAGACCTTATATAGTGATTCCGTAAATCAAATATACTATCTACGAATTCTTATATAGTTTCCTTGTTCTTCTTTACCCGTCCTACAGTTACGATAATTTAGAAAACCACAATAACACACTTACCTCCATAAGTGTCAGGTACACGGGATGCTTCAAAAAACTGAGTTTCAAGCGTCTCACCTCCAACAATGCTGAATGCATAAGAATTTAGTCAATTACATAGGTCCATTTACTAAACATGTCAGTATTTTACCATCGCAACCGACAAACCACAGAAAGATTGTTTTTGAAAGACCTTATATAAATCAAATATACTGTCTGCGAGTCCTTATATAGTGTCCTAGATCTTCTTTACCCATCCTACAGTTATGATAAGTTATAAAACCATAATAACACACTCACCACCATATGTGTCAGGTACACAGGATACTTCACCTATCTAAGTTCGAGGCCAATCACCTCCAATAATACTAACTGCAAAACAATTTAGTTGTTGCAAGAGTGTTTTCGAAAGCTAATATAAGGTCTTCCTGTGCTTACCAATGGTCTTCGTCATGCTATTTCACAGTTCTGTAAAACACTTACCACCAACTTCTCTAAATTTTGTTTCAGGAAAAATTGATGCTTCAACAACGACCGTTTCAGCGACATGGTAGGGTACTATAACATCTACACAATTTTTTCATCGACCATAAGTTAGATTCCAAAACACCCATATATGTTACTTAAAACTTGCTCATACTGCTAGTAACAACCAAAAGCGAACTTGCCATCAACTTCCTTGGTAACAGGCAATTGGGGTGATTCAACATAATCGTTGTCCAGAACTTTAGATCGTCCAAGCCAATATGCACAAACATATAATGTTTCAAGTACTACTTTGTTAGGAAAACACCATATCATGAGGCTTTCTCTAAAACAGACTGGTCGTTTATGGACATGTTATATAGTGTCGTAAGAACCTTGTATACTGTCGTGCACAACTTATATAGAGTTATATATAAGCAACCCACGAACAAGTTAATAAGCGTAAATTCAAAAGTTGCTTACGACACTCTATATGCTCTTAATTCCACTATATTAGCTTCCTAACGAACTTGTTCGTTTAAGAGAAAGCATGCCTATTTAATAGTTAACAGTTGACGGACGTATATATCTTGTTTTACTTGCTTTCGAGCTAAAGTTCAGCACTTACCAACACCTCCAACTAACCCAATATCGGGTATAACGATAGGTTCGCCCAATTCGGTTTCATGCAATTGAGATGGTTCATAAATATCTGCAAAATGATTTGGTCAATCAACATATTAGTTTCGAGTGAATCCATTCAATAAAGAACAATGAGGATCGCAAACATACCTTCTCTTATCATATTCTCATAAATAGGTGATGAGCATGATTGTGGAACATCCTCCTCCATCATATCTTCGTTCTCTTATCTTAATATCAACAAACTACCTTCTCCAATGCTTTTCTTCCTGTGCACTTCCATCTTCTCAATGTAATCATTCTCAACTTCAATTGTGCAAGCATGTCCAAAAAAGAGGTAGCTAAATAGAAGAGGTTTGATCTTCGTTACTTGTTCCAAAAAAACTTTGAAGTCACCAAAACATATGTTCATACTGCAAGACCTAAGCTCGTTTGATCCATTTACATATGTCACAACTCCACTACCAAGAGTTCTAACATTACCCCTGCCCCCCCCCCCCCCAACTTACAAATAAAATGTCCCTTCTGGTCTGCTATTGTAGCGTCGTTTGCACCCACTTTAGTGCTGTCGGAGCCTATTGTAGTGCCTGTTATTGCCAATTAGTATGGTTGTCTTATTATCTATTTTCATTCATCAAATACTAAAACCTTCATTTAAAAACCTCTCTAACATTCAAAAAATGACAACCAGAGACAAAAAGATGAACCAATTATTGTTCGTTGAAGAGAAAGTCTTAAGTTGTGAATAGTCTCGAGTATGTATACAACTTTTACGTGAAGTCGATGGCACTGTAACGTTCCATGCTACTAAACTAGATTTTTTAGAATGTATTCGATGGTACTGTACTCTAACAACTAGAGACAAAAAGATGAACCAATTACTTTTATTTTGTGTTACCAAAAATACTATTAAAGTTTGCAACTTACAAGTTAAAACAGTCATAAATCAAACTACTTTAGTGTGGAAACTTTAGTTAAAGTTTTGAACTTTACTCCAAAAACACTCCAAAAACTAACTTTTAACTTGGGATGTTAATGTTGCTCATAAATGAAACGGCCCTAAATGAAACACATTTGGGATGTTAATGTTGCTCATAAATGAAACGACCCTAAATGAAACACATTTATGACCAAATACATCATTAATGAGCCTATATATCACAAACATTAAAGAATTGGGAGCCATAAAGTAAAGAATTTAAAGCAGACATCACTAATGCTAGAATTTAAAGCGTACCGAGAAGCTTCAAAAGACACCTCGACTGAACCTTCTAAGAATCTGGTTGGTGGGAAAACGTTATGCACTTGGAATCCGTGTAATCAGTTTCAGAAGAAATGATGAAGAAAAAGAACAACATAGGCAACCAGTGTTCAGTCCAAACTAAAGAAGGTCGAGATATTCCCGCGAGATATTTCTCTCCCATGCATTTAATGCATGCAATGAGGTGTCATTTAGGAGGGGTACAATTGGAATATCAATTCATAGCTATAAGGGAAAATATGACAATTTGTGTCTTAGCTATAAGGGCAAATATGACAATCTGTGTGAGCCCCAAAAGTGGGTTCCACGTCCTATTTTGGAATAAATTAGGGGAGGCAATTTTGGTATGAAACTTAACTCGGGGTCCGATTCGATAAGTTGCCCAAATGGTTATCCTGATCTTTCTTATCAACCAGAATCCTAAATAGTGAACTCAGTGGTCATAAACAAAACAACAATGAAACCATTGTAGGTACATCTCCCCACTACTTTGAACACCACAAGGAAAAGTAACATTATAACAGTTTATCATGTATATTAGAGAGAGAGATAATATATACCTCAAGAAAAGAAGGATATAACGTAAGATGTTCAACATTATGAAGCCCTTCAAGACATTTGATCATACGTTTGGAGTCATCATTTGTAAAATATGGCACATAGTTATCCATTTCTGGACAGATACACGCTTGCAATTTCAAGAGAGGAAAGGTTCTCAAAAATGAATTCATGTGAGATGTCATCAATACAAGTGAGTGAAATAATTTTGACTTTAGTCAACTTGTAAAATGAATTCTAAACCTACATTAATGTCAATCTTATCCTCAACGAACTTCATAAGTGTAGCAGTATGAAGAGCAACCAAAATACTCTATTACATTATATCTTGCTAGGGCAGCCAAATGATACGTATTATTAAATTTGTTTAGGGTGTTGGGATTAATGAGATTAAATTGGCGAACTGTATACTTAAAGAGTTTAAAACAATAAATTGTTGGGTGTTATCCCTCACACGAGGAAGATTGGAAAAACCAAGGAGCTGTTGTTTTTTGGGTAAAAAACAGGTATTGTTCGTGTGAAGAGAATAAGGCGCTTCCATTGGCCGAAGTTAGTTTTGCCCAAAGCATTACCACCCTTTGCCCGAAAAAAGAAGATAGTTTTTTTTTTCTTCCTTTTTCGTGAAACATGCTACTCAAAGTTGGGATAGAAGGAGGCGCATGCGCACTCGAGATGGCTATGCAGAAGGCGCGCACGCACCCTTGCCAATACAAACCGAGTTTTGATTTTTCTATAGTGAACTGAAATTTCACAAATGTGCTGAAATTTTGGATTACTATAAAAACCAAAGTTAGGTCCTTAGTAATCAAGTCTTGAATAGAAACCCAATTTTGAGGGCATTCAAAATTGAGAGAAAACCCTTACAAAGAGAAAAAACTTATAAGGAAAGAAGAGAGATCTAGTAGGTTGGAGAGACTTGAGAAGAGTGATTATAATCTTCTTTCTCATACTTATAAAAGGATTTTCTCTTGTGGAAGTAGGCATCATTAGCCAAACCACGTTATATATTGTGTCTCGTTGTGGTAAGTTACTATACATTGTTATTGCTTATTTGTAATAGTTAATTTCATAGCTTAGGTTGTGGTTGTTAGTTGTAGTGAACGATTAAATTTTTTATTAGAGTAGTAGATTGTCCAAGTGCAAGCTATCTTAGTAGGGATCGATTGTTATTGTTTACCCAACAAGTGGTACCAGACCCAGGTTAGATTAATCACAAAGATTGTTATCCAAATCTTGCTCGGAAGGTGTCTGATAAAATTCCTAAGAGGAGGTTTGAGTTGAAATAGTTTGTTGAGATAGATCATTCTATAAACACTCACATGATTAGTCTAAATAAAGGTAACTACACTATTTGTAAAACAAAGATGGAAGACTTGCTTTATTGCAAGAACTTGGCACAACCCATTGAAAATGGAAGAGTAAAACCAGATGCAATAGCCACAGCTGAGTAGAGTGATAAGAGCCCAAAACTGTAGTTTTAACCCTGTAACAGACATACTTTTAGACCAATTATGTGAGTAATAATTAAGAGTTAACACTGATTACGTGTTTTTATGCATTTCAGGCTTCAAAGTCCATTATGTGCAGAAATGTGTCACTTCAGCAAGATAAAGGAGCAAAGGTCGGTTACTAAGGAGTTCCGTGATTAAAGGCCAAGATTCAAGAAGACAAAGCCTTTCTAAAGCCCGGTCAAAAGCTAAAAAGTCGACGCGGGCAGAAACAGGACACAAAGTCAGCAGAACTTCCGAAGGCCATACCTTTGGACTCAGACCTCGAAATTGGGCCTACCTTATGTCAAAACGACCGGCTCGGAAAGAGCTTTCCAATGGTCTAAGCCGTGATCCAATCAGAGGAGCAGAAGTGAAAGAAAAGTCTGTTGAAGCCAACTGCAGCTGAAGAGGCCTTTTTGGACTGAAAGAATTGGGTTTTGGGCCTGATTCTCTGGCCCAAAACATGGGTCCAAGCCCATGCACGATTTTTGGATCTGAAAGTATAAAAACAAAAGCTTAGTTCTTTGTTAAGGGTAGATTTTTTAGTAGAGAATAGTAGATTTTTAGGTTAGAAAATAAAGGAGCTTAGAATAGAAAGTAGCCATTTGAATAGCTTCTAGATCTAGATTTAATTATTTTAATTAAGTTTAACTTCAAATCCAATTCTTGTTTTAGATTAAACTATTAGAATCATTACTCTTAATTAGTTTGATTAATAAAATAGCTAGTCGTTAAATTTCGATTCTTGTCATTTACATTTGTGTTAGATCTGATTCATTTACTACTTGTTATTCAATTCTTAGTTATTAATTAGATTTTAATTATTGTTTAATTTAGATTAGTAAATTTCAATTATTTATATCATGTTTAGTTTAACTTTAATCGAAATAATTGCGTAATGATTCTCGCTAAAACCTCCATTAGAGGGGTTGAGAAGCCTTGATGAAAGCTTGATTCCGCTCATCGTAGAATCGTCGTAATTTCCTTTCCACTCTAGAAACGATTAGTTCACCATGAGAATGGGTTTAATCGCTCACATGCTAGTTATGAATTGGTAGGAATGCCATGTGTAATTAGGGATTAGGAAGAACCAATTGTTCTCAAGCAGCTTCAATTCGATTACGATGATTAAATCGTTAATATGATTAAGTCGAGTTAAGGTGGAATCAATCCCCCTCTAACTCCTTATCATCGAATCAACGTCGCATTCCCTTAGTTATTTTGATAACCGACTAGTTGCATCTTGTGGGTAGTTGCATCGTAGTCTAGTTGCCTTTTCGTAAATCTCTCATTAGACCTTAAGTAGAGTAATTACACGTGATAACACAGCATGCGGAAGGACTAGGAGTAGAACAAATCACTCTACTCCACTATATCTCATAGGATTGAGAGTAGAAATCTTTGATAAATTAGGCACGTAATAAGTTTAGTTTTACTTACGTTTAGAGTTTCATCGCTTTATTTCGTAGGTAAAACTATTCAATTTTGCGTTTATCAAATGGCGCCGCTGCCGGGGATATGACTAATCTAGATGAGCAATTCGATGAGTTTCTTAGAGCAGGTGATAATTCACCCTATCAAGAACTACTTTCCACAACATCCACCTCATCTCCCCTCCTTCCACCCTTTCAAAGGAATCTCGAGTTTGCACTCGATCCTGTTGTTTCTTCTGTGCTTCATAATTTTTTAAATTCACCTAGTAAACAAATACTTCAGAAGACAAAAGCGTGTGACACTTTCATTTTCAGACTTGAGACAGTCCCTACCTACACTATGAATGAGTTTTGTGCTAAACCCACATCCTCATTTTTTCCATGCTTTCCTTCTACAACTTACCCATATCCACCATATTCTTCACAACCATTCACTCTTCCACACTTATTCACTAGGACACCTTCTCGTTCAAAAATGAAAAAAAAGGTGCATGCTAGGTTAAGTAATAGGGTTATCTGACTTCGCTTTCATTTTACTAGGTTGCGTCATAAGAAATCTTGGTGCTTGATTGTGTTTGGATATGTTTTCTATGATATTTATTTATGGAATGATCCACAACTATTTCGGTTGTTGATATATGATAAACTGCATGTTCATACATATGTTTAGATAAGTCTCGAGTATCTGACTATAAACGACTCAACTTTTGTGTTTGGTGCATTTTCTTTCATTTCCATATATTGGTGAGTGCACCATTAAGGTAATCGGGCCCTCCCTACGGAGTGTGTGGCTATAAGTACCGGATCCTAAGTCTACGTTTAAACATAATTCACGTTTTCCACTCTTGCATGTTTTCTCGGATTTTTGAGTCATGTTTCTCTATGGGGTGAATTATGTCCTTCTTGTTTATTGTTTTATTTTTAAAATTAAAAATAAATATATAAATATATATATATATATATATATATATATATAGAATAAACATAGTAATATAGGAAGTCTCGGGAATCTGACTTTAAAAGACCCATCGCTAAAACAAATTTTCTAAGCTCCGTTGTAAAAATTTGTTTGGGGGTTAGTGTTCGTGTTTCCGTCCTAGAATGTTTATGTCCCATTACAGTTGCTTAGGCCGTTTAATTGTATTATGATTCGGGTTGACATAATCCATGATTTTAGAGTCCAATTGTTCGCATAACGTACGTCATGCACGCACTTTGAGGCATTTTCCACTATCTTATATGTCATCCACGGTCGGAATAGAGTGTTTTATGGATCATTGGATTGGAAATTCTCTCCTGATCATTTCCATAACTCATTCGCAAAAATCGGACCGGTAACGAAGCGGCAATTTTGATTTGAAGTTTCGCAAAAAATCGAAAAAAATCACAAATTTCGATTTGGGCTTGGGCCCAACCCGCGTCACCGACACCAAGACTTCACCCGCCTTTACCTTCTTCACTAATAGTCGCGATCATCTTCCACAATCCGCCATTAATGCCCAAAGCTTAAAACAAAACCTAAAAAAAAATAAATAAAAGAAAACCTAAATTAACCCACGCCCACAATCAATACCCAACCCAAATCGACTGCAAACGCGCCCTACCACCACCTCCACCAAATTAAATAAGCAAAAACCACCAGAAATTCCAAATTTTGTTGTTGCCACACCACCACTCCACCACCACCACTGTTTGCTTCAGTTGGTCGATTAACAACCCACCACCACATCCCATTTAAACCCCCACTACATTCCAAACACCAATGGCTCAACAACACCGAATTTTGCCGGAGCAAGCTTTTACAAGCGACCACTTCGCACCGTTTTATGGTGACGAAATGATCAGTCGAGACTGAAATAGCTTGTGGTACTCGACTGAAGCCCATTACCACGAGGACTTAGTCCGACGGTTCTACAATACGAGGGAGTTGGAAGGGACGAGGATTTTGTTGTGGTGGGCGAAGGAGGAGGAAGGAAGTGACGACCGGTTGTTGGTTGAGATTCTAGGCATCCCGCCTAGAATCCATTTGATGTCACGCTGCAGGAGTCCCAACATAATGGGGTAGAGCCATTGATGAACGAGACAAGCATCGAAGGGAACTACAATGCGAGGTCGCGTTGTGTTTCGTCAAGCTTCTTTAGGACCAACCACCCGGTTGGCCGCAGCTCGATGGATTGGTCGGAACGTCCTGGGGAAGGAGAAGGTCAGCGACATCGGGCTGAACTGTCTCCACATCTTATGGATACTCTAGGAGCAGAAGTATGAGTTATGCATCTTGGAGTTTTTACTTAGCATGATTAGGGGAGTAGGGAAGTCTGTTGCCCCTCTCCCTGTGTTGATAACCAAGATCATGTTGAAGTTGAGAGCAGCTCAGGCGACTGATAGGACTTACATCACCCTACACCGTAACCCTCGCATCTATAAGGAGTGTGTCCAACGAGTTTGGAGGTTGGCTGAGGATAGAGAAGAAGAAGAAGAGGAGGGTGGAGATCAGAATGCCGAGGAGGCTGGGGGAAATCAAAATGCCTCGGAGGATGAGGAGGATTTGACTTGTTTTGATGCGGATGCCTTGGAGAGGTGTTGGTCAGACGCAGAACGCATGGCTGTGATTCATCGTGGCATGCGTTCGCTCAACACCATCTGCAAAGACCTCCGAACTCGACAGGCAACGATGCATCATAACTTCGAGATCCGTACACAGAGAGAGGATGAGAGGTGGGAACAAATGAGGGACGAGCTAGAAGCTCAGCGCCAGTTCCGGGAAGAGATGCTTACACGATTCCCACCTCACGGGGACTCTCCTTATGAGGACACACCATCGAGGCACGAGCGTCATCACCGAAAGACGAATGGTGTTGGCCCATCAGGAGCCCAGGAGCAGTCTCCGGACCGTGTGCCCTCCGCTACCAGTACCGGAGTAGTTAGGGATAGCATCGTTTGATGTTTTTATGTTTATTTGTAGTTTCATTATTGTTATTTATTTTAATGTAAGTTTTATTTCCGTAATTTGAATTTTGTAGTGAAATGTACTCCGAATGAAAATTTTAATATAATGCGGTTATTTTTATTATGCGTGGTTGTCTCATATTGATCCCACCTTCCCAAATTGTTTGGGGGTGATTTTATCTATTCCAGCATGATTTTTATATAACCCTCGTGTTAGAATTTATTGCGGAGTCAAGGTGAAAATATGGCCGATTAGGCATATCCAGGAATAAGTATAAGGGTAGGATGAAATCTAGATTAAATAGGTAGATTCTATCATAAATTCAACCTAAAAGATACTAGGTTTAAATTAGAATCAAGATAATGAGTTGTTTCCGTTTTCGGGTTTGGAAATTTTAGGATTTCCGGAAACCCACGTAATTAGTTTTGGCAACTTCCCCGATCCGTTTTAGCAACTTAAAACCTATATAAACTTCATACATTCTACACTCACAACTCACACTACACCTAAACTCCATCACTCACCTTTCACTCCCACGATTCCCACGTTTCGGCTCATTTTCCGAAGTTTCAAGAAACTCGAAGCGCTCTCGCTCTCTGAGGCGCACTTTTCGTGCTCTGCATATTTTTTTCTGAATTTTTGTCAGAGTGCACTCGCACCCAAGCTGAACGCGACCCGCGCTCAAACACGGGAAATTCCAACTATTCAGAGCTCACTCACGCCCTATCGAAGCGCATCATACGACTTCGGGGACGACAAAAAATTTCCATTTTTCAGCGGGAAGTATCGCGGATCATTCAGCAGCTATTCCAGAGTGTAAGTTTGAGATGACATCTCCAACATTGATACCGAACAGTCTTTTCGAAGATTTGTTCCAAAGCACTACTTATGGTGCTTGGTTTTGTGGCGATCACATACGCTATTGGGAGCCGCTTATGGTAAGACCTCGATGCACTTTATTCTCCAACACTAGCATCTTATTTTTACGATAACTGCATTTTCTTTGAAAGACCGGATGGAGAACAAGTGTTCTCCATCAACATTGATAATGAACCAATGGAAATTACCGTGTTCTTGCTAGCATTTGTTCTTGGACTTGCTATGCCCGCTAAAATACAAGACCCATGGTGCTATTGGGTAGATAATATGTATGTCTACACTTACGAAGTTCTTGCATGAGTCGCAGTGCGTGCATTTTCCGTATCGAGGACCAAGGGGACTATAACGCCGCTTTTGGTAGCCTTGTCCATGAACATAGGAGCTGTTATGTTTTGGATCATGCTAAACATTTTAGGGGAATGGCGTTTTCTTACGTGAATGATGCCACTTGCAACGCGTTTTCTTGCTTTAGCCACGGGGCGTATGTGTCATGACCTTCCCGAACCTTGATGTCTAGTTTAGCTCGATCCCATAGCATGAGGCATAAGTACCTTCTTATGCCTGTTCTAGTTTCCGTGATTATCCTATGTTTCTTTCCTGTTTTTTGTACACGCTTCCACGGATTGGATTATGGTCGACCGCATTCGCGACCCACCAATAGTATTATTCAATCCTTCCGCGCAATGACTTGGCAAAGGTGGAGGATACAACCTCATCGTTGCACCCTACACCCCATCGACCAAGTGGCTCTTAATAGGTTAGCAATAATAGATGATAAATGGCGGAAGCCCGCAAATTATCATGGCATGGCAGATCGAAAGGAACCTCACTTCTTTATGGAAGAAGAGGATGAGTAAGATGATGAGTAATGCGGAGATAAGGTAAGTTTTCATTCTAGTTAGTGTCCGCTTATGTCCCAAGCAATTTCATTCTTGTTAACCCCATAATGGGTAGAACTTCATTATAGAGTTAGTCGGTTTTTATTTCCTATATTAGTATCGCTCTAACTTTGTTTTGCGGATATCCCCGAATTTCACGCGTTTCAATGGTATTTTTCCTACCCTCTTTATTTAAATGCTTTGAGGACAACGATGCTTCTTGTTTGGGGGCATAGAAACACGGTAATTAAGGCATCCGTTAGGATATAGATAGAGTTAATATGCATTTGTTTTCTAGTTAAAATTTTAAAAATTCAAAAATATAAATAAATAAGTTCATGCTATACACTTAGGAATAGTGGTATTGTTTTCCTTCTCTATGCTCTTAACAATCTAGAAATCTCACGTAGCTTTTGCATCAGAATAATTTTTAGAAACATAGGTTAATATGTAGGTAATAATCTTTGCATTTATTTATAAATATATTACATGAGTATCGATGATTGTTAGTAGTAAGTTTCTGAAATCTAGGCTAGAGTACTTATTCTACAAATCCTGTGAGAATATAGCCTAAAGCCTTATATGAGCGAAACATTTGAGAAATGACACAAGGGAGAAGTAAAATCCGGATAGAGATATCACACGTCCACTTGCTTGATCACTAAACCATATCCTAAGCGAGAATTTAGGCCCTCTTTGGATCGATATATCCAAAAATTCAAACCTCTGAGCCTTTCTTTAGCCTTTCATAAACCACAAATCCTTTACCCTGTTACAAAATTAAAAATATATATATATATATATTCTACCTACCCAATTAAGATAAGTCTGAGAATAAAATGAGGAAGAAAGAAGAAGAGAAAAACCTGTGTAAACAAAAGTTAGTTAATTGCTTCAGAAAATAAAGAAAAGAAGTTTCCATCCAAAGAAAAGAAAAATAAAAATAGAAATAAAATAAAAACTCCAAAAAAAAAAGAATAAAAGGGAGTCAAAAGCCAAAGTAAAGAAAAAGGAAAAATATGGCTAAGGATGGAAACAAAGTATAGAAGCAAAAAGAAAATAACAAGGTTTTCTCTAAGTTACATAATATGAAGACTCTATTATCTCGGACTTGTCCTTTGAATATCCATTTCCTTCCTTCTTAAACCATCTCCTAATCCCCAACACCTAATAAAGACCTCTAGCTCAATTAGGAATAGGTTAGTGTGATAGTAAGTGGCGATGTGTTTGATCAACTCCGCTTCCTTTGTTGTCATTGAGATTGTAAGGTAAAAGTGTGCCCACCGCAAGACTAGAGTAAATAAACTTGAGTGGAAAAATCGAGAGTGTTGTATCTTGACTATTATTGTGAGAACCTACTTAAGGACGTTATTCCGAGTTTCAGAAACGGACCTGCTATTGCATTTCATAGTATTACTCATTGTATATATGTTTATTGTAGATGATTGATTATTATGCATATATTAGCTTAGGTTTCGACTTGATTACTCTATATACATTGCTAATGAGAGGTATAGATAATTTGGAGCATGAATAAGGAAACAATAGTTTTATTTCTTAGTCGTTGTAGTATAGATGAAGTTTGTGAGTACCTTCATTGGAAAACTCTCACGAGGCTATAACTCGTCCACTAGGGAATTCCTAGTGGTTTAAGGCCTTGTTGCATATGGTCAATGCAATCGCACTCAGCGAAACGAGAGTAGTTAGAACTCCATTTTTGGTCACTTATTCTAATTTCTAATCTTTGCTTGAGGACAAGCAAAATGCTGTTTGAGGGTGGTTTGATAAGAGCCCAAAATTGTAGTTTTAGCCCTGTAACAGACATACTTTTAGACCAATTATGTGAGTAATAATTAAGAGTTAACACTGATTACATGTTTTTATGCATTTCAGGCTTCAAAGTCCATTATGTGGAGAAATGTGCCACTTTAGCGAGATAAAGGAGCAAAGGTCGGTCACTAAGGAGTTCCGTGATTAAAGGCCAAGATTCAAGAAGACAAAGCCTTTCTAAAGCCCGGTCAAAAGCTGAAAAGTCGACGCGGGCAGAAACAGCACACAAAGTCAGCAGAACTTTCGAAGGCCATATCTTTGGACTCAGACCTCGAAATGGGGTCTACCTTATGTCAAAACGACCGGCTCGGAAAGAGCTTTCCAATGGTCTAAGCCGTGATCCAATCAGAGGAGCAGAAGTGGACGAAAAGTCTGTTGAAGCCAACTGTAGCTGAAGAGGCCTTTTTGGACTGAAAGAATTGGGTTTTGGGTCTGATTCTCTGGCCCAAAACATGGCTCCAAGCCCATGCACGATTTTTGGATCTGAAAGTATAAAAACAAAATCTTAGCTCTTTGTTAATGGTAGATTTTTTAGTAGAGAATAGTAGATTTTTAGGTTAGAAAATAAAGGAGCTTAGAATAGAAAGTAGCCATTAGAATAGCTTCTAGATCTAGATTTAATTATTTTAATTAAGTTTAACTTCAAATCCAATTCTTGTTTTAGATTAAACTATTAGAATCATTACTCTTAATTAGTTTGATTAATAAAATAGCTAGTCGTTAAATTTCGATTCTTGTCATTTACATTTGTGTTAGATCTGATTCATTTACTACTTGTTATTCAATTCTTAGTTATTAATTAGATTTTAATTATTGTTTAATTTAGATTAGTAAATTTCAATTCTTTATATCATGTTTAGTTTAACTTTAATCGGAAATGATTGCGTAATGATTCTCGGCTAAACCTCCATTAGAGGGGGTTGAGAAGCCTTGATGAAAGCTTGATTCCTCACTCATCGTAGAATCGTCATAATTTCCTTTCCACTCTAGAAACGATTAGTTCACCATGAGAATGGGTTTAATCGTTCACATGCTAGTTATGAATTGGTAGGAATGCCATGTGTAATTTCCACTCTAGAAACGATTAGTTCACCATGAGAATGGGTTTAATCGTTCACATGCTAGTTATGAATTGGTAGGAATGCCATGTGTAATTAGGGATTAGGAAGAACCAATTGTTCTACGAAGCAGTTCAATTCGGATTACGACGATTCGTCGTTAATAGGATTAAGTCGAGTTAAGGTGGAATCAATCCCCCTCTAACTCCTTATCATCGAATCAACGTAGCATTCCCTTAGTTATTTTGATAACCGACTAGTTGCATCTTGTGGGTAGTTGCATCGTAGTCTAGTTGCCTTTTCGTAAATCTCTCATTAGACCTTAAGTAGAGTAATTACACGTGATAACATAGCATGTGGAAGGACTAGGAGTGGAACGAATCACTCTACTCCACTATATCTCATAGGATTGAGAGTAGAAATCTTTGATAAATTAGGCACGTAATAAGTTTAGTTTTACTTACGTTTAGAGTTTCATCGCTTTATTTCGTAGGTAAAACTATTCAATTTTACGTTTATCATAGAGCAAGCTTGACAGAAAAGCTATTGGGTACATTTAACAGTAGATTGACGATAGTGTCTTCTACCATATATCACAAGAAATTACTACATTTGGTTTGTGGAAGAAACTCGAAGACCTCTATTAGAGGAAGTATGTGGGCAACAAAGTGTTATTCATTAAGAAGTTTGCTAATTCAAAGTATGAAGAAGGTTCTTCAATGTCTGAACATCTTAATGTCATACAGAATATCATTAATCAGTTGTATTTGATAAAGATTCATATAGGTGACAAAGTTGAGGCTTTGTTACTATTGAAAATCTCTACCCGACAGTTGGGAGACATTGGCAGTTTCTCTTGGCAGAGCCGCTAAGGATGGAATCGTTTCAATGGAAATGGTTACCGGTGCATTGTTGAATTAGGAGACAAGAAGGGGTTCACGAAGCAGCTCTTCTCACTCAGAGATCTTTGTTATAGAGAAGTGGGGGAGAGTTAAGGGCAAAAAATCACCTCATTCTAGAGGTGATGCGATAACCAAATCTAAGGGTGAAGCTAGAACTCCTAAGGTAGAGAGATAATATTACTATTGTGTCACCAAGGGTCAGTTCAGATATGAGTGTAGAACAATGAAGAGATATGAGAAGAATAACTATGTACATGAAGACATGGTAAAGACGAACGGAAGCACAAGCTGAGATACTGCAGCAATAGCAAACGATGATGTAGTAGGGATTATGTCAGATTATGGTGGGTGTTATGTTAGTACCTCATGCCAGGATACAGAGTGGATGATAGATACAGGAGCGTCCTATCACGTCACACCGTACAGGACTTTCTTCACTACTTACAAATGTGGTGAATTTGGTAAAGTGAATATGGGAAACAGTGGAGTCTCAAAGATTATAGGCATTGGTGATGTTCATGTAGAAACCAATGTCGACTACACCTTGACACTCAAGGATGTAAGACATGTCCCTGACATTCGGCTAGGCCTAATTTCCACAGGGAAGTTAGATGATGATGGTTTCTAGAGCTCGTTTAGTAATGGGGTATGGAAACTAAGCAAAGGTTAATTTGTGGTAGCCAAAGGAAAGAAGAGTTGCTCGCTTTACAAGACACAAGATAGTTTGTGTAAAGCAGAGTTAAATGTGGCACAAGAAGAAGCTTCCACCGAACTATGGCATAAAAGACTGTGTCATATAGGAGAGAAAGGCATGGAAGTTATTGCCAAGCAAAAGACTTTGCCAAACATTAAAGGTACGCATTTAAATAGATGTACTCATTATTTGGTTGGAAAACAATATAGGGTGTCTTTCCAAAGATTCCCCTCTCACCGAAAAGAGAATGTCCTTGAGCTAGTACACACAGATTTATGTGGTCCTATGAAAGTGAAGTCCCACGGGGGAGCTTTATACTTGTTGACTTTCATTGATGATGCATCAAGAAAGATATGGGCATATAGTTTGAAAACCAAAAATGAAGTTCTCAGTGTGTTCAAGACTTTCCATAGCATGGTGGAAAAAGAGACAGGAAAGCTTTTGAAGTGTAATCGTTCAGATAATGGGGGAGAGTACATTGAGCCATTTCAAGAGTATTGCAAGAGTTATGGGATTTGTCATGAGCAGACAGTTACCAAGACACCACAGTAAAATGGTATAGCCGAGAGGATGAATCGTACCATTGTAGAGAGGATGAGATACAAGTTGTCTCACTCTAAGTTACCAAGAAGTTACTAGGTAGAAGCAATGCGCACAACCATATATGTGGTCAACCTATCGCTTATGAAGCCTCTGAATAGTAATTATCCAGGGAGAGTATGGTCAGGCAGAGATGTTGATTATGGATACTTTAGGGTATTTGGGTGCAGAGCATTTGTTCATATTCCAAAGGATGAGAGATCAAAGCTTGATGACAAAGCCAAGCAATGCATTTTTCTGGGCTATGGGGATGAGAAGTTTGGCTACAAACTTTATGATCTGATCAACAAGAAGGTAATCCAAAGTCGAGATATTGTTTTCTTGGAAGACCAAGAAATAGTAGACTTTAAAAATGGTGAGAACCTAGAAGCTTTCATTGATGATCTTGTTGATTTAGAACCAGAAGTTCCTACTGTGGAACGAAATGTAGAAGTCATTGAAAATGCAAAAAACCATGGGTTTGAAGCTCATGATGGGATAAAACCTATTGATATAGAAGATGTAGATGAAGTGTATGAAACACAACCTAAGCAAGCATAAGTGCATCCTCCTGAGCCACAAGAAGATGAGGTGAGGAGGTCCGAGAGAGAAAGACAAGCTTCAACTAGGTATCAACCACATATGTATGTTTTACTATCTGATGGTGGAGAACCTATGTACTATCAAGAGGCTCTTGAAGGTACAGGTAAGGAAAAATGGTTGAAGGCCATGCAAGATGAGATGGGTTCTTTACATAAGAATCACACTTATGACTTAGTTGAAAACCAAAAGGAAGAAAAGTTCTCAAGAATAATTGGATCTTCAAAGTCAAGCATGAGAAGAATAATCCACATTTAAGGCACAAAGCTCACTTTGTTGTGAAGGGATTCAGTCAAAAGAAAGGTATTGACTTTGATGAAATTTTTTCTCCAGTAGTTAAGATGACTTCTATCAGGGTGGTATTGGGTTTGGCCGCAAGTATGAACCTAGAGGTTGAGCAACAAGATATCAAGACAGCTTTTCTTCATGGAGATCTTAAGGAAGATGTCTACATGGACAAACTAGAGAGTTTTGAGGTCAAAGGCAAGGAGCATTTGGTATGCAACCTAAGAAACAGTTTGTATGGGTTAAAGCAAGCACCGACATAGTGGTACATGAAGTTTGAGTCCTTTATGGTGAAACAAGGCTACACAAAGTCTGCTTCCGATCATTGTGTGTTTGTTCAAAAATTTCTAGATGGGGATTTCATAGTGCTCTTGTTGTATGTGGATGATATGTTGATAGTTAGCCAAAACATCAACAAAATATCCAAGCTGAAGAAAGACTTGAGTAAGTTCTTTGAGATGAAGGATTTGGGTCAAGCAAAGAAG
The DNA here is from genome assembly GCF_015680905.1 of Coptis chinensis. Classification (NCBI taxonomy): domain Eukaryota; kingdom Viridiplantae; phylum Streptophyta; class Magnoliopsida; order Ranunculales; family Ranunculaceae; genus Coptis; species Coptis chinensis. The sequence continues at coordinate 51,193,692 of NC_141457.1, forward strand.
ATACTTGGAACGTGGATCACTCATGACAAAAAGAGTGAAAAATTGTGGCTTTCACAAGAAAGTTATATTGAGAAGGTGTTGAAGAGATTCAACATGGACCAAGCAAAGCCAGTCAGTTGTCCGCTTGGTGGCTAGTTCTGCATGACCAAAGGTATGTGTCCAAAGGGTGAGCTTGAGAAGAAAGAAATGCAAAAGATTCCTTATGCATCAGCAGTAGGTAGTTTGATGTATGCAATGGTATGTACAAGATCAGATATTGCTTTCGCCGTTGGTGTTGTAAGTCGATTTCTGTCAAATCCGGGTAAAGAGCATTGGGAAGGTGTTAAGTGGATATTTAGATATCTCAAGGGCACTTCCAAAGCGAGTTTGTGTTATGGTGGAAGTAAGACCTTACTTGAAGGCTACACAGATGTAGACATATATGGCAGGTGATGTTGACTCGATGAAATCCACTTTCGATTATTTGTTTACTTTTGCAGGGGGAGTAGTTTCTTGGCAATCTAAGTTGCAAAAGTGTGTTGCCCTTTCCACTATAGAAGCCAAGTATATTACAGCCACAGAGTGTTGCAAAGAGATGTTATGGATGAAGAGGTTCTTCAATGAACTAGGGCTAAAACAGGAAACAATTTGTGGTTCTGTGTGACAGTCAGAGTGTCATCCATTTGAGCAAGAATCCAAGTTTTCATTCTATATCCAAGCACATATATGTGTTATCATTGGATTAGATAAGTTCTCGAAGAGAAGAAATTGTGCATTGAGAAGATCCATACCAACAAGAACGGGTCGGATATGATGACCAAAGTTTTGCCGAAAGACAAGTTTAATGTTTGTTGTGCTACCGCCGGAATGGTAGCATACTCCTCCTGCTGATTTGGGAATGCGTAGAGGTATACCCACTCATGGCTCAGGAGGGAGAGATTGTTGGGTGTTATCCCTCACATGAAGAAGATTGGAAAAACCAAGGAGCTGTTGTTTTTTGGGTAAAAAACAAGTATTGTTCGTGTGAAGAGAAGAAGGCACGCACGCGCTCAAGTTGGCCTTTCCCAAGGCGCGCACTCGCCCTTGCCTGAGAAAAGAAGATAGTTTTTTTTTCATCCTTTTTCGTGAAACATGTTACTAGAAGTTGGGATAGAAGGAGGCACGTGTGCGCTCAAGTTGGCCTTGCCCAAGGCATGCACGCGCCCTTGCCTATCTATACAAACCGAGTTCTGATTTTACTACAGTGAACCGAAATTTTGCAGACGCGCCAAAATTTCAGATTACTATAGAAACCAAAGTTAGATTTTTAGTAATCAAGTCTTGAATAGAAACCCAATTTTGAGAGCAACCAAAATTGAGAGAAAACCCTTGCAAAAAGAAAAAGCTTGTAAGGAGAGAAGAAAAATCTAATAAATTGGAGAGACTTGAGAGGAGTGATTGTAATCTTCCTTCCCACACTTATAAAAGGATTTTCTCCTATGGAAGTAGGCATCATTAGCCAAACCACGTTATATCTTGTGTCTCTTTGTAATAGGTTACTTTACATTATATTGTTGTTGCTTGTTTGTGAGTTAATTCCATAGCTTAGGTTGTGGTTGTTAGTTGCAGTGAAAGATTAGATTTTTTATTGGAGTAGCAGATTGTCCAAGTGCAAGCTATCTTAGTAGGGATCGATTGGTAACGTTTCCCCAACATAAATCATCTAATTAATTTGATCACCATTCAATTAACTCCGTGAACTATTTCAGTGGTTCCTATAACAACCTGCACAGTTCTGTGCGAATGTACATAGAAAAGTAGATGAACTAGGAACTTTGATATATAATGACCTATCAGTAACAACATTTCATACTTTGTTACCCACACTAGATTATGAATTTTTACATTACAGATAGTGTTGGGAAATAGAGACTTCATAAAGACAGCATCTTGATACCGAATATGCGTGGCATAGCCAGCATCTAGGTACCGAGAAAGCGAGGTATTTTCGGTATTAAAACACCAAATATGAAAAAGTAACCTGGTAAATTGCTTTTTTGGCAGCGAGTTACAGAGCCAAGCATGATATTTTGGTATCCAGATACCGAAATTTTATACCCACTATATAAGAGAAAATAGAGAGAGAGTGTGTAATAAAAATTTTTTTGTGAGATAGTTGGACCTAACTTTTTCTTTGTGAGAAAACAGAGAACTTAACCTAGAACAAAAGAGAGATTTGAGAGAGAACATTCTTTGTGAGTGTTAGTGAGTGAAATGATAACTCCTCTTGTAATCCTCTATCTTGTTCATCTAGTAAATCATTGATCTCACCGAGTGGACGTAGGCACATTGCCAAACCACCTTAAATCCTTGTGTTGTAGTAAGAGCTCTTTACTTACTCTCTTTACTTGTTGATATGATGCTTGTTTGTTGATATTGTTGTTGGGTTGTTGTTTGAGGTATTTGTTGGAACCTTTGTCTTCTGTGAAACATCACACCTTTGTGGGTGATCTAGTTGTTATTGTTAGCTTCTGTATTTGTACACAACATATAGAATTAGTGTTTTGCCTGATCACATACTTCACTACATTCTCTCTTCTCTTCCAACCCAAAATGTGGTTCAAACGTGCGTCCTACTAAAAAGATGGATAAACCTTTGGTGTTCTGCACCCTCCTTTGACTTCGATTGGCCGAAACTTTTTCCTTGATCCGTATGGTTTAGGAACCAAGAAAGGAAGTTGTGGTGACTTCATCAAATTTTAGACTCTATTCATCTTATGGGATGGATCTAATATACTGGATTCATTAACAGATCGAGCTTAAGTTGAATCTGACTTACGGGGTACGCTTAAACTTGTTGGGAAAAACGATACCGATCGATCCCCACTAAGATAGCTTGCACTTGGACAATCTACTACTCCAAACAAAAATCTAATCTTTCACTACAACTAACAACCAACCCAACCTTTCTAAGCAATCAACAACTCACAAACAAGTAATAACAAAGCAAAGAAAGTAAAACATACCACAATACAAGATGGAACGTGGTTCGGCCAATGATGTCTACTTCTATAAGAGCTAATCCTTTTATAAGTGTGGGAAGGAAGATTACAATCGGTCCTCTCAAATCTATCCAAACTTACTAGATCACTCTTCTCTCCTTACAAGCTTTTCCTTCTTGCAAGGGTTTCCTCTCAATTTTGGGTTCTCACAAAATTTGGTTTCTATTCAAAACTGGGTTTTCCAAAACCCAAAACTCTTCTATTTATATTGGTGTGAAATATCAGTGTAAAAACACGTTCTCGATATTCTGGCGAAATATCAAAGCTTGTTATGAAGAGGCAAAAGCGCGAGCGGCAAGACCAAATCGAGTGCGTGCACGCCATCTTATATTTCCAGTTTTCCCAACTTACAGTAGACATGTTTCTGATAGGGTTATATACTAAAAGTATTACTTTTGTATTAACTCTAATTCTTTATATTTTGAATGAGAATCATATGGGCAAATGTTATGCATATTATATATGTTATTAGCTATATGCATGTGTCTAATACTTTACGTTGTAGATGATATGGTGTGTGGTGACACACAGAAGATCATATCATAAGTACCTTATAAAGTATAAGTAAATGTTCACAACCTAAATGGATTTGGACAAACCATTGGTATGGTTGTATAATCTGGTATTAGTCTATCTTGACTATAGGATTACACTAGTATACTTTGTGTGTATTGAACAGGACCAAGTGAGGTTGTTTCTCTTTATACTGACTATTGATACTAGATAAAATGATAGTTTTACCCACGACTAAGCGACGAGACTCAACCACAAGTAAAATGATAACTGTAAAATGACAATTTTATTGACGAATAAGTGATAAAATTCAAACGCAAGTAAAACTAAGACTGAACTTATACTAGATTTATCAAAGATTTCTACTCTCGAATCTAACAAAATAGAGTTGGAGTAAAAGATTCGTTCCACTCCTAGTTCTTTAGTATTAGTGTTTTCTATTATTATCGGTCTATCCAAAGTTTAATGAGAGTAATAGTGGGAATTATACTACGATGGAAATTATGCTAACAAGATACGATAATTTAACAACTAATACTACGGTTTGAATCTAGATAAGGAATTAGGGGAATTTGATTCCACCTTGAATTCAACTTAATAGCCTCGCATAAATTGTTGTAATCCAATTCTTACGTTCTTACGATAAGAATTGGTCATTCTAATCTATAATCATTCATGGCAATCTCTACCAACTAATGACTAGCATGTGAGGAAGTTCAACCCATTCTCATGGCGAATCAACTACCTTCTAGAGTGGAATAGACTCTTACAACTATTTCTGCACTACACAATCAAGTTTTCATCATGGCTTCATCAAACCCCTCTAATGGAGGTATAGTCTTGATTCATCAAACTATAATTTCCATATGAATTTAAACTAGAAATCATATAAAGATTCTAACTTTACTAATATAAAGTTTCAATTCAATAATTCAAAACTATATTAACACTAAGAAATGATTAACAACTAAGATATGAATTTGACAATTTTAAAACTAATAAAAATTTAATTAATAAACTAAATTGAGATGAAAATGAATACTTTATTATGAACTAATATTTGATTCTAAAATAATAATCTACTTGTTCTAACACTAATTCATTGAAAGGTAAAAACTAGATCTAAAACAATAATTGAAAACTAATTAATGGAATGAAAAAACTAGATCTAGATTCTTCTCTAATGGCTACTTGCTACCTAAACTAAGTATTTATTAAGAGTTAAGTCTCGTTTATTCAAATGCAGGAGACAAGATCCACATTTTCATACATGGGCTGAGGAGCCATGTTTTGGGCCGGAAAATCAAGCCCAAAATCCAATTTCTTTAGTCTATAGAGACCTTTCCAGCTGGATTTTTCTTCAACAGATATTTAATCCACTTTTTCTCATCTGATTGAGTCAAGGTTTGGAGTATTGGAAAGCTCTTTCCGAGCCAGTCGTTTTGCCATAAGGTACGCCCAATTCCGAGGTTTTAGTCCAAAGATACGGTCTTCGAAAGTTCTGCTGACTTTTGTGCGTTGTTTCTGCCCGCGTTGACTTTGACTTTTCAGTTTTAACCAGGCTTTTTAAAGGCTTTTTATCCTTGAATCTTGGCCTTTAATCAGAGAACTCCTTAGCAACCAACCCTTGCTCCTTTATCTCACCAAAGTGACACATTTTTTCACATAATTGACTCCAATTCCTAAAATACATAAAAGTACGTAATCAGCATTAACTCTTATTTATTACTCGCATAATTGGTCTAAAGGTATTATTGTTAAGGGGTTAAAACTACAGTTTTGGGCTCTTATCAAACCACCCCCAAACAACATTTTGCTTGTCCTCAAGCAAATATGAGAAATTAGTATAAGTGACCAAAAATGGAGTTCTAACTAATCTCGTTTCGCCGAGTGCGATTGCATTGACCATATACAACAAGGCCTTAAACCACTAGGAATTCACTGTGGTTGAGTTATAGCCTTGTGAGAGTTTTCTTGTGAAGGTACTCATAAACTTCATCTATACTATAACGACTCAAAAATAAAACTATTGTTTCCTTATCTATGTCTCAATTATCTATACATCTCACTAGCAATGAATACAGAATAATCAAGTCGAGAACTAAGCTAATATATGCATAATAATCAATCATCTATGAATAAACATATATACAATGAGTAATACTATGAGATGTACTAGCAGGTCCGTTTCTGAAAACTCGGAATAATGTCCTTAAGTAGGTTCTCACATAAATGTCAAGACGAAAACCACTCTGATTTTTCTGCTCAAGTTTCGCTACTCCTGTGTGCAGTGCGCACACTTTTACCTTACAATCTCAATGACACACAAGGAAGCCGGAGTTGATCAAACACATCTGCCACTTACTATCACACTAACCTATTCCTAATTGAGCTAGAGGTCTTTATTAGGTGTTGCGGTGATTAGGAGATGGTTTGAGAAGGAAGGAAATGGATATTCAAAATGGACAAGTCTGAGATAATTGATTCTTCATATTAAGTAACTAGAGAAAACGTTGTTCTTTACTTTTGCTTCTACACTTTGTTTTCATCCTTAGCTATTTATATATATATTTTTTCCTGGCTTTTGACTCCTTTGATTCTTTTTTTGGAGTTCTAACTCTTTATTTTATTTTATTTATTTATTTGGATGGAAACTTTCTTTTCTTATTTGAAGCGACTAACAAATTCTTGATTTCAAAGGTCTTTCTCTTTTCTATTCTCAGACTCATTCAAAGAATGGGTAGGTTGATTTTTTTTATTTTGTTTGTGTTGTAACAGGGTAAAGGATTTGCGGTTATGGGAGGCTAAAGAAAGGCTCAGAGGGGCGACTAGCGGAAAATAATTCATAGGTTTGAATTTCTGGCTATATCGATCCAAAGAGGGCCTAAATTCTCGCTTAGGATATGGTATAGTGATCAAGCAAGTGGACGTGTGATTTCTCTATCCGGATTTTACTTCTCCTTTATGTCATTTCTCAAATATTTCACTCATATAAGGCTTTAGGCTATATTCTCACATGATTTGTAGAATAAGTACTCTAGCCTAAATTTCATAAACTTACTGCCAACAATCATAGATACTCATGCAATATATTTATAGAAAGATGCAAAGATTATTATCTACATATTAATCTAAGTTTCTAAAAACTATTCTAATACAAAAGTTACGTGAGATTTCTAGATTATCAAGGGCCTAGAGAAGGGAAACAATAGCAATATTCCTAAGTGTATAGCATAAACTTTTTATTTATATTTTTAAAAATTTTGAAATTTTACTAGAAAACAAGTGCATACTGTACATATATATATCCTAACAGATGTCTTAATTACACGTGTTTCTATGCGCCCCCCCCCCCCCCAAACAAGAAGCATGCTTTGTCCTCAAAGTATTTAAATAAAAAGGGTAGAGAAATACCATAGAAACGCGTAAAATTCTGGAACATCTGCAAAACAAGGTTAAACATACTAATATAGAAAATAAAAACTTATGCAACTCTATAGGAGTTCCCCCCGTTATGGGGTTAATAAGAATTAGATTGCTTGGGACATAAGCAGACACTAACTGAAATTAAAAACTTACCTTAACTCCCGTTTAAGCCTCATCCTCCTCATCTTTAATAAAGAAATGTGGTTCCTTTGCATCCTGCCATGCCATGATGATTTGCCAAGCTTCACGCCACTTATCATGTACTATAGCTAACCTGTTAAGCGCCACTTGGTCGGATGGGGTGTAAGGTGCAACCTGATGAGGTTGTTTCCTCCACCCTTGCCAAGTCATTGCACGAAACGATCGAATAATACAATTGGTGGGTCTCACAATGTCGACCCCAACCCAATCCGTGAAGCGGGCACAAAAAATAGGAAAGAAACATAGCATAATACGGCAAATTAAAACAGGCATAAGAAGGTACTTATGCCTCTTGCTATGGGCTCAGGCTAAACTAGGCATTAGGGTCTGGGGAATATCATAAAGCGTACGTCCCCCAGCTAAAGCAAGGAAAATATCACAAGTTTCATCATTCACAGAAGAATAACACCATTCCTCTCTAATGTTTAGCATGATCCAAAACATAACAGTGCCCACGTTCATAGACAGGCTACCAAGGGCGACGTTATAATCCCCTTGGTCCTCAATCCTAAAGATTCCTGCCCCGTAATGCTCATGCAAATCCTCATAGTTATACATGTACATATTATCTACCAAATAGGCCCATGAGTCTTGTATTTCAGCGGGCATTGCAAGTCCAAGAACAAAGGCTAGCAAGAACCTGGAAATTTCCATCGGTTCATCCCCGATGGTGATGGAAAACACTTGTTCTCCATCTGGTCTATCAAAGAACTTACAATTATCATAAAAATAAGATGTAAGTGCGGGAGAATAAAGTTCATCAGGTCTTACCATTAGCGGTTCCCAGCCTACGTGTATTATAACCTCGCGAAACCAAGTACCATAAGCGTCACTTTGGAACAAGTCTTCAAAAGACTGTTCCGATACGATACGAGGTGATGTCATCACAAAACTACTCTCTAAAACAGCTGAAATGGTCTTGGAACAACCCACAAAAAATTGGAATTTTTCGTGCCTACGGATGTCAGAGCACAGGGGGCGCTCAAACTATGCCTGGGTAGGGCGCGCGATGCGCCTTGGTGAATTTCGAGTTCCAGGCACTTAGGGGCAGGGCGCGCTCACTTTTTGCCTGGGATGGGCATGGGTCGCGCTCAGGTGAATTTTCAAGTTACAGGTGGCAAGCGCAGGTGGCGCTCTACTGAGGCGCAGGCGCGCTCCGTACTGATGAAGTCCTAAAGTGAAAAAGAAAAAGCGGAAACTTGGGAGTGAAAGGTGAGAGATGAAAGTGGGATGTAGTGTGGGTTGTGAGTGTGGAATGAAGGAAGTTAATATAGGTTGTGAGCTTCCAAAACGAATCGGCAAGTTGCCAAAAAGTTTTAAGGCAATTGCCGAAAACAAAATATTTCCGAAACCGAAAACGGAAACAACCCATATTCTCTATTCCAAAACAAACCCAATATCTTTTAGGTTGAATTTAGGATAGTAACTGCCTAACTCATTGAGATTTCATCCTACCACAATATCTACTCATAGCCATGCCCATATCGGCAACATCCCCAACAATCATCGCAAAATTATCTAAAAAATTTTGGATCATATAAAAATCATGCTATACTAAAGAATACCACCCCCAAACAATTCGGGAAGGTGGGATTAACAATAAAATCAAAGCACAATTTGAAAAGAACTAAATTATATTCAAATTCAAATTCAAATATATTTAACTACGAAATTCAAAGTTAGCTACTGAATTTAACAACTTAACATCAAAACTACTAAAAACAATAAAATAACTAAATAACATCAAAACAACAAATTTTGTCTGAACAACTAGCCACGTGATGAAGATGGACCCTGAGATGGAGATTGGGCCTGGGATTATGATGGGGCCTGAGATGAAGAAGGGCTCGAGCCATCTGTCTTTTGACAACAACACTCATGCCTCTCATACTCATCTGAAACAAAACCCCCTAGGGGTGGCATGCATCATAGAATCTCTACTTGGAACAGCCGTTGTGCTTCCATTGCTGCTTTCATCTCTGCCTTCATCTCTGTATAATGCGCATCGTGACAATGAAGGAGTGTCTCTATGTTACACAAGAGATCCTCCTGACCCTTTTCAAGCATTTCAAAACTCGTCTGAAGGTTCTTTTGTTTATTTTAAATTATAATCTGCCTATCCCGTACATCAACAAATACCATAAATGCAACGCACGCTAGTATGCAGCACTGACATGCATTCTAAATCAGACGTACACCTCTCCAAGGCATCTTCATCAAAACATGTCATATCCTCCATTTCCTCATCCGAATCAACCACCCTATCCTCCGGTAACATCCAAGTCTTTTGGATACACTCCATATAAATAATTTCATTTGCATGCAATTTCAACATAATCTACTCAGTTCTTGGTTCCCCAAGACAACATTATCTTCTTAATTAAAGAAGGAAATGGTGCAATACTCTTCCCAACTCCTCTAATCATATTTATCAAAAACTCTAGAATATAAAATTCATACCTCTTCTCTTGCAATATCCAGAGAACGTGCAGACATGTCAAACCGATGTCGCTCACTTTCTCCTTCCCAATGACGTTCTTACTAATCCACTGAGCTACAACCAATTGGTTGGTTCGCAGAGATGACTGTCGAGCACAATGAGAATTCGGATTGTATTGAACCTCCATGACAATGTCTTTCATCAATGCAGGAGCTCCAGTATACTGGGATTCCTACACAGTGGCTTCGAGGTGGCGTTCAGGCATAATGCCTAAAATCTCAGCCAACTTCTCTCTCGATAATTCTCTCCTAGTCCCAGCCACTTTCATGAAAATTTTCTAACCATCCAACTTTCTCTTCTTATAGAATTGTTCAACCAAATCGAAAGTGATAGAAATCATCTGTCGAGTACCACAACCTATTCCAATTCCTCCTAATCATCTCGTCATGAAAAAACAGCGTAAAGCAGGCAGCAGTAAAAGCTTGTTCCGGCAAAATTCTTCGTCTTAGAGCCATTGAAGTTTTGGGTGGATTTGTGGGTTTGAATAAGGTAGGGAATGGAGTGAAAATAAAACTCACTTAAAAGAATCAGAGGGGGTGCGGTGGTGGCAGTTTGAATTCTTATATTTTTGGTTGTTCTCGGTGGTTGGAATTATTGGAGATGGTTGTGGGAGAGGTTTGGATTTGTTTTAAACTATTGGCATCAGTGTATTGAGGTTTCTTTTTTTTTTTTTTTTTTTTTGTTAGGGTTTTGAATTTGGTAATGGCGGAATTGGAAAGAGGAAGAAGAAGAACACGATGTGTTCTTGGTTCGTACTGTTGACTTGGGCCCAAGCCCAATTCGCTTTCCACACGCCCATTTTTGTCCATGTGCACGCAAAAATTAAAATTGGAATTCTCAACTCGTTACTAGTACGATTTTTGCGAATGAGATATGAAAATGATCAAGATAGAATTTCCAATGCAATGATCCATACCACATTCTAATCTAACCGCGGATGACATATAGAAAGGTGGGAAACGCCTCTAAATGCGTGAATGACGTAAGTTATGCGTACGAATGAAAACTAAATGTATAGGTAATGTCAACCTAAATAAAATTACGATTAAACGGCATAAGTACAAAAATGGAAAGTTGAACAAACAAGGATGGAAAACCTAACACCCCACCCCCAAACAAATTTTAGGTAACGAAGTTTGAAAATTTGTTATAACGTGGGTCTTTTAAAGTCAGATTCCCGAGACTTCCTAGATTACTATTTTTATGGTTTTGATATTTTTTTACTTTTTATGAATAAGATTTAATATAAGAAAAATGAAAAAACAATAAGGACATAATTCACACCATAGAGGAACATGACTCAAAAATCGAGAAAATATGCAAGAGTGGAAAACGTGAATTATGTTAAACTTGGACTTAACATCTGGTACTTACAGCCACACCTCCATTGGGAGGGTCTGGTTACCTGAATGGTGCACTTACCAATATATGGAAGTGAAGGGAAGTACACCGAACGACAAAATGAGCAGTTTACAGTCAAATACTCGAGACTTTAACAAATAAATGGATATATATATATAACCCTGCAGTGTTCCATTGATCAACAACCTAAAAAGTTGTGGGTCTTTTCATAAATAAATAACATGGAATGCACCCCCAAACAGAATCATGTATCACGATTTTCTACGATGCAACTTATTAGAATGAAAGCGAAGTCTAATAGATCTAGAACGTAATTGAGCATGCACCTTATTTTTCGTCTTTGTACGAAAGGGTGTCCAAGTGAATGATCGTGAAAAATGGATGATTGTGGAAGACATGTTGGATATGGATAAGTTTTAGAAGTAAGGAATGGAAAAAATGGGAATGTAAGTTTAGCACAAAACTCATTCATGGTGTATATGGGAACTATCTCAATTCTGAAAATGAAGGTGTCAAGTGCCTTTCCCTTGGGAATTATTTCTGTATTAAGAGGATTTAGAAAATCATTAAGCACAGAAGAAACAAGAGGGTCAAGCACAAACTCCAGGTTCCTTTGAAAATGTGCAAGGTGGGGAAAATTGGTGATGGAAGATGAATGAGTGTCAGCTAGAGCTCTTAGGTCAAGATTATTAGAAGCCTTGAGATATGTTAGACATTCCTCGATAGGTGGGGTCAAAAAGAATCACTAGGATAGAGGGTGAAAAATTCATCTTCCGTTATAGCGTCAAGGGATAAATGGATGTTGGTAGGGTGGAACTCACGAGGTGGCAAGGAAGAGTTGCAAAAGAGTTGAAGGAAATCTTCCTCAATTTCATCTACGTCCAAGGAGTCCTTGTCGAAGTTCGAACTTCCAAAGGAAAGGAATTTGTGCATCTGGTCATCCGGAAACGTGGTTTGGAAATAATCATGAGCAAAGCTCTCGATCATGCTAACCTCTCCATTGATATTCGTATCAGGAACCTGTTTGATCATTTTAAAAACATTGACCACAATAGAAAGATGGCCAAAGGACAAGGACATCGAACCATCGCAGCAGTTTATAAGCGCATTAGCAGTTGCCAAGAAAGGGCGCCCTAAAATGATCGGAACAGAGTCGTTAGTGACTTCTATATCAAGGATAACAAAATCCGCAGGATAGTAGAAATCCTAAACCTTAACCAGCACTTTTTCCACTACACCCTTAGGATACTTTATAGACCAATTAGCTAATTGCAATGTCATTGTTGCAGGTTGCATTTCCTGTAGACCTATTTGTTTATATAAATAATACAGGACTAAGTTAACACTTGCCCCAAGGTCTAATAAAGCGGTGGTCATGTGAGAATCTCCTAAGGTGCATTGTACAGTAGGACGACCAGGGTCCTTGTACTTAACTATTCAATTATGTTCTGATAAAGTTGGAAATTGTTCAGTTAGAAAGGCGTCTTTAGGAATATTAGTCTTACTCCTAGTAGTGCACAACTCTTTAAGAAACTTTGCGTGGTGAGGTAACTTTTTAATTGCTTCAAGAAAAGGAAGGTTTATTGTTTGATTTTTGAAAACTTCCCTAATCTCATCATAATTTGTATCCTTGTTCAATATAGCTAATCTCTGGGGAAATGGTGGTTTCTCTCTATATTTAGCGTATGGGTCAACTGGATATCTAACCTTGGCTTTCTTTTTCTTAGGTTGTGGTTTAAGTGGTACCTCTACAGGGGTAGGATCTTCAGTTTCTATGTCGGTATCTAGTATAATATCTGGTGTAGGGACCACTGGTGGGGTAACTATAGGCATTGTTACGTTGTTATTAACCACTCTGTCAGAACGGAGAGTAGTGATGGAATTTAGCTCACCTACGTTTTCATTGTCCTTACTAGTATTACCGTTTATCTCAAAGGCTGTGTTTGTTGTTTTAGGATTAGGTATCGCTTGACCTGGAAACACACCTTTGGGTTGTACTTTCTCTTGTGCTAACTGCTGTAAGGAAAGTTGGATGGCTTGTAAAATCTGTTGTTGGGTTTGCATAAAGGCGTCGAAACAATACGGTTGTGGAGGAGTGTTAGCTATAGGTTGTGTGACAGTAACTATGTCACGTTGATTATTAATGGGTGGATTTTCATAGTTATTATTTACCGGTACGATTTCTCTATTAGCATTAAAATTATTATTGTTATAATTATTATAATTTCCTTGTCTTTGCCCTTGCCTCGGTTGAGCTTGGTTGTAATTGTTTGTTGGCCTAACATTTGGGTTAAACAACCTTGGAGGTTATTGATTATTTCGCCAAACGAAGTTGGGGTTTTGTCATCAAGCTGCGTTAGGTTCGCTATTAATGGAACAAACATTATCTTGTTGTGATTGTTGTTATTCATAGGCGAGAGGACAATAGGAGTCGGGATGCTCTGGACTCAAACAAAAATTACATGGATTGGAGTTGACATTCATGACGGGAATAGGCTTTTGTTGAACAGAAATAGCCTCTACCTTTTTAGTGAGAGATTCGATTAAATTTTTAAGTTTAGGATCGGGTTTCATCTCAAACATATCGGCGGCCTTAACTCTTGTAGAAGAACTAACGGAATGGGAGATATCGTCACTACCCCCCCCAGTTATTATTACGCTTTGTTTGATCTTCTAAAAATTTATAAGCCTCTGAGGCTCCCTTACTTAGGAAACTACCCCCATTCATTATGTCAAGCACCTCTTTGTGGTGGTGTAACAGTCCCTTGAAAAAGGCACGAACTAACATGTCTTTTGCGAGGTTATGGTGTGGACACTCTATAAGAAGATTGGCGAAACGATTCCAAGCCTCTAAAAATGATTCATGAGGATTCTGTCAAAAGAAATGAATCTTGGAAAGCATTTCATCGGTCTTCAATGGTAGGTAAAAATGTTCCATAAATAGTTGAACAAGTTTAGCCCACTAGTCCACAGAATTAGGCTTAAGGGCGCTTAACCAAGACAGCCTTATCGAAAGTAAAGTGAAAGGAAACACCCTCAATTTAACTTGTTCAGCACCAACCGTAGGATGGTGGAATGTAGTATGGACTTGGTCAATCCTACGCATGTACTGATAAGGTTTTTCATAGTCTAACCCATGAAAAACCGGTAACAAATTAAATGTATTTGGGGGGATTCGAAAATCCCCCACTGGGTCTGATAGAACGATGCAAGATTTTATGCTATCATTCAAGGCTTTGTAAAATTCAGAGAGAGGAGACTCTCTTTCTTCATCCATTATTTCAGGTGTGGTGTGTGGTATGCTCGCTAGAGGTGTAGTGAGTGGTATACTAGAAAGGCGTGTTTGTTGACGTTGTCGGTTGATTACGTTAGGCGTTTTTCTTCGGCCTGACCTTAATCTCATGCAAGGCTAAGACCAATCTTAACTAAACACGACAACACTCCAAACAATCCTGATATGCTAGTATGAACCTCTAACAAGATATGCGAGGTGTGGAAGAAAGAAATACCTGAATGCCCCCTTGCTTCGCTTATGAATAATGTCTTGTATACGTGTGCTCAGTGTGTATAACGAGTTAAAAACACTGAATAATTTGAAGTAATGGAAGTTTAAACTAACCTGTGGAATCGGGCGGTTCAGAGTAGAGGGCGCAGGTCGCGCTCAGAATCAGCCTAGATAGGGCGCGGGTAGCGCTCAGGTCCCACTCGAGCTCCAGGCGCTTCAGCGCGGTGGGCACTCAAACTTTGCCTTGGTAAAGGCGCGAGTCGTGCTCAGGTAAAAATTCAAGTTCCAGGCGCTTTAGCGCGGGGGGCACTCGAGTTTTTCCTTGGCAAGGCACGGGTCGCGCTCAAGTAAAACTCAAGTTCCAGGCACTTCAATGCGCTCGAGTTTTGCCTTAGTAGGGTGCGGGTCGCGCTCCGTGTATTCCTGCGAGGAAAAATTCAGTTCTGAAATAAACAACCATAGTTAGAATCAAACAAGGGTGGATGGGTTATGGGACTTTGGAAGACTAACAATACTAAAAAAAACAATAGTAAAGTGAACAAAGATGGCAGCGGCGCCATTTGATAACCGTAAAATGATAATTTTACTCACGAATAAGTGATAAAATTCAAACACAAGTAAAACTAAGACTGAACTTATACTAGATTTATCAAAGATTTCTACTCTCGAATCTATCGAAATAGAGTTGGAGTAAAAGATTCGTTCCACTCCTAGTTCTTTAGTATCAACATTTTCCATTATTATCAGTCTATCCAAAGTTTAATGAGAGTAATGGTGGGAATTATACTACGATGCAAATTATGCTAACAAGATATGATAATTTAACAACTAATACTATGGTTTGAATCTAGATAAGGAATTAAGGGAATTTGATTCCACCTTGAATCCAACTTAATAGCCTAGCATAAATTGTTGTAATCCAATCCTTAAGTTCTTACGATAAGAATTGGTCGTTCTAATCCCTAATCATTCATGGCAAACTCTACCAACAAATGACTAGCATATGAGGAAGTTCAACCCATTCTCATGGCAAATCAACTACCTTCTAGAGTGGAATAGACTCTTACAACTATTTCTACACTACATAATCAAGTTTTCATCAAGGCTTCATCAAACCCCTCTAATAGAGGTTTAGCCTTGATTCATCAAACTATCATTTCCATATGAATTTAAACTAGACATCATATAAAGATTCTAACTTTACTAATATAAAGTTTCAATTTAATATAAAGATTCTAACTTTACTAATATAAAGATTCGAAAGCTATTTTACGCTAAGAGTCTATCAAAGATTTCTACTCTCGATTCTATCGAAATAGAGTTAGAGTAAAAGATTCGTTCCACTCCTATTTCTTTAGAATTCACGTTTCGTAAGATTATCAATCTATCCAAAGTCAACGAGAGATTTACGAATTTATACTACGATGCAAATTGTACTAACAAGATATGAATTTATATGACTACAGAATACTAAATTGATACTATGATAAGGAATTAGGGGGGGATTGATTCCAACTTAACTCGACTTAATTTACTAACAAAGAATCATCGTAATCCGAATTGTAATGCTTTCGCATAGCAATTGGTTCTTCCTAATCCCTAGTTGTTCATGGTAATCTCTACCAACTAACATCTAGCATGTGAAACAATCAAACCCATTCTCATGGTGAACTAATCGTTTTCTAGAATGGAATGGAAATTATGACTACTCTACGCTAACACAAATCAAGCTTTATCAAGGCTTCTTCAACCCCCTCTAATGGAGGTTTAGCCTAGAATCATTATGCTATCATTTCCTAATGAAATTAAATAAGACATGGTATAAAGATTCTAACTTTGCTTATTTGAATTCAAAATGGAAACTACTAATGCAAGATTTGATTGAAACTAATAATGATAAATGACTAAATCTAGGAATTGAAACTACAATGATTAATGAAATGAAACTTTATTATGAAGAACTAAATTACTTTATTAATCTAATGAATAAATAACAATGATTCAAATACTAAATTAAAACAAGATAATAAAAACTAATTAATGGATTCTCAAAACTAGATCTAGATCTCAAAAACTATTCTCTAATGGCTACTCTCCACCTAAAGCTAATTGATACTTAAGAGCTAAGTCTTGTCTTGAAAATGGAGGAGACCAGATCCACATTTTCGTGCATGGCTTGAGGAGCCATGTTTTGGGCCGGAAAATCGAGCCCAAAGTCCAATTTCTTCAGTCCACAAAGGCCTTTTCAGTTAGATTTGACTTCAATAGGCTTTTTATCCACTTCTGCTCCTCTGATTGGGTCAAGGCTTGCACTATTGGAAAGCTCTTTCCAAGCTGGTCGTTTTGACATAAGGTAGGCCTAATTCCGAGGTCTGAGTCCAATGATGCGGTCTTCGAAAGTTCTGCTGATTTTTGTGTGTTGTTTCTGCCCGCGTTGACTTTGACTGGGCTTTACAATGGCTTTTTCTCCTTGAATCTTTGCATTTAATCATAGAACTTCTTAGCAACCAACCCTTGCTCCTTTATCTTGCCAAATTGACACATTTCTGCACATAATTGACTTCAATGCCTGAAATACATAAAATCACGTAATCAGCATTAACTCTTATTTATAATAATGGTCTAAAAGTATTATTGTTAAGGGGTTAAAACTACAGTTTTGGGCTCTTATCAACTATATAAGAGAACAAACACCTCCGTTATTATGGATGTTTGTCCTCTTAATCCGGATATAATAACGGGCATTTATGTGCATTGTGCATTGCTTTAAATCATCAATGAGTGAGATTCATTTGTGAATCAACAAACTCGATGGATTGGGTAATGACATTGTATGTAAGGTATGTTGTTGATTATAGAAGGAATCCGTGACCCGTAGGAAGTCGGGTTGATGATGTCCCCTTGAGGAGCTCAAAAAGATTGTCATGTAAACCTTGTAGGTGGATAATTCCGACATGACAATGAGGTTGAGTGGTACTACTCAAGGACATAAGAAGTTGATTAATGTAGTTGTCAGTAACTTGACTTAATCAACGGAGATTCGATATCTTAAACCCGGGGAGATCCACAAGCATATAATATGGAGCCCATAAATGTAACACGTAATTTGGGATTAGGGCGGTAGTGCAACAATGGTCTTTAGTAGAATAAGCCATTTGTTGACGGACTTGGGCCGTGTGTTCTGGGCAAACATGGGAAGCCTAAGCTTGTCAGGAGGCCCAACCCTAATTTCTCTTCATGGTCCCAGTTGTAGCCTATAAAAGGAAACCTCATTCTCTAGCCATTTTTTACACTTAGCTCTCAAGGTTTTACTCAAGCAAAAACAGATCCAAAATTCGGTTCTAAGGTTGTGAGAGAGAGAAAGAGGTCAAGTGAGAAAGAAGAGGTTGGAAGATCGTTGCCCACACAACATCCACTCTGTGCATAGGAATACAACAGAAGATCAAGAGGTTGTTGATTTCATAGCTATTGGATTCTCAGAGTTATCTTAGCCGATCTATAGGTATAATTTTCTATCCAAAATTGTGAGAACCCATTAATTCCGTTGCACGTTGTTTTCTCGGTTTGTAGAAATTTACATTCTAAATAACGGTTCCTACAATTGGTATCGGAGCATGTAGATTTGTTGGTAGATGTAGAACTATTCTAACATGGTTTTGCAGGCATCTAGACCAACTGTTATGGTCAAAATGATTTCTGGACAGAAACGGATCAATTTTGATTTTATGAAAAATTGATCGGTTTTACAGTTTTTGATTATTAGTGGATGTAATTTAAATCACAGTATGTATTGTGTTGTTGTCTTTTATCATTGATGTAATCTATTGTAAGATCAAAAGATCAAGTTGGATTGGTCGAGATCTAAAAAATTGAGTTTTTTCTCGTGGAGCGCGGGTCGCTCTGATGCGCCTGGAAGTCGATATAGGCATGAGCGCACCACGCGCCTCGTGCAGGTTGATTTGGAGCGTGGGTCGCACTGATGCGCCTGGAAGTCATTGAAGGCATGAGCACGCCACACGCCTTATGCAGGCATATTTGGAGCGCGGGTCGCGGGCCTTCATGACATAAAGAATTTTTTTTTTCTCAGTGAAATGAAATCTGTTTGCTGTTCGGGAGTCTATGCGGTGATTTCGTGAGGTTTTCAGTGAAGGAAACAGGCCACGATTTCTTTTTTTTTAAAATAAAAATAAAAATCGGGGCGTTGCCCCCGCCAAATTTTGCAAAAGCAACTAAAAGAGTTCATCGAACAGGATGGAGCAATAAATATGGGCCATAACATTTAGGAATTTATTTTCCATTTTATTGTTCATATTTGCTTATTCTATATGCATGTTTTTATTTGTGGATGTTTGCTAAAAACTAAGCCCACATGAATAATAGATAACATGAACATAGACCTGACCAGTAAACAGAAAGATTCTCAGTTCTAAATAACTAAGTGGGAGCGGGAATTTAGTTTCGTATAAATTCCATGGTCTCCATTACTGGTTTATTGGTGATGTAATTATACTTGCGCGTCGGTTTTAGTGCCTTCCTCCATATCGGATGAGTCTAATTACGGATTTCCAGAAAAAACTTCTAAAGGACAACTATATGAAATTATTAATGTATGGATTCACTTCTCCATCTGAAGGGATTCATTACAAATAATGGACTAAGAAATTGAGTAATGGTATACACTTAGATGCAAGTAATGGTATCCTCCCCGTCGGAGTCACTGCTATTATTTGTAGGAGCAAAGAAAGGTCAGCATTTTAGTTTTACTTGTCTAGATGGCATGTGTCCACTCTAACAAGCGGTGTGCTGTTAAGTTGACGAGAAGTAGAACTAATAGGAAAAACCTCTCTACACGAATGTAGATATGGTAAACGTCCACACTATCGTGGCTTACTACATCTCGGTGTGTAGGGTGCTCTGACTATCACACTAAACTACAAACTACTTCTGCTTTAGCCCTAGTTCATTAAAGAACCTCTTCATTCATAGCATCTCTTTGCAACACTCAGTGGCTGCACTATACTCGACTTCTGTAGTGGAGAGGGCAACACATTTTTACAACTTAGATTGCCAAGAAATTACTCCACCTACAAAAATAAATAGATAACCGGAAGTGGACTTCATCGAGTCAACATCACCTGCCATGTCTGCATCCGTTTAGCATTCATGCAAGGTCTTACTCCCACCATAACACAAACATGCTTTGGAAGTGCCCTTCAGATATCTCAATATCCACTTAATACCTTCCCAATGCTCTTTACCCGGATTGACAGATATCGGCTTACAACACTGATAAGAGCCCAAAACTGTAGTTTTAACCCCTTAGCAATAATACTTTTAGACCAATTATGCGAGTAATAAATAAGAGTTAATGTTAATTACGTGTTTTTATATATTTCAGGCATTGAAGTCAATTATATGCAGAAATGTGCTACTTTGGCGATATAAAGGAGCAAGGGTTGGTTGCTAAGAAGTTCTGTGATTAAAGGCCAAGATTCAAGGAGAAAAAGCCTTTGTATAGCCCGGTCAGAAGCTGAAAAGTCAGAGTCAACGCGGGCAAAAACAAAACACAAAAGTCAGCAGAACCTCCGAAGACCGTATCTTTAGACTCAGGCCTCAGAATTGGGCGTACCTTCTGCCAAAACGACCGGCTCGGAAAGAGCTTTCCAATGGTCTAAACCTTGACCTAATCAAAGGAGTAGAAATAGACAAAAAGCCTGTTAAAGTCAAAGCCAGGTGAAAAGGGCCCTGTAGACTAACGAAATTGGGTTTTGGGCTCGATTTTCCGGCCCAAAACATGGACCCTCAGCCCATTCACGAAAATGTGAATCTGGTCTCCTCCATTTCCACACACAAGGCTTAGATTTTAAGAATCAATTAGGTTAGGATAGAAGGTAGCCATTATAGAATAATTTAGATCTAGTTTTGAGTTTTTTTATTAGTTAATTAATTAGTTTTTTCATACCTTGTTTTAGATTAGTTATTTGAATTATTGTTTATCATTCATTAGATAAATAAAATAGTTAGTTCTTGATAATTTCGATTTTTCTATTTAAAATTGCTTAGATCTAATTTCAATTCTTGTTTGTTATTCATTTCTTAGTTGTTTACTTTCGAATTGAATTCTTGAGTAGATTGATATAGTAAAGTTATTATCTTTATATTATGTTTTATTCAATTTCATATGGAAATGATAGTTTGATGAATCAAGGATAAACCTCCATTAGAGGGGTTTGATGAAGTCTTGATGAAAACTTGATTGTGTAGTGTAGAATCTTTGTAAGAGTCTATTCCACTCTAGAAGGTCATTGATTCGCCATGAGAATGGGTTAGACTTCCTCACATGCTAGTCATTATTTGGTAGAGATTGCCATGATTGATTAGGGATTAGAACGACCAATTCTTACCGTAAGAATATAAGAATTGGATTACAACAATCTATGCTAGTTTATTAAGTTGGATTCAAGGTGGATTCAATCTCCCCTAATTCTTTATCTAGATTCAAACCTTAGTATTCTGTAGCATTCTGTAGTTTGAATTAGCGTATCTTATTCTTAGAATTCACATCGTAGTATAATCCTACCATTACTCTCATTAGACTTTGGATAGATTCACAATTATAGAAAACTTTGAATGCTAAGAACTAGAGTTGAACGAATCTTTTACTCCACTCTATTTCGATAGATTCGAGAGTATAAATCTTTGATAAATAGTATTTGTATAAGTTTTAGTTTTACTTGCGTTTAGACTTCATCGTTTATTCGGAGTAGAATTATTAATTTTTTCGTTTATCAAATGGCGCCGCTGCCATCTTAGTTCCCTTTAGTATTGTTTTCTTTAGAATTGTTAGTTTTCAAAAGTCCCATAACCCACCCACCCTTGTTTGATTCTCAATGTGGTTGTCCATTTCAAAGACTGAAAAATTTTCCTCGAGAATTACACGTAGCGACCAGCTACCGCCAAGGCAAAAAAACACAGCCCCCGAAATGCCCGACCTTGAGTTTTTTCCCCGACCACCCGCGCCCTACCAAGGCTAAGTTCGAGCATGATCCGCACCCAAACACCTGGAACTCCAGCTTGACCTGAGCGCCACCCGTGCCCTACTTAGGCCTATTCTGAGCACGACTTGCACCCTTTGCTGAAATTGCCCGATTTCCACAGGTTTGTTTCAAACTTCCATTTATTTTAAGGTTTTCAGTGTTCTAACTTGTTATACACACTGAGCACGTGTAAACAAGACGTTATTCATAAGCGAAGCAAGGAGGCATTCAGGTACACTTTTCTTCCACACCTCGCATCTCCTGTTAGAGGTTCATACTAGCATATCAGGACTATTTAGAGTGTTGTTGTGTTTCGTTAAGATTGATTTAGCCTTGCATGAGATTAAGGTCAGGCCGAAGAAAAACGCCTAACGTAATCAACCGGGAACGTCAACAAACACTCCTTTCTAGTATACCACTCACTACACCTCTAGCTAATATACCACACACACCACCTGAAAAAATGGTTGAAGAAAGAGAGTCTCCTCTCTCTGACTTTTACAAAGCCTTGAACGATAGCCCTAAATCTTGCATCGTTCTATCGGACCCAGTGGGGGATTTCTGAATCCCCCCAAATACATTTAATTTGTTACCCGTTTTTCATAGGTTAGACCATGAAAAGCCTTATCAGCACATGCGTAGGATTGACCAAGTCCTTACTACATTCCACCATCCTACGGTTGGTGCTGAACAAATTAAACTGAGGGTATTTCCCTTCACTTTAGCCGATAAGGCGGCGTCTTGGTTAACTGCCCAAGCGCCTAATTCTATACACTTGTGGGCTAAACTTGTTCAACTATTTATGGAACATTTTTACCCACCACTGAAGACCGATGAAATGCTTTCCAAGATTCATTTCTTTCAACAGAATCCTCATGAATCATTTTCAGAGGCTTGGAATTGTTTCACCGATTTTCTTATAGAGTGTCCACACCATAACCTCGCAAAAGACATGTTAGTTCGTGCCTTTTTCAAGGGACTGCTACACCACCACAAGGAGGTGCTTGACATAATGAATGGAAGTAGTTTCCTCAGTAAGGGAGCCTCAGAGGCTTATAAATTTTTACAAGATCAAACTATGCGTAATAATAACTGGGGGGGTAGTGATGATATCTCCCGCAACACTAGTTCTTCTACAACAGTAAAGGCCGTCGGTATGTTTGAGATGAAACCCGATCCGGAACTTAAAAATTTAATCGAATCTCTCACTAAAAAGGTAGAGGCTATTTCTGTTCAACAACAGCCTATTCCCGTCATGAATGTCAACACCAATCCATGTAATTTCTGTTTTAGTCCAGAGCATCCCGACTCCTATTGTCCTCTCATTTACGAACAACAAACATTACAACAAGATAACGTTTGCTCAATTAATAGTTATCCTATTCCTAACGTCCCTTGGAGACAACACCCTAACTTCAGTTGGAGAAATAATCAATAAATAACACCTCCAGGGTTTAATAATCAAAATGTTAGGCAAGCAAACAATTATAACCAAGCTCCACCACGACAAGGACAAAGCCAGGGTAATTATAATAATTATAACAACCAAGCGCAACCATGACAAGGTCAAGCACAAGGTCAGGGTAATTATAATAATAATAATTATAATGCTAATAGAGGTATCGTTCCGATAAATAACTATCAAAATCCACCAATTAATAATCAATGTGACATAGTTCCTGTCACACAACCTATAACTAACACTCTTCCACAACCGGATCATTTTGATACCTTTATGCAATCTCAACAACAGATTTTACAAGCCATCCAACTTTCCTTACAGCAATTAGCACAAGAGAAAGTACAACCCAAAGGTGTGTTTCCAGGTCAAGCAATAACTAATCCTAAAACAACAAACATAGCCTTTGAGATGAACGGTAATACTAGTATGGAAAATGCAAATGTAGGTGAGCTAAATACCATCACCACACTCCGTTCTGGGAGAGTGGTTGTAACAAAGTAACTATGCCTATAGTTACCCCACTAGTTGTCCCTACACCGAAGATTGAACTAGATACCGTAATAGAAACTGAAGAGCCTACCCCTGTAGAGGTACCAGTTAAACCACAACCTAGGAAACAGAAAGAAAAGGTTAGACATCCAGTTGATCCATGCGCTAAATATAGAGAGAAACCACCATTTTCCCAGAAATTAGCTATGTTAAACAGGGATACAAACTTTAACGAGATTAGGGAAGTTTTTAAAAATCTAACAATAAACCTACCTTTTCTGGAAGCAATTAAAAAATTACCTCACCATGCTAAGTTTCTCAAAGAGTTGTGCACTAAAAGGCGTAAGACAAATATTCCTAAAGAGGCCTCTTTAACGGAATAGTTTCCAACTTTAACGGAACATAATGGAATTGTTAAGTACAAGGACCCTGGTCGTCCTACTGTACAATGCACCTTAGGAGATTCCCACACGACAACCGCTTTACTAGACCAGGGGGCGAGTGTTAACTTACTCCCGTATTATCTATACAAGCAAATAGGTCTACAAGAGATGCAACCTACTAAAATGATGTTGCAATTAGCGAATCGATCTATTAAGTACCCTAAGGGTGTTGTTGAAAATGTGTTTGTTAAGGTCCAGGATTTCTACTATCCTGCTGATTTTGTTATCCTCGATACAGAAGTCGCTAACTACTCTGTTCCAATCATTTTAAGGCATCCTTTCTTGGCAACTACCAACGTGCTTATAAACTGTCGCGATGGTTCGATGTCCTTGTCTTTTGGCCATCTTTCGGTTGAGGTAAATGTTTTTAAAATGATGAAACAGTTACAAGATTCATCTATAGATGGAGAGGTTAGCATGATCGAGAGCTTAGCTCAAGATTACTTTAATAACACGTTTTCAGAAAACCATATGCATAAATTCCTTTTCTTTGGAAGTTCAGATTTTGTCGATGACTCCTACGTAGAGGAAGTCAACACCATCTTCGAGTCTACTCAAATCGTAGACCCTTCGGTTGCTCCATATACAGAGTTTGAAGACCTGCTGCCTAAGCAAGTATTCATTACTTAAGATGAGGACCCTCCAAAAGCATTTATCGATATTCCTTCCACCCCGGTGCTTAAAACTCTACCTCCTGAGTTAAAGTATATTCAACTTGATCCGGATGGTAGTCATCCAGTAATTATATCTTCTCTATTATCTAAGGAGGAAGAGACACAGTTGATCAAGGTGATTAGGGAACATCGTTCTGTAATTGGTTGGTCCCTAGCCGACATTAAGGGAATTGACCCTAATGTATGCACTCATTGTATCCATTTGGAGGATAACGCAAAGACTTCTCGCGAACCTCAGCGTCGATTGAACCCTGCCATGAAAGAAGTGGTCAGGGAAGAAGTCTTACGGTTACTCGATGCGGGTATCATATACCCAATCTCTGATAGGGAATGGGTCAGTCCCATTTATGTAGTTTCTAAGAAATCAGGGATTACCATAGTACGTAATGCCAAGGGTGAATATGTTGCCACGCATGGTCCTATGAAATGGAGGATCTGTATTGATTACAGACGTTTAAATGTCATGACATGAAAGGATCATTTTCCTTTACCCTTTATAGATCAAATGCTTGAACGCCTAGCTGGTCATACTTTTTATTGTTTTTTGGATGGCTACTCTGGCTATTTCCAAATTATTATTGATATTGATGACCAAGAAAAGGCTACCTTCACATGTCCTTTTGGGACATACGCCTATAAACGAATGCCTTTTTGCCTTTCTAATGCTCCTGGTACCTTCCAGCGGTGTATGCTTCATATATTTAGTGACATGGTAGAGCGTTTCATGGAAGTATTCATGGATGATTTTTCTATCTATGGAGACTCTTTCACGGACTGCCTGTCTAACCTATCTAAGGTTTTGACATGGTGTGAAGAGAAAAGTCTGGTTTTAAATTGGGAAAAATGTCATTTCATGGTGAAAAAAGGCATAGTACTAGGTCACATAGTATCTAGTGATGGCATCGAAGTAGATAAGGCCAAACTAGATAAGATAGCGACTCTACCTATACCGCAGACTGTCCATGATATTAGAGCATTTCTAGGCCATGCAGGTTTTTATAGGCGCTTTATCAAAGATTTTTCAAAATAGCTAGGCCGTTAACTAATCTGCTTTTAAAGGATGCCATCTTTAATTTTAATTTTAACTGTAAACAGGCTTTGGAAACTTTAAAAGTCTCCCTAACTTCTGCACCCATTATACAGCCTCCCGATTGGTCTAAACCTTTCGAACTCATGTGTGATGCTAGTGATTATGCAGTTGGTGCTGTCTTGGGACAGAAACTAGATAATAAATCCACTGTTATTTATTATGCTAGTAAAACTCTAAACGATGCTTAAAGGAATTATACAACTACTAAAAAAGAATTCTAAGCCATGTCGTTTATGCTTTAGATAAGTTTCGTCCTTATTTGGTTGGTTCTAAGACTCTAGTTTACACGGACCATGCAACCCTTAGGTACATTCTCGCAAAGAAGGATGCAAAGCAAAGATTAATCCGATGGATTCTTCTCCTGCAAGAGTTCACATTAGAAATAAAGGACAAAAGAGGGGTCAAAAATGTAGTTGCTGACCACTTATCTAGACTTACAAACGACGATGATAGTGATTCTGAGTCCATACCGGACTCTTTTCCTGATGAGCGTCTGTATGCTATTTTTTCTGCACCATGGTATGCTGACATTGTGAATTATTTAGCATTTGATGTTATTCCTTATGATTGGTCAAGAAATGAACGTAAGAAGTTCTTGGCCAGAGTTAAGCTATACTACTGGGATGAGCCCTACTTTTTTAAGTATTGTGTAGATCAGATTTTTCGTCGTTGTATTCCCCAATGGGAATATAATGAGGTTCTCTCATTCTGCCATGACAAAGAGTGTGGTGGCCATTTTAGTGGTATGAAAACAGCTGCTAAAATTCTTTAATGTGGGTTTTATTGGTCTACTCTCTTTAAAGATGCACAAGTGCATTGCAAGACGTGCATTCGTTGCCAACAACTTGGGCGAATCACGAAGCGTAATATGATACCATTAAATCCAATCATGGTGGTAGAAATTTTTGACATACGGGGCATTGATTTCATGGGTCCCTTTCCAGTTTCCCACGGTTTCATTTATATTCTAGTTGTCGTGGACTACGTCTATAATGGATAGAGGCCATGGCTTGCCGTAACAATGACCCTAAGATAGTTGTGTTTTTTGTTAAAGAGTATATTTTCTATCAATTTGGCATTCCCAAAGCCATCATTAGTGATGGTGGAACACATTTTTGCAATAGAGTTGTTGCATCTCTCGTGAAAAAGTATGGAGTTACACATAAGGTAGCAACTCCATATCATCCACAAACTAGCGGACAAGTAGAAGTTTCTAATAGGGAAATCAAAAAGATATTAGAAACAACTGTAAATCCTAATAGGAAAGACTAGTCAAAGCGTCTATCTGATGCCTTATGGGGATATATGACTGCTTTCAAAACTCCTATAGGTATGTATCCCTTTAGACTTGTATTTGGGAAACCTTGGCAATGGCTCGTTGAATTGGAGCACCGCGCTATGTGGGCTATAAAAAGCTTTAACTTCAATTTTGATGAGGCAGGTGTTAAGCGCAAGTTGCAATTGAATGAGCTTGAAGAAATCCGTAGTGATTCTTATGATCTCGTGAAGGATTATAAAGCTAACATGAAATGTGTTCATGATAAGCAAATCTTGCGCAAAGAGTTTGTGGTAGGTCAAAAGGTCTTACTTTACAACTCCCGTCTACATATTTTTCCAGGGAAATTAAAAACCCGTTGGTCTGGTCCTTTTCTGGTTACTGAAGTCATCCCTCACGGGGGAATCACCTTGGTAAATCCCAAGGACAACAGTACCTTTCAAGTCAATGGCCAATGGTTGAAACATTTTCACAAGCTTTTGTCCCCTCATGTAGAGGAAGTCATTTTACAGGACCCTATCTATGCAGACTGACCTTTTCGTTGGTGTACTTCCTTTGATTTCCATATATTGGTAAGTGCACCATTCAAGTAATCGGGCCCTCCCAATGGAGTGTGTGGTTGTAAGTACCGAATCCTAAGTCCACGGTTAACATAATTCACGTTTTCAACTCTTGCATGTTTTCTCGGTTTTTGAGTCATGTTCTTCTATGGTGTGAATTATGCATTTATTGCTTTCATTGTTTTTCTTATATTAAATATTTTTCATAAAAAATAAAAATTGTTAAATCACAAACATAGTAATTTAGGAAGTCTCGGGAATCTGACTTTAAAAGACCCACTTTTAAAATAAATTTTCTAAACTCTGTGTCTAAAATTTGTTTGGGGGTTGGCGTGTTCGTTTCCATCCTGGATTGTTCAACTTTCCAGTTGTGTTGTTTAGGCCGTTTAATTGTATTTCGATTCGGGTTGACATTATCTAGGAAATTATAGTTCATTCATTCGCATAACTTACGTCATGCACGCACTTTGAGGTATTTTCTATATTTTTATATGTCATCCACGGTCGGAATAGAGTGTTTTATGATCATTGGATTGGAAATTCTCTCCTGATCATTTCCATATCTCATTCGCAAAAATCGGACCGGTAACGAAGCGGCAATTTTAGTTTGAAGTTGCGCTAAAAATCAAATTTTTTTGGGATTCGAATTGGGCTTGGGGCCCAAGCCCACAGTACTCGACACACAATTTTTACCCCGAAGATTTGGTCCGACAGTTTTATAGGATGAGGGAGTTGGATGGGAATATAATTTTTGTTAAACTACTAAAAATATGATTTTTTTGCCGCGGTCAGTTGTGGTGGCAAAAAGTCTAAAATTTGTGGCAACATGTGTTTTGCTACGAAAAAACTTTTAGCCTCGCTCGAGGCAAAAAAGGGTGTGGAAAGAAGTTTGTTGCCACGACTTTTGCCACCGCTGCAAGAAAATGAACATTTATCCTCAACTATGTCGTGGCAAGACATTGTTTTTTATTTGAATTAGTTTTATTTTTTTTAAATAAATAAATTTCTTTTTGTCACGGCTTTGACCGCGGCAAAAAGTAATATTTTGCCACAGTCGTAGCAATAAATGTTTCTTCAAATCCTAGTTTCGATTCTTTTTGCATGAAATGGCCGTGGCAAAAGTGTCCATCTTTTTTTTATTTTATATATATATATATAATTTTATTATTAGAGAGATACAATTTGTGTACTGAAACCATCACAAAGAAGTGAAAAGATTCTAAATTGAAATTTCATTTCACAAGGCAGATAAACAAAATTCCAATACATGTCTAGAATGATAACCAACAACCATTTCCTACAGTACAGTAACATATCTAGAATGATGCATTAACATTCTTTACAATATTTTAGTCTAGCCATACTATATTCAACACATCATCAACCCCAAAACCGCAAAATCCATCGATCTTCGAAATCCATGTAAGTAGTATACATGTTGCCAACCTTCTAATTTTTTGCAAAAACACAAGCTAATTCGTCAGTCCAAAAATTAACATTGCTCGCACTTCAAAAAAAGTGAAGAAATAATATATGAAAGTAAAATATGACGAGAATAATAAATTAGGCTATTGTACTTGATGGGAGGCGAGATTTGGACCCGGGGCATGAGGTAAGCTATTGTGCAAATAAATGGAAATCAACTGAAATGCTTCATAGGCTTATTGGACACTTTGATAACTGAGTTTATCAAGCAAGTAGAAAAGGATCCCGGCAGGCCAGCACTAACATCTCACTTATACCAAAGACAAATCAAACTAACATCTCCCAAACTAAGGTTGACTACCAAACTCATCTATTGCCTTCAAAGTAACACAATAAATAACATCACTAAGAGAATCCTAAAGCCAATAAAAGACACGTGTGGGGAAGAAGAAAATTACATTCCAAAAAGGTTTATGAAACAAAGTTATGCGAATTAGAGTTGTGAAATGTATTAACTAGAAAAGGAACATCCATAGACAAATGAACATGTTTACATACCTGCTTCATACCACCTTTACAAAATTAACTATCTGTTACCATATATCTTCTCGAGCTCCCGCATTTAATCCATCAATGATTAGACTGCATTGGAAATACTTGAGCACCATTCTGAATTGGTAATACTTAAACACAAAAAGGATTTTTTGAAGTATCTAATCAACGAAAGTAATTATCCATGCTCACAAGCAACAAAGCCCTTAATACCCACAAGTCCACAACAATTTTGCAACTGAGAACTGAGAATTGAATGAACCCTAAAGATTGACCCAAACTGAAACATTCCCCAACAGTAACTGAGTTTCACAAGCATATTAGAAGCACACCACAATGTCTATTCTATTTAATACGCACTAGTTTCTTTCTTTCACAAAAAAATAAATAAATAAATAAATAAATAAAAAAGATAAAATAAATATTGTGTTACTAAACTTGGACAAGATAAACAATTTAACTTAAAAAGAGACATATGCAACACCATTTAGATGTACAAACATCTAACACCCAACATATATATATAAAAAGGATTTTTTGAAGTATCTAATCAACGAAAGTAATTATCCATGCTCACAAGCAACAAAGCCCTTAATACCCACAAGTCCACAACAATTTTGCAACTGAGAACTGAGAATTGAATGAACCCTAAAGATTGACCCAAACTGAAACATTCCCCAACAGTAACTGAGTTTCACAAGCATATTAGAAGCACACCACAATGTCTATTCTATTTAATACGCACTAGTTTCTTTCTTTCACAAAAAAAAAATAAATAAATAAATAAATAAAAAAGATAAAATAAATATTGTGTTACTAAACTTGGACAAGATAAACAATTTAACTTAAAAAGAGACATATGCAACACCATTTAGATGTACAAACGTCTAACACCCAACATATATATATATATATATCTCTCTTTTGACAAACTTAACATGATATTATTGTCAAAATCATAAAATGACTAACCAAGAATTACAAGATGGCATTCAACAAAGGAATAGAAGATTGCATTCAGTTTAAGAAATGTAGAACTTGAATAAGTCATAGAAAGAAACATTTATTGAACCAACCCGAGAAGAGATGAAATACAGCCAAAATCCCATTACTTTCTTGACCTGTCAATGTTGACGCCAAACCTGAGAAATACAGCAAAAATTCAATTGTTATATGAGATTGAACCAACTCGAGAAGAGCTAAAGTACCAAGATCCAAAAGTTATAGGCCAAAATATAAGAAGAAATATGTAGACCAAACTATAAAAACAAAATAAGATTAAACTGAAGCAAAAAACATATAAAATTTCAGGAAATTAAATTTGATACAACTAGTTTTAACCCTTGAAACACATTGTATTCAGTGCTACTGTTTTATGAACACTCAAACATTGGTTGGCTCAATCCTCATATTTGATATCTCATACTTTGACTGAAATTGTTTATATATAAAGTTTCCATGCACAAGTTCTAAAATTTACCTTTAAATAAAAAGAATGCTAAAGAACTTGATCCATACTTATGAAAATGCTAAGCTGAACAAGAGTTGGAAGACTTTGTCCAGTCAGTAATTGGAAACATTGATGCTAGAACTGGAAGTTCAACACTTCAAGGTGTTACTCCCAAGTATTCCTGAAGATGAATCATCAGAGACGAGGTCTCACTGCAGGAACTAAGAAATTAAACATAATTCATTTGTCTAAAAGGACTAAGAGATGAGGTAGTTATAGCACTGATAAATGGGTAAAATTGAATAGTCTACCTACGAAATGAATGATGAACTCAAAACGTAAGTAAACTAAAACTAATCTTATGATGCCTATATTTATCAAAGATTCTACTCTCAAGTCTATGAGATATAGTAGAGAAGAGTGATTCGTTCCACTCCTAGTCCTTCCGCATGCTGTGTTCTCATGTGTTTGTACTCTCTACTTAAAGTCTAATGAGAGATTTACGAAAAAGGCAACTAGACTACGATGCAACTACCCACGAAATGCAACTAGTCGACGATGGGAATAACTAAGGGAATGCTACGTTGATTCGATGATAAGGAGTTAGAGGGGGACTGATTCCACCTTAACTCGACTTAATCCTATTAACGACGAATCATCGTAATCTGAATTGAACTGCTTTGCAGAACAATTGGTTCTTCCTAATCCCTAATTACACATGGCATTCCTACCAATTCATAACTAGCATGTGAACGATTAAACCCATTCTCATGGTGAACTAATCGTTTCTAGAGTGGAAAGGAAATTACGACGAATCTACGATATTCGGAATCAAGCTTTCATCAAGGCTTCTCAACCCCCTCTAATGGAGGTTTAGCCGAGAATCATTACGCAATCATTTCCGATTACATTTAAACTAAACATGATATAAAGAATTGAAATTTACTTAATTAAACAATAATGAAATCTAATTTAATGACTCAAATGAAATAAGGACAGGAATTGAAATTAGATCTAGAAATGGAAATGACAAAAATCGAAATTGAGAAAAATACTACTTTATTGATCTAATCAAAATGAAGAGCAAGATTCAAAGGTTTAATCTAATACAATAATTGAAATGGAACTAAATTTAATTAATCTACATGAAAAACTAGATCTAGAAGTTATTTTAATGGCTACTTTCTATTCTAAGCTACTTTTATTTTCTAACCTAAAAATCTACCATTAACAAAGAATTAAGCTTTTGTTTTTATACTTTCAGATCCAAAAATCGTGCATGGGCTTGGAGCCATGTTTTGGGCCAGAGAATCAGGCCCAAAACCCAATTCTTTCAGTCCAGAAAGGCCTCTTCAGCTGTAGTTGGCTTCAACAGACTTTCTGTCCACTTCTGCTCCTCTGATTGGGTCAAGGCTTAGACCATTGGAAAGCTCTTTCCGAGCCGGTCGTTTTGACATAAGGTAGGCCCCATTCCAAGGTCTGAGTCCAAAGATATGTCCTTCGAAAGTTTTGCTGACTTTGTGTGCTGTTTCTGCCCGCGTCGACTTTTCAGCTTTTGACCGGGATTTTAGAAAGGCTTTGTCTTCTCGAAACTTGGCCTTTAATCATGGAATTCCTTAGTAACCGACCTTTGCTCCTTTATCTCGCTAAAGTGGCACATTTCTGCACATAATGGACTTTGAAGCCTGAAATGCATAAAAACACGTAATCAGTGTTAACTCTTAATTATTACTCACATAATTGGTCTAAAAGTATGATTTGTTAAAGGGGTAAAACTACAGTTTTGGGCTCTTATCAAACCACCCCAAAACAGCATTTTGCTTGTCCTCAAGCAAAGATGAGAAATTAACATAAGTAACCAAAAATGGAGTTCTATCTACTTTTCGTTTTCACGAAAGTGCGATTGCATTGACCATATGCAACAAGGCCTTAAACCACTAGGAATTCCCTAGTGGACGAAGTTATAGCCTCATGAGAGTTTTCCAATTGAAGGTACTCACAAACTTCATCTATACTACAACGACTAAGAAATAAAACTATTGTTTCCTTATTCATGCTCCAAACTATCTATACATCTCACTAGCTATGAACAAGAATACCCAAGTCAAAAACCTAAGCTAATATATGCATAATAATCAATCATCTATAATAAACATATATACAATGAGTAATACTATGAAATGTCTAGCAGGTCCGTTTTCTGAAACCTCGAATAGCCCCTTAAGTAGGTTCTCACAATAATAGTCAAGATACAACACTCACTGATTTTTCCACTCAAGTTTATTTACTCTAGTGCGCGTGGGCACACTTTACCTTACAATCTCAATGACAACAAGGAAGCGAGTCGATCAAACACATCTGCCACTTACTATCACACTAACCTATTCCTAATTGAGCTAGAGGTCTTTATTAGGTGTTACGGGATTAGGAGATGGTTTAAGAAGGAAGGAAATGGATATTCAAAAAAGACAAGTCCGAGATAATAGAGTCTTCATATTATGTAACTAGAGAAAACCTTGTTATTTACTTTTGTTTCTATACTTTGTTTCCATCCTTAGCCATATTTTTCTTTTTTCTTTTCTTTTTTTTTTTTTTCTTTTTGACTCCCTTTTATTCTATTTTTGGAGTTTTTATTTTATTTCTATTTTTATTTTTCTTTTCCTTGGATGGAAACTTCTTTTCTTTATTTTCTGAAGCAATTAACTAACTTTTGTTTACAAAGGTTTTTCTCTTCTTCTTTCTTCCTCATTCTGTTCTCAGACTTATTCTAAATTGGGTGGGTTGAATTTTTTTTATTTTGTTTTCTTTTTGTAACAGGGTAAAGGATTTGTGGTTTATGGAAGGCTAAAGAAAGGCTTAGAGGGGCTTAATTAGCGGAAAATAATTCATAGGTTTGAATTTCCGCTATATCGATCCAAAGAGGGCCTAAATTCTCGCTTAGGATATGGCATAGTGATCAAGCAAGTGGACGTGTGATTTCTATATCTGGATTTTACTTCTCCCTTGTGTCATTTCTCAAATGTTTCGCTCATATAAGGCTTTAGGCTATATTCTCACAGGATTTGTAGAATAAGTACTCTAGCCTAGATTTCAGAAACTTACTGCTAACAATCATAGAT
Source organism: Coptis chinensis (assembly GCF_015680905.1). Classification (NCBI taxonomy): domain Eukaryota; kingdom Viridiplantae; phylum Streptophyta; class Magnoliopsida; order Ranunculales; family Ranunculaceae; genus Coptis; species Coptis chinensis. The sequence continues at coordinate 51,227,796 of NC_141457.1, forward strand.
ACTCATGTAATATATTTATAGATAGATGCAAAGATTATTACCTATTTATTAACCTAAGTTTCTAACAATTATTCTGATGCAACAACTACGTGAGACTTCTAGATTGTTAAGAGCATAGAGAAAGAAACAATACCAATATTCCTAAGTGTATAGCATAACTTATTTATTTATATTTTTGAATTTTTGAAATTTTAACTAGAAAACAAATGCATATTATACATATCTATATCCTAACAAATGCCTTAATTACACGTGTTTCTATGCCCCCCCCCCCCAAACAAAAAGCATGCTTTGTCCTCAAAGCAATTAAATAAAGAGGGTAGGAAAAATACCATTGAAGCGTGAAATTCAGAACATCCAGAAACAAGGTTATGACGTACTAATATAGGAAATAAAACTGACACAACTCTATACGAGTTCTACCCATTATGGGGTTAACAAGAATGAAATTGCTTGGGACATAAGCAGACACTAACTAGAATGAAAACTTACCTTATCCCCCGCATTACTCATCATCTTACTCATTCTCTTCTTCCATAAAGAAGTGAGGTTCCTTCGCGTCCTGCCATGCCATGATAATTTGCCAGGCTTCCCACCATTTATCATCTATGATTGCTAACCTAGTAAGAGCCACTTGGTCTGACGGGGTGTAGGGTGCAACCTGATGAGGTTGTATCCTCCACCCTTGCCAAGTCATTGCACGGAAAGATCGAATAATACTATTGGTGGGTCGCATGCGATTAATCGACCGTAATCCAATCCGTGAAACGTGTACAAAAAACAGGAAAGAAACATAGCACAATACGTAAAATTAAGACATGCATAAGAAGGTACTTATGCCTCATGCTATGGGATCGAGCTAAACTAGACATCAAGGTTCGGGAAGGTCATGACACATACGCCCCGCGGCTAAAGCAAGGACGACGCTGCAAGTGGCATCATTCACGTAAGAAAACGCCATTCCCTAAAATGTTTAGCATGATCCAAAACATAACAGTTCCTATGTTCATGGATAGGCTACCAAAGGCGACGTTATATTCCCTTGGTCCTCAATACGGAAAATGCCCGCCATACGACTCATGCAAAACTTCGTAAGTGTAGACATACATATTATCGAATCAATAGCACCATGGGTCTTGTATTTCAGCGGGCATAGCCAGTCCAAGAACAAATGCTAGCAAGAACCTGGTAATTTCCATTGGTTCATTATCAATGTTGATGGAGAACACTTGTTCTCCATCCGGGTCTTTCAAAGAAAATGCAGTTATCGTGAAAATAAGATACTAGAGTCGGAGAATAAAGTGCATCCGGTCTTTACCATAAGCGCCTCCCGAATAACGAATGTGATCGCCCGGCGAAAAACCAAGCACCATAAGTAGTGCTTTGGAACAAATCTTCAAAAGACTGTTCGGTATCAATGTTGGAGATGTCATCTCAAAATTACGCTTTGGAATAGCTGCGAATGATCCGGATACTACGCATCTAAAAACTGGAAATTTCCCCGTCCACGGAAGTCGTAGCGCGAAAAGTCGATCGATACGCCTTGAATGCCAGCGAAGAAATTGAAATTTCCAGGTGTTTGAGCTGGTCGCCAGCGGCTTTTAAGCGAAAGGCCTCGACAAAAACTCAGAAAAAATACAGAGCGAAAAGCGCCTCGTAAAAGCGCTGAAAAGCGCGAGTTGCGTAAACTTCGAAAAATGAGCCAAACGTGAGGGAATCGCGGGAGTGAAAGGTGAGTGATGAAGTTTAGGTGTAGTGTGAGTTGTGAGGATAGATTGTATCAAGTTTATATAGGTTTAAAGTTGCTAAAATGGATCGAAGTTGCCAAAACTAATTACGGCTGTTTCCGGAAATCCTAAAATTTCCAAACCCGAAACGGAAACAACTCATATCCTTGATTCTAATTCAAACCCGAAGATCTTTTAGGTTGATTTTATGATAGAATGTACCTATTTAATCTAGATTTCATCCTACAATGATACTCAATCATAGATATGCCTAAACGGCCATATTTTTCACCTTGACTCCGAATAAATTCTAACACGGGGTTATAAAAATATTGCTTGAATTGATAAAACCACCCCCAAACAAGTTGGGAAGGTGGGATCAATATGAAACAACCACGATACCGAAAATAACCCCTTATATTAAAAAATTCATTCGGAGTACATTACACTACAAAATTCAAATTACGGAAATAAACTTGCATTAAAATAAATAACAATAACGAAATTACAAATAAAACATAAAACATCAAACTATACTATCCCTAGCTACTCCGGAACTGGTGGCGGAGGGAACATGCTCCGAGATCGCTCCCGAAGCTCCTCAAGAGCCACCATTCTCGGCCCTTCGGGCGACGACGCCGTGCTGGATGGTGTGTCCTCGGCGGGCCGGTCCCCTGAGGTGGGAATCATGTCGCAAGATCTCGTCCCTAACCGGCGCTTCTTCTAGCCTCGGGCGCCATCTGTTCCCACCTCTCGCCTCTCTCGGGTAATGGAGCTCGGTTATGCTTTGCATCGTTGTTCGTCGAGTCCGGGAGGTCTTCACAGATAGTGTTAAAGCGACGCATGCCTCGATGGATCACAGCCATGCGTTACGCGATCCGGCCCAAAGACTCTCCAAGGCATCCGCGTCAAAACAGTCAAGTCCTCCTCATCCTCGAGGCATCCCGATGTCCCCCAGAGCCTCCTCGCATTCTCAGCTCCTCCATCCTCTTCTTCTTCTTCTTCTCTATCCTCAGCCAATCTCCAAACCCGTTGGACACACCCTTATAGATGCGAGGGTTACGGTGGAGAGTGATGTATGTCCGACACTGAGCCGCCTCAACTTGAGCATGATCTTTGTTATCAACACGAGGGAGAGGGCAACAAACCTCCCTACTACCCTAATCATGCTCAAGAAAACTCTACGATGCAGAAGTCATACTTCCGCTCTCGAGTATCTATAAGATATGGAGGCAGCTTCGGGCCGATATCGCTAACCTTCCCTTCCCCGATCGCTCAATTAATCCACCGGCCAGAGCCACCGGGTTGGTCCTAAGGGAAGCCTGTCGAACACAATGCGATCTTGCATTGTAGTCCCCTCAATAACCGCCTCTCATGCATCAATGGCTCTACCCCATTATCTTTGCGGGACTCTGGGTGACATCGGATGGATTCTAGGCAGAATGCCTAGAATCTCAACCAACAAACCGTCGTCACTTCCTTCGCCTCTTCGCTACCACAACAAAAATCCTAGTCCCTTCCAACTCCCTCAGATCATAGAACCGTCGGACTAAGTCCTCGTGGTAATAGGCTTCGAAAGTACCCGCAAGCTATTCCAAATTCGACCGATCATCTCGTCACTTGATAAGAGCCCAAAAACTGTAGTTTTAACCCCTTAATAATCATCATCTGTTAGACCAATTATGTGAATAATAAGTAAGAGTTAATACTGATTACGTGTTTTATGCATTTCAGCTTCAAAGTCCATTATGTGCGAAATGTGCCACTTTAGCGAGATAAAGGAGCAAAAGTCAGCAGAACTTTCAATGCCATATCTTTGGACTCAGACCTCGGAATTGGGCCTACCTTATGTCAAAACGACCGTCTCGGAAAGAGCTTTGCAATGGTCCAAGCCTTGACCCAATCAGAGGAGCAGAAGTGGATGAAAAGTCTGTTGAAGTCGAATCTAGCTGAAGAGGCCTTTTTGGACTGAAAGAATCGGGTTTTGGGCCTGATTCTCTGGCCCAAAACATGGCTCCAAGCCCTTGCACGATTTTTGGATCTGGATGTATAAAAACAAAAGCTTGACTCATTGTTAATAAAAGTTAGGTTAGGAAGCTCATTGTTAATGGTAGATTATTTAGTAGAGAATTAGGGTAGATAGCTTATATAGAAAGTAGCCATTAGAATAGCTTCTAGATCTAGATTTAATTGTTTTAATTAAGTTTAGTTCCATTTAAATTATTGTATTAGATTAAACCTTTGAATCTTGCTCTTCAATTTGATTAGATAAATAAAGTAGTATTCTTTATCAATTTCGATTTTGTCATTTCCAATTCTAGATCTAATTTCAATTCACGCCCTTATTTCATTTTAGTCATTAAATTAGATTTCATTATTGTTTAAATTAAGTAAATTTTGAATCTTGATAGTATGTTTAGTTATAATAATATGGGAAATGATGTTTTGATGACTCAAGGCTAAACCCTCCATTAGAGGGGTTGATGAAGCCTTGATGAAGACTTAGTTGTTTAGTATAGAATTGGTTGTAGAATCTATTCCACTCTAGAAGGTCGTGTTTAAGCCATGAGAATGGGTGGACGACCTCACATGCTAGTTAGTATCCTGTAGGAATGCCATGAACACTAGGGATTAGAACTTCGAAATTCTCGCAAAGAAGAACGTGAGAATTGAGATACAACATTCTACGCTAGGTTATTAACTTGGAGTCGAGGTGGATTCAATTCCCTCCTAATTTCTTTATCTAGATTCAAACAATCATATTTCCATAGCATTAAGTAGTTTAAATTCAAATAATCAATTTCATATTGCATCGTGAGTATAATTCCCTTCAGAAAAGCTCTCATTGACTTAAGACTGATTTCTTAGACTTAGAAAACAATCCATGCTAGGGAACTAGGAGTGGAACGAACTTCCTACTCCACTTAGTGCAATTCGCGATCGAGAGTAGAAGTTTTGATAATTGAGATAGTAAAAGATTAGTTTTAGTTTACTTGGCGATTTGAATTCATCGCTCATTTCGTGAGGTAGACTATACATTTAACGGTTATCATCATCGTAAAACGGCGCCGAAGTGGTCGGGCGGTAAAAGCTTGCTCGCAAAAATTCGCCATTGAGCCATCGGAAGTTTGGAATGTAGTAGGGGTTTAAATGTGATGTAGTGGTGGGATTTTAATCGACCGGTTGAAGCAACAGTGGTGGTGGTGGAGTGGTGGCGCGGCAGCACCAAAATTTTGAATTTTCGGTGGTTTTTAGTGATGTAAATCGGTGGGAGTGGTGGTCGGTGGTGTTTGGAGTCGATTTGGGTTGGGATTTGATTTTGGGCGTGGGTTAATTCTCGTTTTCTTTTTATTTTGATTTTGTTTTTTTTTAGGTTTTTGGAGCTTGGCGTTAATGGCGGAATGGAGAAGAAGATCGCGAGTGCTGCTAAAGGTAAGGAGTCGCGGTCGTCTTTAGGTAGGTGGGCTGGTTGGGCCCAAGCCCAAAATCGAAATTTGTGATTTTTTTCGATTTTTCGCAAAACTTCAAATCAAAATTGCCGCTTCGTTACCGGTCCGATTTTTGCAAATTAGATATGGAAATGATCAGGAGAGAATTTCCAATCCAATGATCCATAAAACACTCTATTCCGACCGTGGATGACATATAAGATAGTGGAAAACGCCTCGAAGTGCGTGCATGACGTACGTTATGCGAACAATTGAACTCTAAATTCATGGATTATGTCAACCCGAATCGTAATACAATAAAACGGCCTAAGAAACTCTAATGGGACATAAATATTTAGTACGAAAACATTTAACCCCACCCCCAAACAAATTTTTTACAACGGCTTAGAAAATTTGTTTTAGCAGCAGGGTCTTTTAATGTCGATTCCCCGACTTCCTAGGTTACTATGCTTATTCTTTAATATATATATATATATATATATTTTTTTTTTATTTTAAAAATAAAAACAATAAACAATAAAGACATAATTCACCCCATAGAGAAACATGACTCAAAAAAAAATGATAAAACATGCAAGAGTGGAAAACGCGGAATTATGTTTTAAGCGTGGACTTAGGATCCGGTACTTACAGCCACACACTCCATAGGGAGGGCCCGGTTACCTTAATGGTGCACTCACCAATATATGGAAATGAAAGGAAATGCACCAACCACAAAAGTTGAGTCGTTTATAGTCAGATACTCGAGACTTTATCTAGACGTATGTATGAACATGCAGTTTATCATATATCAACAACCAAATAATTGTGGATCATTCCATAAATAAATATCCCAGAAAACATATCCAAACACAATCAAGTACCAAGATTTCCCATGACTCAACCTAGTGAAATGAAAGCGAAGTCGGATAACCCTATTATGTAACCTATCATGCACCTTATTTTTCATTTTTGAATGAGTGGGTGTTCTAGTAAATAAGGGTGGAAAAGTGAATGGTTGTGAAGAATATGGTGGATATGGATAAGTTGTAGAAAGACAGCACAAACAATGAGGATGTGGTTTTAGCACAAAACTCATTCATTGTGTGTGTAGGGGACTGTCTCAATTCTGAAAATGAAGGTGTCAAGTGGTTTGTCCTTCAGTAGTATTTGTTTACTAGGTGGATTTAAAAAATTATGGAGCAGGGAGAAACAAAAGGATCGAAAGTGCAAACTTCGAGATTCCTTTGAAAGGGTGGAAGGAGGGGAATCGAGGTGGATGTTGTGCAAAGTAGTTTTTGATAGGGTGATTCATCACCTTCTCGAAGAAACTCATCGAATTGCTCATCTAGATTGGTCATATCCTCGTTACTATGATAGTCCTCTACATCTTTGAGAAAGTCATCTATCTCATCCTCATCCGTATAATATGTGTATCGACTAGTGTAGGGATGGAAATGTTGAGTCCTGAACTTCCAAAGGAAAGAAATTTGGGCATATGATTATCGAGGGGAACGTGTTGTTGAAATAATCTCGAGCAACTGGCTCTCGATCATGCTAACCTCTCCATCCATAGGCGAATCGGGTAAATGTGTCTTTGTTTTAAAACATTGACTTCAAATGCTGACAAGATTGCCAAAAGACATGGACATTGAACCATCGCGGCAATTAATGAAGCGCATTGGCGGTTGCTAGAAAGGGTCAGCCCTAAAATGATCCGGACAGAGTCGTTAGCGACTTCGCGGTCGAGGATGACAAAATCAACCCGATAGTAAAAATCCTGAATTTTACCAAAACATTTTCGACGACACCCTTGGGATACTTAATAGACCGATCGGCTAATTGCAACGCCATTCTAGTGGGTTGCATCTCGTCCTAGACCTATTTGTCTATACAAATAAAGCGGGAGTAAGTTGACACTAGCCCCTAAGTCTAATAACACGGTTCGTCGTATAAGAATCTCCTAAGGTGCATTATGCGATGATGACCGAAGTCCTTTATGCTTAACAATTCCATTATGTTCGGATAGAGTTGGGACTTGTTTTTTAAAAGGTGTCTTTTGGTATATTGGTCTTACGCTAGTAGTACCGCAATTCCTTAAGAAACTTCGCGATGGTGTGGTAGCTTTTTATAGCTTCGAGGAAGGGAAGGTTTATAGTTAGATTCTTGAAAACATCCCTAATCTCCTCGTAATTTGTATCCCTAGTTAACGTGGCTAATTTTTGTGGAAACGGGTGGTTTCGCTGGCTATATTTAGCAAATGGTATTACACAGGTGTTTAACCGTGGCTTCCTATTTCTTAGGTTGTGTTGAACCCGAGGTACCTCTCTACGGTGGTAGGCTCTTGAGTTTCTATTTCGGTATCTAGTAATATAGCGGTGTAGGGGGCTACTAGTGGGGTAACTATAGGCATAGTTACTTTGTTATCAACCATTACGGCCAAAGCGGAGGTGGTGATAGCCTTTAGCTCACCTACATTTTCATACTAGTTACTAGTATTATCGGTTACCTCAAAGGCTGTATTTGTTGTTTTAGGATTAGGTATTTCGTTACCTGGAAACACACCTTTGGGTTGGGCTTTATCTTGAGCCAACCTGTTTAGTTAAATTATTAATGGATTGTAGAATTTTGTTGGTTAGATTGAGCCATGGTTAGGAAAAAGTTTTTTGGCTCACTTTTATGAAGGTGTCAAGGCGATCTAGTTGTGTGGGTGTAGTAGTCCGCGGGTGGTGTGAGCTGGAACTATTTCCGATGAATTATTTATGGGTGGATTTTTGATAGTTATTATTTCGGAACGATACCTCTAGTAGCGAAATGTCTAGCAGTGTTTGTTTATGAAACTCGAATAACGCCCCCTAAGTAGGTCCCTCACATAAATGTCAAGACAAAACCACTCGATTTTTTCCACTAAGTTTCATCATCTGTGCAAGGGCACACTTTTTTACCTTACAATCTAAAATGACAACAAGGAAGCGGAGTCGATCAAACACATCTGCTCACTTACTATCACACTAACTCTATTCCTAATTGAGCTAGGTCTTTATTAGGTGTTATGGGATTAGGAGATGGTTTTAAGAAGGAAGGAAATGGATATTCAAAAAGACAAGTCCGATAATAATGAGTCTTTCTACATTATGTCTTTGTTTCCATCCCAGCCATATATTTTTTCTTTTCTTTTTTTTTGACTCCTTTTATTCTATTTTTGGAGTTGTTATTTTATTTCTATTTTTATTTTTTTTTCTTTGATGGGAACTTCTTTTCTTTATTTTTCAAGCAATTAACTAACTTTTGTTTACACCGGTTTTCTCTTCTTCTTTCTTCCTCATTCTATTCCCTCGTGACTTATTCTAGATTGGGTAGGTTGATTTTTTTATTTTGTTTTGTTTTTGTAACAGGGTAAAAGGATTTGTGGTTTATGAAAGGCTAAAGAAAGGCCTCGTGAGGGGCTTAATAGTGGAAAATAATTCATAGGTTTGAATTTCTGGCTATATCGATCCAAAGAGGGCCTAAATTCTCGCTTTTAGGATATGGTTTAGTGATCAAACAAGTGGACGGTGATTTCTCTATCCGGATTTTACTTCCCCTTGTGTCATTTCTCAAATGTTTCGGCTCATATAAGGCTTTTAGGCTATATTCTCACAGGATTTGTAGAATAAGTACTCTAGCCTAGATTTCGTAAAACTTCATCGCTAACAATCATAGATATACTCATGTAATATATTTATAGATAGATGCAAAGATTATTACCTATATATTAACCTAAGTTTCTAACAATTATTCTAATGCAAAACTACGCGGAGACTTCTAGATTGTTAAGAGCATAGAGAAAGAAAACAATACCAATATTCCCAAGTGTATAGCATAACTTATTTATTTATATTTTTGAATTTTTGAAACTTTAACTAGAAAAAAAATGCATATTATACATATCTATATCCTATCAGATGCCTTAATTACACGTGTTTCTATGCCCCCAAACAAGAATCATGCTTTGTCCTCAAAGTATTGTAAATAAAGAGGGTAGGAAAAATACCATTGAAACGCGTGAAATTCGTGAACATCCGCAAAACAAAGTTAGAACGCATTTCTAATATAGGAAATAAAACCGACGCAACTCTATAAGAGTTCCACCCATTATGGGTTAACCGAATTAAATTGCTTCGGGACATAAGCATACACTAACAAAACTAAAAACTTACCTTATCTCCCCGCTTTAAACATCCTCTTCCTCCTCGCCAACAGACGAGGTTCCTTCGCAGATCCCCGCCCACCCATTTGCCAATTTTGCCGCCAGCTATCATCTACTAATGCTAACCTCGTTGTTATCATGTCCGATGGGATGTAATTTTAACCAAATGAGGTCGACTCCGCCATCCCTAGCCAAGTCATTATTCGCAACGAAAAACCACCCGATTGGTGGGTCTCATGACTTCAACCCTTTTCAACTGTGAATTGTACGTATCATGCGTAAAACAACTACGCATGACGCTGTTTACTAACACAGCATAAGAAGATACTTACGCCATGGTTTGGGCTCTCTCTTAAGACTAGCGACGACTAATAATTTCGGGAATGTCATATCGGGCGACGCCCCTCAGCTAAAGCGAGGAAAATGTCACCAGCATCGTTTTTGCGTAAATGAACCGCCATTCCCCAAAAATATTCATCGATGAATAACATGGTGGTGCCTCTACGCTAGTGGAAAGTGCTACCATGGCAATGCTATATCGCCTAGTCCATTACTCAAATACCCCTCCCCATAATACTCATGGAAATATGTATAATCATAAAGATATGCATTATCGGGTCATATATGCCTACGTGAGAACAGGATCGTATCGGTAATCCTAAAACTAGAGCGACCACATTTTTATCGAATTGATGTGTCGTGGTCTTCGACCACGACCAGAATTTTGTTCTCCATCCCGATTACAATAGAATTTAACATGGTCGTAGAAATAAGCAGTAGTCATGGTGAATATGAATCGCCATCACTTACCAAGATGACGCCATCCTAATCTGTAGGATTCTTTGTCGGAACCAATGTCCATAGGTCTCGTGCCCCAACACATCTTTGAAGGACTGTTCAAGTATGAGTATAGGAGAGATGTCATCACAATAACTCTTTGAATAGCTCCACAAAAATCCTGGAATGACCATCCTGAAAATTGGAATTTTCCGCTAATGTATAAGTGGCTTCACATACATAGATGGTCGTTAATGCTTTTAATTAATGCTTTTACAGTGTTTTGGCGCGGTAGCGCAAGGAGGGCGCTGGTCACGCCTCACTAAATTTTTCGGAAAATGTAAAGGGCGCAGGCGCCACTGAAGGCTTGACCCGAGTTTAGAGCAAAAAAAAAAAAAACTTAGAGTGGAAGGTGCGGATGATAGTGGGATGTAGTGTGGTTTGTTAGTGTAGAAAGAAAGGAGTTTAAATAGGTTCCGAGCTACCAAAACGAATCGAAGTTTCCAAATTGTTTGAAGGCAATTTCGAAATAGAAAAATTTCAAACCCGAAAACGAAACAAACCATTTCCATGATTTTCTATAAATCCTGGTATCTTTCATACTTGATTTAGAATAGTAACTTCTAACCTCTCCTAGATTTCATGCTACCACCACAAAAATCATAGATATGCCGAGATCGCCAAATTATCAACCTTTCCTCCAATACAACTTTACAAAGAAATGATCATATAACGACTTATGCTCGGTATAAATATTTCCACCCCCAAACAAGTCGGAAGGTGGGATTTATGATAAAACAAGCAAGACTGAAAAATAACCAATTATATTAAAAATAAAATTTAAATCCAAACAACCTTAAATAAACACATTACTATTTAAATTTAACTACCAATTAAAAATTCAACTAATAAAACAATCATGAAATAACAAATAACACAACCGATGGTGAACACCTAGTTCCGTGATGATGATGGGCCCCGGATGGAGATTGGCTTGAACCATTCGTTCTTTGGCGACGACGCCATGCCCGCCTGGACTCCGGTTGAACCGTAGTCCTCCACGGGTGGCATGCGCCGTCAGCATCTCTATTCGAACAAGCTACTGGCTTCCATCTCGCATCGAAAGTACGATAATAATCGGGTTTGTTGATGCCGGGTGGATAGTCTCCATGTTAGACAAGATATTGTCCGTAAACCCTTCGAGCATTTCAAATCTCCTCCGAAGGTTCCTTTGCTTCTTTGAACTACAATCTGTCTATCTCTGGATATTTCCATTAAATACCATAAACGCACCGCCAAAGGCAGTTTTGCAACACTTGCATCGCTTTTAAATTAGAATTACAATTATCTAATGCATCTTCATCCGCACATGTCATATCTTCCTTTTCATCCTCGACTCAACCATTTTTCTTCGCATAACGGCCAAGTCTCTTGGATGCAATCCGTGATAGATACTTGTATTAGAATGCAATTTGATCTTAATAAGAGTAGATCTTATGCGATAGTCGCTCTAAAGGAGAGCATGATCTTAGTGATCAATACGGAAGAGGCCAAGCTCTTCCCCACCCTCGAATCACATTAAACATTAAATCAATGATACAGAAATTATACTTTTTGTTTGCAAAATCCGAGAGAACATGCATTGCAGCCGATATCATCGACTTTGTCTTTCCCGAGGATCGCCTACCAATCCACCGAAGCTACCAACGATTGGTTCTCGTGGTGGATCGGGCGGACGAATGAGATGTCGGATTGTATTCGGCCTCCACGACAAGATCCTTTTCATCAAAGCAGTGAACTCCAAAGATAATCGATTCCCCGAATTGTCGCTACCAAGTTGCTTTCTGCCGCATTCCTAATAGTTCAGCCAACAACCGCCTCGTTACTTCCTTCCTCGCTCCTCGCTAACTTTATGAAAATCCTATCCCCTTCCAATTCTCGCTTTTATAAAACTGTTCTACCAAATCATAGTGATAGAACTCCTCACCGAAAGTACCACAATCGTCCAATGCCTCTTAATCATCTCCGCCGTAAAATGGCGCCAAACCGCCAGTAAGCAAACGCTGTTCCGCAAAAAAAATTACGCCGTAGCGCCATTGAAGTTTTGTTAGACAACTAATGGTTTTGTAGACCGTGGGGAGGCGAGTTTGAAGAAAACAACTAAAAACAACGCTTGGTGGCGTGGTGGAGACTTTAATTGGTGGCTGTTTTTCGAGTCAGTTGGTGGCGGTGGTGGTTTAGAGAAGATTTTAGGTGGATTTGCTTTTATTGGTGTAGTGTGTAGTTAGGTTTCTTCTCTCACACTATATTTTATTTTATTTGGGTTTTCTAAGTTTGATTTAATTTGCAACCGGGCGGGATTCAAAAGGGAAACACCGCGGCGGCGGGTTTGGGGAAGGAAGGAGACGACAACGAGTGCGCGGCGGTTTGGGCCCAAGCCCAATGTGAATTCGAATTTCCCAATTTTTCGCAAGAACTTCAAATTCAATTTGCCGCTTCGCATCGTCCCGATTTTGGCGAATGAGTTATGGAAATGATCAGTAGAGAATTTCCAATCCAATGATCCATAAAATATTCAATTCCAACCATGGGTGACGTATAAGAGGGTGGAAGAACGCCTCGCGCGCGCGTGTGTGACGTAAGTTATGCTAACGGCTGAAATCTAAGTTTAGATTACGCCAACCCAATTGAACTATAAGTAATGGGCCTAAGCAACACAAATGGAAAGTTCGAAAGCAATCCAGATGGAAAGTTCGACCGCCCACCCCCAAACAAATTTGTTTAAAACGTGGTCGCTTTTAAAGTCGATTCCCAAGACTTGTTGGATTGCTATTTCTATGATTTTAGAATTTTTATTTTTTTTATTTTTATTTTTTATTTTTTATTAGTTTATTATAAGAAACATGAAAAACAATAAATACATAATTCACCCCATATGAGGAACATGACTCAAAACCGAAAACATGCAAAGGTGGAAAACATGAATTATGTTAACCGTGGACTTAGGATCCGTACTTACAGCCCACACACCCATGGAGGGCCCGGTTACACTGAATGGTGCACTTACCACTATATGGGAGGAAAGGAAGTACACCAAATGACAAGGTCAGTCCCTCATAGATAGGGTCCTCAGAAAAGGACTTCCTCTACATCGTGGGACGTAAGTTCGTGAAAATGTTTTAACCATTGACCATTAACTTGAAAGGTAATCGTTGTCATTTGGATTTACTAAGGTGATTGCCCCGTAAGGGGTGACTTCAAGAACTGAAAAGGGCCGCACCAACGGGTTTTAGTTTTCCGGAAAATATGTAGACGGAGTTGTAAAGCAAGACCTTTGACCGACCACAAACTCTTTGGCGCTAAGATATGCTTCATGAACACGCTTTCATGTTAGCTTTATAATCCTTCACATGATCGCATTTAATCGCCACGGATTTCTTCAAGCTCATTCAATTGCAACTCAGGTTTGACACCATCACTCATCAATATTGAAGTTAAGGCTTTTATAGCCCACGAGCACGATGCTCTAATTCAACGGCAAATGACATGGTTTCCCAAATACAAGTCTAAAGGGAGACATACCTATAGGAGTTTTGAAGCAGCTTCTATACCATAAGGCATCCGATAGACGCTTTGACCAGTCTTTCCTATCGTGGTTTACGTTGTTTCTAAAATCTTTTGATTTCCTATTAGAAACTTCTACTTGTCCGCTAGTTTGTGGATGATAAGGAGTTGTTATTTTGTGTGTAACTCCATACTTTTTCACTAGGGATGCAACAACTCTGTTGCAGAAATGTGTTCCACCATTACTAATGATGGCTTTTAGGAATGCCAAACCGACGTAAAAATATATTCTTTAATAAAAAAATACAATGGTCTTATGGTCATTGCTACGCAAGCTAGGGCCTCTATCCATTTAGACACGAGTCCACGGTAACTAGAATATAAATGAAACCGTGGAAACCGGAAAGGACCCATGAAATCAATGCCCCAAACATCAAAAATTTCTACTATCAAGATTGGATTTAATGGCATCATATTACGCCAGGATTCGCCCAAGTTGTTGGCAAATCTAATACACGCCTTGCAATGCACTTGGGCATCCTTAAAACGGGTAGGCCAATAAAATCCACATTGAAGAACTTTAGCGGCTGTTTTCATCCCACTAAAATGGCCACCACACTCTCTATCATGGCAGAACGATAGAACTTCATTGTATTCCCACTGGGGAATACAACGACGAATAATCTGATCCGCACAATACTTAAAAAGATAGGGCTCATCCCAGTAGTATAACTTAACTCTGGCCAAGAACTTCTTACGTTCATTTCTTGACCAATTATAAGGCATAACATCAGCCGCTAAATAATTTACAATGTCAGCATACCATGGTGCTGAAAAAATGGCATACAGATGCTTACCAGGAAAAGAGTCCGGTATGAACTCGAATCACCGATCGCCGCTTGTGAAGTCTAGATAGGTGGTCGGCAACCACGCTTTCGACCCTTTTGTCCTTTTATTTCTAATGTGAACTCTTTGCGGAGAAGGATCCATCGGATTAATCTCGCTTAGCATCCTTCTTCGCAAGAAGGTACTTAAGCGGTCGCATGGTCCGGTAAACTAAGGTTTTAGAACCAACCAAATAAGGATCTAAACTTATCTAAAGCATAAATGACGGCTAAGAATTCTTTTTCGGTAGTTGAATAATTCCGCTGAGCATCGCTTAATGTTTTACTAGCATAATAAATAACAGCTGGACTTATTATCTAGTTTTTGTCCCAAGATCGCACTAACCGTGATAGTCACTAGCATCACACATGAGTTCGAAGGTTTAGACCAATCGAGGCTGTATAATTGGTGCAGAGGTTAGGCTGCTTTTAAAGTTTCTTAAAAGCCCGCTTACAGCTAAAATTAAAATCAAAGATTGCATCTTTCAAAAGCAGATTAGTTAAAGGCCTAACTATTTTCGAAGTCTTTAATAAATCGCCTATAAAAAACCTCGCATGGCCTAGAAAAGCTCTAATATCACGGACAACCGTCGGGTTTAGGTAGAGTCGCTATCTTATCTAGTTTGGCCTTATCTACTTCGATGCCATCATTAGATACAATGTGACCTAGTACTATGCCCTTTTCACCATGAAATGACACTTTTCCCAATTTAAAACAAGGCTCTTTCTTCACACCGTCAAAACCTTATATAGGTTAGACAAACAAATTGCGGAAGGAGTCTCCATAGATAGAAAAATCATCCATGAAAACTTCCATAAAGCTTCTACCATGTCACTAAATATATGAAGCATACACCGCTAGAAGGTACCGTGAGCATTACAAAGGCCAAAAGGCATTCGCTTATAGGCATACGCTCCAAAGGGACATGTGAAGGTAGTCTTTTCTTGGTTATCAATATCAATAATAATCTGAAAATAGCCTGAGTAGCCATCCGTAAAACAATAAAAAGCATGACCAGCTAGGCGTTCGAGCATTTGATCTATAAAAGGTAAGGGAAAGTGATTCTTTCATGTCATAGCATTTAAACGTCTGTAATCAATACAGATCCTCCATTTCATAGGGCCTTGTGTGACAACATAGTCACCCTTCCCGTTACGTACCATGGTAACACCCGATTTCTTAGGAACTACATGAATGGGGCTTACCCATTCGCTATCAGAGATGGGGTATATGATACCCGCATCGAGTAATTGTAAGACTTCTTCCCTAACCACCTCTTTCATGGCAAGGTTCAAGCGATGCTGAGGTTCGCGAGAAGTCTTCGCGATATCCTCCAAATGGATACGATGAGTGCAAATATTAGGGTCAATTCCCTTAATGTCGGCTAGGGACCAACCGATCGCAGACCGATGTTCCTTAATCACCCGGATTAAACTTGTCTCTTCATTCTTAGATAACAGAGAAGATATAATTACCAGATGACTACCATCCGGATCGAGTTGAATATATTTTAACTCTGGGGGAAGGGGTTTAAGCTCTGGGGTGGAAGGAAAATCAATAGATGTTTCGTCCGGGTCCTCATTTTGCATAATGAATACTTGCTTAGGTAGCAAGTCTTCATACTCAATATGTGGAGCAACCAAAGGGTCTACAATTAGTGTGGACTCAAGGATGGTGTTGACTTCCTCTAAGTAGGAGTCATTTACAAAATCTGACTTTCCAAAAGAAAGGAATTTGTACATATTGTTTTCAGGAAACGTGTTGTTAAAATAATCTTGAGCTAAGCTCTCGATCATGCTAACCTCCCCATCTATAGACGAATCTGGTAACTGTTTCATCATTTTAAAAACATTAACCTCAACTGTAAGATGGCCAAAAGATAAGGACATCTTACCATCGCGGCAATTTATAAGTGTGTTGACAGTTGCTAAGAAGGGCGCCCTAAGATGATCGGTACAGAGTCATTAGCTTACTTTCGACGGATAACAAAATCGTAGGATAGTAAAAAATCCTGAACTTTAACAAGCACGCTTTTCCACTACACCCTTAGGATACTTTAATTGACTCGTCCGATAATTGCAATGTTATTTTGTAGGTTGCATTTCGTAGACCTATTTGTTTATACAAGTAATACGGGAGTAAGTTAACACTCGCCCCGTGTCTAATAAAGCCGTCGCCGTAGGAATCTCCTAAGGTGCATTTTACAAAGAGGGGCTACCAGGTCCTTTGTACTTAACAATTTCATTATTTTCGATAAAGTTGGGAATTGTTCAGTTAAAAAGCGCCTTTAGGTATGTTGGTCTTACGCCTAGTAGTGCACAACTCTTTAAGAAACTTAGCGGGTTAGGGAGCTTTTAATAGCTTCGAAAAGGAAGGTTTATCGTTAGATTCTTGAAAACGCTCCTAATCTCCTCAAAGTTTGTATCCCTAGTTAGCATGGCTAACTTCGAGGGAATGGTGGTTTTGCTCTATATTTAGTATATGGCTTGACTTGATGTGTTACCTTGGCTTTCTCGTTTCTTAGGTTGTGGTTTAACCGGGTACCTCTACCGTGGTAGGCTCTTCAGTTTCTATTTCGGGTATCTAGTTCGATATCCGGTGTAGAGTAATCGATGGGGTAACTATAGGCACGCTTACTTCATATCAACCACTCTTCCGTAACGGAGAGTGGTGATGGCATTCAGGTCACCTACTATTGTCGCTTCCGCACTAGTATTACCGCTTATCTCAAAGGTCGTGTTTGTTATTTTAGGATTTGGTATAGCTTGTCCCGAAACACGCCTTTGGTTGGGGCTTTCTCTTGGGCTAACCGTTGTATGCCCCGATTTATGGATTGTAAGATCCGCTGGTTTGATTGAGTCATTGATTGGAAAAGTTGTTGGGTAACCTTGTATAAAGGCCGATACGGTCCGGTTGTGTAGGTGTAGTAGTCACGTGTGGTGCGACCGAACTATCTCACGCTGATTATTTATGGGTGGGTTTTGATAGTTACTATTGTTAACCTAACGATACCTCTATCGTATTATAACTATTATAATTACTCGACCTTGTGCTACACCTTGTCGTGGTTAAGGCTTTTGGTTATTATAATTATTATAATTTCCTTGACCTTGTCCCCGCCCCCGCCTAGGTGGAGCTTGATTATAGTTGTTTGCTTGCCTAACATTTTGGTTATTAAACCCCTCGGAGGTATAACTTGTTGATTGTTTCGCCAACTAAAGTTGGGATGTTGTCTCCATGGGGCATTAGGAATAGGATAGTTATTAATGGAGCAAACATTATCTTGCTCTAATTGTTGTTGTTCATAGGCGAGGACAATAGAGTCGTGGTGCTCGTGGACTCAAACAGAAATTACATGGGTTGGAGTTGACATTCATGACGGAATAGGCTTGTGTTGAATAGAAATAGCCTCTACCTTTTAGTTAGAGATTCGATTAAATTTTTAAGTTCGATCGGGTTTCATCTCAAACATACCAAATGAAGCCTTAATCATGAAGAAAAACTAGCAGAGCGGGGATATCATCACTCCCCCAATTGTTATTGGCGTTTAGTTTGTTCTTCTAAAAATTTGTAAGCCTCCGAGGCTCCTTTACTTAGGAAACTACCCCCATTCATTATGTCAAGGACTTCTTTATGGTGATGTTGAAGTCCTTTGAAAAAGGTATGAAACTAACGTGTCTTTTGCTAGATTATGGTGTGGACACTCTATAAGCAGATCGGTGAAACGATTCCAAACCTCAGAAAACGATGCATGAGGATTTTGTCGGAAAAAATGAATCTTGGAAAGCATCTCATCCGTCTTTAGGGGTGGGTAAAAATGTTCCATAAATAGTTGAACAAGTTTAGCCCACGAAGTCCACGAGAGTTCGGGCGCCGGGCGCTTAACAAGAAGACGCCTTTATCGGGCTAAGGTGAAGGGAAATACCCTCGCTTTAATTTGTTCCGCACCAACCGTAGGATGATGGAATGTTGTAAGAACTTGTTCAATCCCACGATGTGTTGGTAAGGTTTTTCATGGCCTAAACCATGGAAAACGGGTAACAAATTAAATATGTTTGGAGGATTCAAAATCCCCCAATCGGGTCCGCTAGAACGATGCAAGATTTAGGGCTATCGCCAAAGCTTTGTAGAAGCCGGAGAGGAGTCTCTCTCTTCTTCACCCATTATGTCGTATGGTTGGTGGGATAGTAGTTAGAGGTGTAGTGATTGGTATACTCGATATGTTTGTTTGTTGACGGTTAATTACGCTCGGTGTTTTTCTCCCACTGCACCTTAATCTCATGCAAGTCTAAGTCTAAACACGAAAACAATCCAAACAATCTTGATATATTAGTATGAACCTCTAACCGAGATGCGAGGTATGGAAGAAAGGAATACCGATAGCGTCCTTGCTTCGCTTTATGAATAAATCTTGTTTTACGCGTGTTCGTAAATAACAAGTTAGAACACCGAAAAACTTAAAAAAATCGGGTTCAAAACAAACCTCGTAGAAATCCGAAAATTTTACTTTGGCGCCAGGCGCTGGATAGAATGCCGATCGCCTCCTTTGTTCAATGACTTAGCGCTGGTCGCCGTGGTCCAAAGAAATAGGGCGGTCGCTTCGGTCGGGGCGGGTCGCTACGTGTTCCAGACTATAGTATAGCGGTGCGCCTTTTACAGCCGATCGCTGTAAATTTGTCGAAACTTTGTCAACGCTGAAAAGGATAACCACAGTATGAATCAAACAAGGGTGGGTGGGTTTAATGGGACTTAAAAATGACTAATTCTACTATGAAAACAATGCTAAAGTGCAACTAAGATGGCAAAGGGTTTCATTTGATAAAAAGAAAAAAATTGAATAGTCTACCTAGAAAATGAACGATGAAACTCAAAACGTAAGTAAACTAAAACTATTTATGATGCTTATATGCTTATCAAAGATTTCTCTACTCTCAATCCTATGAGATATAGTGGAGTAAGAAGTTCGTTCCACTCCTAGTGCTCTAGCATGGAATTGTTTTCTAATCTAATTAATCGGTCTTTAAGTCAATGAGAGCTTTACAAAGGTGTGTATACTACGATACCTATATGAAATTGATTATGTTGAATCTAACTACGAATGCTATGGAAATATGATTGTTTTGAATCTAGATAAAGGATTATAGGGGAATTGAATCCACCTCGAATCCAACTTAATAGCCTAGCATAGATTCTTGTATCTCGATTCTTACGCTCTTACAAAGAAGAAATTCGAAGTTCTAATCCCTAGTGTTCATGGCATTTCTAATCGAGTACTAACTAGCATGTGAGGTCGCCCACCCATTCTCATGGCTTAATCACGACCTTCTAGATTGAATAGACTCTACAATGCTTCTACACTATACCACTAAGTTTTCATCAAGGCTTTATCAACCCTTCTAATGGAGGTTTTAGCCTTGAATCATTCCGCAATCATTCCCATATGAATCTAAACTAAACATATTATCAAGATTCGAAATTTACTAATCTAATTAAGCAATGATTAAATTCTAATTAACAACTAAGAAATGGTAACCAACAATAATTAAAACTAGATCTAATAGATTGAAATAACACAATTCGAAATTGATAAAATAACTATTTTATTTATCTAATCAATCAAGAACAATGATTCAAAGACTTAATCTAAAACAAGAATTGAAAATGGAACTAAACTTAATTTTATTAATTAAACTAGATCTAGAATTATCTATATTATTTTAGGTCTAACTAGCTACCATTAACAAAGAGCTAAGCTTTTGTTTTTATATCTCCAGATCCAAAAATCGTGCATGGGCTTGGAGCCATGTTTTGGGCCAGAGAATCAGGCCCAAAACCCAATTCTTTCAGTCCAAAAAGGCCTCTTCAGCTGCAGTTGGCTTCAATAGACTTTTCGTCTACTTTTTCTCATCTGATCGGGTCAAGGCTTAAACCATTGGAAAGCTCTTTCCGAGCTGGTCGTTTTGACATAAGGTAGGCTTAATTCCGAGGTCTGAGTCCAACGATACGGCTTTCGGAAGTTCTGCTGACTTGTGTGCTGTTTCAGCCCGCGTCGACTTTTCAGCTTTTGACCGGGCTTTAGAAAGGCTTTGTCTTCTTGAATCTTGGCCTTTAATCACGGAACTCCTTAGTAACCCCAATCTTAGCTCCTTTATCTCGCTAAAGTGGCACATTTCGCACATAAATGGACTTTGAAACCTGAAATGCATAAAAACACGTAATCAGTGTTAACTCTTAATTATTACTCACATAATTGGTCTAAAAGTATGACTGTTATAGGGTTAAAACTACAATTTTGGGCTCTTATCAAGGAGCAGTGATACAAACTTTTAATTGTACATTTATTGGTTTTCTTGATTAATTAAGTCTGAGGTCCACAGTCCGAAGTCCGAAGTCCAAAGACCAAAGTCCAAAGTCCAAAGTCCGTATAGTCGTACATTTTAGTCAAGTTACCTTACTCACGTGGGTTTGGTAGGATAGGTCGAGTAAGGGATCGTCCAAACCTTAGGGCTCGGAAAAGGTTCACAACTGGAATTACAACTTTTGGTGAGTAGGATTTTAGGTTTTTTAGTTCGTTTTAATTAAATTAACGGTAATGCAAATAATGTAACTTACTACGGTGATTTTGATGTAGGTAAACAAAGATAGAGAAACAAGGAGAGAGTTAATCATACTCATGCAAGAATCATTTTTTAACAGTTTATATTAACATATCACTACATCTCTAATTCGTCTCGTGTTCGGAGACGACGTCGAGTATTGATCCCTAGCGCATGCCCACATCTCTGAGCCGCATCACATTAGCATAAGGAATTGAACTAATATTTCATCTCTAGAATATCATTTCAGCTCCTAGCTCAATTCTACATCAGCTGGACAAATTGGAGAGCTACCTGACACCATAGAGTCGCTACAGATATTTTGGGGTCGCGCGATGAGATGCGCTCATCGAGCATCGCATCTAAATTTGTACAGTCTCATCGTTTGGGACCAGATGTCTAATCTATGCCTAATTCCTAAGCAGTGATTCTAGAATATTAAAGAGTCAATCCGGATTCTCACACGAGCAGCATAACCCTCCCCCTGAGGGGGGGGGGGGGATTAGCTCATGGTCATTGAAGGAATAATAAAACTTGCTTTGTATACATTAAGTAAATAAATGTAGGACACCGCTTAATTAAACTAGAAAAGAAATGATCATATTAAGGGTAAAATGACTTACGATTTTTAAGCCGCTGGAATGAAAATGACGGAATGTAAGTGCTGAAATAAAACTAACTAACTGCTAAGCGGACGCTAAGGCATGAAAATGCTGGAGACCGAATAATGAAGACCCCCCTTACATATATATAGGCTGATCTCTCGTGAAACCTTTAATTGGGTTTCGTCTGTTTGCTAATTGAGACATTTAAAACTTTGAATAACAAAGTTTTGTCTCCATGTGAATTAATTTGATCCAAAGTTTTGTTACGAAACAAAACTTTCATTTAATATTTTGTCCTTTTGTGTTTTGTCTTTTAGCCAATTTCAATTCAAACCACCTGCTTTGAATTCGTATGTGTCTTCTCCTATTGCAAGGTGGCACCAAATTAAGACCATCACTTGCCACCTACTTATGCTGACTCGTCATGCCTTTTGGGCCCGCAGAGTAGGTCCTCTTAGTGTGTCCAGTAGCGGCGCCGATTTTGGCGTTTTTACGACTTTCTGTCTTTGAGTAGAGTTCGTGCCCTGGGTCGCTATGGCAGTTTCACTAGCCAACGCCGGCATCCGTGATTTATCGATGTGAACTTCGGAAGTTTGCTGCTTCTTTATATATGGACCCGTTCTGTAGTGGTTTTGTTATTTTGGAAACTTCGGCTCTAGTCAGGCTTTGTTGGGCTTCACTGGGGTTGAGTGGGAAACTTCAAATATTCCAATATTCCCGTACTTCGATGCATGTTTTATCATTATATTCATTTTAAATGCGGAAACTTGCAAAAGTATGAAAATATAATTATTACATGATTATTAAACACATAAACGACCAAAATGCTATGTCTCTCGTGGTTTAATATTACAGTTTTGGGTGCTTATCACACCACCCCCAAACAGCATTTTGCTTGTCCTCAAGCAAAGAAGAGACATGATAAGTGGTCAAAAAATGTGTTGTCCTAAGCTAAATCTCATTTCGCAGAGTGCGGTTGCATTGACCGTATGCAACAAGGCCTTGAACCACTAGGAATTCCCTAGTGGACGAGTTATAACCTCGTGAGAGTTTTCCAGAGAAGATACTCACAAACTTCGTTTATACTACAAATGACTTCGAACAAAGGCTTGTTTCCTTAATTAATCTCGTATCTAGACATCTCACTAGCGGGAAACAAGGATTTAATTCTTTCAATTTCAAGTTAATATACATACAATAATCAAAACATCTACGTATGAGCATGCATGCAATGATCATATAATGAAATGTACTGGCGGGGGCTTTTGGATCCTTTGGATAAGCGTCCTTAAATAGGTTCTTCTGTATATGTCTAAACACAATTTCTCTCTTATTTTTCCACTCAAGTTTTGCTATCTCCGATTCATGCGGTGGGAATACGTTTCCTCACATACTCAATGACAAATGAGGAGCCGAGGTCGGTAAGTCACAACTACTACTTATTATCACACTATCCTACTCCTAATTGAGCTAGAGGTTTTTATTAGGTGTTATGGGGCTTAGGAGGTAGTGTAGAAGAAACTGGAATGGAAAATTCAAAAATGATAAGTATGAGAGAATAAGGTCTTCGAGATATTTATACTAGAGAATCCTTATTTTCTTTCCTGCTTCTAACATAGGTTTCCATACTTGGATTTTTCAAGCTTTTCTATTCCCTTTTGATTTTATTTTTGGGGGGAATTCTAACCTTGATATTTCTTTTGATTTTTGGAAACATATTTCTATTTTTTTTTTCTTTTTCTTAACTGATTTTGATTGGTGATAAGATTTTTCTCTTCATTTTTCTCAAGACTTCATCCTATTTCTCATACTCATCATCTAGGTAGGCTTATTTATTTGTGGTTAATAGATGGGTAATGATTTTTTGGTGAAGTAGAAAGGATTAATGAAAGGTTCAAATGGAGCCGATTAAGCGGTAATGTTTTTTACAGTCTGAATTTTTGGCTATATCGATCCAAAGAAGGCCTAAATTCTACCTAGGATTTGGGTAGTGATCAAGTAGACGTGTGAACTTCTCTATTTGGAAGAACTACTCCTCTGTGTCATTACTCATATATCACACATTTTGAGGCTTTTTGGTTAGATTCTTACAGGGATATGGAAACTAAGTTGTCTAACCGTGGGTCCCAGAAACTTACTGCTGTGTACATTTAATGATAGTCAGTGCATGAATACTCATGAAAAGATGTAAAAACTATTGCATACGTATTAAATTAAGTTTCTAAGAACAAGTCTTAATTCTGATGCTAGGGTGAGATTTCTAAATATTTTTCATCATAGAAAGGGAAACGAGAATTTGTCACTAAATACGTTTATTTAGACATCAAGTAAACTATATACAACTATGTCTGCCTAATTTTTGCGAAAGGTTCTCACCACCCCCAAACAGTTGGACGCTGTGTCCTCAAAGTGTTAAGAGGAAGAAAGAGTATACTTGAGAGGCTTGAGCAAAAATATAGCTGACATCTTCCACAGAAATTTATTGTAACACACTATATATTATACATCATAAAAGTAGAAGCACACTGTTAGAGTAGCACACTGTTAGGTTATTTATTTATTTCACATCAAAACGTAAAAAAAATATGTACATGCATCAACTCACAATGCCCCAACCTTGAACTGGGGGATGGTCCATCCTTGCTTAGTCTCTGTAGATATGTCATTCCTTTGCATCACGGCAATCTATCATAGCTTTCCAGACTTCACTCCACTTCCTCTTCTTTGCATTGTCCAGATGAGCTATCATTTTATCATCATTAGGGAAAGAACGAACTTTCTTTAGATACTTTGCAGGGCATCGCCATGTCCTAAATCGCAAAGAACGAATTATCTTGTTTGTTGGACACATAGAGTCGACCTTTACCCAGTCCTGAAAGGTGGCCGCAAACTGCGGGAAGTACGTCCTCACTATCCCCGCATGTTGAATCGGCGGGTGATATATAGTCTTTGCCGAAAAGACCGAGCCCTCTTAAGATTTTCAATTACTAGGTCTGTAATGTCAAAGGCGGTATGTTGCTGGGCCAAGGCATGGAATGTCTTACAAGCTGACTTTGATGTAGTGGAAAAATGCCAATCCCCCATGACGTTCAGAAGAATAAATAACATGGAAGTTCCAACATTCATGGTCATACTGGCTAGTGGAATAGTGAATTCTGGCCATCGGCCAGCTTCGGCACGTTCACTGACGTGGGCAATGCCATCGCCATACCGGGCAGCAAAATCTTCCCTAGAATAGTCATTAAAGTCATTCTCTATCATGTATTGAATGGGGAGGTCTGGCTGAAAAGGAGGAAGGTCTAGAGCCATAGCAACTGTTGGCTCGTAAAAAGAGTGTCGGGTGTTACCAATACGGATTGTAAATCCATTCAAAGGGAAACCCTGTATAGCAAGTAGATCTTCCATGTGATCGTAAAAATAAGTTGCCAAACCTGGGGAATATGTTTGCTCCGGGTGTAGAATAAGGGAGTTCCAACCAACTCGTGTGATGAAATCTCTGAAGAGATGTCCATACGCAGGAGAATTCAGCAACGAATGGAAGGATTGTTCTGGAATTATCTTTGGGGCTGCCATAGTAGAAGACGTACAAAGAAAAATGCCACCTATAGACAAATATTAATAAATATTAGAATAAGATGAGAATGATTAAGTAAAAACAAATTACCATAGGAAAATTTCATTATAATTAAAAACTAAAAAGAAAATGACAAAGAACATAAAATTGCAAAATTTAAATGGTGTCATGGGCCCAAGTAACGGCGAGGATCCTCCTGTGGGAGGGATCCATTTATAAGATTTTCTATGCCATCAATCAGTGCAATAGCCCGTTGCAACATTTTGCTTTCTGTCTGGTAAATCTCGGCGTGGTTCTCCATTATGAGAGTGTGATTTGCCAAGAACTGGTTGTGGCTGTGCAAGAATTGTGCTTGTTCCTCTTCGTTTATTGTCTGCAGGTCTTGAAATTCAAGAAGACTGGTGATGATAATGTTTTGACGTTTGAATAATGTCATCAGTCCTTGTTGAATTAAACGAAGGCCTTCCATGGGATTAAATACGTTGCATAATGCATTTTCAGTGAAGATGTTATCGGCGGAACAATCTTCGTCGGTTTCTGCACCGACATGGTTCTTTGCAACGTCGGGGTTCCAGAATCCGTTCCTACATACTGAGTGAATGATAAGAATGTTAGCTGTTCGAAGAGGTGTATGAGGAGAAGTACTAGAAAAACCCCAACGTATCATGATAAGTGTCACAATAGTTGGTAAATGAGCTGCTTTTTCCTGGCACGTGTGATCGCGTTCCAGAGAAATTTAATAATGCAAAAATCATTGCAGTTACTCTGTAAGACCCAGAGTAGATGGAGGAGGGGTTTGGTTATTTCGGAAGTCTTAGACGTGCCGAGCACATTATGAGCTACCCATTGGATCCACGAAATTGGTTCTTTTGCAAAGATCGCCGATAAACAATAATGATTTTTCCGGTTGTATTCCCGAAAGGATAGTTGCAAACATCAGATGCCTGATATTGTCGAAAGGTGAATCCTGAAGGTGTACTCCTTGGTTTGTAATAGGAATTTGAAGTACCTCAGAGATGATTTCCATAGTCAATTCACGCTCGCATAAAAGAGAACAACAAGACCAATTCTCTGGAATAAAATGCCTGCTTATGATGTAAAAGAGGGTACCATCCTTGACATAATATTTCTGTGTCAAAAAAGGGATGAAAAAGACCATTTTGGAAATTTTCCATAAAATTTTGCTCGGGCACGAAACTTTGAGTGAGGGCAATTAAAGATGGAGTGGTGAAAAAAAAAATTTGGAAAAAGGAAAGTTAGATTTTTGAAGTGTCTATCCTTGTTATAAATAGGCACCAATCCGAAAATGTAAAAGATACGGATCGAGGTGTCACAGGGTAGTTAGATCACGTGTATCTTCTAAGATATGTGCAAAAGTAGATGTAGTGTGGATGAGAAGAATGGGGCATGTGACAATGAGTGTCCCCTCTTTTTTCTTTTTTTTTTTTTTACTAGAAAAGAAATAGCGTAAGTAGAAAGACAAGGAAAATGTAGATATACTATCACAATAA
This sequence comes from Coptis chinensis, assembly GCF_015680905.1. Classification (NCBI taxonomy): domain Eukaryota; kingdom Viridiplantae; phylum Streptophyta; class Magnoliopsida; order Ranunculales; family Ranunculaceae; genus Coptis; species Coptis chinensis. The sequence goes on from NC_141457.1 coordinate 51,254,652, forward strand.
GATGTAAGAACGTACAACGGTATGGAAACACAACATAATGATACGAATAATGAAATACAAATCTAAATATTAGATAGAACTATATACCACATTAACAACATTACTATAATGAAACAAACAAGCATGAAGACTTGAGTAGCATATTCAATTTGCCGCTGCTCAAACTTTTCTAGTGCATCCATGAAGCTTGAAATTTGGAGCGGACTAAAAACGATTTTTAGAATAAGAAGTGTAGAGGGAAGAATATGAAATGAGTGAATGTGGAGGAAGTGTTGAACTTATTTATAGAAAGAAAATTGTCGTTTTCTGACCATTTTTAGATGCTATTTCATGACCGTTTTATGACCGTTTTTTGTGCGTTTTCATGACCGTTTTCTGACCGTTTTTTGTGCGTTTTCATGACCGTTTTCTGACCATTTAATAAAACGTTAGTTTACGGTAAAGTTTGCTGTTAAGTGTGATATCTAAAATATATATGTATATATATTTATATATATATCTATATAAATTATTATTACTAATATTATTATATATGTTCCTACCTATATAATATAATATTAGCTATAACTAATATATCTAGGCAGAAATTTTTAGGAAATAACCTACTATTAAGCTGGAAATGCAAACACGTAAATCAAATATCTGACATAAATATTATACAAGACTGGAAAAATAAACTAGCTACTGATGATCCTCAGGAGCTGCAGAAGAATCCTCGGGGGTTGCAAAAGAAGAACCAGGAGTCCTGCAACGTCGTGCAGTACGAGCTCCCATGGAGGCTAACTGCTCCTGGATATCACCCAAAGTATCCATCACCGAGCACGAAATCGATCTTTGGCTCGCCATGAACATTCACTGAACCGGTTCTCGCGAGTAAGCATATGGTCCCGAAATGCAGTCATGGAAGCTCTCATTTCCTCTGGAATTAAGCCCATGCCATCACACATCGACTTCGTGGCGAAAGTGGTCATATCTGTCCTTAACTCGCCCAAGGTACATTTCATCGATACCTAGTGAGTGTACATGTCTCTCAAACCACTGTTCACAGCATGTAAGGCATCTATGGGTTGGGTTATCTTACTCATGGCAGTCTCATCAAAGTAGGGTGGGTGAGATGAGCCTACGCTAGCGTGCTCGGCAGCCCTAGGTGCTGTGGGTTCCTATGGGTCCAATATGCATTTCTTGAAGACAAGCATATTCTCATATTGTGGTATAGTGAGTAGTGGGGTGGCGGACAGAAAACCCAAGGTAATCATAACTTCATGTTACGCAATGCGAAGAGGGGGCGATCTAAGAGTGGCATGTGTAATAATATCAAAAAGAAAGGTAACGATGCGGTTACCCTTTTGCTCCCCGGAGGATCCGAGAGAAGGTGGAGGAAGGTCTTGTTGATGTCTGAGGGCTTCGAGGTGCCAATGACGTTCAGTCCCAGCCATTGAGTCACAGCCAACTGAGTGCTGATACGCGCATTTTCCATCTATGTTGTACTCTCCCTCAATTAGCGTGTCGAGCATTAGGTCGTAAGTCCGTGGGTATCTGAGATCGCTGCCCGAAATCGCCAAGTGGTCGACCAGAGGAATGCCCGTGATCCCGGAGGGCAAAACAGGTGTGACTTCATGGCGCACACCCTCGACGGTAACCAAAAAATGGTCGCCATTAAAGTTCCCATTGTCGTAGAATTTCATCACCAAATCCTTGGAATAAAGCCCTCCATTAGCATATAACAAGTACTCTCATCCTTTAGAGTGAATTTCATTATCAAAGAATGGAGCAAACATCCCGTTTTCAAATAAATTTCTAAAATATTTCTCCACACAAATACACCTATTTCCAGCCATCACTGGTCTTAGGGAGAGGCTGGCTATTGATTAATGATGAGGGGAGAAATGGGACTTGTTGACGGAAGGGAATTGTGGTCGGAGTTGTAAGAGTCTCGCGCGACCGGATTTAAGCGTGGGCCCGTCTCCGTCGCGAGACTTAAAACGAGGGGGCAAGATCCGGAAATTAGGGAAGACAAAATGAGTGATGGTGACGCGTGTGGTCGGGTTTGTCGGGTTTAAAGGGCCCGAGATTTCGATATTTTGGTTGGGCCAAAAAATTTCCCAGGCCCAAATCAAGCCAAAAACCTGATTCAAGGCTAAAAAAACTAAACGCTTACCCACGACTCGTTTGGACTCCGAATTAGATGAATGAGATATTGAAATGATCGGCACGAAAAATGTTATCCAATTGTATGAGTCATTCTCAAAGGTCACAAAAGTTTTTGAAAAGAAGGAGAGTGTTTTATTTATAAACAAAGATTTTATTTATATACAAGGGAGATATACGTGAAGAACACTGGATGTCCAGAAGAGTCACCATCTTAAATCATAGACAACTATCATGTCGGCTCTGGAGCGAACCCAATCTACCCAGACTGTGCCTTTGCCTTTATGTATTATGGGGTTAGGGGCAGGACGGTACCATCCTAGACCGTGCGCGTTACGGTTTAATAAAATTGCCCTTATTACATACGGCTATCCTCAAACCGCCCTAAGGGGAACTCAAAGTAACCAATTCTAGGGTTGGTCCGATGGAATTCATTGCCCGTTTTGTTCCAAGTATGCGACATCCGAGGTTGGACACGAATCTCATGTGCGAAACTTAATGCAAAGGGAAAAAGGCAATAATATAAACATATCTACAAGGTGAGTCTTTTAACGTCAGATCCTCAAGACGAGTCGAGTCTTTTAACGTCAGATTCTCAAGACGAATCGAGTCTTTTAACATCAGATTCTCAATACAAATCCCAACCTGTGGGAGAAATGGTGCGGCAACAAAGATTATCCTGCGCAGCTTGTGTTAGACAAAAGTATACCTTAAACTGACTAGTATCGGATAGGAAGTCAAGACCTAGACAGAAGGGTGTTTGGCAATGCATACACCAGCCCATTATTCGAGCACGACGTTTACGAGCAAAAGTACTACGACCATTCCATATTCGTGATGAGTGAGACTTACACAAAATGATTAGCTGAAGTTTGCGAGGCAGAGAGTAGAAAAGGAAAGAGAAGGAAGGAAGTGAAATTTTAGGTACCTATCGTTTACCGAAAAGCGCGTTTGCTCGTGTTGCAGAAGACTTTTATACTCAGTTCTGAAATAGAGTTTTTGTGGACTAAGGTTGCAACCACACACTTCAAAGAACTTTGGAGTTCATAAGATAGAAGATGGCCCGGCTACCAAAATGGCGTACCCTCTATAGAAACAAGATTGAGTACGCCAAATGAAACATCTAGTCTGTGTAGACCGGATCCTAAAGAAGAGTCTGTTCAATATCTGGTGAGTGTAATTCGTGGTAATGTTTTAGGCGTTGTCCATTAACTTGAAATTCGTTGTTATCTTGTGGATTAAGCAAAGAGATTTCCCCATAATGTTTCACAGCTAACACAATGAAAGGACCAGACCATCGTGTTTTCAATTTACCAGGAAAAATGTGTAATCTGGAGTTGTACAGTAAAAAATTTTATCCAATTTTAAAATCCTTATGCAAAATGTGCTTGTCATGCACCCTTTTCATATTAGCTTTGTAGGATTTCGAGAGATCATAAACATCACTCCGAATCTCCTCAAGCTCATTTAATTGCAGTTTTCGCTTCTCGCCTGCCTCGATGATATTGTAATTGAGGCTTTTGATGGCCCAAAGGGAACGATGCCCAAGTTTAACTGGCAGATGACAAGGTTTTCCAAAAACAATGCGGTAAGGAGACATCCCTATAGGTGTCTTAAATGCTGTTTGGTATGCCCACAAGGCATCCGATAAGCGGAGAGACCAATCCTTTCTTGATGGGTTGACAGTTTTCTCCAGAATAGACTTTATCTCTCTGTTGGAGACTTCCACTTGGCCACTCGTTTGTGGGTGATATGGAGTAGCAACCTTGTGAGTAACTCCATATTTCTTCATTAAAAACCCAAAAATTTTATTACAAAAATGTGTACCCCCATCACTGATGATAGTTTTGGGGACACCAAAACGAGAGAAAATGTTTTCTTTAACAAATTTCACGACAGTCTTATGGTCATTTGAGCGACATGCGAGTGCCTCAATCCATTTGGACACATAGTCTACAACGACTAAAATGTATAGAAAACCTTGAGAAATAGGGAAAGGTCCCATAAAATCAATGCCTCAAACATAAAAAATTTCCACAATCAAGATAGGATTTAGGGGCATCATATTTCGTTTGGTAATTCGACCTAGGTGCTGACAACGAATCCAAGTTATGCAATGTTCGTGTGCATCGTGAAAAAGGGTAGGCCAGTAAAAACCACATTGTAATACCTTGGCCCCAGTTTTCTTTCTACTGAAATGACCTCCGCAAGATTGTTCATGGCAAAAGGATAATACGTCGGTGTGCTCCCAGTCGGGAATGCAACGACGAATGAGTTGGTCAGAACAATACTTAAAGAGATAGGGGTCATCCCAAAAATAATATTTTACAGTGGATAAGAACTTTTTATGACCAGGACGTGACCAAGAGGAAGGAACTTCCTCAGTAACTAGGTAGTTAACGATATCCACGTACCATGGAGATGAGAAAATAGAGTACAAATATTCATCTAGAAAGAAATCATATATGGCTTCAGAATCACTATTAATGTCACCAACCAGCCTTGATAAATGGTCGGCCAAGACATTTTCGATTCCTTTCTTGTCTTTGATTTCCAGGGTGAATTCTTGCAAGAGAAAGATCTAGCGGAACAATCGTTGTTTTGCATCTTTTTTCGTGAGTAAGTACCAAAGTGCGGCATGGTTAGTATATACGATGGTGGATGTTCCAACTAGGTAAGGGCGAAACTTATCCAAGGCATAGACAACAGCTAGGAACTCTTTCTCAGTTATTGTGTAATTACGTTGAGCGTCATTAAGAGTTTTACTAGCGTAGAAAATGACAATGGGTTTGTCATCACGTCATTGGCCTAGTACGGCGCCAATAGCAAAGTCGCTAGCGTCACACATTAATTCGAATGGTTGAGACCAATCAGGGGTTTGAATGATAGGAGCGGTAGTCAGAGCGGTTTTTAGAGTATCAAAAGCTTGTTTGCAATTGAAATTGAAGTGGAATACTGCATCCTTAAGCAGGAGATTGATTAAAGGTCGAGCAACTTTAGAAAAATCCTGAATGAATCTCTGTAAAACCAACGGGCCTAAAAAGGCACGGATATCACTTAACCATACATGGGAAAGGAAAGGTAGCGAATTTTAACAATTTTAGCTTTATCAACCTCTATCCCGCCTTTCAAAACAATATGACCTAGAACAAGTCCTTTGGTAACCATGAAATGACACTTCTCCCAATTGAGTACCAGATTTTTCTCTTTGCAACTTGTTAATACTTTAGAAAGGTTGGATAGGCAAATCGTCAAAGGAATTTCCGTAGATGGAAAAATCGTCCATGAAGACTTCCATATAACGCGTTCCACCATATCACTGAAAATGTGAAGCATGGAGTTGGAAGGTGCACAGGGCATTACAAAGACCAAAAGGCATTCGCCCCATGCAAAGGTTCCAAAGGGACACGTGAAAGTTGTCTTTTTCTTGATCGGGCGGATCGATGACAATTTGGAAGTATCCGAATAGCCATCAAGAAAATAGTAGTAAGCATGACCGGCTAAACGTTCTAGCATCTGGTCAATGAATGGGAGAGGGAAGTGATCTTTACGTGTTCTGGCATTAAGTTTCCAATAGTCAATGCAAATTCTCTATTTTAATGGAATTCAAGCGGAGATGCACTCACCATTTTCATTTTGTACAACTTGAATACCAGACTTTTTTGGAACAACGTGGACAGGACTAACCCAATCACTATCAGAGATAGGGTATATGATACCCGCATTAAGTAAACGTAAAACTTTCTCTCTCACCACTTCTTTCATGGCGGGATTAAGGCGGTGTTGTGGTTCTCGCGATGTCTTTGTGCCGTCATCGAGATGTATGCGATGCGTGCATATGCTAGGGTCTATTCTCTTGATATCATCTAAGGACCATCCGATAGCGGAGCAGTGTTCACGAATGACATGAATCAAACGTGCCTCTTCGTCGGTAGTCAACTGAGCAGAAATTATTATAGGGTGACTACCATCGAGATCAAGATGCACGTACTTCAAATCAGAGGGTAGAGGTTTTAAATCCGGAGTTGGAGGATTGGGGATCAAGGATTCGTGAGGGATCATCTCTTCAATGGAAAAGAGTGAATCCGATTCTTCTGAATCAGTTTGCAACGCAGCAGTAGGATCAAATAGTGGTACCGACTCTAATAATGCGTGGACATCCTTTATGTACAAGTCATCGTCAAACTCAGGATTAGCAAAATAAAGAAATTGGTGTATCTCGTCTGGGGGAAAAGAGTTTGTGAAATAATCATGTTCCAGACTATCAACCAAGCTAATCTTGCCCTCCATTATAGGATCGGGAAATTGTTTCATTAATTTGAACACATTGAGTTCGACAGAAAGGTTCTCGAAAGACAATGTCATTGAACCGTCCCGACAATTTATGAGAGCGTTAACACTTGCAAGAAAAGAACGTCCCAAGATGATAGGAATGGAGTCACAGGCCACCTCAGTATCTAGAATGACAAAATCAACTGGGTAGTAAAAATCTTGGACCTTGACTATGACGTTCTCTACTATGCCGTTTAGGTACTTGATGGAGCGATCCGCGAGTTGCAGAGTCATATTGGTAGGTTTTAATTCATGAAGACCTAACTGCTTAAATAAGTAGTAGAGAAGTAGGTTAACACTGGCACCTAGGTCTAAAAGTGCGGTAGCGGTATACTTGTCGCCCAACGTACATGGTACAGTTGGTCGACCTGGGTCCTTGTACTTTACCACACCATTGGTAGTGGTAATCAATGGAAACTGCTCAGTGAGGAACGCTTGTTGAGGAACATTTGTACGTCGTTTGGTGGTGCACATGTCCTTCAAAAACTTGGCATGCTTGGGTAAATGCGTAAGCACATCTAGGAAAGGTAAGTTTATGGTCAAATTTTTGAAGGTTTCACGGATCTCATCGAAATGTTCGTCACGTTTGTTCTTTACCAAACGGGCAGGGAACGGAGCTTTTGGGTGGAATCGCGCATAAGGATCAGTGGCGTCTTTCCCTAGGGACGTGGGTGTAGAATTGGAAGGCACAACTTCATCCGTTATAGGTTGCGAGGTAAGAGTTGGAAGGATGTTAGCCGTGGTTTCCGTCGATTCCTCGTCTGGCATACGTATTTTATTGTCGATGGTTCAGCCAGAACAAAAAGTGGTAATGGCATTTAGCTCACCCTGGCTTGGATTACTAGATCCTGGTGCATTGTTGAGTTCAAAGGAAGTGTTTGTAGGCTTAGGGTTTTGAACTGCTTGGCCAGGGAACCCGCCTTTTTGACTTTTATCCTGAGCTAACAGCTGAAGAGACTGTTGGATAGAAGCTAGGATTTGATTCTGTTGATTCATATATGTCAGAAAAGTGTCAGATGTTTTATCGGCTGTGGATTGTACTAGTGGAGCAGCAGGAACTAGTTCACGGTTATTATTTACGGGTTGATTTTGGTAGCCATATCCTTGATTAGCGAGAACAAGGTTGTGGTTGTTTTGGTACCCTATATTTGCATTGTTGGGAAAATTACTTTGCCGTTGCTGGAATTGCGGAGGATTTCCTTGACGATAGGAATTGTAGTTCGCGGGTGGTCGTAGAGGAACGCGTTGTTGACACCGGAGGAGCTTGTTGTTGGGCGGGGGTCCAAAGCTAAATTCGGATGTTGTCGCCAAGGTGCATTAGGGATGTTGAAAGCACAAGCCTCTTGAAGGTTGGGGGAGGCACTCGTATACCAAAGGACAATAAGAATCGGGCGCTTTCGGGACTTAAGCAAAGAGGACATGGGGAAGCATTGGCGGTCATGACCTGTTTGGGTTTTGATCATTTACTTGTACCGAAAGAGCATCGACCTTTTGTTTAGGGACTTCGATTAGAGTTTTTAATTCGGATCGGGTTTGACCTCGAGCATAGACGTAACTTTGGTAGGAGTGTCTTTAGAAGATCCGAAGAATCGGTGTTTCCCCAATGGGTGCTTCGCGGAAGCCCTGTTTCTCAAGAAAAGTGTATGCTTCAAGATGGCCCTTTGTCCATGAAACTACCGCCGTTCATGATATCTAATGTTTCCTTTTGATAGTCGAGAGACCATTAAAGAATGAATGGACTAATCTGGCCGGTGTCGAAGTTGATGATGGGGACATTCGAGAATCGATCGAGAAATCTGCTCCATGCTTCCGAAAAGGATTCACGGGGTGTCTTTGGCGAAAGAATTGAATCTTTTGAAGCATTTCGTAGTTTTCTTCGAGTATAGAACTTTATCATGAATGCTTGTGCGAAGTTTGGCCCATGTGTCAATGGATTGATTAATGGCGCCACTGTGGAGCCAAACCGAAGTTTTATCAGCTAAGGTGAAGGGAAACAACCTAAGCAAGACTTATTCGTTGGTAACAATCGGATGGCGGAAAGTGGTGACTACTTATTGCATCCAACGAAGGTGATTGTACGGTTTTTCATGGTCTAGACCATGGTAAACAGGTAACAAACCGAAAATGTTTGGCGGAATTCAAAAATCACCTATAATAGCATCGAGTTTAATACAAGAAGCAGGTCCTTCTTGTAAGGCAGTATAGAAATCCGAAAGAGGTTTCTCGACTGTGGGATTTTCCTGGGCCATAATTAAGGGAGATGACGGCAACGGAGATGTTTGACGAGGTTGGTTTACGGAGGAGGAACTATGTCTAGGAGATAGCATAAGCAGTTGTGTATTGTATTTCCGATGACGATATGTAAGTTCTAATTCCTTATGTTTACCAGACCGTAGTCTCATACAAATACAAATTTTAATTCAAGGCTCATAAGGAACAATTTATGACTGGAGGTTTTAGAATTAAGGAAGGAGGGAGGTAAAGCACGTCTTCCTGAGCTGTTGCTAACTCGAGCAGGTAAGCTAGGATAACGTGTGAATATTCTAGCAGCCAGGTCACTTGAGAGGATTGAGGGAGGTTGTCCGTGCTAGCACGTTCCTTAATTAGGCAACTTCAATCTTTCGAGTTTACTAGACACTGATGGAATAGGATGATGATTTATGATGGTGTATTGTGCGGGGTATTATTAAGATTATTAAGATGAAATTTTTAATTACTATGATTTTTTTATTTTTTGTTTTTTATTTTTCTATTTTTTTATTTTTTTAGTTTACGTAATTAATGTATTATGGAGACGTGATTACGAAATATAAAATTAAAACGATAGATGCCAAAATAGAAACTAATTAACATATATTAGTTTACGCAGAAAGTCTACACATGCAAATCTATATTACTTATACGTGCAACTATATGTGAGCTAGGGGAATGTCGAGAACGAACTCATGCAAATGAATACCGCGTACGTGAATTGATGTAACATACACATACAAAAATATTCTAAGCAGGTGGTTTGAAACTACGCATATATCCAAATATATTCGAATCATATTAATCGTGTTAACGTGAAGATATAATGACGAACCACATTTACATGCAAAGAGTTCTCATGCCAACACACAAACATACAAGGTAAAACAGGTTATAGCAAATAATATCCTCGACAAAGTTTGAGGAGTTTAAGAGTTTGAAACCTGGCATCCCGCGATTCCTCGTACAACGATCGAACTAACTCCCGAGCTCGTGAACTTACTGGAAAAACAGGACCAGAGAGTCCAAAAGAGTTCTGAAAAGGAAAGTGGCCTGTACCTGAAAACCGAAGTGTTGATACTCCAGGTTAGTCTCGCGCGCTACTAATTTAGTCTCGTCCAAGACTCTTTTGTCTGTTCAGTACTTCAAGTTCCTACGGAATACTTAGACTGTTCTAATGAAAATAAACAAGACTTGGTTCACACATATTTGTTAGTAGAAAAAGTTAGGGCAAACAGTTATGTAACACGTTAGTATCGTAAAAGAAATGGAAATTAAAAAAAATGAAGAGGTAGGGGAGGGGGTTTTATGTGATGTGTTCCAGTTATTACGTTAAGTCCAGAGTCCTTCGGCGTGCAGCGGCGCCATTTGATAAAAACTTTTAATTGTACGTTTATTGGTTTTCTTGATTAATTAAGTCCGAGGTCCACAGTCCGAAGTCCAAAGACCAAAGTTCGTATAGTTGTACGTTTTAGTCAAGTTACCTTACTCACGTGGGTTTGGTAGGATAGGTCGAGTAAGGGATCATTCAAACCTTAGGGCTCAGAAAAGGTTCACAACTGGAATTACAACTTTTGGTGAGTAGGATTTTAGGTTTTTTAGTTGGTTTTAATTAAATTAACGGTAATGCAAATAATGTAACTTACTACGATGATTTTGATGTAGGTAAACAAAGATAGAGAAATAGGGAGAGAGTTAATCATACTCATGCAAGAATCATTTTTCAATAGTTTATATTAACATATCACTACATCTCTAATTCGTCTCGTGTTCGAAGACAATGTCGAGTATTGATCCCTAGCACATGCCCACATCTCTGAGCCGCATCGCACTAGCATAAGGAATTAAACTAATATTTCATCTCTAGAATATCATTTCAGTTCCTGGCTCGATTCCACATCAGCTGGACAAATTGGAGAGTTGTTTGACACCATAGAGTCGCGCGCGAGATATTTTGGGTCGCGCACGAGACTGTTCTGGAGCATCAGCACTCCAAATTTGTATAGTCTCAGTCATTTTGGGACCGGATGTCTAATCTATGCCTAATTCCTAAGTAGTGATTCTAGAATATTAAAGAGTTAATCTGGATTCTCACACGAGCAGCATAACCTTCCCCCTGGGGGGGGGGGGGATTAGCTCATGGTCATTGAAGGAATAATAAAACTTGCTGTATACATTAAGTAAATAAATGCAGGACAGGAATTAAACTAGAAAAAAAATGATTGTTATTAAGGGTAAAATGACTTACAGTATTTAAGCTGCTGGAATGAAAATGACGGAATGTAAGTGCTGAAATAAAACTAACTAACTGCTAAGCGGATGCTAGAGCATGAAAATGCTGAAGACCGAATAATGAAGACCCCCCTTACATATATATAGGTTGATCTCTCGTGAAGCCTTTAATTGGGCTTCGTCTGTTTGCTAATTGAGACATTCAAAACTTTGAATAACAAAGTTTTGTCTCCATGTGAATTAATTTGATCCAAAGTTTTGTTACGAAACAAAAGTTTTGTTACGAAACAAAACTTTCATTTAATGTTTTGTCCTTTTGTGTTTTGTCTTTTAGCCAATTTCAATTCAAGCCACCTGCTTTGAATTGGTACTATCTTCTCCTATTGCAAGGTGGCACCAAATTAAGACCATCACTTATCACCTGCCTATGCTAACTCTTAGTGTGTCCAAAAAGTGGCGGCACCGATTTTGGCGTTTTTAATGACTTTTTGTCTTTCGCGTAGAGTTAAATTAAGCGAATCGTTATGGCAGTTTCACTAGCCAACGTCGACATCTAGATTTATCAGATGTGAGCTTCGGAAGTTTGCTGCTTTTTTATATGTGGACCCGTTCTGCACTGGTTTTGTTCTTTTGGAAACTTCGACTCTAGTTAGGCTTTGTTGGGCTTCACTGGGGTTGAGTGAGAAACTTCAAATATTCCAGTATTCCCATACTTTGATGCATATTTTATCATTATATTCATTTGAAATGCGAAAACCTGCAAAAGTATGAAAATATAATTATTACATGATTATTAAACACATAAACGACCAAAATGCTATGTCTCTTGGGTTTAATATTATAGTTTTGGATGCTTATCAGGCAGCTGAGGGCGCATATGACGATCCCATTCTCTAAGCTGGTTTGTGAGTTATTGAACCGCTGTGGCAAAGCGCCTGTTCAGTTTGTGGGTAACATGTGGTGCTTGTTCAAGGTGTTTGACCTGCTGAACGCCAGTTTTGAATACCGTATAGAGGTCGCTGATATTATTGAGCATTACTCTCTAAAGCGATCTCGGTCGCTTAACTTTAGCTTGCAAACCCGAGCTAAGCTGTCGAGCGTTCTAGATGGTGTGAGTAACGAGTCTTGGGATAAAAGACCGTTTCTACTTGTGGGAAACTACTGTGCGAGCGGGTTCGGTGTGGAAACTAAAATATGCGACTTTACTGGTGGGTACCAGTACGCTCTTTGAGAATATTGACCTTATATTAATTGAGCTGTACTGATATTACTATTTTGTTGTCTTTGCAGATATCCCCCTAGAAAAGGAGACGAGCCGAAAAGTGATTGAGAAGTTCACTAGGTTGACTCGAGCTGAGAAGCAGGGGAAGCTTCCAGAAGTTGCACATTTATTTAAAGAACGGGGCGGACCTGCGATTAGGGAGAAGAGGGAGGTGCAAAAGAGCAGGGCGCGGGGTAAGGTGAGTGGGAGAACGTCGAAAAAGTCTCTGATGGAAAAACATCGGAGTGATATGGTGACTAGGGAAGATAAGAACCGCGCTCGTTTTTTTGTGAAACGACTCGCCGGAGGTGTTGGTGCGTCTGGGTCGGGAGTTGGGCAAGGTCAAGAGGACTCGCCCTTCGATTTGGAGGACTCTCTGTTTGAAATCCCTAAACCTCGCTCGTCGATGAGGAAGGGTAACGACCCAGAGTCTCGACCTTCCAAGGTCATGAGGGTAAAATTTGACCACCACACCGGGGTGGTGAAGAAGGCGAATGGGGAAGGGCGCTCAGAGCTCAAAGAGCGAGATCGATGCCCGACTTCAGCGTTCTGGGTGAGGACGCCCTAAAGGTCGTTCCGACCAGGGTTGTTGGAAATGCTCTTGGCAAGATGAAGGGGAAGGTTGGTAAGGGGCACTCCAGTGCTGGGAAAGACGAGCTGGAGCACAACCTGATGCATATAGATGAAGTGACTGAGAAGAAGCGCTATGTGAAGAGGTCGGACTGCAGCTACAAGTCCGCACCCATAGTTGCTTGTTTGCTGGAGAGTATGACGCTGGACGGTGATAGGAAAGACTTGGATGCGATGGAGCTGGAGTCGAATCTGAGGGGGATGGATAAGGCGATGTGCCTAGTGAGTAACTTTTGTGTTCAAACTTGGCTGTGTTATTGTGATATATGTTGTTGTTTGATGCTAACGTGATATATTGTGGCGAAGTTATCGCGAATCGATCGCCGAGTATCGAACCGAAGACGGCCGCCGGTTATTTGAACCGAGAAGACGGAGGTCGAAGTCATTTGAGGACAAGCTTTGAATCTTCGAAATGCGGCAACAAATACCGAGAAGAAAGAACTGGACGCTTTGAAGCCCCAACTCACTACCTTGACGCTTGAGAAGACATCTGTAGTGAATAAGTCGATCAGGCTGAAGCATGAGGTGGAGGCATTGAAGGGCCACCGGTCGAGCGAAAAGCCTATTTGAAACGATGTAAGACTTCCACATTGCAAGTTTAAAGAGGCCTATCTCACCATCCGTGTCTTTGGTGGAGGAACCGGAGAAGAAATTTGACGACTGCGGGGAGGAGGAGCGAGCCAAGAGCTTCGGAGAGAACGCGGGTATGGACACACTCTCGAAGATGCTAGCACTATTCCTGCAGTCGTGCTTCCCCCTATTACTGGTGTGGTGAGTGATCGCCGTGGTTCTCGCGAAGCTAAATGTGGCGCTACCGGGCGGTTAATGGGATCTACTGGTGATCCGAGCTCTGCCCCAGTGTTGAATGTCGTTCTTGCAGAAAACTTTGATGATGTCGTTTGAAAAATTTGTTGGTGTTTGTGGTTGTAATTGGCCTTTAGCCGTAAACAATAGAGCTGGTTTCCTGGGTTAACCTAGGCACCTCGTTTTTCTTCTTTGCCAGTGATCATGATAACTAGTGGCTAACTATGCTGGATTTCCTGAGTATTCTCAGCAGCTCGGTTAGTCTGCGAACTGAGGCTTCCCTGAGGTCGTCAGTTCGCTCCTTTTCGTGAATGTGAAACATGTTGCTTTGCTTTATATAAGTAGTATTGTGTATGATATGAATGTTTGCATTCTGCAAGTATGGGTATGCTATTGCGACTTGTCGTATGGAGGCTACGGTGTCGATGACCTATGACTTTGCTGGTCTGTCGTGCTTGCTATCCAATTTAAATGGTGTAGGTAGCACATGTCTTGAGGACGCAAGGGGCGTTCTTTACTTTGGAGCTGCCTAAGCTACAGCGCGTGCGTGGCACGTGTAAGAATATGGGTGGGCGGGATTCATGACATGATGGCTGCTAGGTGGCATGTCGTTTTGGCGTCTCGATGCCATCATGACCTGTCTTGGGAAGATATGTTACTTTACCATAAGTAGTAGTGTTCTTGGAAGAGCAAAGGCATTCCTTTGCTCTTCTTCTTGCTGCCGCAGTTCTTCTCTCGCCTGTGTTGCGTCGTTTACTTCGTCGGTTTACTCAGGTACGTTTGGCTTCTCTGTTTAACTGTCCCTCTCTATTGTTTTGTTGAAAAGGAACCTGAGGCTTGTTTATTTAACTCAAGGCCCCGCGTAGGTTTCTTTATATGGCCGCCAGTGCCGCAAATATATCGTCGGGAGAGGGAGATTGAGAGAGAGCTCCCCTCTGATAATGGAGGAAATGGAGTTCCATCCGCACGTTTATGGAGATCGTGGCAAAAGAAAAGCTGTAGCGTCAGGGGCGAAGAGCAACAAGCGACCCAGGAGTTCAGGTCGCGCGACGGGTAGCATTGTCTTCAGGTTGCCTCGGCAAGCTGACGACACTGGTCGGGCTACTGAAAAAGCTAGCGACCTGGGGCAGGGCCATCACGTCGCTGGTGAGAGTTCGCCTCCTCACATCGGGGATGTGGGGAGCAAATTCTACTATATGGGGAGAACGGGGAAAAAGCGTGCGGTGAAACGCTCTGACTGCAGCTTCCACTCGGCTCCCATAGCGGCCAATCTGCTGAAGGGGATCGTGCTGGACGGCGACAAAGCTGAGGTTGAGGATGAAGATATGGATACGCTACTGGGCACCATAGACATGGCTACTTGTTTGGTGAGTGTTTACTTGTTAGGCTTGTTGCTCTGTTTCGTAAGGGATCGTAACCTTGAACTTGTCCTTGTAGTTTCTGGCGGGGTATGACAAACTGAAGAGCGCTGTGCAGCACGCTGATACTGATGTCAACTCCCGAGTCGAGCTGGGATGTCTGCGAGCTGCGTGGGGAGTTGACAAAATGAAGCTGGACGTGATGACAGATAAGTACCGTGCGGCTGCGGATGAGAATGTTAAGCTTGTTGCAAGGGAAGTTAGCAGAAGCCATCGAGTACGCCAAGCAATGTCAGGGGGTCACACGCAAAGCTCAAGATGCGTATACCACGGCCTGTGCTCAATATGCCGAACTGGATGAAAAATATTTCCAGTTGAAGAAGGCACAAGGGGACCAGGGTACGGGTATGCGCGTTGTGCTGAGATCGGCAAGGCACCCTCCGTCGATCAATGCTGCCCCAGAAGATAAATATGTTGTGGTTGCTCCTTGATGGTGATTTTCCCCTTTTGTTTTTGAAAACATTTTAAGTTGGATAACTGCTTTGTGTGTTCTCCTCTCTATGAGAGTTAAATAATAGAGCTGTGTTTTCAGGCTTGCCTAAACAGCTCGCCTTAGTTGATACTGAGAACTGGTTTCCACGGAAGTGGCAGTTCGTTAATTTTGCTCCCTTTGTTCAAAGAACCGATCTGGATTTTCTGGGTAGACCTAGCAAATCGGTGGATTGGAACTAGTTTCCTGGCCTTGGCCGGGCAGTTTGATTGGTGAATGCATATGTAATGCCATGTTTTGCTTGCCTACTTGTAGTTATTATTTTGTGTATGGGGCTTATGGTGCGCCTCTGAGATTTAGTTTAAGAAAGCATTATGCTTGTGAAGTATTGCTCAGGAGAGCGACCTCCCTGGGCTGATCTTAGAGGTATAGGTCCCCACCTGAGCGAGGTTTGGAGAGGCTATGAGCCTGTAAGCTCCTGAGAGCATTCTGCTCGCGAATAGCATATTTGACCTCTAAAGGCGTATTGCTCGCTGAGAGCTTTTGTAGCCCCTGAGGGCGTTCTACTCACTGAGAGCGTTCGCACGGAGTTGATCCTAGAAGTATAGGTCCTCAACTGAGCGAAGTTTGGAGAGGCTATGAGCCTGTAAGCTCCTAAGAACGTTTTGCTCGCGAAGAGCATATTAAGCCACTGGAGGCGTATGGCTCGCTGAGAGTGTTTGTAGCCCCTGAGGGCGTTTTGCTCAATGAGAGCGTTCGCACGGAGTTGATCCTAGAAGTATAGGTCCTCAACTGAGCGAAGTTTGGAGAGGCTATAAGCTTGTAAGCTCCTGAGAGCGTTCTGCTTGCGAAGAGCGTATTAAGCTACTAGAGGCGTATGGCTCGCTGAGAACGTTTATAGCCCCTGAGGGCATTCTGCTCACTGAGAGCGTTCGCACGGAGTTGATCCTAGAAGTATAGGCCCTCAATTGAGCGAAGTTTGGAGAGGCTATGAGCCTGTAAGCTCTTGAGAGCGTTCTGCTCGCGAAGAGCGTATTAAGCCGTCGGAGGCGTGTTGCTTGCTGAGAGTGTTAGTAGCCCCTAAGGGCGTTTTGCTCACTGAGAGCGTTCTCTCGGAATTGATCCTAGAAGTATCCTCAACTGAGCGAAGTTTGGAGAGGCTATGAGCCTGTAAGGTCCTGAGAGTGTTCTGCTCGCGAAGAGCGTATTAAGCCGCTGAGGCGTGTTGCTTGCTGAGAGTGTTAGTAGCCCCTGAGGGCGTTCTACTCACTGAGAGCGTTCTCTCGGAGTTGATCCTAGAAGTATTTGAATAGAGTGGTTGACAATACGAATGTAACTAAACTATCTGAATTATCAAAGATTAAGAACATGACTGTGTACGAGACTGAATTTTTTTATTTATAAAATCTCTTTAACAAGTAAGTGTTCCAGGGTCGTGGAAGTGATTTCCCTTCTTGTGTCTTGATCCAGTAAGCCCCATTGCCAACAACTCGGTCCACTATGTACGGTCCTTCCCATGTTGCTGCTAGTTTGGAGTCATCCTGCGTCTTTTTCAGAACTAGATCACCAGGCTAGAAGGATCTAGGATGTACTCGTTTGTTGTAGGACCTCTTTAGAATCTGTTAATATGATGTCACTTTGATAGCTGCTAGGTCACGGCGCTCCTCCAACAAATCAACCTCTCGGGCTAGGACCGAGTCATTATGTCCTGACTCGACAAGCTCAGATCTAGTTGTTGTGATTGTCAGTTCGGTGGGAATAACAACTTCTGTGCCATAACATAAGGAGAATGGTGATTCGCCTCTGCTAGAGCGAGCTATGGTGCGATGAGCCCACAAAATGTTCTCTAGCTGGTTTGGCCATTGGCTCTTGTTCTTTTCAATCTTTTTCTTTAAGTTTTCTAATATGGCCTTATTGATGGCCTCTGCTTGACCATTGCTTTGAGCGTACTGTGGAGTGGAGAATGCGTGAACTATCTTCCACTTGGCCAAAAATTCTTTGACCGTTTTGCCTTTGAACTGGGAACCATTGTCCATCACCAAGGTGTGTGGCAGACCAAATCTGGTGACAATGTGAGTCCAAATGAAATTTCTAATATGTGACTCCTTGACATGTGCCAAAGGAACTGCTTCGATCCACTTAGTGAAGTAATCGGTTGCAGCTAAAACGAAGCGGAACCCGATGCTTTTCTGTGGGATGAATGGTCCCATGATGTCCATGCCCCACATGTGGAATGGCTAGGGACTTGCAATGCTGATCAATTCGCGAGCGGGTTGGATGATGTTGTGGCCAAAGGTTTGGCATTTGATGCATTTGAGCACATATATTTTGGCATCGATCTGCATGCGAGGCCAAAAGTATCCTTGAGAGATCGCTTTGTGGGCCAAAGAACGACCTCCAGCATGATTGCCGCATTCTCCTTCATGAATCTCAGCAAAAATCAATTTACCTTGAGTTGGACTTATGCATCTGATAAGAGCCCAAAACTGTAGTTTTAACCCCTTAATAATCATACTGTTAGACCAATTATGTGAATAATAAGTAAGAGTTAATACTGATTACGTGTTTTTATGTATTTCAGGCTTCAAAGTCCATTATGTGCAGAAATGTGCCACTTTAGCGAGATAAAGGAGCAAAAGTCAGCAGAACTTCCGAATGCCATATCTTTGGACTCAGACCTCGGATTGAGGCCTACCTTATGTCAAAACGACCAACTCGGAAAGAGCTTCGCAATGGTCCAAGCCTTGACCCAATCAGAGGAGCAAAAGTGGACGAAAAGTCTGTGGAAGCCAACTGTAGCTGAAGAGGCCTTTTTGGACTGAAAGAATTGGGTTTTGGGCCTGATTCTCTGGCCCAAAACATGGCTCCAAGCCCATGCACGATTTTTGGATCTGGATGTATAAAAACAAAAGCTTGACTCAGTGTTAATGGCAGTTAGGTTAGGTAGATAGTTAGACCTAGATTAGTTAGCCTCCATTAATTAGTTTTAGAACTTAGTTTAATTAGTTTCAATTCATTGTATTAGATTAAACCTTTGAATCTTGTTCTTCATTTGATTAGATCAATAAAGTAGTATTCTTTATCAATTTCAATTTTGTCATTTCCAATTCTAGATCTAATTTCAATTCCTGTCCTTATTTCATTTTAGTCATTAAATTAGATTTCATTATTGTTTAATTAAGTAAATTTCAATGCTTTATATTATGTTTAGATTTAATTTAAATGGAAATGATTGCGAATGATTCAAGGCTAAACCTCCATTAGAGGGGTTGAGAAACCTTGATGAAAGCTTGATTCCAATTATCTGAGATTGTCGTAATTTCCTTTCCACTCTAGAAACGTTTAGTTCACCATGAGAATGGGTTTAATCGCTCACATGCTAATTATTAATTGGTAGAAATGCCATGTGTAATTAGGGATTAGGAAGAACCGATTGTTCTCACAGAGCGAGCTCAATTCGGATTACGACGACTTCGTCGCTAGTGGATTAAGTTGAGTTAAGGTGGAATCAATCCCCTAACTCCTTAACATCGAATCAACGTAGCATTCCCTTTAGTTGTCGATAGTCGACTAGTTGCATTTCGGGTAGTTGCATTGTAGTCTAATTCCCCTTCGTAAAGCTCTCATTGACTTAAGACTGATTTCTTAGACTTAGAAAACAATCCATGCTAGGGAACTAGGAGTGGAACGAACTTCCTACTCCACTTAGTGCAATTCGCATCGAGAGTAGAAGCTTTGATAATAGACTAGTAAAAGATAGTTTTAGTTTACTTACGTTGTGAATTCATCGTTCATTTCGTAGGTAGACTATACATTTTATAGTTATCAAATGGCGCCGCTGCCATCTTAGTTACACTTTAGCATTGTTTTCCTTGTAGAAGTAGTCATTTTTAAGTCCCATTAAACCCACCCACCCTTGTTTGTTTCATACCGTGGTTGCCCGGTTCAGCCACACAAATTCCGAGAAAATATACCTGCGAGCCCAGCTTCAAGGAGAGAGCGACCAGCTAAGTTACTGGAATTTCGTTTTACACCGAAGGCCTCGCTTCATACCAAAGCGACCAGCTCAAACACTGAACTCGACTTCACACCGAAGCGCCCCGCTAAAAACACCGTAATCTGAAAATTACTTGAGCTAAGCGCCTTCTATGGCCTTGAAATACCAAATTTTAAAATTTCGGATTTCCACAGCTTTTGATTCAAACTTTGATCTTTCATATTTTTCGTTGTTCTAACCTCGCTCTATACACCTGAACAAGCGTAAACAAGACGCTATTCATAAGCCAAGCAAGGACGCAATCAGTATTCCTTTCTTCCAAACCTCGTGATCTCCTCGTTAGAGGTTTATACTAGTATATCGTAATTGTTTGGAGGTTGCATGTTTAGTTAAGCTCGACTTAGTCTTGCATGAGATTAAGGTCCGGTCGAACAAAACACCTAACGAAAATACAACAACAACAAGAACAAACAAGTCTATCTAGTATACCACACACTACACCTCTAGCTACTACTACACACACACCACCGATATAATGGGAAGAAAGAGAGACTCTCTCTCGACTTCTACAAAGCCTTGAGCGATAGCCCCAAATCTTGCATCGTTCTAGCAGACCAGTGGGGATTTCGAATCCCTCCAAATATTTTTAATTTGTTACCCGCTTTTCCATGGTTTAGACCATGAAAACCTTATCGAAGACATGCGTAGGATTGAACAAGTCCTAACAACATTCCACCATCCTACGGTTGGTACGGAACAAATTAAATTAAGGGTATTCCCTTTCACCTTAGTTTATAAGGCGGCGCCTTGGTTAACTGCCCCCCAAGCCCTAATTACGTGGACTCGTGGGCTAAACTTGTTCACTATTTATGGAACATTTTACCCACCCCTAAAGACGGATGAGATGCTTTCCAAGATTCATTTCTTTTCGACAAAATCCTCATGAATCATTTTCGAGGCTTGGAATCGCTTTCACCGATCCGCTTATAGAGTGTCCACACCATAACTTAGCGAAAGACACGTTAGTTCGTGCCTTTTTCAAAGGACTTCTACACCACCATAAAGAAGTCCTTGACATAATGAATGGGGTAGTTTCTTAAGCAAAGGAGCCTCCGAGGCTTATAAATTTTAGAGGACCAAACTAAGCTTAAATAATAATTGGGGGTAGTGACGATTACTCTCGCTCCGCTAGTTCTTCTTCAACAGCTTAAGGCGCGCAGGTATGTTTGAAATTAAACACGATTCGAGCTTAAAACTCTAATCGAATCACTCACTAAAAAGGTAGAGGCCATTTCGTACAACAAAAGCCTATCCCCGTCATGAATGTAAATTCAAACCCATGTAGTTTCATTGAGTCCCGAAGCATCCCGACTCCCACGGGTCCTATAGCCTATGAACAGGCTTGTTCCATTAATAGTGAACCTAACGCCCGAGACAAAAATCCCAACTCCGTTGGAGAAATAACCAACAAGTCACACCTCAAGGGTACAATAATCAATATGTTAGGCCAACGACAAATTTAACCAAGCTCCACTACGACAAGGACGAGGTCGTGGTAATTTTAATAATTATAACAACCAAGTGCAACCTCGACAAGGTCAAGCACAAGGTCAAGGTAATTATAATAATTATAATGCTAATAGAGGTATCGCTCGGTCAATAATAATTATCGAATCCACCAATAAATAATTCACGTGAAATAGTTCCAAATACACCACCTCGCGACTACTACACCCACACAACCGATCGCCTTGACACCTTCATACAAGTGAGCCAAAAACTTTTTCCAAACCATGGCTCAATCTAACCAACAAATTTCGACAATCCGCTAATAATTTAACCCAACAAATTGGCTCAAGATAAAGCCCAAAACAAAAGGTGTGTTGCCGTGTCACGCAATACCTAATCCTAAAACAACAAACACAGCCTTTGAGGTAACCGATAATACTAGTAATGAATATGAAAATGTAGGTGAGATAAATGCCATCACCACTCTCCGCTCGCAGAGTAGTTGATAACAAGGTAACTATGCCTATAGTTACCCCACCAAAAGCCCCTACACCTACTATTTTACTAGATACCAAATAGAAACTCAAGAGCCTACCAATTTGTAGAGGTACCGCCATAACACAACCTAAGAAACAGAAAAGCCACGGTTAAACATCCAGTGATACCATTGCTAAATATAGACGAAACCACCGCTTCCACAAAAAATTAGCCATGTTAACTAGGGATACAAATTACGAGGAGATTAGGGACGTTTTAAGAATCTAACTATAAACCTTCCCTTCCTCGAAGCTATTAAAAAGCTACCACATCATGCTAAGTTTCTTAAGGAATTGTGTACTACTAGGCGAAAGACAAATATACCAAAAGACGCTTTTAATGTAACAATTCGAACCTTATCCGAACATAATGGAATTGTTAAGTACAAGGACCCCGGTCGCTTCTATCAGATAATGCACCTTAGGAGATTCCTATACGACGACCGCTTATTAGACTTGGGGCTAGTGTTAACTTACTCCCATTTTATTTGTATAGACAAATAGGTCTAGACAAGATGCAACCCACTAAAATGACGTTGCAATTAGCGATCGGTCTATTAAGTATCCTAAGGGTGTAGTCGAAAATGTCTTTGGTAAAAGTTCGTGATTTCTACTATCCGGTGATTTTGTAGTCCTCGATACGTAAGTCGCTAACGACTCATCCCGATTATTTTAGGGCGCCCTTTCTTGGCAACTGCCAATGCGCTCATTAATTGCCGTGATGGTTCAATGTCCATGTCTTTTGGCCATCTTGCTGTTGAAGTCAATATTTTTAAAACAAGGACACAGTACGTCATGCACGCACTTCGAGGCGTTTTCCACTATCTCGTATGTCACCTGAAGTCGGAATAGAGTGTTTTATGGATCATTGGATAGGAAATTCTCTCCCCGATCATTTCCATATCTCATTCGCAAAAAATCAGACCGGGTAACGGCGGAATTTTGAATTGAAGTTCGCAAAAAAATCGAAAAAAAAAAAAAAATCAAAATCAAAAATTTCGATTTTGGGCTTGGGCCAACCAGCCACGACCGGTAGCTTTCAGCCATACTTTCTTTCTCCTAAGCAGTTCATCGTTTTCATCTTCCATTCCGCCATTAACAAAGCTCCAAACCTAAACAAAATAAAAATTAAAAAGAAAATACAATAAACCCACCCAAAAATCAAATCCTAACCCCAAATCTTCTCTAAAACTAAAACCACACCACCTCCACCAATTTAACCCAACAAAACCACCGAAATTTACAAATTTTGGTGTTTGCCACCACCACTCCACCACCACCACCACTGTTCTTTCAGTCGGTCAAGTTAAACCACCACCACCACATCATATTTAAACCCTCACCCATTCCAAACACTAGATGGCTCAACAACGCCGAATTATACCGAGCAAGTTTTCATCGCCGACCACTTCGCCCGCTTTTTACGGTGACGAAAATGGCTAGTAGAGACTGGGGTAGTTTGTGGTATTTTCGACCGAAGCCTTCTACCATGAAGACTTGGTCCGACGGTTCTACAACACCGGGGAGTTGGAGGGGAGTAGGATTTTGTGATGGTAAGGAAGAAGAGGAGAGTTGACCATCGATCGTTGGTCGAGATTCTAGGCATTCCGCCTAGAATCCATCCGATGCCACTCTACGGGAGCCCCAGCTTTGACGGGGTAGAGCCTCGATGGGCGTGATGTCATCATCATGGGAGCTACAATACAAACTCCCATTGTGTATGCGGCATCCTCAGGGACCAACCAAATTGGCTCTTCTTCGATGGATTAGTCGAATGTCCTAGGGAAGGACAAGGTCGACAACATCGGTCCGACCTGCCTCCACGCCTTATGGGTACTCCAGAGCGTAAGTACGATTTCGTATCTTGGACTTTTTGCTGAGCATGATTAGGGGGTCGGAAAGTCTTTGGCACCTCTTCCCGTGTTAATCACCAAGATCATGTCGAAGATGAAAGCGACTCCGGCCGATAGGATTTACATTACCCTCGCACCGTAACACGCCAGATCTATAGGGAGTGTGTCCAACAAGTTTGGAGGAGGGCTAGGATAGAGAAGAAGAAGAAGAGGATGGTGGAGCTGAGAATGAAGAGGAGGTCGGGGACATCGATGCCTCCGGGATGAGGAAGACTTGACCGCTTTGATGCGGATGCCTTCCGAGGTGTGTTGGTTCGATGCGTAACGCATGGCTGTGCTTCATAGGGGCATCGTTCACTAAACACTATCTGTCAGACCTCCGGACTCGACAATGCTTACTATTCATCACAACTTCGAGATCCGCACCCGAGAGAGGATGAGAGATGGGAACAGCGGGGTCGAGATGGAGGCCCAAAGCCCGGTTTAGAGTGGACATGCTTGCATGCTTCCCACCATCATACGACTCGCCTCGAGGACACAAACTATTTAGGCATGAGCGTCGCGTCGACGGGCGACGATCTTTGGACGGACCTTCGAGCCCGGGAGCCACCACTAGAGAGTGTGCCCTCCGCCACCGATGGCGAGGTGTTTAGAGAGTCCGAGGATTGATAGTGGTTGTTGTTTTATTTATTTTGTTGTTTTATTGTAATGTAACTTTTATTTTCGTATTTTGAATTTTGTAGTGAAAGGTACTCAATGAAATTTTAATATAAGGGGTTATTTTCAGATGTGTGGTTGTTTCATATTGATCCCACCTTCCCAACTTGTTTGGGGGTGGTTTTATCAATTCAAGCTTTGTTTTTATATATAACCCTAGTGTTAGAATTTATTGGCGGAGTAAGGTGAAATGATGGCCGCTTAGGCATATCTAGGATTGAGAATCATTGTAGGATGAAATCTAGATTAAATAGGTAAATTCAATCATAAATCAACCTAAAAGATAATGGGTTTGAATTAGAATCAAGAAAATGAGTTGTTTCCGCTTTCGGGTTTGGAAATTTTAGGATTTCCTAAACCGCCAAAATACTTTTTGCAACTTCCCCGATCCGTTTTAGCAACTTAAAACCTATATAAACTTGATACAATCTATCCTCACAACTCACACTACACCTAAACTCCATCACGCACCTTTCACACCCGCGGTTCCCACGCTTCGCCTCCATTTTTGCAAATCTGCAACTTCGAGATGGCCAGCCAACGCTTCCCGCAGGAGCCTTCGCCTCTCTACACTTCCTCGACAGAAAATTTTTGCTTTCGAGCCACGCCAGCTTCAAGTCAAAAGCGACTCGCGCTAAAACACTGGATTCCAAAATACAAAAGAGCGACTCATTCTAGTTGAGGCCTTTCGCCGCTACCGACTTCCGTGGACCAGAAATTTTCCGGTTTTCCACGCCGTAGTACCCGGTTGTTTTCGCGGTAGCGTTCCAGAGCGTAGTTTTGAGATGACATCTCCTATAATAATACCGAACAGTCTTTCAAGATTTGTTCCAAAGCACTACTTCACGGTGCTTGGTTTCACAGGAGGTGATCACATACGTTGGTCGGAACCTCTTATGGTAAGACCGGGTGAACTTTATTCTCCAAAGACTTGCATCTTAT
This sequence comes from Coptis chinensis, assembly GCF_015680905.1. NCBI lineage: Eukaryota > Viridiplantae > Streptophyta > Magnoliopsida > Ranunculales > Ranunculaceae > Coptis > Coptis chinensis. Next base: position 51,279,711 of record NC_141457.1, read on the forward strand.
TTTTATAATAACTGCATGTTCTCCATCAACATTGACGATGAACCAATGGAAATTACCGTGTTCTTGCTAGCATTTGTTCTTGGACTTGCTATGCCCGGCCGAGATACAAGACCCATGGTGCTATTAGGTCGATAATATGCATGTCTACACTTATGAGTCTTTGCACGAGGCTTATGGGGCATTTTCATTTTCCGTATTGAGGACCAAAGGGGACTATAACGTTGCCCTTGGTAGCCCGTCCCATGAACATAGGAACTGTTATGTTTTGGATTATGCTAAACATTTTAGGGAATGGCGCTTTTCTTCCTCGAATGACGCCACTTGCAGCGTTTTTCCTTGCTTTTAGCCACGGGACGCCGGTTCTATGACCTTCCCGTAACTTTGATGTCTAGTTTAGCACGAGCCCATACCATGAGGCATAAGTACCTTCTTATGCCCGCTCTAATTTCACGTATTATGCTATGTTTCTTTCCTGCTTTTTGTACACGCTTTCACGGATTGGATTAGGGTAGACACCGCGGTGCGACCAATAGTCTTATTCGATCTTTCCGCGCAATGACTTGGCAAGGGTGGCGGATACAACCTCACCAAAGTTGCACCCTACACCCTATCGGACCAAGTGGCACTTAATAGGTTAGCAACCATAGATGATAAATGGCGTGAAGCCCGCAAATTATCATAGCATGGCAGATCGCTGAAGGAGCCTCACTTCTTTATAGAAGTAGAGGATGACGAATATGACCTAATAACAAATGGAGTGGAGGTAAATTTTAGTTTCTCATTAGTGTCCGCTTATGTCCCAAGCAATTTAATTCTGTTAACCCCATAATGGGTGGAACTCTTATAGAGTTACGTCAGTTTTTATTTCCTATATTAGTACGTTCTAACCTTGTTTTGCAGATGTTTTGAATTTCACGCCACTGAATGGTATTTTTCCTACCCTCTTTTATTTAAATGCTTTGAGGACAAAGCATGCTTCTTGTTTTTGGGGGCATAGAAACACGTGTAATTAAGACATCTGCAAGGATATAAATATGTATAATATGCATTTGTTTTCTAGTTAAAATTTCAAAAATTTAAAAATATAAATAAATAAGTTATGCTATACACTTAGGAATATTGGTATTGTTTCTTTCTCCATGCTCTTAACAATCTAGAAGTCTCAATGAGTGGTCATTGCGTCGTAATAATTGTTAGAAACTTAGGTTAATATATAGGTAATAATCTTTACATCTATCTATAAATATATGACATGAGTATCTATGATTGTTAGCAAAGAAGTTTCTCAAATCTAGGCTAGAGTACTTATTCTACAAATCCTGTGAGAATATAGCCTAAAGCCTTTATATGAGCTAAACATTTGAGAAATGACACAAGGAGAAGTAAAATCCGGATAGAGAAATCACACGTCCACTTGCTTGATCACTATGTCATATCCTAAGCGAGAATTTAGGCCCTCTTTGGATCGATATAGCCAGAAATTCAAACCTATTAATTATTTTCCGCTAGTCGCCCCTCTGAACCTTTCATTAGCCCTTCCATAAACCACAAGTCCTTTACCCTGTTACAAAAACAAAAACAAAATAAAAAATATATATATATAAGAAATCAACCTACCCAATTAAGATAAGTCTGAGAATAGAATGAGTGAAGAAAGAAGAAGAGAAAAACTTGTGTGAACAAAAATTAGTTAGTTGCTTCAGAAAAAGAAAAGAAGTTTCCATCCAAGGAGAAGAAAAAAAATAGAAATAAATAAAAACTCCAAAAATAGAATAAAAGGGAGTCAAAAGCCAAAGAAAAGAAAAAGAAAAATATGGCTAAGGATGGAAACAAAGTGTAGAAGCAAAAGTAAATAACAAGGTTTTCTCTAGTTACATAATATGAAGACTCTATTATCTCAGACTTGTCCTTTAGAATATCCATTTCCTTCCTTCTTAAACCATCTCCTAATCCCCGCAACACCTAATAAAGACCTTTAGCTCAATTAGGAATAGGTTAGTGTGATAGTAAGTGGCAGATGTGTTTGATCGACTCGAACTTCCCAGTGTCATTGAGATTGTAAGGTAAAAGTGTGCCCACAGACATTAATCGGAGTAAATAAACTTGAGTGGAAAAATCAGAGTGTTGTTTCTTGACTATTATTGTGAGAACCTACTTAAGGGCGCTTATTCCGAAGTTCTAAAACAAACCCGCTAAACATTTTATAGTACTACTCATTGTGTATATGTTTATTGTAGATGATAGATTATTATGCATATATTAGCTTAGGTTTCTGACTTGGTTATTCTTATTCAATTGCTAGAGAGATGTATAGATAGTTGAGCATGAATAAGGGAACAATAGTTTTATTTTCTTAGTCGTTGAAGTATAGATGAAGTTTGTGAGTACCTTCATCGAAAAACTCTCACGAGGCTATAACTCGTCCACTAGGGGAATTCCTAGTGGTTTAAGGCCTTGTTGCATATGGTCAATGCAATCGCGACTTAGCTTAAACGAGAGTAGTTAGAACTCCATTTTGGTCACTTATTCTAATTTCTCATCTTTGCTTGAGGACAAGCAAAATGTCGCTTTGGGGTGGTTTGATAAGAGCCCAAAACTGTAGTTTTAACCCCTTAATAATCATACTGTTAGACCAATTATGTGAATAATAAGTAAGAGTTAATACTGATTACGTGTTTTTATGCATTTCAGGCTTCAAAGTCCATTATGTGCAGAAATGTGCCACTTTCGCGAGATAAAGGAGCAAAAGTCAGCAGAACTTCCGAATGCCATATATTTGGACTCGGACCTCGGATTGAGGCCTACCTTAGGTCAAAACGACCGGCTCGGAAAGAGCTTCGCAATGGTCCAAGCCTTGACCCAATCAGAGGAGCAAAAGTGGACAAAAAGTCTGTGGAAGCCAACTGTAGCTGAAGAGGCCTTTTTGGACTGAAAGAATTGGGTTTTGGGCCTGATTCTCTGGCCCAAAACATGGCTCCAAGCCCATGCACGATTTTTGGATCTGGATGTATAAAAACAAAAGCTTGACTCAGTGTTAATGGCAGTTAGGTTAGGTAGATAGTTAGACCTAGATTAGTTAGCCTCCATTAATTAGTTTTAGAACTTAGTTTAATTAGTTTCAATTCATTGTATTAGATTAAACCTTTGAATCTTGTTCTTCATTTGATTAGATCAATAAAGTAGTATTCTTTATCAATTTCGATTTTGTCATTTCCAATTCTAGATCTAATTTCAATTCCTGTCCTTATTTCATTTTAGTCATTAAATTAGATTTCATTATTGTTTAATTAAGTAAATTTCAATGCTTTATACTATGTTTAGATTTAATTTAAATGGAAATGATTATGAATGATTCAAGGCTAAACCTCCATTATTAGAGGGGTTGAGAAACCTTGATGAAAGCTTGATTCCAATTATCTGGAGATTGTCATAATTTCCTTTCCACTCTAGAAACGTTTAGTTCACCATGAGAATGGGTTTAATCGCTCACATGCTAATTATTAATTGGTAGAAATGCCATGTGTAATTAGGGATTAGGAAGAACCGATTGTTCTCAGCGTGGCGATTCAATTCGATTACGACTTTACTCGTCGCTAGTGGATTAAGTTGAGTTAAGGTGGAATCAATCCCCTCTAACTCCTTAACATCGAATCAACGTAGCATTCCCTTAGTTGTCGGATAGTCGACTAGTTGCATTTCGTGGGTAGTTGCATTGTAGTCTAATTCCCCTTCGTAAAGCTCTCATTGACTTAAGACTGATTTCTTAGACTTAGAAAACAATCCATGCTAGGGAACTAGGAGTGGAACGAACTTCCTACTCCACTTAGTGCAATTCGCATCGAGAGTAGAAGCTTTGATAATAGACTAGTAAAAGATAGTTTTAGTTTACTTACGTTGTGAATTCATCGTTCATTTCGTAGGTAGACTATCCATTTTATAGTTATCAGCATCTCAAGTGAGGTCCTCCAGCAGATTTTCGAAACAACTTGTTATTCAGAACACAATAGCGACGTGCTTGATATGATATCTGCCTGGCTTTACACTGTTCTGCCAGGAGTGTGCCTTTCTGAATGTACTCTATGATGGGCTGCATCCATGTTTGGCTCATCTGATCCTCAGAGAGTGGGCATAGGTCGCTGACTTCTAAGACGGGCTATACTTGGTAGGCAGGTCGGTCAACTACTTCAATGAGGAGTTGTCTCGGGGCGCAGTTCGGTGTTTGAGTAGCCAAGTAAGCTAAACTGTCTGCGTGGCGGTTCTCGTCACGCAAAAAGTGGTGCATGGTGGCCCTTTTGAAAGATAGAAGTAACTAATTAACAACTTTAAGGTATTTAGAAAGGTTACCTTCGTGGGTAGTATACTCTTTAGCAATCTGGCGAACGACCAGTTGCGAGTCACTAAAGACTTGAAGTTCTTGTACACCCAGCTGTAGCACCATTCTAAGCCCCATAATTACTGCCTCGTACTCCACTTCATTGTTGGAGGTCGCAAAGTCGATGCGAACTAATTTCTCCATTACTTCTCGGGCGGGCGATACTAATACGACGCCAGCGCCACTTCCACCGGGGTTGTTAGAACCATCTAAAAAGAGGAGCCAAACAGTTTTGTCGTTGTGCTTGGGGGATAGGATGTCTGTCTCTAGCTCCCAATGTAGATCGTCCACAGGGAAGTCGGCAAGGAAATCAGCCACGACTTGTCCCTTCTGCAAGGTGCGTGGGACGAACTCGATGTGATGTTGGCCGAGCTCTTTGGCCCAAACCACCATGCGAGTTGTTTTATTTTCCTTGTGAAGTATCTTCTTCAACGGGAGGTCGGTAAGTACTTTGATTGGGTGTGCCTGGAAATATGGCCTGAATTTCCGTACAGAGTATAACAGTGCTAAAACTACTCTTTCGATGTAAGAGTAGTTCTTTTCGGCTGGAGTTAGTGTCTTACTCGTAAAGTAGATTGGTTTTTCTGAGTTGTTGTCTTTCTTGAATAGAACCGAACTAATAGCGAAGTCTGATATTGCTAGATACAGCCCCAGCGTTTCGCCGTCTGTTGGTTTGGCTAAGACGGGAGGTGTTGTGAGATACTCTTTGAGAGTGGAGAAGGCCTGGTGACATTGATCGTTCCATGATAACTACTCACCCTTTTCGAGGAGTTGCAGGAACGGTCGGCACTTGTCTGATGCCCTAGATATGAATCGGTTGAGTGCAGCAACCATGCCTGATAGCTTATGTATCTGCTTCTTTGTCTGCGGGTCGGGCATATCCAAGAACGCACGGATTTGATCTGGGTTAGCTTCGATCCCACGCTATGAAACCTGATAGCCCAGAAATTTGTCGGAGGACACTCCGGAAAGGCATTTTTCTGGGTTCAACTTCATGCGGGTTCGACGTAACCTGGAGAACGCCTGCTCGAGGTGGTCACCTGCTTTTTTGTTTTTAACGACAATGTCATCAATATATACTTCCATGGTATCTCCTAACATGTCTTGGAACATGTCAGTTACCATTCGTTGATACGTCGCTCCAACGTTCTTGAGGCCGAATGGGAGAACGTTGTAGCAATAAACCCCCTGTTCTGTAATGAAGGATGTTTTATCTTGATCATCCTCCGCAAGTGGTATTTGGTTGTACCCACTATAAGCATCCATGAAGGAGAGGAGCTCGTGGCCACAGGTCTGGTTCACAAGTCGGTCAATCCTTGGTAACGGGAAGCTGTCTTTGGGTGTTTCTTGGTTGACATTGGTGAAGTCAACACAGAGGCGGACCGTGCCATTCATTTTTGGAATAGCCACTATGTTAGCGATCCAATCTGGGTAGTCGACCTTTCGGATGAATTCGACTTGCTTGAGTTTATCGACCTCATCATTGATTGCTTTTTGGACCCGTAGTGATAGTCTCCCAGGTCGCTGTCGAACTGGTTTGGTGCTAGGGTTGACGTTCAACTTATGGCAGGCAACGCTAGAATCTATATCTGGCACATCAATATACGACCAAGCGAAAACATCTTTATTCATGGACAAAAAGTTTACAAGCTGGGCCTTGAGTGTGGGGTCGAGGTTAACCCCTACATAGACGAACTTAGGGTCGTCTTCCGTTCCTAGATTCACTCGCTGCCTCTCGTCAGCTGGTGCCACAGCTTGTGTTGGGAGAGCGTCCTCTGGGGGGTTGAGCTCTGTGGATGTGTTGTTGGTCTGATGAGTGATTGTAGTTGCTGCAGGAGTTGGAGCGTTTTCTGTGGTTATGACCACAGAGTCTGGGATGACTTCTGTGGATATGACAACAGAGGCTGGATTATGCTGTAGAAGCTATTTTGGCGGTAGGGGATCTGGTGGGGCGACCTCAGTGGTCTTAACAGGTGGAGCACTGATTACGGGAGCGATCTCTAGTGTCTTGACGAGTGAATGAGTGGCTGCCTTGGCGACTTTTAGGTCCGCATTGGATGGATAGGCCTTCTTTTGGAGCCTCGGCCTCGAGTTGGTGTGTTGCCTCGACCTGACCGGTATTTGGCCATAGTGTAGCTGGTGGGCTCATCTCTTATTCTGATTGGGGCCTCACCGGTCTTGTTTGCTGAGAGGATTTGATTACAGTGGTAAGCTTCGAGCTGGTTGCTACGAAGCTCCATCATGCCGTGGGGGCCTAGAAAACGGAGGACTTGATGCAGTGTAGACGGTACGGCCTGCATTTGGTGAATCCAACGCCATCCTAGGATGGCGTTGTAGGATGACTTGATGTCCAAAACGCTGAAATGCGTGTTGAAGCTGACTTTATCCTCTCTTGATCCCACTGAAACTGGGAGTATAATGTCACCGATTGGGTCGGCTCTGGAGCCATTGAACCCATAAAGAGGAGCGATAGGATCTATGAATACTGACTTGGGTAGGTTCATCTCCTGAATTGTGTGGTAGAACAAAATGTCGCATGAGCTGCCAGGGTCTATCAGGACGCGCTTAACTGTCCAGTCGCTGATCACTACTAAAAAAAAGGGTTTTTATCTCGGTTCTAAAATTAGCCTTATCTCGGTTTTGTTGATAAGAGAGATAATATGTCCTGTAAATGAGATAATATATCCCATAACTTAGGTACTAACTCTGAGTATAAACCTGTTATCTCGCCTCTTACTTAACCGAAATAAAATATATGGATTTTACCACTGGTGGTATGGAACTGATATAATAAGAAATTTCATTTATCTCACTATTGTGGAACTGATATAATAGGAAATTGAATTTATCTCACATTGAACTGATATAACTAATATTAAACCAAATATCTCGGCACTCAATTGAAATAATTGATATTATATACCAGATATCTCACACTCAATTGAGATAATAGATCTTATACCTAATATCTCGGAATAGATATGCAAAATAGAAAACAGGAATCGCAAAAAAGGAGGACACGATTACATAATGGAAGTCTCACACTCTCTCAGGATGGCAACCGCCACATTGTGCTCCCAAGTATCTCGCCTTCACTATATATTGCCAACTCTCTTCACCTCGCACAAACTCAAAAACAATTCCCACTACCCATTTCAACTCCAAAGCAGTTCAACAACACCGCTGGTTTTCATGTATGGAAATTTGATTTTTCAGAAACCGATGATCTAATCTTGGGGTGGTGTATAACAACAAAACCAAGTATCTTTTCACATTTACTAATTTGCATTCTTACTTTTAATTACTTGTGTATTTCGCCAGTTTTTTTTTGTGTGCGATCGAAGAGGTTAAACTCAAATTCAACACTAGCTGCTGAATGCATTACTTCCCAATTCTAAGCATCTGGGAATTGGTCTAAGCGCTATTTACTTCTAGCTTGGTAAACTCCTATAACTTTGCCTTACAATTTGTGAAATTAAATGGGAATGCAACAGATTAAATGATTATTATTTTTTTTTTTATCTGATAGCCATCTGTTTTCAGTTAATTTATTTGTTGAGTTTTCCTTTAATGATGGAGGTACAATTGACTGTGATGGTATGTAGGGGCCTAAAATAGTTATCCAATTTACTAGTATCATCACATTTAGTAGATCAGGTTATGTTGGTCTCGAAGAAGAGATGGTAATCATTTAGTTTTCCAAATTTTCATCTGTTATTAATTGGCTTCACGAGTTTGTGATTTACTATATGTTAATGGCTAGTGCTCTTGCAAATGTTAGATTAGGTGGTTGTAAGTTCAAGCGGTTTATCACCTCACCTCATGTCCAATACTCTAGGTCTTATTTTATGTTACTGTCCATTTGCCTTGCCTTCTCAAGGAGAATCTAATGTGTGGGTGTGTGTGCTGCAGTTTGCATGTGTGTACAACATTTGTCATGTTATACCTTTTTTAGTTGATGTCTATTTTTCCTGATAACATGTTGTGTTAATCACCTATTTCTTTCTTACTGCAGTATATTAGTTATTCATCTGAAAATGACCCTTAGCATCCTTATAGGATCTCGTCTCTAGAAGATAGTTGGGATGCAGTACTATTATGGCTTAGGCTTGAATGTTCTAACTGTTTGTTTGGCCATTTAGTATGTCTATCTGTGCTACAATATGAATGTGTGTGTGTACAACAACAAATGTTTGTGTGTGTACAATAACAAATGTTTGTGTGCGCCCTGCATCTTATTGAAGCTCTTGTCCCACCTATCCTGTAGTTTCCATGGCTCTATAATAAAAAGATTTAAGGAAGTGGTTTTCGTAGTGGGATCTGGATTGGAGCGAATTGAACTTTAGTAACTAATGTATATACTATTAGGAAAATTTGATATGTATCTCATCTGATTTTAATTATTGAATAGCTTTAGTCTTGTGGGCCTCAAACACACTCTATCAAACTTTAACATGAAAATATTTGTAAATCGTGACTTAGATTTGATGGTGCTCTCCAGTTTAGTGCTTAATTAAAGGATATGCAAGCACACCTCGTTCTTTGAGTAAGTCAGAATCCTTGTCCAGGACAAGCTTCTGCATATGGGCTGACTCTTTAATTAATTCACCTAGACCTCAACGACTGCCCTTTCTACTGAGCTTAGCCTAAGCAGACTTAGTTATGAGAGAAAAGGCTTGTGAAAGGATTGCCTGTCAGACTTCTAGTAGAGCCTTTAACTTGCTATAATCTGGAATTCATCCTCAAATCTTAGTCTTAGTTACTGAGTTTGAACTTTATAATTTTTTGAACAAGAAGTATGAATATGTAAATAGGATAAGATTATGAAAACTGGAGGACACTTGTGTCTCCATAACAAGTGACACTTTTATAGTTTTAGTTGTTACTTGTTTATAATGTTGCACTATTGAATTCAAGTATTGTTACTTTATTGTGTATATGCATGAATATCTATTAATTCATTAAGTTAACTTTGATTATCATAGCATAGGTACAATTTACTTAGCTTAGTTTATCATTTCCATAAACGAGGTTTGTACCGCTCCATCTTTCTCAGGTAGTCACTTTTATACTTTAGTTAGTTATTGATATCTTTACTAATGTGTCGTCGAATACAAGCTGACTTTTTAGAGTGTCATAACAGTATAATGGAAGGGAATGAGTCCTTGGGAAGGTTTTCTCCTGAATTTGTAGTACAAGACCTAAGATTCACAAGTGCAGTTTCACTTCTGCCTCCTATCGTCCTCTTCCATGGAACTACAGATTATTCCATTCCATCAGATTCCAAGTACATACCTCCTTTAGAGGGACTGCTAATAGCTTTAGTGAGTATGTCTTTAGTGTTTATCTACCTTATCCTTCACTAAAGGTACTGCGCTTTGATGTTGGTTGATATAAAAAAGGATTCGTATTTAATCTGTAATGTGGAGAGTAATTATTAGTAGAAAGAAAAAAGCAAAGATGCATTTTATATACTAATTTATCTATAGTACATAACTTAGATTCCTTCCTGAGTTATTTAGTTCATATCTGAGTATTATAAATGAGAAATCATAGAATTCATGCTTCCTACTTAGTTGACTAAATGACTACACTAAATTTAGAGTGCATCTCTCGAAGCTAAATTTGCCTACAAAGGCACAAGCACCCGAGTACAAGCAAAATGCTATTGACCAATTTATTGCAAAGGAAGTGTCTCTTGTATGGGGATTTGTTGGGATATGCTAGGCATTTTTTCCGTTTTGATTAAGTTTTTCTTTGAGTAATACCAGTTCAAAGCATTGGAAGCAATGGCTGAACAAGTCAAGCTTGATCATATGGCCTCTCACATTACAAATTCGTTATCAACAGAACAAGATAAGAATGCAACAAAGACTAGAGGGGAACATGTGTTGTTGTTGGCAAGGTTGATCTCTCAATGGAGCTCGATGAGAACATCGGATAGAGCTGCAAAGCCATTGGACTTTATTGGCCGGTTCGTCCATCTGTCTCCTTTCCTGAATATATTTAGAAAGGTTTACAACATGTCTTATTATAATTTGAAGATTAGTTGATACAATATTTGAGTTTCTATAAATGATTGATCACTTGTACTCTTCGAAAGTGAAGTTCATGTTCGACATTGTTCGTTCGTATCTTAATGAAATTAGATTCTTCAAAGAATTTACTTATGTTGGGTTGTTTTTGTTGATTAGTGTCAATGTTTATGAATATGAAAGGGAATGTGGTGGTTTGGGAGAGTGGTTTTTATTTGATGGTTGTCATGAGCAATATCAACACCGATTAAAAAAAAATGACAAACTATGTCGGCTAAATAAAGGGTGAGATAAAAAGTTGTCCAATGATCTCTCTTTCCAAAAGAATTTATCACGGTTATATTTTGATATTATCTCGGTTTCAATAAAAAAAACATCTTAATTTTCTTTTATACTAGTTGGTTTCAAACACAATTCATCTCGGTTTTAATCTATATAATATCGGTTTTATTTAGAAAACCAAGATAATATATTTAGATAAGATGTCAGACTTGTGAGATAATTTAGTAGCTTATTATCTCGGTTTTATATAACTCTATTATCTCAGTGGATTTTACCTCGGCTGTTTTTTCCTAGAAAATCGAGGTAAAAACTCTAACATCTCACCTTTTAGCTGAGCTTATAAACCATTTTTTTAGTAGTGGATCCTGACGTGAACGACAAGCGCATCGTTGTGAGGGAGGCAAACCTTGGTGAGGTCAGCCTCTGTGAAGGTGATATCCCCTGAATGGCGACCCAAATGTCGCGGGGCGTGTGCTGCTTGTGAAGAAAAATGATAGATTTCTTGAAGAGCACCGACACGCCTTCGTTTCTCTCTGGAAGAAGTAACAGAATCATCTGGAAAAGTGATCATATGGATGGTTCTGCCGTTGTCACAATCTGACGAGTGCGGGCGGCGATCATGAAGAGAGCGGTCGATGGGGCGTCCTCTGCTGCGGGAGCGAGCTTGGATGTTTTGGTGTTCCCGACGGGGTGGAGATCTGCTACGCACTCGGCGGGCCATAAGCTTGGCGCTTAAGTCCTTCTGACAATGTTGTTGGTGTATCTTGTTTTATCTGTCCAGCTTCAATAAGATCTTGGAGATAATGTTTGAGCCCCCAGCAAGCGTCGATCTCGTGACATTTTGCTTTGTGGAATGCACAGTAAGGCATGTCAGGTCGGTCTGCGGGTTGCCGTACGCTAGGCTGGAAGTATGAGGCTCGCTTGATCTTTTCCAGTATGTAGCTGGGAGAGCGTGTTAGGACAGCGAACTCTCTGTTGTTATCCAAGCGGTTGCCTGATTTGGGTGCTTGCGACCTGGACCGTTTTTTGGCAGGTGGAGTGTCGTCAGAGATCGCCGCGACTTCTTGGTCGTCTGATAGACCGTGGTGTCGCAAACCTTCTTGCTGCTTAATATATTTGTCGACCCGAGCATCGACTCACTCGCGGGGTTTCGGGCGCTATCTCATCAGTGACCTGGAGAGGTCTGTGTTACGCACCCAACAGGCGTTGGAGAATGCCAGTGTGGCAAAAGACTCTTTGAGGTCACTCTCCATGCATAATAGTTCGGCTTTGAACCGACCTAGGAACTGGCGAATGGTTTCATTCTCTCCAAATGATAACTGGAAGAGTGAATCCAGATCTGCTTTTACGCCCGTATTACGCGTCTTCGGCCGGCAAAACGGTCGATGAAAGCCGCCGAAAGTTTTGATCGAATCCGACTCGAGTGAAAAGAACCAATCAAGTGGGCCATCTTTGAGGCTGGCGGGAAAGAGCCGACAATGAAGATGGTCAAACTCCAGGGAGCTGTAAAGGGCCTGGCTTTGAATGTAGCGGGCTACATGTTGGCCGGGGCATGTGCTGCCATCGTACATTGGGAAACGTGGCTGGACAAAATCCTGAGGAGAGGGTTTACTGAGTACCTCTGTGGTGAACGGGGAGGCGCGGTATATCTTGAGCATTTTCTGGACGATCTGGGACACGTATTTGCGTACTGCGCTCTGGTCGATCCGTTGCGACAGCTCATTAATCTGCTGATTAACTTCGTTGATGCCGTTCTCACCAACGTTACCAGCTGGCTGTTGTTGAGCGTCAACTTGTGCACGAAAAGCAGCATTTTCTTGCCTGAGCAAGGAAATGCTCTCGTTGGTTAAGCCTAGTTAGTTTGCGATGCCTTGAACTTGAGCTTCGAGGCTTGCCATGCTTCGTGGGCTTGACATATTTTGTTTTTGGTGTTTGGTTCTTTTGGTTTGTGTGAAGATGATGTCTCAAGTAATCGAGACCACAGACGACGCCAATGTAAAGGCGTGATTCAGCTTTCTTTTACAAATACGGTTGGATGGGAACTGGAAAGGGCTATTATTGGGACCGAGTTCGGCTTAGGAGTGAATTGCCTACGTATCTTGCTCTCGATTCAGAAGGGAGAGAAGAATCAGGTCTGGCGTAGTTCATAGGAGGGGTATTTATAGATGTTGAGAGTGAATCTTCGCCCACCACGTGTAAAGTGTATCACAAATGAGGGGTCTCGATTAAGGAGGCGTGCAAGTACTGTCTTTATAGGTTTGCTGTGATGATGTGGATTATTAGTCTGGGCAAGTAGCTTGGCGGCGCAGCTGGTCGATGGCGGGTGGGAGTGATTTGTACATGTGCATCTCTGTTCATGATTGCTTCTAGAAGATAAGCTGAGTCACGTTATAGCCTGGTTCGCGTGCTGGCGCGAACTGTTCTGAAACGTTCTCTTAGTTTGGGGATGCGATCTGATTCTACAGGTCAGTGTGGTATTTCCATTATGCTGAGTACGCGCCTGATATTCTTGAAGGAGGATATCACTCCCTTACCGTGCCTTTAAGACAAGTATGAATAGCTTCCATCTAAGACAATGTGTTTTATGCAGGTGATATTTCAGGTAAAGGTTGCAGTTGGAATCCGGCCGATGGCAATCATGATCGAGGAGGCAAATAGTTTCAAGGCCACCTGGATAATCATGGACAGCTCCCTCTCTCTCTAAAGCAAAAAAAAACAGAGATATAATTTAAAATTACCACTTGTTATTATAGAATACGAAATAAGAACGAGAAATTCAATGCAATAGCGGTCGAAAACACAAGACATAAGAATTCAAAAATCAAGAAGTGTCCGTATATTAAGTATGGATAGTGACTAAGTCAATTTTATAAAAAGGATAATAGTTACTAAGATTAAACTGATATCAAATGCAAAAAATTCTGGACCTTTGCAGGTGTTTTAGTGGTGATAAGAATCGTCTTGGAGGCGATTTCAACACAGCGGTAGTTAATGACAATGAGGAAGCCGAGGAACATAGGTTGTCCTGTACTCCAAGTGCTGTTTCAGGAAATTTTAGGGGTAAGGGGATAATATCTGACCAGTTGAGGCAGCCAGTACAGCCAGAAGGGGAGCCTCATGTTTCCAATCCAAGACCTCTTAAGCTTCTGAAGGAGACAGTATCACAAGAGGAACCACATATTCGTGATTCTTTGCCGACTACCAGAGTTAAAAACCGGTTTTTCCATCCATCTTTTCCAGGGAACACTAGTGCTGAAGTTGAAAATGAGGTAACCGTCAAGCGATATGCTAATGAAAATGGATATCCATTAAAAATCAATCAAGTTAAAGAAGAAACTGAAGATGCTGTATCATTCGAGTTGTCTGCAGAGGAAAGTGAAACCCCATCGACAATCGAGCCAATAGTAGAGGAATCTTTAAATTTAGCAAAGGTAGAGTCCCCTAGAAATGGTCCTAGTTACTACCCTGAACAAAGTGGTCGAAAGGAGATCCTCAAAGGAGGAAAAGGGACTAGTGGCTCCAAAAGGCTCAAACCTTCAGGAGCCAGAACTTCCTTATATAATAATATCTCATTTGACAGATTCTCTGAGGCCATGCTTGTTCTCAGGCAACCTTTGGAACTAAGGTTGGAAGAGATTGTAGAATTAACAGGTGGCTTCCATCCAGACTGTTGCATTAGTAAACATGAACAATTTAAGCTGTATGACGAATTTCTCAGGGACCCTTCTTTCCATGCTATGGTTAAAATGAATGGTGATCCAACTGGCGTTATTGAAGCTGAGAAGCGAGTAACATGTTCGTTGTTTCACCGAAATATCATGGAGCTATCAGCTTATCATGACAGTGCAAATGTAACGGCTTTAGTCTATGCAATCGCCGATAAAGGAACACTCGATCAATATCTCTACGGTGAGTTTAGAATCTCCCACCCATCAATATCAACCTATCTAGCATGTACAGAAAATTCGCTATGAGTTATGATTAACCTGACACAACCATTATAGCTCAACTATTGAATCGTTTATTCGTTCTCTTACAAAATTAATTCATTTAGATTTCCCTATTATATATCTGTTAAGAGTATCATTTATATAGGTTAACTACTAAACCGTTCCACAAGATTAATTCTTGTTGTCGTATGTTTGTGACCCCCGATCCCATTGTGGAGTATTAACCATATGTACCTTACCATCTGTTGGACCCTTTGTATATACAATGTCGAAGCCTCCTTCTATAAGTTCGAGCTTTTAGAGCAAGTGGTTCTCAACAATTCTTTTAGATTTCCCCACTGTATATCTGTTAGAAACCTAGAATATAACAATTTTGAATTAGACAATTACATAAACCCACACTTTCAATTAAAGACACAATATAACAAACACACTTTTAATGTTAGAGAAAATCTATTCAATTGAAATAAACTTGGAAAATTTCGTTTTTTATAGAAGATGACCGTTGGAGAGAAATGGGAGATGGGTTAATTGCAGATATCCGTTGGAGATGAGTAATGTTGTGGGATTGTGGGTGTCACGTGAGGAGTATGTGGACACCTCAGCACTTGCCCAATCACCTGCTTCAATTTGATTGGATTACACTTCATTAAAATTAAATTCCACACATGAAAATTCAGATACCGGAATTTTGTGTCCCAAACGGACGTGCTTACGTTCTTCAAGTTCAGGGTTTAAATTGCCTAAATGGAACTTCAGGGTCTCCGCTAATAATCATGTCCAAGTTGAAGGGTCAAAACTGTTTTTTTCCGTTTTTTTCACTTAAAAACTTTTAATTTTGATTAATATTTTAGTGTGTTAAATCCTCATATCTAGGGTTAGTTATTTTTTTAAAATTGGTTAATAAACCATGTTTAATTATTAATTCACTTTTTAATCATTTTATTTTATTTTTTAATTTTTTAGAAGAATATATTTTATTAAATTTCTGAAATAAATTATACAAAGGATTTGGAGGTCAACCGTGCAACAAATTGAGCTGCAAGACCTTTCTGAATAGCAAACCCAATCTTTTTAAACACATATTCATTGGAACCTACTGTCATCACATTATTGTCCGGCCATTACTTTATGTACCCTTCTAAGCATCTCAACTACTTCTGATGCTAAAAAACCAAATGTATGTATCAAAGGCAAATGGGGCGAAACTATCCGTGTTGGTTAGTAACACATGCTCCATCATGTTTCTCCACCTGCACTACAGCTGCACGCTATTAATTAGCTGTTTTTCCTACACATAAATCTCCATTCTTAAACCCCACCAATGGAGACACTTCAATAACGTCAACGCATGCATGCTTACCCTCAAACCAGTTATAAATCAACACATCTGCTGGTTAGCAGAGCGTTGATGTACAGGGCCTGTAAGGAATCAATGAGGCATCCTTCTTCACCTGTATACTAGCCCACCAAACCACGTCATACAAAACATCTCTCACGTGGTCATGTCTATATTTAAATTCAGGAAAATTCTGGTAGTGTATTGTTCAGGATATCTGGCAAAATTCTAAGATTCTGTCCGGAATCATAAACCATGACTATAATAATTTTTATTATATTTTGTGGATTTGCAAGTCTCTTATTTGGCTACCATTTTCAGATTTCATTTAGAGATGAATTTTTTTGAAGAATGTTTATTACCCAATGCTCTAAGTTTCAAAGTTGTTCGATTCTTTTTGGGTAGCAACATATTAAGCAAACAACACAACATAGGTCCATTTTTACTTTTCCAAAAGAAACGAATATAGAAAAATAACTCATATATAAACCAATAAATATATATCAATCTAACATAATAGGTAAGACTGATCTCGAGGAATTTAAGAGTTAAGTAGTGGTCCTATTTGAAACTCCCAAAGTTAATTTATGGTTTAGATATAATTTAAGAGACCAGATCTTCTCCTCCCGGGTGGAAAAGTCAAGGTTTTACACGTGTCAAAAATATATCGACACGTGTCCAATTATTTCACACCCAACGCGAAGGGTACCAACGGTGTTATAAAGCTAACAAAAAAAATAAAAATAAATCACCACAAAAGTACAAATCACTAAAAATAAGGAAAGATTCTGTGCAGAGAAAAGTAATGGTTCACTTTCAATTACTTTTTTGGTAAAGGAATGATATACCAACTGTAATAAGCCGACCGCCATGACAAGACCCACAAATTCGACGAACAACCCAAGAATTTTGTAAGTTTTTCCATCTTGAATATTGAAAAAACTAAGGGTCTTGTCCCAAATGGTGGTAGAAGTAAAGCTTTGGAAAAAGTAAAGGTGTTACATGTGACCTCCATGGTTTACAAACGCAGCTGATGAACCGAACCAGATCATCCAAGTTTAAGAGTTTAGTGATTAATTTTAGAAGGTGGTCTGGAATTTGTGACCAGTGACTCGCCATTAAAGAGATGTTGTGATCTGTGAAGGTAATCTGGTTTGCTGAAATGCTTGAAGAAATGTTGTGAAGGTATATGGGAGGATGCACTGATGCAACTCTTTATTGACTTTGGTGGTTGGGCATTCCTGAAAAAACTCAAATGAACAGAAGTGATAATGAATATATTGGGAGTTCCAGTGTTTCACAGTGCTCAATGGATGGAGTGGAGGAAAGATTAAGTAAGTAACTTGAGTCATGCAATTTACCGATACTTTGAGATTCATTTTTAGCACGGGTGGTCTGGCGCTCAGAACCAATCTCCATAATATATTTTCCAATGCACATAATCTTTCCATTTTAGTGGGGTTTTTTTTTTTTTTTTCCTAACTCCATTACCACCCTTCGTTTTGGGTGTGAAATAGTTGGACAGGTGTATATATTTTTGTAAGGTGTATAACTTTGACTTTTTCACCCGGCGCGGAGAAGATATGGCCTCATAATTTAATGCCTCGAGATATGTATACAAATAAATTGGGACTCCAAAATCTGATAAAATCGTGGGATTCCAAATGAAAGAAAACAATAAGAGTTTAAATAGGAAACAAATTCGTAATTAATGACCCAATAATTGTCCTAAGTTCCAACTATTAATGAAATAAAATCTATCATTCTATCCTCCCTGAATTTAAGACTTACGGGAGTCCTTTCCTTTATACGGGTAGTAATTAAATTGATTTAGGTTAGGAAATAATTGAGTTTAATGTGGGCACCTTTTGTGAATAGAAAAATCTATTCGTACTCCATAGTTGGCTGATTGGCTCCCTAGGGACTCCCTCACGTTACTAACCAAAAATAGATATATAACTTAAAACGAAAAAATATGGACAGAATTGGACTAACCAAATAAATAGCCAAAAAAATAGGAAAAAAAGTATGAGTAACCAAATAGAGATCAAAAACATCATTTATGTCTACAAAAGCCGCACACTTGAGTTTTTTCTGATGGATTAATTAATAATCATGAAAGTATTCTTGAAAATCTAAGAAAAACAATTGGTAGATTTAGAGCCAAGGATAACTTAAGTTGCACTTTTCATATTCAATGTCAAAACGGTTAGGTTTTAAAGGAAGAAAATGGCAAATTTCACAAATGGGTTAAGCTCAAGAAGTCTAGGAACATTGTCCAAATAATATGACTCAACCATATACGTTGTAAACAATATATTGGAAAAAAAATTACACTACCGAATTTTATTAGTTTTTAAGAAGAATAAGAAAGAACAAGGTTGTGGCGGTGATGGTTTGGTGTTGGTGGTAAACTGGTAATGGTTTAGGCATAACCCAAATATAGAGAATGGAACATGTAAGATTGGGTTTTGGAAAGAATCTTCATTCGTATTCCCTCTCTTACTTTTCCTACTATTTTCGCTTTTTTTGTTTTCTTTCGTTTATGAAATTCATATTAAATGTGTTAATTCATGTTCACCCAAGAAATCTCAAATGACTTTTAGTAGATAAGCTGAACCGAATCCCTATGGCGTTATTTAAGAAGTCTGAATAGAATCGCGCTCTTTGTGATTACTGTAGATTTTATGTTAAAGTTGGTACAAATAACATAAATTTCATTAGAGAATACATAGATCGATAGTTGAAACATGCATACACTACTATTTTGTTTATCTTTTTGTTTATATATTACATGGTTCACTCGTGGAGGTGGCCTGGGCGGCGTTTAATTGATATAACATTGACTAATATTACATGTGTTTATGTTTTCTAACTATTCACTTATGATTTCATTTTTATGTTTGTGTAGCTTTAAGAACATAGTTTATACATCATGTTTCCAAATTAAAGCAAGCATACTACACTATTTTGTTCAAATTGTACACGATCATTTGAACAAAGCAATTTAAATGGGATTTGAACAAAGCAACGGAAAGAAGCCAAAACAATTTAAATAGGAAGCATACATCAAATTAAAATTTTTATGTATGTGGAGGTTAACATTTAAAATGAGGTACTAAATTAGATTACGAAATTAAACATGATGAAGTCACGGGCAATTTCTGAGAAAGACAAAGGGTGGTGGGGATTTGCATAGACCTTTTTAATGAGGGTTTTTATTATGCACATAGGATGCCTAATTTCAATTAATGTATTTCCTATCTATTTGGCTATTTTGTACTTTTATTAAGGTTGTTGGGCAAATAATGATACTCTACGGTTATGAATGCGTTATTTGAAAGTAGTGCATAACCGAATGGCTTTGTTAGTTTTATGAATAAATGAAAATTCAATCATTAAGCCCCCACTCCCAAGACTCGCATTAGTTTTACATTCTTATCTCCCTTTTTAGCTGCATAGTTCAATTTATCAATTACTCCTCCATTAAATTCCATTCAAGAACATGGGATTCTTCAACTGAAGAAACAAGAAATAAGACGTTCTCCTTCTCTCTCTTCGTTAAAGACCTTTTTCGAGCAAAATGATTCTCCAGTTTTCTCTTTGACTCTTCAGTCTCAAAACATATAGTTCTTGCTAAGCAACTAAGAGCGTGCAACGACTCAGTAAAAACAAATATCTTTCGAAAAATTTGATAGGAATTGTTGCAGCAATTGGTATTCTTGAGACACACTCTTGCGTCGAAAATGGTAGTTATTGTACGTTTTCATTATATACTTGTGAATTAGTAAGAATCATTGTCGTTAGTTTTTTTCTTTTTTCTCTCATTTCTCTCCTATTTATTTTGCATCATCTAAACTAAATCCTACGTTTTGTATTCCCACAGATGATTAGCGCACGCCGTGTTGCTACTAATCGATTGAACTTCGGTGGAATTGTCACAATTCATAGGTTAGTTCACTCGAAATGGATTTCATGGTGTATTTTGTTTGCTCTCTTATGCATTTTCAATTCCTTTCACCCGCTTTAAGCTTCTTTGGGAATCAAATTTTCGGTTATGTTTCCATGAATGTATTTCTTTGTATATAAGGATTGGTAAAGCAATCGTTAAGAAAGAGGATTGGTATTCAAGCACTACGAAAGGGATTGGTGCTGAAATGAGCATTAAGAAGCTTATTTGGTTGCTTAGGCCTTAGAAGTCCTCATAGTAAATGTCCTTTGATAAGTGCAAATTTGAGTATGTATGATGTGACTCAAAACAGACACTAACATACACTTACGTTACATGTTGGAGTTAAAATTCTAGTAAGGGTTCATTCCTATACATAGACCTTGGGCATATTAATCAAATTACAGGGCTAGTAATTAGAGAATCTTAGTGTAAATACTCAAATTCTCGTTAAGGGTATTTTTGTAAATTTCATATTAAATCTAGGGTCATTTATGTAAATTGGTCGTCGGGTTTATATTTCAAACGTACGTAACTTAATGAAACTTAACTCCGACTCCTAAGCCCCGTTAGATAAGCAAATCTTATACGAAAATTTGACCAAAAATGTCGGTTAGCGGTTTTCTGCGTTCGAAGCTGGCACGAGTTAACAGCTTACACGCATGATTGGGTCATCGTTATAGCATGCGGTGAGATAGAATATAGAAGATTAAATTTAGCGGGATGGGCCGGAGAAATAATTACGACGCGACGTCAAACGAGTTGGTGGTTAGGAGTATTAGGACCTTAAGCCTAATTAGAATATATTGGGCTTGGGCCTAAATATATCGGCCCAAATAGAACAAACGAAATCGCGAAACAGGAAAACCAAAAATCGCGAAACCAAAAATCGCACCTAACTTCTCCTTCTTCCCCAATTCGCCAATACTGAAAACCTAGGAGAGAGAAAACTCCCTTATCCCAAATTCAACTGATTCAACCCAAGAATTCGAACACCCAATCCCTAACAACACTCAAATCAAGTGTGGGGATTCAAAAAAATTTGGAATTGGCTTCGTATTTTCGCGAAAGGTGAGTTTAAATTCGTTTCAAATAAATAGTTAGCTTCAATTTTGATAGCTTGAGGGTGTATTGCTGAAATTGATTGTATTGGGGGTGTTGAAGGTCGGCAGTGGCAGTTTGGAGGAGCTAGAGTGGAGTGAAATAGTGGTGGAGCCGAAAACTAAGGAGGGATCGGCTGACTCGGTAAGAATTTTAAATATTCAATCTATTTTTTAAGATCACGTTGAGTATCGAATGAGTAAGAAAGAACACACACTTAGTAGTATTGGATTAAATGTGAATTGAAGAGTGGAATTTGTTGTAGTTAGAGTTGGGAAAAATCATAATAGTTAGGGGGATTGATAGATATGATTGGCATTGACGTGCGGTCCTACAGTGGCTGTAAATGACTACTGAGAGCCCCTGTCGAGTAACAAAGCGAAATGGCCTGTAGCTCTGATGCGTGTAGTTAGATGAAAATTTATCCTAAACCCAATTCTTAACGTCCGAGATTTCTTCTCGGCTTACACTAGATAAGAATTCCTCGTTGTTCGATCAATTCTAATAATCGACGATATATATATATCTTTTATAGGAGTGAATTCGAGTGGATTTGGTTAAAAGCGGGATTGATTCGATTAAGTGGGCTTGAGGAGAGAACGGAGCTTGCTAAGGTAGGAACCTACATACCAATATATGGTCCGCCTTATTTTCATGCATGATTTGAATTGTTTAAATAGGAAATAGATAGTTAGCATTATCAATCATGCATGTATATATGATATTTATGTTTTGCAATCAGATTTCCTCGATATAAAAGCGTATATATAGATAACTTTAGGTGTGAAATGGTTTTTGGTAAAATCGGGTAGCGGAGATTTGTTTTCTTTGTTAAAAGAGAAAAACTAGTTTTGGGAAGGGTTTCGTCTCTTGTCTCGATAAGGAGACGAGAGATGGATTTTGTATCTTGGTGAGGATTACCCTGTTTGTAACTAGGTGGGAGGTTACGGATTGTTCGGGATGGTTGGGTTATTTACGATGATTCGCCGTTTGGGAATCATCGGTTGTTATTTACTATGACCGCCCGTTTGGGGAGTCATAGGTTGTTTTACTCGATGGTGGGAAATCCAGAACTCACACCTACGTAATCAACAGTTTTAAAAGAAAAAAAAAAAACTAAATATGTAACTAGAGTATTTGAAAACAATCGTAATAATCACAGTATATATATATAGATATTACTATGCTTATCACGAGGGATTTAGAAAAGGAATTGTGAATTCCTATAAAGAAGGAACCTGTTGTCGCAATTCGGAGACGACAATTAAACTCTAGGATTCAAACTGTGGTGTACACCTTTTCGAGGTGGTGGGCCACCTTTAAAGGGATGCATCACTGGATGTAGTCCGGGAATTCCTTTTCTACTTTTCTAGATAACCATGCTTGTACATGTCACACTGTATGGTGATTAGCTTGTGTGGGGTTACACGTTACCTCGATGAGGTTTAGACGCGAGGAGTGAGAGTTTAGTCCACTTCTGGATGTGTGTCGATCCCGCGGTCTGCGGTCGTCGAACGGTTGACCACCGTAAGTTAGGTGACGGCCGCATGGGGTCGTGGTCACGCGAGGCCCACCCGAGCCCTAAAAGCTTTGGGGATTTTGTGTGTAATACGAACACAACAACGACATTTCAGCTCCCTACCGGTAAAATCAGGAAAACAACGGTGCATGGTTCACACTGGAAAGTACTGAACCGAGATTTGCATGTGACTTGGGCTGAGTACCAGTCGTACCCTCACCATTCTAATAGGATGCAGCGGCCACAATAGTTGTATGATGATTGTGAAAAACTATATTTTGTATATCAATGAAGCATGTCGAGATGATTTCTGCTAGTTAGTGATGTATATATATATAGTCACGATATTTGAATACTTTTATGGAAACCCTGCATGTTTTAAATGTTTTCTATAAGTAACTATTTATTGGCTATGTGCGTTTCTACTGGGCATAGTTGTTTGCTCATCCTACTTAACATTTCAAACGAGCCAGTTGCGGAGGAGGTTTTCCCTAACCCTAGTGATGACGGTTATGGTGATTTGGGAGGATTCCTTTATGCTTGACAAGGACAGAGTCAAGTTCATATTTTGGGTTGTATAGAGATAGTCTAGTCATTTTGGTTGTATATATAGAGAGAGCTTCACTCATTTTGATGTAATATTTGATGTATTTAAGTAGCAGTTACACTTACACAGTTGGTGGATGGATGTAATGTTGTTTAGAAGGTTGGTTTGTATATATATGGTTGTTGGAAGGTTGTAGTTTAGGATTTCCAGGCTATGACAGGTTTTAGGGTTTACGAATGTTGATTAAACAAAGGAAACTCTGCCGAAATTTTGGTAGAATCGGGATGGTGTCGGCCTCGAGATTCATTCCACGTCCTCGGGATGTGTGTTGGGTCTCGGGGCGTGACACTTAGTGAAAGAGAGAAGGATTTTTTTTATTGGTTTGATTGTTTTTAAACTACGTTACACTAATTTCTTTAATTACGTACAAAGATTGATTTAATAAAAACTAAACAAGAAAATGAGGGAGATTTGTGGAGAGCTAAATCCACTCATAGAAAGGAAAACCTCCACTGATAAAATCCAGTTCATTGTATCTGTAATCTTTCTTAGGATTCATAGACAAACCCTGATAAAGAATTGAGTTTCGATCCTTAACAGTATAATCTCATCTCTAAGATCATACTACTAGCATGAGAAGTTTAAGTGATAACTCATCTATGAGAAATTGTTTCAACTCCTGACTAGAATCTACACCAACTGCCATTTTGTGGTAGGATATAAACTCTAGCCTATTTGTCCTAAACAAATGACTAAAACACAATTAATATAATTTGTTCCTCACATCAGCTTCATTAACTTTAGCTCATGATCCTATGATTGATGAATTAAAGAAGAAGAGAGATTAAAAGAAGACAACTAATTGAATTGAAAGAAGCAGATGAAGAGTTTATTAAAATTATGGAAAGGACGTACTCCATTAAAGACTACAAACTTTTCTCTAAACTAAAACTAATATAAACTAGGAATGGAATGCTAACTACATGAATGATTCAAGAATTCCTATATATTTTCCAACCAAAGAAAATGACACTTGTATGTGCACAAAAGTCTCCATTATATTATTTATTCTAATGAAGATTCTTGCCTCCATTATTTTCACCATTTACTCATGTTAGGTCCTTGTTTTGTGGCATAGTGTCATGTGCCAATTATTTCTTTGACTTTCTTTACTTGCACAATAATGGAGAAACTAATTTGTGTGGGCCCACGTGGTTGGCTTCATGTGCTTTGACCAGTGGTGGATCTGAATGTAGACTTTTTACAAAGTTCCGTCTTTGTTTAGAGCTCGTCGCACTGATCGTTTTGATAGTTCACTTGCCGAAATCGGAATCCAGGTTCAAAAAATATGATTGTGTTCCCAAGCCAACTCTAACTGTTGGATCAATTTTTTTGCAAATCATTGGGGATAATATGGAAGGAAAAATCAAAACAATGATTATATAACAATTTTTTGAGAGCCTTATTGGAGATTTAGTATGCTTGACCAAGTTGTTGATAATAAATAAAACAATTGGAAGCAAAGACTTGGTACATATCCTCATTGCCTTCATTTTTTTCATTTGTAGGTTGTGAAATTAAATTAAAGAAGGTTTGATTAATGGAGATGGGAATATATGAAGTGAAACATACAGTACCTTGCAAAATCTCCGGATCAAGTTGTTATCGTTATTACAAGGTTTTTTCCTATCAATTTTCTTGAATTTTTCGTTGTTGTTGGAGTTAGTTTTCCTCTGTTTCATTTTGTAGAATTAATACTTCTCGAAGATTGTCCTTAATTAGAAATTATATGCATTCAATCTTCAGTTCACGCAATGTTCAACGTAGACAAGATCCTTGAAGCGCAACTTATCACACAAGTAGGGCCTCACGATAAGTTATAGAGTGTTGTTTGAAACAAGTCAATGCATCACAAACCAGTATATATACCAAGGCAAGTGAGTCTTGTACACCCTGCGTTATAAAAGAGTTTCTTTGATTTTTTTTTTAATTTCTAACTATTTCCCAAGTTCTACTATTGAAATTGGATACCCTGTTCCCTCTAATATGTTGGAGGTTCATAGGAAAAAGCACCTCATAAATTGTACTAATGAAATTTAAGTTTGAGTTTCATGACCTATCATTTTTAACCGTGTTTCCCTTCAGCTACATTCACTTTTTACTAATGTAAGATATGTATCTTTTAAGTTTCTTAATCTCTTTCTTTAATCCCCTTTCCATCTTTGTCTTACATTATCTATTGAGTTTAAAAGTTTTCTTTTGCAGCGAAATTGAGATCAATCACAATTCAAGAATTTCAATTACATACTCTTTCCCCTTTTTCATTCTAAATACCTGATGTGTTTGGCAATGATCTCTGAGAAGGTGATAGATTGATGTTTCCGTTGTATAATACTGAAAGTACGTGATGTCATTTAAAATATATTTCATGGTAACATGTGGGACTGGACAATAGAGATAGAAAAAAGTAGGGACATCTTTAAAGTTGGATGCAAATGGTAACAATGAGAGTTTTTCTATATGAATTATTGGAGCCGTTTTGGAAAACAAATTAGTATGAGAATAATTTTGTGGACATACAAGTATTTGTTGTCCACAAGACCTCATGTGCTGATTGGTGGAGAGGCTACCCAGAAAAACTATTTACCTACCCGAAAAAACTGTTTATCTGGCCTACAAAGTGTTTGGACTAATGAGAAGCTGTTGTTTGTGGACAAATATGTCCACAAATTCGCTCTCAATTAGTATAGGTGTATGCCATTATTCTCTGTTTGCATCTTGATTTGAAGAGCATTAGATTTCAACTTTTACTACACAAATTACGAATAGATCTAAACAAAAACTTTCAAAACAATATTTAATCTAATTTTATAAATACATGGTTATCATATCTCTGCAGGTTGTATTGCACTTTTTAACATATGTAGTGTTCTTCGTTTCCTCTACAATGGCCAATGCAAGGTTAGTTGGAGCAGGTATATAAGGGAACAATACATACACCTAGAGCTGCAAGGCTCTACTAATTATATGGGCAGAGTGCTCACTTGTATTGGATGGTGTTAAATATGCAATTAAGAATGACTCTTTGAATTATGGTCGGAATCTGATTGAAGAACGGTTGTTATGGCTTTCGGAGAATAGTTATCAGCTTGCTCAAGCTGGAAGAGAGTTACTCTGGATATGAAAAGGAAACTTTCGTACATACACTTCATTTTATAAGCAAATGAAAAGTTCTTGAGTTTTGTTGTAACAAATTGATCTAGCTTGACTACCTACAAGGTTTTGCCAATGTAATGTGTTGAATCTCTTTTATTTATATACTTTGCCAATTTAGTTTCATTGTTTAAATGTGATTTGCTCTTTATCGATTTTCTAAAGTTGGCCTCAAATGGTTTGCTCATGATTGTGTTCATAAGTTGTTTGTTTGATTCCACATAGCATATGCAAACCATGTTTGCAAGTCATCGACATGATTAATTTCTCATAAAAAAAATAAATAAATAAATAAAAAATAGTCAGGATGGTTTGTTTTTATTTCCTTGCTGTTTTTGTAGCCTTTGTTTGGTTAATTGATTAGCTAGGTATGGTTGTTTGTTGGTTTTGATGGAGTTAGGTTTGCTTCGAGGCTAGGTTTGTCGTTTGTTGGTTTTGATAGAGTTGGGTTTGTTTCGATGCTTGGTTTGTTGTTTGGGTTCGTTTTATGGCAGTGCTCCTGTTTGTTGTGGGTTAGTTTTGGTTTCGTCTGTTTTTGGGTTTATTAGAACATAGGGTGTCGTCATCATGCTCTCTCAGAAAAAGCATGTGCATTGCCCTTTTCGTGAGTTTGACAAGTGCAAAGACGGGGCCAGTGGTGGTGGTGGTGGCGGGTTTGCAGTTTTGTATATCGAGACTCACATTAGGAAGCAACACTTGAGTGCCCAGGGAGATACAGATAGACTGCGGGATAAAATTAAGGAGGACATAAGTTTATATTTATCCCTTCTTAACTTTTTGAAAACGGTGAACAAATGGATATGTGGCCACTGTCTCAGCATGCATGCCTTAACCATACCATGTCGTCATTCAGAAGGCATCATAAAACCACCAGAAATGACTGATAATGGGGAGTTGGGATGTCTTATTATCGGTATACCAGAACCACCGCCCATCCCTATGACTATGCAACCTGCACTCTCATCACAAGGAGACGCTAGTGTTATCCTGAGACCTCTGGGTGTTGTTCCCTCTCTTGATGAGACGTTACTTGATAGTGCATTCTGTATACCCTTTTGCATTGTGAAAAGTATACCACGTGCTTGTCGTTTGGCCTTTGTTGGTGCATTGAAGTCTGCTCTCTGGGATATTACGGCTGATTCTAGTTCAGTCATATCATGGGTTCGTCTTCTCCTTCTTCCGTCTTTGCACTCTACGGGTTTTCAGCCACGTAATCGCGTGAACGCCGGTCCGGTAATAGGAAAAACCTTCGGTAGAAACAGATTCTCCATGCTTTGTCGATATGGAACGAGCCTGGTGGATTGTTTCGCCTCTTAGAGTTTGTAGTAGAGCCTCCTTCAATCCAGCCACCCCAGAGATCTGTTTCCACTCAGAATGTGCGTCGATGCTTACAGAAAGTTGTCGATGGACATTTTACTATAGTGGTAAAAGTGTTGTCATCATCAGGGGTTGCCTCTAACTCGGCGGAGAATATTCAAGCATTAGAGGAAAAACACCCAATGCGACAACCACCTATGAGACCAACTATTCCTTTTGCTGAGCCCCTTTTATTGGTAGAGCGAGACACCCTATTGTCATGCATTAAGTCGTTTCCGAAAGGTACTTCTTGTGGTCGTGATGGTCTCCGAGCTTAGCACTTGTTGGATTCCATGAGTGGTGCTGCAGCAGCTATATCGTCTGATTTGCTTGATGCATTGACCCCTGTGGTGAATCTTTGGTTACAAGGACGATGTCCACAGTCATTAGCAGAATTCATAGCGAGTGCTCCGCTTACTCCACTTCTTAAGCCGGATAATAGTATTCGTCCTATAGCTGTGGGTATGGTTTGGCGTCGTCTGGTCTCCAAGATTGCAATGAAAGGAGTTTCCAAAGATGTGGTAGGGTACTTACAAGATTTTCAGTATGGGGTTGGTGTTTCTGGTGGAGCAGAAGCGATTCTGCATACTGTGAATCGTATAGTATATGCTAATAGGGACATTACCTCTCTTTCGATGCTGCTTGTAGATTTTCAGAATGCTTTTAACATGGTTGATCGGACTACCATGTTGAGAGAGGTTCATATCCGTTGCCCAGCTATTGCCCCTTGGGTCGAGTACTTGTATTGTCAACCTGCGAGGTTATATTTGGGTGATGGCTACATATGGTCTCACATCTTTAGGGTAAGGCGAACCCCTTGGGTCCCCTTCTCTTTGCACTGGTGTTGCATCCCCTGATTCTACAGATCCAATTCAGTTGTCAGTTATTGCTACAGGCTTGGTACCTAGATGATGGGACTCTGATCGAAGATATAGAACAGGTGGCGAAAGTTTTGGGTATGATTCAAGAAGAAGGACCTTCTTACGGGCTGGTTCTTAATGTGGCTAAAACTGAGATATTTTGGCCATCACTAGATCCACGTCGTTCCACTCCCGGTCTCTTTCCTTCAGCTTTGTCACATCCTCAGCAGGGGGTCGGGTTGCTTGGAGGTGCGGTCAGCACTGATTCATCTTTTGTCATGGGCCTTGCTCGCAAGCGTGTTGAAAAGGTTATGACTTTGATGGACCATTTAGCTACATTGGATGATCCACAGTGTGAGTTAGCGCTCTTACGTGCTTCTGCAGGGCTCTCTAAGTTGGTCTTTACGATTCGTACTTGCCCACCATCCCTGTTTAAAGAGGCAGCTAAGACTTTTGATCGACATCTCCGCAGTTGTTCTCCGGTGGTATCAGTGGTTTCGATGGTCCTGACTTCGGTGATTTGCGTTGGCGTTTATCGACACTCCCGTTACGTCTTGGTGGGTTAGGTGTTTATTGTGCCACTGATGTCTCTACTTTTGCTTTTGTGGCCTCCCGCTGTCAGACTTCTGAGCTTCAGAACCACATTCTTAGGAGTTGTGGCCCAGTACCTTTGGATGAGATTCTTGATATTGCTAGCAGTGCATTGAGTCTCTCTTCACCCGATTTTGACCTCGGTTCTATGGTCGTGAATGCTACCGTCCCCTCAAAACCACAAAAGTTTTGGCGGAGCATTCTATGGTAAGATTGTTCTTTGGTCTTGAGAGGGAGTTTGTGTTATCTCCGCCGTCGGCGCAAATCGTTGGATGCTTGCGGTCGAGAACATGCAAAGGATTTCCTACTTGCTATTCCGATGGAGGGACTTGGACAGCGTATGTCACCGGTAGAGTATCGTTCTATTCTCCGGTATCGTCTCATGATTCATTTGTACTCTGATGGTGGTCTATGCTCTGTTTGCAAAAAGAGTAGACTAGATGCTTTTGGGGATCATGCAGCACATTGTAGATATTTCCCAGGTTTCAAATACCGACATGATCATGTCAGAGATAGTTTATGTGATGCATTTTGGAGGGCTGGAGTACAAGTGAAGAAGGAGGCTCCTGTGAATTTTATCACTGATCCGAATGAGGGGAGATCGACACTTCGACCTGCAGATGTATTGATCTATAATTGGTCTGAGGGGAGGCATGCATGTGTCGATGTAACTGAAGCCTCTCCATTGGTAGGGCTTGGGAATGGAGTCTTTGAGGTGGGAGAAGCCTAATAGAGCAGTGGCAGAAAAAATTGAGAAACACGAGGAGGCTTGTAGAGCTAACCAGCATTGTTTCATTCCTTTCAGTTTTGACACTTTTGGTTTCTTAACACAACAGTCTGTTGAGCTCCTTAAGAGATTGCAGAAAGTTATGGACTGCAACATAATGACAGTTGGTTCTAACGAGTTTGTTTTTAGGAGGATAGGATTTGTCATTCAGAAAGGACTTGCGGCGCAGTTTGTTGCACGTTTGTCCTAATTATTTGTAAAACTCGTTATCATTATTAATAAAATTTTCACTTTAAAAAAAAAAAAAATCCATAATCCCCACTAACAAGTAGTTTTTCCTTTTGGCGGCTGTTCTTTCAAATTCAGGTCGAAGAGTCTCCAAATTTTTGTATCTAGATTTGTCTTGACTCCTGAAAAGCTTTATGGAAAAATTGCCGTTATGCCATAGCATCCCCACCATTTCCCTACACGAAGAATATATACAACAGAACTCCGTTACATATCTTTCACTTTCATTGATGGCTACTGAGATGTTCTACTCGTTGGTGTGGAAGGAGTTTTTCCTGTTGCCACCCTTCCTCCAACACTTCTAATCCGCTTATATGTGGTTTTGGATTTCTGTAAATCGCATAAAGCACCAGCTGAGCAGTTCCAAATATAAATCCAGTCCCGTTCGGTATCTGTACACCAAAATCATGCCAACTTTTATTATAACTAATTCGATATAATATTGCAAACATACAACTTTATATTCGTTTCTAAAAGATGCATATTGGCAACTCAAATGAATTTAAGACAACCATTCCCTGCTTTTTGGGCAATGTCACAAATTTCAATCTAGTTGTAAGGAAAAAGAGACTAACATAACAAATGAATCAGTAACCGTGCCAAATTATCAAAAATTATGAAGAAGGGAAGTCTCGACAAATGAATCAGTAGGGAATGGGTGTCTTAAGTGTGTAACCATGCCAAATTATCAAAAATTATGAAGAAGGGAAGTCTCACTTGAGCCCAACCCAGTTGGATATGTGCCAATTATCCTATTCCATCTGTTGGGCTAATTCACGCATGACTGAACGTGATATTGAGATTTTTCGCCAAGTCGAGATTTACCTGAGTTTTTAGCAGGCAAAACATACTCAACTAAGACCTAACTCCTATATTCAATCTGTGTTAGGCATCAGCCATCAGGTATGTTTCTACTCAAGCA
The DNA here is from genome assembly GCF_015680905.1 of Coptis chinensis. Taxonomy (NCBI): domain Eukaryota; kingdom Viridiplantae; phylum Streptophyta; class Magnoliopsida; order Ranunculales; family Ranunculaceae; genus Coptis; species Coptis chinensis. The sequence goes on from NC_141457.1 coordinate 51,310,762, forward strand.
ATTCAATCCATACTCGCTTGTATTAATCGACTTAACTCGAGCTAATTAGGTTAGTTTGCAGATTGCAAGTCAACTATGAATTGTCATTTCAAAACTCTCAATTCGTGCTAATTGACATGATCCATAGATTTCAAGCAACGGTTAATTCTTCGTCATTCATTTTCCTAAATTTGAACCTAACCTAACTCAGCCAAAATTTTAAGGGTCTTTTAGATCTGCATCCCCATTTGAAAAAATAATTAGAGTTGCACCCCCCGGAAAAAAAAATCAAGGAAATTAGGCTTGCCCCCAGACTAACTCTTCGTCTCAATCAACGCATCTCAGTGAAATATCTTGAATACCCTTATCGTTGTAAATTACCAAAATAACCATTGACTTCCCAATTCAAGACTCATTTTCATGTTTGAGAAAAAAAAAGACACATGTCGACATCTCGTCTTATCTAATCTAACGATCACAAACACTTAATACATTTAGGGCTGGTCATCGAGTCGAGTTGTTCGTGAGTAACTCGAGCTCGGCTCGTCGAAAGCTCGACTCAAACTCATCCGCACAAAAGTATGAGTCGAGCTTGAGCTTAATTTAAAGCTCATTCTAGATAGCAAGTAGTTCCAGTTCGAGTAGCTCGCGAGCTACTCGTTTTATAAGCCCATACATAGTATATAATTTATAATTTATACGCTATTTTATACTTTATACCCAAATATAATTTACAATTTATATTAGTTTTAATGTTTTATATACATTTTTTTCGAGTTTGATCTCGAGTTCGAGTTCAAACGAGCATAACTGAACTCGAGCTCGAAGTGTAAAACGAGTCGAGCTCAAACTATTAGTAGAACTAGACTCTCTTGAGCTTCAATATTAAACTTGAAGGCGAGTTCAAGTCGAGCTCGAGTATAGCAAAACTCGACCTGAGTAGCTCGATGACCAGCCCTAAATACATTAGACATGTGATGACAAGAAGGGTATTGGTAGCAAGAAAAGACAATTAGAAACGATAAGGGTCTTTTAGATCTGCATCCCCATTTGAAAAAATAATTAGAGTTGCACCCCCCGGAAAAAAAAAAATCAAGGAAATTAGGCTTGCCCCCAGACTAACTCTTCGTCTCAATCAACGCATCTCAGTGAAATATCTTGAATACCCTTATCGTTGTAAATTACCAAAATAACCATTTACTTCCCAATTCAAGACTCATTTTCATGTTTGAGAAAAAAAGAGACACGTGTCGACATCTCGTCTTATCTAATCTAACGATCACAAACACTTAATACATTTAGGGCTGGTCATCGAGTCGAGTTGTTCGTGAGTAACTCGAGCTCGGCTCGTCGAAAGCTCGACTCAAACTCATCCGCACAAAAGTATGAGTCGAGCTTGAGCTTAATTTAAAGCTCATTCTAGATAGCAAGTAGTTCCAGTTCGAGTAGCTCGCGAGCTACTCGTTTTATAAGCCCATACATAGTATATAATTTATAATTTATACGCTATTTTATACTTTATACCCAAATATAATTTACAATTTATATTAGTTTTAATGTTTTATATACATTTTTTTCAAGTTTGATCTCGAGTTCGAGTTCAATCGAGCATAACTGAACTCGAGCTCGAAGTGTAAAACGAGTCAAGCTCAAACTATTAGTAGAACTAGACTCTCTTGAGCTTCAATATTAAACTTGAAGGCGAGTTCAAGTCGAGCTCGAGTATAGCAAAACTCGACCTGAGTAGCTCGATGACCAGCCCTAAATACATTAGACATGTGATGACAAGAAGGGTATTGGTAGCAAGAAAAGACAATTAGAAACCTACCTCTCTCTCTCTCTCTCTCTCTCTCTCTTATGTGTTATTAGACATGCTCCCAAATCGCCATTACAATTGAATAATTTCCATTAATGTCTCCCAAGCTTAAGAAACAGTAGTACACATTTGTTTTAGTCATTATATGCACGTTTATTACTGGGGGTAGGACTGTCAGTGGATCGGTTTGGGTCGGTTTTGGAAAATCTGAAACCGAATCGATGAGATAATTGGATACTCGAAACCGAACTGACCCAAACCGAAAATTATAAAATCAATTAAATCCTAAATCAAATCAATTAATTTAGACACACAATTGATAAAACCTATACAAAATTAATCATAAATATTACTAAAATATAATCTTATCGATTCGGATTCATATCGGTTTGGTAGAGGGCAAACCTGAAACCAAACCAAAATTTTATCGATTTGGTTCGGTGGAGGTCAAACTAAATTTTTGAAACCCAAACCGTTTTTTATCGTTTTGGTTCGGGTTGATTATTGGGTTATCAAAACCCATTGACAGCATTAGCTCTACTGGGGGCAAGTGTAATTCTTTTTTCAAATTGGGGTGCAGGTCTAAAAACCCCAAATTTTAATCCCTTAATTCACAAATCTTAGCTCAATCCCACCCCAAATTGGATATGTACGTTTTGACCTACTACATCCGTTGAGCTCGGGTTGTGCACACCCAACACCCAAGTTTCCTTCAATTTAGCTTAGGACCACTGATAGCTTTATTTTGGAAGAAACATATCAACAGAAATGTAAAGTAAGATCGAGGTTAGTAGGAACTTACTCCAAGGAATGGGTCTCTTACAAGAACAGCATAGAAAGTCCAGATGCCTCCATTCAAGAAAAGGAAAAATGAGAGAAAGAATGGCATGTACTCCACGCTCTTTGTCGCCACCACCGTTTTCTGTCACCATCATGTTACATTACACACCCAATTAGATTCCTTCATTACATGCTACATGACTGCATCACGACTAAAGTTATATTGCATGCTTCAGTTTAATTAGGTGACTCTTAAGATTTCACATTAGACTTTGCATACAGTTCGAAGCCAAATGGTCAAGGAAAAATAGAGGAAGTAATCAAACGTATACACTAGCTAGTTTCTATTTTCTAATTCAGTTCTCTCTAGCTAAGTGAGGTTTTCGACATTCATTAGTCATTACTCTCTAATGGAGTTTCTTTATGGATCCAACTATCCAAGAAATATATAACATGAGTACATGACGTCACTCGACGAAATGAAAAAAGTTAAGTTAATTATTTTAGATCTAACAACTTTAATTAGCGAGGGCGGTTTAGCAGTAGAAATTCAGACGGCCTCCTACTTGAATGTACCGTATTGCCCCTACTAACCTTCATATTAACTGAAATGACCCAAACTATTATCGACTAGTGTTCTGTATTCCATTTTTCTCTCTCCTCGTTACCTCATACCACCGACATAGATAATCTCTACAGACGTGTCTACTACCCGGCCTCTCCTCTGTCTCTTGGACACCACCTCTCGCCTCCATTTTCCGGTTTTAGTCTTTGTTTTTATCTCTACTCTGAATACCACGCTCATCGAGAGTGCATGTTTGCTAGTTTGATTTAAGCCATGAACTGTAAAAGGTAGGGAGCTGACAGCTGAGTGTTCTCTAGTCCTTACCATGGCTGCTAGGGGTGACCCGTACATAACAATATTTAGGCCTGCAGAAACTAATCCTATTATATCGATACGTAGATCTCCTTCCAGCATGAAACCAGTGATCAGTACTGCGGCCAACAGAAATCCCACATCCAATACTCCCGCAAGGATTGCAGTCTTGGCCTAAAATAAAGGATAAGCATATTAGAATTACATTACTTAAAGATTGGTGATTTGGTGGTGTAGGCGGTAGGCCGTACTAATAGTACTGTACCTTTATTTTCTTGGGTGCAAATATGAGAAAAATAATGATGTAAATTGCTTCGGCGACCATGCCAAAACCATTAACAGTTGCCACAAGCAGGCCTCCGGGTTTAATGGTTCCGTAGTAAGTCCATAATGATGAGTTCAAAAATGTGCATATGTACGGAAGGCATTCAAAGTCTTCCGTCGATCTGTGCTTCACGATTCGCCAGAATGTATCTCTGCAATCACATTACTTATATGATCATTAATCCAAGTCAACTAATTCAGCATAATATATATGGAGATCATTGCTTAAACTTAAAACCCCAACAAGAAGAAACCAAAAAAGAAGAGAAAGAGGCGATTACACTGGAGAAAGAAAGACCAGAACTGATATTATATTGCCTGCATCAAGAAATTTAAATCATTAGACTCCCTCCTTAGCTGATGACAAGCTAAATAATGACTAAAAGTGCATAATATAGCAAAAATTGTGTGTTCTCACCTATGACTCCAACAATGAAGCTAATGTCTTCCATAAAACAAGAAATGGAGACAGCAAAATGTGGAAATTTCTTAGACCACAGAGAAAATATGAGTGGGAGCAAGTTGCTTTAGCCTTAAGTTTGGTGGTTGCTATATAACCTATATTCAATAATTTTAGGACCCATCGTTTTGGGGGAAAAAATATCTTATTGGACTATATTGGAGAATTGGAGTAGACAAATGTATATGAAAATTATTCAAACGTACATACTAAAAAAGCAAAACTCGAAATAGATCTAGTAATATCCACGTTGTCAAGTCAGCTATGATTATTTACCCATTATTTTACTATGAAAATGAATTACAAGCAACGCCGAGCGAACAATGATAATATTTGAATAATTTTATTATTTTCTGGGTAGCATGTTTATTACTTTATTTCAACATGACTGAAAAACAAAGCAAATTATCATTCACGTTTAAGGTCACTTTACCAAAATGAACCATATTAAATCTGTAAAGTGCAGACGCAACAAACATACCACAATAATAATAAGGGTCTATTTTCCATGTTATCAACATTGCAATTCACAAACATATTTTAATTTACCATATATGAGCCAAACGATGGTCAATACATTTTATTTATTTTTTAGAGTAAATTAAGGAATTAGTAAGTTCTTGCGAATGACCGCGGTTTTTTATTAGAAATATTAAGACTATTAAACTGAAAGGCCACACGAATCGAGGATCGTACCTAAGGAGAAAGTGGCCACATGGTCACATGGATCACATGTTGAGGATTTCATTCCGAAATAATAGACCCAAAAAACCACCAACATTTAAAAAAACACTCTAAATGACATTCGTTGACTTTGTACTTAAAATACAATTGTATCCCTAATAACTAGGGGTGTCTCTTTTTGCCGAATTTCCGATTTTTCCGAAATCCGACCTGAAATTGGTCTGGCTCTGGGTATAGTTTTCATGGGCCGATTTTTCGATTTTCCGATTTTCGAAAATTCCGAAAAAAAAATTGGATCGGATTTGGATATAATTCTAAAATCCGATCCGATCCGAAAATTCCGAAATTTCCGATATTATTGCCAATTTATTCCGAAAATATATCTTCTCTCACTATCCACTTGATTAGATCTCGACCGTTCATTCATTTTCTGGTTTTTTACTTTCAAAAACAAAACAAAAACATAACCTAGCCGTTACTTCCCCTTTCCCCACTTGAATCAATCACTTTAATCATTACACCGTCTGCCATAACAACAATGATATGAAAAAAAATGTCATTGAGTCATACAATGACTTCCAGACTAATCCAAAAGCCAAATTCCAATAGATAATTATGTAAAGCTACTTAGAGTCCAAGACCATAATCCATTATTTATGCAAACACTTCACGCTTCAATTTCCACACACGAAAAAAGATTGGAACATTACAAATACCCAGACCTCAACAGAATGCAATGCTTGCTATTGGTAGCTGCAGGTTCTTTTTCTCGTTTTTTCTTGGATCACTTGTTTGAATGAAAATGGGTTTTCTCAGTAAACAAGTGCGTATTGTTGTTGGTACATTGGTGTTGTGGACATGATTTTCTCTCCCTACAATGAACATTGGTGTATGATATTCCAAAAATAATTGAAAGTAAAGAGATCTTTGAAAATTTACCAAGTATTCTGAAATTTCCGAGTTATTCCAAAATTTCCAAAAGTTTCAAAATTGGAAATATATTTTGAATCCGAAAAAAAATTGGATCGGATTTGGCTAGCATATTAGGTTCCGAAAAAAATTTGGAAAAATTCCGAAGGAGGTTAATCCGATCCGATCCGATCCGATCCGAAGTCACCCCTACTAATAACTAATTACAAAACCCCGGAACTCCTTCATTTCAAAAACTCTCAAAATCGTAATCTCTAATTTTTTAGCCCTAAAAAAAAACCCAAATTTTTTCACAAAACTCAATTTAAATGAAGTTTTTCACAACAAATTTCAAGTTTAAGATCAAGACAACCACAAAATTGTTATTGGTTTCTGAAAAATCGAAGTCAAAGACTATAGTGAAGAAGAAAATAATGAAAAATGGATAAATTGAATTTGATTAACAAGAAGAAAGTGATGTAGATTAACTGTTCATACTATTTTGCATAGATGCGTGTTACTTTAGTTTTCACATAAAAATATAATCCATGGTATGCGCTAATAATTGTGCATACATACCATACAAATGGAGTTGTTGTAGTTGTTTTGTTTCTGGAAATTTGAGGTATACAAATTTGAGTACGTTTGGTATGCACACGTGTTTGTGCATACCAAACATCATGCATACTAATATATGCATTAAAAGAAATTATTATGCATAAGTGTCTGTGCGCATACTACTGCATGTAGACACAGACATCTGTGCATACCAAACATTACAAGAAATGGTATCCATGGGTGCCTCTACATATCACCTTAGGTATACAAATATGTCTATGCATACCAAGCATCACAAGAAAATGGTACGCACATATGTTTGCACATACAATCTTAGGGTATGCACAGGTGTTAGTGCATACCAAGCATCAGAAGAAAATTGTATGCACAATCTGTGCATACCTTCATAATACCCAACGATAAATTCAATTTTGAATTACTTAAAAAAATCAATTCTTTAACGAAACCAACAAAATCTAAACTAAATTGAGATGAAATCTAATAGAGAAAGTAGGCACTAGCTCAATCTTGTGTTCGCTCCATCTATTTTCTCCATTCATTTCTAAAATATAGATAAGGGTAAAATTAGAAAGAATGAAACATAAAAAATCAAGGTCAGTCTTTATTAATAATTAAAATTTGAAATCAGATTTTTCTAGTAATTATACTGTTCTTATCAATGGTTTCAAAGCCCGGCTGGCCGATGGCCTAGCTAGGTTTAAAATCGGAATATGGGGTTTTTTTGGCTTATTTCTTTTCTTGTTACGGCAAATGCCCAGCAATTTGAATACAACTAGTTTTCGAACCCGTCCTACAAACGGGTGGCGTTATATTAGATTATTCTAAATAATATTAGTAACTATACATAGCTATGAGATATGAAAATTATTTTAATCACTCATTCAAATTAAAAGGGAAGTAGCAGACATTGATAAAACTCATTAGTTAATCTCTGATTTTATTTTTGTAATATATATTGATTAGAGCAATTTATCTGTTCAAAGATACCTGTACCTCTCTTTTGGAATTCAATAGTGTATAATGCTGCAAAACATTAACAAAACCCGTATTTATTAATATGTTCATAAAATATTATGACTTTTTAAATTATTTAAAACAGTATAGTATATAGGTTACCTGCCCAAGCCTTCCCAAATTTCTTGCGCTTTTGTAAATCAGTTATCAATTCGTGTAATTTCATCTCAAAAACTCTTGCAACAATATCAGGAAAGTCTTCTGGTTTATAACCAGGAGCTATCATGTCAATACATTTCTGGATTTCTGGCCATTTAAGGTTGCATGTAAAAGTAATGAAGAGATCTGGGGAACCTGTGTGCCTGCATATTGCAATGGCATCTTGATAGTTCAGCACCATGTACCGCGGACCACTGTGAAAGATGAAGGAAAAACTAACCGCTTGCCTACAAAGATTACCGGGCCTCGTGTCACCAAAGAACAACCTGCATCTACTAATCCTTGATACAATTCTGCCCGAATCATTTGTTGATTATTTTGAACCCAATCCATTATATTTTGTTCAACAGCTGTATAAGCATCTACACAAAGTTGTTGTCTCAATTTTTTCCCACGAACTATAGTCTGGCCTTCATTGCGTCTGAGTTGTAATCTAAAAGCATAATAGTCTCTCATGCTAATATTTTTTCTTTTTCCAACTACTGCATTGTTTCTACATGGAATGTCAAGTCTGTATCCATCTTCAGCATGGGGGAACAAAAGTGGATATTGCATTGCCATGAAACTTGGTAGCAATTCGTTGATTCTCTTCAAGCCAAATCCTTTCTTGTCCAGAATAACATCTCTGTGCTCGTTAAATTCATCACCATTGCCAACGATTAGACCAGCTATCTCTTTTGATGATGGCAAATTATAAAGTCTTCTATCTTTTTGTCTTCTATTAATCAATTGTATGCTGACGTCAGCCACATAACATTCTTTAAATCTATCCCTTGCCATTCTATAAGTCTTGGTGAGTTCGTTGGTAACATTCAACATATTTATCAATCCTTGAACAATGCTAGAATCTAAAGCATATTTTGGATTCCTCTTAACAATTTTCTTACTAAGAGAGTTCAACCTGTGGGCCATTTCATTTTCAGTATCATGTATGTACAACTGTGCAAACCTTGGACGTACTCCTTCAGCTTGAAGCAATGTTCCAATTTTGTGGTGATTTTGCCCTTTTATTTTATAAACAAAAGGTGCATTTCCATCATTAATTGAGCTCTGAACTTGTCCACCAGTAGATGTGATCGAACGCGAACATTGAGTTGTAAATGCTGATGTTTTCCATGTAATTTAACGATTACAAAATTCTGACAACATATGGAGGCAATTGAACCTTTCCATTCTGACAACATATGGAGAATTTAAGATTAATAGGTTTTTTGCTCCTATCATTCCTTTTTTCGTACTAGACAATAGCTCCACAGTGAGAACATATGGATGTTGGACATCCAAAATCCAAAGGCTCAAAACAACTTCCTGCAAGGCAAAAAGTTAATTAAAATTAAAGAATTTAATTATAATAAGAATATAAAACATTGCTGTAAGAAAATTACTTTTATGTGAGACATCTATTCCACGTGAAATGGAAACTTCAGTTTCATTGTCCACTTCAATGTCGGAATCTGATCCACTCATTTGTGATAGGTAATCATCATCACTTTCATCGTCAATGTAATTATCGTTTCCAATGCTCTTCAAATTCAACGCATCTCTTTTCGTTTAGCTCTATTTATTTTAGCTTCTTCTTCACTTGTTCCGGGCATAAATATTGTTTAAAAAATAATAATATGTCATTTAATAAAGTATTTGATGCTATAAGAACAATAAATTGAATACATAAGAAGAAAATATTTACCAAAACGCGTTTCATTCTACTAAGACGATTAGATTTATAACTTCTCTTCGTTTTTCCTCCTCTGTTTTCTTTTTGACCGGGTAGACTTTGTAGTTGTTGTTTTTTCTAACTGATACTTGATCTTTGACACGCAATTTAAGAGTAATATTAGTATGATGAATATATAAAGTACTTGTCAGAATTGTTGTAAGTTAAGACATACTTTCTTGTGAAGGAACAATGTCACCAGAAGTATCTTCCATATTATTAGGCTTGGTCTTCTTTGGAGAAATTTGAATCTCTACTTGAATTTCATCCGAATCTTTCTCTGCGTTAATGAATGCTTTTCTTTTCAACTTAGCACGCATGTTGCGAAACCAAGTAACTATGTTTTTTTCTGAAACATTACCGTGTTGATTTAGTTCAGCTTTCAAATTGTTAATTATCTCTTTATTTGGACTTCCATTGAATTGATCAAATACTTGATGCAGTTTTTCAAGTTGGATTGTTGTTGGTGTCCATCGCTTTCTGCTGGATAAATTCTTGTCAACCGAAATCATGTAGAACAGAATACTGCTGGAAGCCTGGAAAGAAAAGGAGTCAGTTAAAGCAAAGAATCAAACAAATATGTGAATTTAGTGATATTTCTTGTGCATGTGGTAGTGTTACTTACTTGTTTATCTATTATTAGGTGCTGGACTTCTAATCTCTCAAACTCTTCTATATCCAAGAGTTGAAAGAATTCTTGGTCCTATCATGGTTGCTTGCATTGCAGCAGTATGTTATCAAGATCTTTTTCTTTCTTGTTTTGGAGTTTGTCTTTATTTTTAACATGGATAACTAAGAACTTTGATAGGACTTTGAATTTTGTAGAGGTTGAAGAGGTTGAAAAAGCTGAGAACTGAGATGCCAGGAGGGTGTTCTTTCAATTTGAATTGCTACATGAATATTCTCTGGACAACCAGTGTTGCACTATCAAAGCTACATTCTCTGGTGGAACTCCGGTTCCAGAATTGTTTGTGTTGCAATGATACTGGACCATGTTCTAAATCATCCATTGAAAAATTATTCTTGCTTCTAACTCTAGTTATTTGGATCATCTAGGAAATTGTTCTCCTGGTAGACCATCCCTTGCTAATGACGGTCGAGAAACTCAAAATTCACAATATCATCTTAGAGAGGGAAGATTTAGGCATTTATTTTTGGATGCCTTGATTATGGGCCAGAATCCCCTTGAAAACCCAACCGAGGAATCATCCGATGATAGTGAAGTGGAATTTTCAAGTCCACAACAGAGACCGGGATTAGACGATCTATTGTCCAATATGTTTCCTGAGTTGTACACATACCGCATGGAGAAATGAGGTATAGTACATTCGATTATTTCAGCAGAACTATATACAACATTGCATTTGGCTGATGGATCTTTTTTTTTGGTTGGCAGGAAAACTCCAGCATGTTCTTTCCTGCAGAAGGATCGGTTTTGGTTGGCCCATTCAATTCAAGACAAACTGTAGGTGATGCAGATGCTGCTTCAAAGAAATATGTGCCACATCATCCTTCTCCAATTTGTTTTGAGAAACACTACAGAGAATACATGGTAGCATCTTTGCCTCGTTTGGAAGTTTTGGACAACTTGTCCATAACCGATACTGAGATAGAGAGCCGCCAAAGTTATCTCGTGCTTTCGATTACTATGAATGCTTACCTTACAACCGGCGAGCAAGGAGAATCTTGTTAGTATATTGCGAAGCGTGAGAAAGGATCATTTATATAGGCGGTCGAGACAATGTTCCAATGTAAAGTCACAATTTCCTCTTCTTAAAAGTCAATATTTCTTCTCCATGTCAATTTCTGCCGCTAAAGTGGGTTCTTCAAATGGCCGCCTATTGATCCGGTGCCAAAGCTAAGCAAAAGAATCGGGAAGAAATTAAAAGATTTCGGCCCAAGGCAATTTGAGTACCATCCATCGATCCTAGTCTCATGGTTTTGGTACTTTGGATGGTGAAATAGTTGCCATGAACCATGAGAATGGAAGTGTTGTTGGTTATAGGTCTTGTAAACACCGAACAATGTGGTAGCTCTGTTGGCTTAAAAGACATCCATCAAAGGTTTGTGAACAACTTGTGATCTATATAATGATCTACATAACAGTTATAAGAAATTTTGTTGTTTAGCACTCATTATAATTCGGACACCCTCTTTGTTTAAGCAGAAATCCCTAGTTTAAAGGAGATATCTATGTTTTTGAGGCTATTGACCAACTCAAGGAGGAATTTTATCATGCTAAATGCAAATGCGTGAGACACAATCCACTGTAGTACACTTTTGGAAATCTCGCAACTGGTAGCCAACCTTACTATATTACTTCCGAGTATCCGACCTCCTTCGTTCTATTGAATGAGGTGTATCATCTTACTATGATATAACCCGTTGAATTTGCATAGGAGATCTTAATGTAGCACATCGGATCATGACCTATGACGTGCATCCGTGCTTTCTAGTTCCTTTGTTTATAGTTTAAACCGTTGTTGAATGTTTGGTAGACATGTTGATGTTTAGAATTTTTCTTCCTTCTTTGCTCAAATTCGAGTTTTCTTATCCGTAAAACGAAAAGGCTTGTAGATTTTTTAACTTTATGAATCCTTGCGACATTATTTTGATTTAATTGAAATAACAGACTCATTCTTTAGGGTCGATAATGGCTCCTTGAAAGTATATGATGTTAGTCGAATGCTCCCAACAGTTACAAAAATACACTGCTGTGTGATTAAAAATACTAACCTTCAATGGAAAGAATTTGGAGTCCTTTCAAAGATGGTGTACCAGGGAAAAACCTTTAGTCCAGGAAAAAAAACGAACCTTCAGTAGAAGAAAGTGGAAGGAATTCGTAAACCTTTCAATGATGGTGTGTGCTTTGTGAATATTGATGTCTTTATATATATTTTAATATGACAGCAGTTGTATATCATAAGAATTCTGTTGTTGATCCATTAACTAATTCGTATCCATATCTATTAACTAATCCATATCCATATACAATAACTAATACATATCAATTAACTAATCCATTATAGCACTATAGCACGGAATAAGTTGTGCATTTTAATGGATCACAACAAAGCAAAATTATGCATTAGGGTATCTTTTTTGGTTTGGATGTTTCACTGCATATATGCATGGTGCTAGATCATCATTTTGCATACACTAATGATTTTCCGAGCTTAGGGTGAAATTATGTGATCAGTTTGGTGGTCATTTCTTCATCTTGAAGAGATATGGATCACAACAAAGCAAAATTATGCATTACGGTATCTTTTTTGGTTTGGCTGTTTCGCTGCATATATGCATGGTGCTAGATCATCATTTCGCATACACTAATGATTTTCCGAGCTTAGGGTGAAATTATCTGATCAGTTTGGTGATCATTTCTTCATCTTGAAGAGATATGATTTTGTATAGAGATTTGAACAATGTGGTTTTTTATTTTCTTTTAGTCATGCTTGTAACATGGCCTGTAGTAGCCATTGTCAATTGGTATAAATTCAAATTCATGAACTCCTAGTAAGAGAATGTGACATTTTTTTTTTTCCGAGTCTAGATGCTTTCATTTATCATTTTGCCATAACACCGGAAATCTTCATCTGTTTAACTTATATCGATGCTGACTTTTGACACTCTGCGGTGTTTGACGCTTATCATATGCTCTCAAGTCTATAACATCAAATGTTCTACTTAGAATTTGTAGAAAAGCGTGGTCTTTTGTCTTTTTATTTTATTTGTAGGTAATGGAACTATGTAACGATAAGTGCCAAATGTTGATTCACTATTTATAGCCTTCCAATTGTTTAGGAATTAGGACCACCAAAATCTACAATTACTATTTGAATTTTGAAGTCGTAACATAAATAAGCCCCAATTTTATCCCCGGTAATAATGTGGGTCCGCCATCGATTAAAGGAGGATCTCTCAACTCCGTCTCTAGTTGGTCAGATAATGATAACCTTTTTCTTGAATTCTCATTCTGCAAGTTCCATTAATGAAATGCACGATCTGAAGCGACATATATTCAACTAATGTTACCATTTGACCCTGCAAAATTCGAAAGGAAGAACCGTGAGATCCATGAAACTTTACATGTCATTTTAATTTCACCAAGCATTACAAAAATATTTCTGGTGGGTAAATTGAGAAACACTCGTTTCAATTGGAGGTTTTCATTCTCATAAAACAATAGGATTGGAACTCGACAGACAACATGACACATAATAGGAATCATTCAGGAATTATTGTACTTTTGACAGGATAAGTTTGAATCAAATGATGTCAAAACAAAGTTAGGGGTCTCTTCCCTCCACCTTGGTGATAGGACTTGACTTGAGACCCAAAACCGTAGCAGTTCATCGGCTTAAGAGGTGGGATCAATGGCTAAATGTGCTGTCTTTCTTCAATATGACCAAATCTCTTGAGACTTGAAACTTCCATCACGTTTGAAAGAATCTTCAATCTTTTTTTTTGCTTGTAACGTGTAATTTAACAGGCTAACATCATGAAGGACAGAGTGCAACTGTGCAAGTTCCCAATGTAGAAATTCATAATCAGCAAAACAAAGCATTGCAGTTTGGTAGTGAAATTAATTTACTTGGGACTTAAGTAATGGTTATAAGAACAAAATATATGAGATAAACTAACCTCAGCTAATTCTTTCTGACTATTGGCTTGCCATAGTTAGGTCCATATATACGACCCTCTTTCTCAACTCCTCAAGAAAGGGAATTCCTGAGGTTGCAAAGAAGATACCGCAATTCCAAATCCAAGATGTGCCTGCAAATTTCCTACTTGATGAATCTGAAAGAGATACCTAGTCTCGAGCAAAGGAAATAGATAAGATGAACTGACCTGAAGTATCTCCATCTTCATACTTGTCTGTCATAGTTGAGTCGACTGAAGGTGCAACTGTCTATCAGTTTTCACCTGTAATTAATTTATGGTTTTTTATTTTCTTAACAATATGGGAATGAAGTTTAATAATATAACCAGTTCTAACTGTAAAATGTTATGGTAGGTCAGTTGTCTTGTGCAATGACATCCATGAACTCCCTTATTTGGTTTGCCTAAACAGTAGTAGGCTCTTATTATATTTTGTTAGTTGATTATCATACCTCATTCTTGGCATCCCGAATTCAAACACTTTTATGTGTCTTCCCTCTATGAGGTATCTCAAATTCGCGGGTTGATTTGAAACCTTAATTATTAGGAGATTGCTTGCGCAGTGTCCCTTTTACCTAGCCTTACTGATTTTCATCCACCCATCTGGTTGGATAAATGTGGGTGGCATGAAGGCAAGGGTGTAGATACTCCACTTAATCCTGTAATTTATTCATCTTTTTAAAATTTATGTGTTTATTCTAGGCATCTGTGTGTGTGTGTGTGTGTGTGTGTGTGTGTGTGTGTGTGTGTGTGTGTGCGTGCGTGCGTGCCGATAAGGTTGTGGGGCTCTGGCTGTCGGTTTGCAGTGAATTACAACTTGTAAAGCACTTAAACATTTCTGTTCAAAAAAGCCTATATAACTTTGTATAATGCTAGGGTAGTCTCTACTAGTTCCTCGAGCTCTCTGATAAACAATACCTTAGAATTTGCAATAAACTTTTGACAATAAGAAAAAGCCCAATACATTAAAACTCCTATAACCAAAATCCACTGAGCATATGCTCCTATGTTGCACGGGTACGACTGAGACACGGCAAGGACACTCCGGAGACACGACATTTTTAGTTAAGAATTATGCTCCTATTGCACACAAACAAATGTAGAATAAACCACTTGCTATGTTAAGATTTCCTTCCCTTTGTCTTATGTAGAGGATTCAACCATCTTTCAAGAACAAATTTAAGTTTTTCCATGAAAATCTAAATTTGTATAGCTCACAATCATAGTTTCACATGATTTCACATATAAATACCTCATGGAATTGACTATCTCTAGGCATACTTGACCTTTATGAATTAAACAAAGTCATCATCATTATTCAATAATTTATAAGCACATTTCATAAGCAATTAAGCCTTGATCTCTCTTAACTTTCTAATGCCGACTTCATGTTCAGCCTAAGCTACACACTTTTCTCAACATGCCTCTGAACACAGAGAGAACGGGAATGTTTTGAAAGTAGTTGAACTGTCACGCGAACAGGATGCAAATGAGCAGTTAAGGGGAGCATGCTTAGCTGAGGATTCCCCTGAATATGATGATTGTGAGAATAATAAGATGGCTGTACCAAATCCCAAGTTAGATGGCACTGAGAAGAAAACAGGAACACTTGAAGAGACGATTCTGAGAAGAGAAAGATAAGAGGTGTTCAACAAAAACTTCGGTTACTTCGGATTGTAAGGAGAGAAAGAAAAGCATCAAAGAAGCTTTTTTGGGAGGGGCCGTGTGTTGAGAATGGTATGAATGCGAAAGTAATTCAGCCCGATTGGTGAGGAATATAAAACAATCAAATCAAAAAGCGCAGACCAAGACATAGAAAGGAAAGAGACAAAACTTAATGGAACTAGCTGGAAAGGAAGAAAGAGAAAAAGAAGAAGGAAGGCTGCTAAAAGAAAGAGAGCAGGGAAAAAGACCGTTTGAGAAAATTAGAAGAGGATATACAAAGGGAAAGAGAAAAAGATAGAATGGTCTGTTGAAGGGCAACTTCGCTGGCTCGCGAGAGGGCGATATATTGAGGCTCATGAAAGGGCGAGAAAGGGCTGCTATGGAGAGAGCTACTGCTGAAGCTCGTCAAAAGAGCAATGGCGGCAGAGGCTCGTGAAAGATTAGAGAAAGCATGTCGAGAGACTCAAGAGAAGTCATTAGGTGAGAAGGCTTCTACGAATCCGCACTTCGGGCGAGCTGCATCGAGATAGCAACTGCGCAGAGGCTCGGGAGCGTCTTCTGCAGAAGGGTTGCTATGGAGGCAAGAGAACGATAGAAAGATCCGTTTCGAGAAATTTTCTCACGACTTCCGAGAGATAGCGACCGAGGCACGCTTCTTTTTCTCGTGAGCATAACTATTTTAGATTATTTTTTATTTTCAATTCGAAAGTATGAATGTTATGCATATTCTTCTTTATTCTTTTCTTGAAATGATTTATTATAGGATATGAGGGATGCACGCTTCAAGGCTCAAGTTCTTTCAAGATTTCACGTAGATATTCAAGTTCTACACCTCATGGTGGTGAGTAACTTTGTTAATCTTGCATCCGATTTTTCGGACAACAAAGATCTGCCTTTTACTTCATTTGTCCACTTCTTCGTTGTTCTAATTAATATCTATTCGAGATTATTTCTA
This sequence comes from Coptis chinensis, assembly GCF_015680905.1. Lineage (NCBI taxonomy): Eukaryota > Viridiplantae > Streptophyta > Magnoliopsida > Ranunculales > Ranunculaceae > Coptis > Coptis chinensis. The sequence goes on from NC_141457.1 coordinate 51,327,339, forward strand.
AGCTCTAACAAATATGTATTTCCAAATCAAGCTTCGCTCTTGAAAAATCTCAAGCAAATGAAGTTGAATCAGCTCGAGGAGGTGTAAAGCTAGGTTAGAGACACAAAACTAACGTTGTTTCGTTTGTGTTAATTCCTGCAGAAATGCCATGTGCATTGCCTTGTAAGAGGACCAAGTGCAATCACAAAGACAACACGAGGTCTCGGAAGCCACGACACCGCGGGCTTTACCTTCTTGGGTTGTAGGATCACTAGCATAGGGACTACCATCTTAGGAAGGTCCTTATTCTAGGGTGGCGTTTTATTATGAGTTTCATGTCTAGTCTTTGTACTTCTTCAAGGATGGGATGATCAGGTGAGCCGAAAGCAATCATAGGTACGCCCAAACTAATCCCAGATTTCTACTTTGTGTAGGTAAAAGTCCCTACAGCGTTTAATGATTCATCCTCATTGGTCAAAGGGAACTGTCGAGAGAATGGACTTCCAGCTTCTTGATGAGATGAAGAGGAAGAAAGTAAGGTGCACAATGGTGACTTACAGTATAATAATTTATGGACTATGTCGTGGCGGGGATTTCTCATGAGCTAATGAAGTTCTAAAGGAAATGGTTGCAGGTGGTCTGAAGCCAAATGCTCAGATATACACAACTCTTATTTGATGACATATGCATCAGAGGACAAACATCCTAATGAATAATTTGTGAAAGTAAAAAATAAAGAAAATTTTATCGACGTCCTGCTGTTGGCATCAAACATATTTCAAATAAAAAACAAATATGTATGACATTTTATCCTATGTTTCATTACAACTCTTTGATTATATAATTTGTAATGGCTGAGTCTGCCCAATATGATCTATTTGAATCTATACAATCGATTGTAATTCTTCTTTTTGTATGTTTCAACACAATTATCATGGGCGTGACACTGCAGTACATTATAGAGTAAAAAATAATTTGCTACAAACGGGTTCGTAGCAATCTCATATAACGGGTTCGTAGGAATATGAAATTAAGGATGTCAATTTGGATGATTAGACCGAAACAGTATAAAAATTCACATGCACGTCGCAGGATGAATCCACAGGAAGTTATAAATTTAGTTTAACCAGTGAAAACATGAAGATATCAATAGATGCCACAGGTCTATATAGTCAATCTAAGTTTTTAACCAGTCCAAAATTAGAGTTACCAAGTTATCAAAAAAATTGGTTGAAGTGTAAGAGACCAAGTGCAAGTTAGAAGCAGCTAAAAAATGTCGATCCGCAAGTGTGGACGACTGTTTAAGTTGTCCATTTCCCAAAAAGAGAAACAAAAAACCGCGTAAAGGGGATTTATCCAAAAAAAATCCCAATTGTCATAAAAAGTTGATCCTTATTAGATCAATGTTCAACTTAATACCTTCTCAATATGAGTAATGAATATACATGCAATTTATTTTTTAACATTTCAAAGAGTTATGCAAGACATTTTTGGGTATCTACGGCTAATAAAGGTAAATGCTGGAGCACCGAGGTCCATCATTTATTTTTCGTTTCATGTCATTTTTCAATATACAGTTTAATTTCTATCCACGATGGATTTCCCTAAAACAACAAAACTTCAAAACACTCCAACTATCCAACAGGAAGTCAAAACCACACCTTAATAAGTTTCTTAGACAAATGAGAAAAAAGACCATACCTACCTCGACTGTTTGCTTTATTCTCTCCTATACGCAAACCACTTCAATAAGTTAGTATCGTATTCTGCACTTCCTCAACTCTGAAGTTGAGAAACCATCTGTTCGTTGCTAGCTCTCAATATATTGCTATGAATCAGCATGAGTACCTAGCTGTAAGACATTTCAATATCTCCATAAATGGTGCCTTCATATTAAGATAGTGATTTGATCAAAAATAAAATGGAAAAAAAGATTATAAAACCAAACAAACATGTCAAGCACTCACATAGTGTAATATACAATTTAAAATTAGTACACATGACATTTAATATTTAAAATGAATACTGAGATGTGATATACCTTGGATATACCCTTCCTTTTCTTGTCAAGCTTCTCCTTCTTAGCCTTAACACACTCCACCTCGGCAAGAAGTGCCATCCTCCTAGCAGTCTTAGCATACGGGTTCACATGTATGCACGTGGCGGAGACTGTTGGAAAGCAGAAGAGATCCTCAAGGGGCTATAGAAAGCTAAATTGAAACCAGACCTTGTATCTTACAACTATGTGATCAAAGGACCAATCTAGGAGGTCGTCTTCAATTCATTATTAATTGGTCTAACAACGACTCAGCGTGTGAATGAGTGAGAGGAGAAGTAAGAGGTTTTGGGGTTTTGAATGAGTTAGCGGAGAAGAAAGAGGACCTTGGATTTTCGTTTTAATTTTGATTGACTCTTCTTAGTTTTCGCAGACTCTTCTTCTCTTTCTTTATCCGATACATGACATTCTTGTACACCTGCAAAGACAAATTCTTCTGTCTTTTCAGTGTTTCCTTGTTTCTCTTCTCTCCTTCCATATACAACACCAAAAATCCACTATCCAAACGCAGGTCCTAAAAACACATATCGAAGAAGAAAAAGTAACAATTAACTTGAGATCATTCATCGACTGGAGAAATTGTATGGATTCAACTACACTAAAGCAAAACCTTTTGCCTTTCAAAATCTGTTAAACATTAAGGATTGAGAAGAGATAGAAATCAATTTCTAGAGAAAAGAGAAGGAATATGTGAATTGCCATCTTTTCTCGTAATATGTTATTAGTCGACAATTTTCCGGTTTTTTTTTTTTTTTTTTTTTTTGTGAGAGAGTTTGGGGTTTTTGTTGGGGTTTACCTCTTCTCGTTAGTGGAGAAAGACCGGCACAAAAAGAGTAGATCAATTTTTTGGCTCCTGATTTCAATTAATTAGCTCTCCCTATTTTATCATAATTAGTTTTGACCACGTGGACACTCTCAAAACTCTCCCTCAATTAATGAGGGGAGAGCTATAATATATATATAGAGAAGTATCCATTCCGATTTTTATCGAAAAGAAACAAGTATCCATTCCATTCAGTATACAGTGTCAACATAATTTTACGGTTCTAAGGTTCTACCCAAGGCGGTTCGCTAATCGCTATAAGACGAGTACATGTGTTTTTCGTTGAAAAATCATATTAGAGTGAGGTGGGATCCAGGACTCAGATATTAGAGTGGGACATCTCCTTTTGATTATCGAAAAAAAAAATAAAAAACTTCAGGTCCTTTTCACCAATTGGTCGTGAATCACATGTTTTCCCACTTGCCAGGTAATTTTATTATTCTTCTAATGGCAATTGACTTCAAGCTGATGTTACATAATTTATTACATTTAGATCTAATATATTATTCATTATAATATATTAAAATTTAAAAAAGAATTTGCGAGAAGGTTCGATGTCAACTTCAGTGGTTAGTCACCATATAGTGCGGTAGCGAGAGCGGGATCCGGAGAGTGCATGAGCGCCAATATATGTTGAATAATATATTTTATATAAGTATTATAATAGGGATTAATCAAGTAATTTTTTAATTAAAAACCAAAAAAAAATATTGTCATAATTTTTTATATAAAAAAGAAGGTTAAACTGATGTGAGTATGTCATATCTTTGACAGTGTTACATCTTTTATAGGAAAGTGTGGGGCCCAAAAGACCCCCATCCAATAGTAAGTAATCATTTTCACCAATATATATATATATATATATATATATATATATATATATATATATATATATATATATATATATATATTTTTTTTTTTATTTATTGGAAAGCGAGGTTGTTATCGAGGTCCCCTACCCCTTTTTATTATAAATAAAAGATCTGTTACAGCTTGTTACATTCTTACATATTGTTTCCCCACTGAATCATCGTGGATGATTTTCATTACATCCTCAGGGAATGAATTAAAATCTATTTCTATATAGTTCTCTGTGGGTATAGTACTAGCAAGTGCGTCTGCTAACTTGTTGGCTTCTCTATAAACATGTCTGATGTCAAACTCTTCTAGCTGCTCTCTCATTTGACTGATGCTTCTCATCATCTTTTCTGCTTGCCAAGGATATTGGCCCTCATTCTGTAGAAAGGATATCACATTTGTTGAATTAGTTTGTGCATGAATGTACCTGAAGCCATGATCAATAGCCATTCTCATTCCTTGCTCAACACCTTGCAACTCTATTAGCGCTATAGATTGCTTGCTCGACCTTCCCTTTCTTGCCGTTTTCACCTGCCCATGCTCATTTCTGATTACACGCCCATCCACCTATCGACCCTTGCAAAGCGCCATCGATTACTCAAGTTAAGGATTCCTTGTTTGCTTTCGTTCCCATTTGTAATGCCTCTGCTTTGCCTCGCCTTGTGTGTACTTCCACATTCCATGTGTCTTGAAAGTATTGTTTTTCGCCCCTCATCCATCATGATTGCCATTGCTTGAAGTTTCGTTTTCACATCGCATAATATGAGTTGCACTACCTGCGTGTGTGTCATTTGTTTGTTTTCAAATATTCTCTCATTTCACGATTCCTCCAAATCCAATAGATGTAGCCATTCCGCACCGACCTTTAGCGAATCCTGTTTGCCCTTTGCCTGGCTGTCATTCTCTGAACCCACTCAGTTTCCTCGCGCCAAGTTCCAGCTTTTGAACTCTGCTGATCCCCATTGTCGCTAACAGCCCTTGCCATACTGCCATCGAATAAGAGCACTCATGAAACAAATGCTCTTCAGTTTCGATCTCTGTCCAGCACATTATACAGCTGTCGGTGTCCACTTTCTTCCACTCCTTCAGCTTGTCTAGTGTTTTGAGCCCTCTATGCAGCGCCATCCAACTTATAAAGGAGTGTCTCGGTATTCGATTAGTATACCAAACCAGTCGATACCATGCTACTGATGGTCTCATCCCTCGCAGCCCATCATAAGTATCTTTCAAACTATACTCTCCCTGAATCGTGGCAGTCCATACAATTTTATCATCTCCACCCATTATTTCTACTTCGTCTTTTGCTTCTTTAGCTACCTCTCCTATCTGATTTTCTATGTATTCTGGAAACCTCCATTCCCCTTGTTGTATAAAATCAGAAACTTGGGCATTGAGATGTCCACTTGAGCTATAAGTGAGAGCTTGCGGAAACTTATCTTTTAGAATTCCTCTTGGGTGCCATGGGTCAAGCCAAAATCTCGTATTTCTGCCATCTCCGATCTGATATGTGGCCACTTGCGCTGCTTCCTTTCTCCCTTTAAGCAGATTTCTCCAACTCCATGAGCAATCACTAGGTATTTCTAGGTGCCAGAAATTCCTACCTTTGATTAAGTTCTTGTGAACCCAGTCCACCCATAAGTTTTCTGCTTTTGTCACTAGCTTCCAAATATGCTTCATGTTGGATGCTTGATTCACCTTCGAAGATCCCTTATGCCAAGGCCCCCTTCCTCATACGGATAACACAAACTCTCCCATCCTATCAATGCATGTGGATCGAGTACAATCGGGCCCCCCCCATAGAAAGTTCCCCGCACAACTGTTTATATCATCAATAGTCTTACGAGGTATAATAAAAAGCGAAGCAAACCGATTACACACTCAGTTATTTAGTCTTTGCTTTAATCAACTGCAATCTCCCCTTCCAGATCAGATTCCCCTTCCACTCGTAACTTTGGAGACTTTGGAGACTAGCGATTTGTATGTGGGTTCTCGATCTTGTAGTTATCAAAGGCAGCCCCAAGTATTTCACAGGTAGTTCACCTTTTGGGAACTGTAGCACCCCTTCAATCTCTGTACAAATCAACTCATCTACTCCGGCAAAGAAAACTTGACTTTTCTGAACATTTACTTCTAGGCCAGTGCATCCCCTAAACTTGTTCAGATTCTCTCTCAGCTTTATGGCTGTTAGTGTATCTCCATGCATGAAAGCCACCAGGTCATCTGCAAAAGATAAGTGAGTGATAATCGGATTTATACATTTATGATGTAATTTGTACTAGTTTTGTGTGACACTGTGGTGCATAATTTCCGAGAACAAGTCCATCACTAGTACAAACAAGTAAGGAGACATGGGGTTTTCTTGTCTAATTCCTCTTCGGCCTTTAAAATACCCATATGGCGCTCCGTTGATCATGATAGAATAAGTAGCTATTTCCACACATACTCTCACCCATTCAATAAATTTCTGGGGTATTCCAACTCTCTTCATAGAAAAATTAATCGCTTCCCATCTTATCGTGTCATAAGCCTTTCTGAGATCCACTTTAGTTGCGCATCTTGGAGGAGTTTCATTCCTATGATAATTATGCAGCAGTTCATGGGTTAGTAATATATTATCTTGGATACTCCTCCCTGTAATAAAAGCTGACTGATTCCTGTTGATCACTTTTGGCATAATCTGTTTCATTCTCCGTGTCATCACCTTGGTAATACTCTTATACATCACTCCACAACACGCTATAGGTCTGTAGTCCCCTAGATTTGAAGGGCTTAGTACCTTTGGCACAAGTGTGATACAAGTGGCGTTAACTTCTTGTAGCATCTGACCTGAAATGAAGAAATTCCTTACTGCCTTTATAAACTCATCCCCGATGATTCGCCAGGTGCACTTGAAGAAGTAGGCAGAGAAACCATCACTGCCCGGCGCTTTATCACTGCCTATGTCTGCTAACGCCTCTATTATTTCATCTCTTGAGATTGGTTTTTCCAGCTCTTCCAATTCTGCGTTTTGTATACTTTGTCGGGGTCCTATCTCCTGGAACACATCAAAATTCAGCCCTTGCATCTGCTCTGGTCTATATAAATCCTTATAGTATCGTTCACATTCATCACCAATTTCGTTAAAGTCCTGCATCATATTACCGTCTCTATCAACTAGACATGTTATTTTATTTGCAACTCTGCGAGCTTGGACCGATTTGAAAAAATAACTTGTATTGCTATCTCCCACACTGATAACTTGGTCGCGCGACTTCTGTTTGTAGAACCCCTCTTCAGAAACTGCTGCTTGTACATACTGTTTTATGGCATCTTTTTCCCTTCTAATGAGTCCTCGCTCCATGGGCTGCTGCTGTAACTCTGTTTGTACCTCATCCAGTTGCCTCTTTTTTTCTTGTACCCTGTTAATAACATTTCCAACCCTTTCCCGATTCCATGCTATGAGTGCTCCCTTAGTTACCTTCAGCTTCTTCATGAAAACGAACATTGGGTTGCCCACTACAGAACTCTGCCAAGCTTCTTCCACTGTTTTCATGAACCCATCCTCTTTGTGCCAGAAATTAAAGAATTTGAATGACTTTTTCTTTTGGTTTCTCTGCACAATCGATGTGACTACCATCGATGAATGGTCTGATATAGCCCCTGGGTTCAAAAACTCAACCTCATGGTCTGCATACTCATCTATCCACTCCGAATTAACCATCACTCTATCAAGTTTGCAGCTGATTCTCTCCTCTTGCTTGTTGCTCCATGTTAGGAAATTACCTTTATACTTGATATCCACTAGGCCGGCAGATGTGACACAATGCATAAGGTCTGAGAACTGTTGAGGCCTCACTTCGAGTCCTCCTACCTTTTCTTGAGAGTTCAAAATGGTATTGAAATCTCCGAGAATTATCCAAGGTTTTAGTATAGTACATGATAAATCCACTAACTCCCTCCATAGCTGCCTTCTTTCCATCATATCCACACTCGCATATACAATCGTGACTATGAACTCTTCTCCTGCTATTGTATTCACCTCCATAGTTATATGTTGGTCATCCTTCCTTAGTAGCACAGCTGAGCATACCCTCGGATCCCAACAAAACCATATTCTCCCCAATTCACTCTGTGTATAGTTGTCCTCCATTGCCCATTGAGTAAAAGTTTTGCTAAAAATTCTATCTCTCTTTGCTGATTTTACCCTCGTTTCCACTAATCCCATAATGCTCAAGTTAAACTTTCGAACCATATCTTTCACTTCCACCTGTTTGAAACCCATGTTAAACCCCCTCATATTCCAACATCCTATATGTGCATTCATTTGGACACATTGAGAGGCTTAGAGTGACCGTACTTGGCAGTCACTATCTGTTGTCGTCCTCCTGATGCTATTGGTTTCTTTTTTATTTTGCTTCCACTCACCTTATTGCCTATATTGTTAGTATCTCCATCAGAGGTCACTCATTTCCCTTTCTGCTCTCCTGCTTCCTTTTCCTTCACCTGCTCTATTTGCTTCTTCCCCTTTATCTCGATACCCTTGTCTTGGACTATAGTCTGTTGCCTCATAGCATCTCTCTGTGTCTCTATGTCTTGCCCTTTTTCTGTTGGACTCCCTTTTGGCTGCTGCTCATCAGTTCGCACTATCTGTTCCTCTATCAAATTTCGAGCTTTGCATCTATGTCGCTTACTTGGGGACTCCCATTCTGCCTCTGCCTCGATATTGTGTACTTCATAGACCTCTTGTTGTTCTGAGTTTGCTTCCTGTTGTGTCTCTTTTTCTTTTTGTTGAGGTTGCTGCTGTTGCACCCTTTTCTCCCCTTCCTTCTTATTAGTACTTGCTTTCTGTATCCATACTTTATAATTGTGTTCTGCTTCCTCGCTCACCTTCTTAGGGCAGCGCAGATCCGGATGACCAAATATCTTGAAGCCCATGCATCTCGGGGGTTTCCAATTATATTCAAACGCCACTTTAGACCCTCTCTTTTGATCTAGAATCACTGGAACTCCTTCTGGATATTGGCAGTCTGTGTCAATCTCCACGCACATTCTCGCATACGCTGTTCTTGACATATTCTCCGTTAATCTATCCGTAAACATAGGTATTCCCTATTGCGCTTCCCACTTGGCTAAAGCCATCCTTGTTCCACATCTCCATTGGCAAACCTTTGACTACAACCCATATTGGTATGGTCTTTAGTTCCCTTGTTTCTGCCTCTACAAAGGTTCTCCATGGCCTTATTACAAACAGCTGACTCGCAATGTGAAACGAGCCCATATCTAGGACTGATTGCTTGTCCTCTTCAGTCTCAAACTTGAATGTGAACATATTTTCCCCATATGGCTTCATGACAAAACTTTTTATTCTCCAAGTTCTACTAACCACATCCTTAACAAAATTATAATGCATCATTTTCCCTACAAACAATCCAACTAACAAATTCTCAAATTTTCTATTGAAATCTGTGAATTGAGAACTCTTCACATGAATAACGGGCTTTCCATCAACCAATGTTGGTGGAACATATGACAATTCAGTGCTTCCAACTGCCTTTTTTCCAATCACGTCTGCCCATGAGCTTTTCATTTGCGGCGTCTTCTCGCTGTGATTCTTTCTTGTTTCATGCTCTGTGTTTTCATTCTCTGCACCAGTTTCTCGCGTTTTTATTTCCAAACCTCTGCTTTCACTGTGGTATTTTGGTTGTGTATCTGTGTTCAGCCTTGCATCCTTCTCTGATGTGTTCTCCACTCCTTCTTTGTGCAGAAGTTTTTCTAGTAGTTCTTCTTTTATCTTTCGCCCTTTTTCACCACTACCATCAGTTCCAACCATTCCTGTTTTTCCCCTAAGTTTGTCCAAATCTGAGTTGGGTGCCATACCGTCTTCTTCATGGATCCTCAACGCTATATCGAGTGCAATATCATCAATCTTTTCTTTTTCACTCTGTATCTTTACTCGACTGCCATTATTTTTCTCTGCATTCAACTTTTGCCTGAACCTTTCCAGTGATCCGTCCCCATACTTCTTTCTTATGGCGGTCCTGATGAAATCCAAATCCTCCTCATCAGAATGAGGTGTTCCGTGCTCTGTTTCTTCTCTCTCTATGCAAGCCCTAGTAGGTGTTTCAAGGTTTGCGGCTGCTGTCTCCTCGTGTTCTCGTGTTTTCTGCATGATTTTCTCTGTTTTTGGCCCAAAAGACCAAAATACCCCTAAAGTTTATATCGCCCTCTAAAAGGTCCTCATTAACAAACTAAACAAGCTAATTTGGTTACTTTTTCACCAAAATATGACTTGGCAGATCCAAGTGTTTGGAGGATTTGTGCAATTTTGTTAAGTGCAATCAATAACATGAGATATATCCAAAAATCAGCTAAAAGTCAACAATTGCGGCTGAGTTTATAAACTGTTGGGCCTCCAAATTTGACATGATCAGTATTCTAAAAAACAGCCTAGGCGATGCCTAGCCGTATTGTATTTCACTCTAATCGGTTGATAAAATAGTGGACCGTTTAATCGGGCCTAGGCGGCGGATTAATCGGCCTAGGCGGGGCTGGACGGTTTTCAGTTTAAAAAAAAAAAAAAAAAAGATTAAGAAAGAAGGAAGATTAAGAAAGAAGAAAGAAGGAAGAAAGGAAGAAATGGAGTAGACTGACCTGAATTCCTCGAGTGGTGGTGGATTGATGTGGTCGGCTGTGACCATCTTCTTCTATGGCCGGCGGCTGCAACCCAGATCTAAGATCTAGGGTTTGTTTCTTTTAATAAGGGATGTGGGCTTTTAATAAAGGATGTGGGCTTGGGCTATTTTGTTTCTTTTTTCCATAGATACTTAGATAGGATTAAATTGGGCTTTTAATAAGCAGTATGGACTTGGCTTTTTTGGAATGATTATTTTCAAGATCTAAACTTAGCAAAAACTGTTTTAAATGGCTAATGGCCTTTATCAAAATCTATATATAACCTGTTCTATCCAGAAAAATAATTATATATATATATATATATATATATATATATATATATATATATATATATATATATATATATATAATTAATTAATTAATTAATTAATTAATTAAATAAATAAAACCGCCTAGCGCCTAGAAGGCGTAAGTGCTCCCCTACCGTCCAACTACCGCCTAGCATTTTTTAGAACATTGGACATGGTACTACATAATTGGCTGGCCCAATTGATGCTATTGTACTTATGGATAATGGGCAATTGGGCTGGCCTTGCGCCGAAGGGGTGACGTGTTGCTTAGCACGGGAGGCGCGACGAGTTGTCGGGGTAGCGCCGTAGGCGCGTTGAGGTCTCGCGGGCTGTAGGCACGGGCATACTCTAGTAATTCATAATACGAGTTTACATGGGCTGGTTTTAGACTTTAAGCTCAAGAAAAATCCAAAACAATTACCAGGATATTTGAGAAGCAATAATTTATGTGTACAATCCTTGCCAAGTGGTTTTCACTTCTTACTTTAACTCAAGGCCAAATATTTCGATGTCGGGTGATATATTAGACCCTTCAAAAACCGATATATATCGGATATAACGATATATCAGTGGATATATATATTTTTGTTGACCAGTCAAAATTTTGTTTTGTAGGTCAATATATCAAAAAATATCAAAAATATCATCGATTATATCAGAAATATCGTTGATATATTAATACAAATCGGTCAAAATCAACGATTTGATAGCATCCCAACTATCACCAATTTGACAATTTGGGAGGGTACAACTTCTCCCCTCCCAAATGAGATTTACCAACCAATAAAAAAAAAAAACAGCATTGGAGAGTGTATAGCAATACAGGGCAACATTAAAAAAATGAATCAAATAAAGTATTATAAGTTGAGTATCTCTGTAGAGGTGTATATTTTGGGTTCAACGACCTGATGTTGTGTTTGATAAGGAATGGCAGCACTCTTTTTTGGGACAAGAGTTGCCTACGTATCAAGTTTCTTGGGTAAACTTGAATCAAGTCATACGTAGTTCATATCTCTCTGCTTATAGATGTTTGAGCTGACTTTCCTTATTTGCTCCAAGTCGTTGTCAAGTGTAGATCCATATTTTGTACTATCTTAATGATTCATCATTACTCCTGATGTTACAAAGTAAATGTCTCCTTGATTGGTGCGTTGACTGAGCTCCAGGATCGCACTAGATCATTCGCTTCCATATATGGCTATAACTGAGATTTAGGACGACCTGAGTCTGGGTCGTTGTTACGTCCTGATGGCTTGGTACGAGCTGGTGAGGTATGACCTGGTGTGTGGACACATGTGCTATAGTGATATGAATGTAGAACAAAGGGTACTTACACAGCCCCTTTTATTTTATTTATTCTTTGGATAGCTGTGGTGTGAAAAGAAAAGATAAAATAAAGCTTTCGAACACGTGTCATACAGTTGGTTCGTTTGAATGGTTTTGAAAAATATGTGGGAACAGTTGGACTTGATCCATGGGCCCAAATCGCGACGGTTTATGGGCTAGGTTATAATTGCTTTTTTGTGGGAATGCAAAACGTTGTGTCAGTTTTATGAGATTTGTGCAACTGAAGGGTTTTGGCGTGGGAAGGCTTCTCATTTCTCATTCTATCAACACAAGTGAAGAAAGAAAAAGCAGAGAGAAAAAAGAAAACTTTTTGTCTTTTCATCTTCAGGTGCGTTCTTTCAATCTAAAAATTTGATCATTTGTTTCCTTTTTGGTTTCGTAATGTCTATTACCAGTGATAATTTAAGTGGGGAGGTTGAGTTGGATAAGTGGAGAGAGAACTATGAGTGATGAAGATGGTGGTGTTAGGGCTCGTAATAGAGGTGAGGCCTCATCGTTTTCCTCATTGGAGACGATGGTTGAGGAGGTGGTACCTAGGTCGGTGGATTGTACAGCTGCTTTGAGGGAGGAGTTTGGCTGGGTGGACTCCGACCTGACTGTATACGACCTGGGTGGAGAGAGGAATGTGTTTGGCATGGATTACGTTCCTCGAGATGGGGGTGTTGTGGTTTGTTATGGTCAACTGAAGGTTGGGATGAGGCTGCCATTCTCACGGCTTACTGTGGAAGTTTTGAACTTTTGTGGAAAAGCCCCTTGGCAGTTCATAGGGAATAGTTGGAGGGTTTTCCATGTGTTGGATTTGCTGAATGAGAGGGGCTATAACATCTGTTTATTAGATGTGCTAGAGCATTTCTTTTTGAAGAGATCGTCTGCAATGAACTTTAGTTTGTAGGTCGTGAAGGGGAAGTCTACTGTGATTGTGGTGGTGAGTAAGGATGATTGGGGGCGTAGGTCATTATTGGTTGTAGGTAATTACAACCCCTTTGATTGGGAGTTGAATAACCGTACTATAAAGTGAGATGTTAGGTCGTTATTTTATAGGTCGTATTATATGTATTGTATTTGATATTTTGAATGTTCTGATAGCTTTGTTTTGTTTTTGCATAGGTTGCTATTCGTGGGCGTACGAGCATCAGAGCTATAGAAAGGTTTGCTTGTTTGAGTTGGGAAAATAAATGAGTTGTCTTGGGGGAGGTTGCACATTACTTGAAAAAGCGTGGAGGAGAGAAGATCAACCGGAAGAAGGTGGAGCAAAAGAAAAGGGATCGCAAGCTCGTGTTTGATATCTTTGATTATAGCTTGGATACTGGGATGGAGAGAGAGAATCAAAGGAGAGCACCTGTTTCTGGAGTGAGAACGGTTGGAGGAGTTGCTGATAATTGTTCTACTTCTAGATTACCTGAGGGGGTGACAGTGACCAGGCTGGTCGTGTTGGTGGGAGTGCTGGGGGAGGTGGTGATGCTCCTGCACCCTTCTGGAGGCCTCAGCTGAAGAGGCGTTCTGAGGTGGTTGAGCCTGAGGGGGTGAAGAGGACCCGAGCTGAGTCCGAGGAACGACCTGGTATGGTGGAAGGTCGTACTTCTTCAGGTCGGGCTCCTTTAAAGAGAATTAATCTGAAGGAGTTGGTTATTGATGTGGGGGTAGCTGATGCCCGGGGAAAAAAAAAGGCTAGTGAGACTGAGCCAGCTGTCCAGAAGTGCAAGGGGTCGGGGAGTGCGGCCCCAGGTGACAAGGCTGCTGAGTCTGACATCCTCACTAATAGGAAAAAGCACATAGATAGCTTTTCTTTAATAACTTTTGTAAAAAAGCGCTATAAAAAAATTAAGATTGCATGTGTAAGTGTTACGCTATCATTTTTATTGAATGGTTCCCGGGTCAATTGCGTTTCTTTCCTACAAACGCAATCCTTTTTTTTTACACGTGGGAAGGCCGGGACATTAAGTTGGAACACGTATACAAAACCAACGAAGATATATATAATAACAACTCAAAAAAAGAAATAAATCTCTTGTAGAAACATAAACAAAGGAGGAGGTTTGTAGACCTAGCCGCCAAGGTCGTTTTCTGCTACACGAATGGTAAGTATCTTTGTCTCCCTCTTCTCTGTTCCAGCCTAATTTCGTTTTCTTCTTTGTTTTCCCTTTCATTTCTCTTTTTATTTCTTCTTGTATAAGTTGGTTCGGATTTCTAATCAAATCAGAGTCTGTACAAGCTCAAGGTATGCCTCAATCTCCAAAAAACTTAGATTTACTGTCAGATATAATCTCTTTCATGACCAATTATAGGTTCTGATTATTGGAGGAAGAGAACCCATTAATTTTTTTTTTGGTAATTAACCCATTCATTCACTTTGAAGTTTAACTAATTTTTTTTTTCGAAATTTAAGTGCATTCAGGCTTATGTTGGAAGTGGTGGAATTATTTGAGAAAATAATCTATGTAAGGAGAACAAGGTGTGTGGTGACTCTAGTTTTCAATCAATTCAACTTGTTGAAACCACTGGAATTCCATTTATGATAAAAGCTTTGACCTTGCATATCCAGTTAACTGTTAGTTTTGTAGCTTTTCCACCAAGGGTTTTTGTTGGGCATTCTATATATAAAGGAAAAACAGCTTTAATTATTGAACCCAAAGCTCTTGAGTTCTCTTCTTTGGATGTAAGTTTGTGGTACTTCTAGTATTATTACATGATTGGATTTGTTTGGAATGGTTTATTTTTGTATGATGTGTGAATGGTTCATTATGGGTGCAGTCGGGTGCGTTAAGTTGTCGAAAGAGGGATTAGTGTCTTTTCAGTTTGCTCCTGCTTCTGGGGTCAGGCAATATGTGATGTGAGGACACATGATGATTGCAGAAGCTTCAACAATGGATGAACATCAGTATGATTGGAACAGAAAATAGGTAAGCTTTGTTTATGTTGAATGCCACACACTCACACGTATTTTATGTGGATCTACTTTGGTGCATATCTTTTCCCCTAATGTTTGTAAGATTTTTCACCATATATTTTCCATTTTCGATTATAGGTGATTTTGTCTACAATGTTGCTTCTCAGTCACCAACTAAACATTTTGTTATACATGCACGGAAGGCATTGCTCAATGGCATAAGTCCCGCTGCAAATCGAAAAGTTCCTCCCTTGAAGTAAGTATATCTGTTGTCCCGTTTGTCAATTAAGCTTCCAACTTTTAAAAGAAATGAAATGTCTGACTATATAGGGATAGGGATATAGTTAACAAAAGGAGTACAAATAGTATATTGGGGCATCCAAGGATATCTCCCCTGCATGCAAGAGTATTAGGGACTTAAGGAGATTAACTATTTTCTTACAGATTATTTTACTATTAATAAATACCATCTGCCATGTTTAGTGAATGAGTAAATCTAGAGCCAAGAGATTGCAACCTGGGATACTGGTTTAGGTTTTACTCTATTGACAATTGACACAGCCTATCATTTGGATGCACTGATACGAGTACTACTTTGGCCTACAGTGATATTATATTTAATATGTTTGGATTACAATCCTCTTCCATTTCAAGCAATCATAGTTTATCTTAACTTGTTTTTGTTAATGAGGAACTTGTGAAGATTGTTTGTGCGTATCATCTTGCATGCATATTTCACAACTTAGTAATAGCGATTGTATTGTTTTTACCCTAATAATAGTAGCTATTTATCTCAAGCTATTGAATAGTTATATGGTGTATGAAGTGCTTTGTTATATACTTGTTTATGCTTGAGTGAATTTCTTCTAGTTAATGATGCTTGGCTTAGATGCTTTGTTATATGCTCGCTTTAGCTCCATGATGTCAGAGTTTAGATGCTTGGATTGAACCCATCATTTTCTTGATTCCTTATTTTGTTCAACTTTATTCCATACAATTACATTGATGGAAGGGGTTTTTTGCTTAGCTCGATACCTCTTATCTCTTTTTTTTTCATTGGTTGAGACTTGAGAGTATCTCTTTCTTTTGTTTAACTGGATCTAGCTGGTATCTGTGCTTTCTTTGTGTAGGTCAATGCAGCAAGAAGACAAGGAGCTCACGGGGTGATGGTTGGACTAGCAGCTTACAGTAAGTATGAAACTTCATGATATGCTTGCAACAAATTAATCTGGAGTTGAAACTGTTACTACGCATCTATTTAAATTATCGTACATCATACCATACAAATGGCAGTAAATCAAACTCTCTGATTGAAAAATTAGAAGTTAACTTTTTATAATCTTTAACATGTATTCCCACTAGGCCACTAAGTCTTGTTTTTACAAGTATCAATTGCCCAATCAAGATTACCGCAGCCAAATCCTAATTTTTATTGTTTATACCCTTCTAGCTAAAATGCAAGTTTGAGTATGTACTGATGCTTAAATTGACCAAGGGAAGGATAAATTTAAGGGGTCTTGATTGGCTTGGCGCCTTGGCCTAGAATGATATCAATGGGTATATAATGCAACAATGATTACTTCCAACCCTGTGCAATTACATGTATGACTATCTGCCACATTCAACACCATGTCACCATGTATTCCATCACAGTCAAAGTGGCAATAGTAGATGGCAGTCAGTAGCATCACATCTGCTGTTTTGCTGTAACAATTTTGCTGTAATTGTTTTCCTTCTTGTTTCACATAATGAGTTTTATAGAAAAGGCAGGGGAGTTGTTGCAGATATATACATGTAGGCATGTTAAACTTATAGTTTTATTAGAAGATTTGGTTTTCGAAGGTTTTAATCAAGAGTTTGTTTAGTTATCAAAGGTTAAATCTGTTCTTGGTTTTGAAGGTTTGGACGGTGTCAAAGAGTCAATTTTTTTTTTATGTATAGATTTGTCTATAAATGAGTATTTTAAGTGTGTATTGAAAGCTTGGATAATAAAGATTATTGTTTTGTGTAAGGATAATATTTTCTTTAAATGCTTTTAGGTATATTATTTCTCTGTGTTGTATTTTTTTTTTTTTTTTTTTAATCCTATATATATTATAATATGGTGATGGTCGTGTATTGTCTTGAGTTTGCTTTGCTCATTAGGTTTAAGGTGTGTTTGTTTGTAGAGAACTTTTTCCTGGTAAACCCACCATTTTTTTTATTGAAGAATCTTCATATGGTAGAAAGCTTAGAAGGAATATCACCACCTTTAAGAGCTTTCATGAAGAATTCCCCCATAAAAATTCTTTCATGGCCTCTGATAAAAACTTTTAATTTAACGTTTATTGGTTTTCTTGATTAAGTCCGAGGTCCACAGTCCGAAGACCAAAGTCCAAAGTCCAAAGTCCGTTTAGTCGTTCATTTTAGTCAAGTTACCTTACTCACGTAGGTTTGGTATGATAGGTCGAGTAAGGGATCGTCCAAACCTTAGGGCTCGGAAAGGTTCACAACTGGAATTACAACTTTTGGTGAGTAGGATTTTAGGTTTTTTAGTTGGTTTTAATTAAATTAACGGTAATACAAATAATGTAAATTACTACGGTGATTTATATGTAGGTAAACAAAGATAGAGAAACAGGGAGAGAGTTAGTCATACTCATTCAAGAATCATTTTTCAACAGTTTATATTATCACTACATCTCTAATTCGTCTCGTGTTTGGAGACGACGTCGAGTATTGATCCCTAGCGCATGCCCACATTTCTAAGCCGCATCGCACTAGCATAAGGAATTGAACTAATATTTCATCTCTGGAATATCATTTCAGCTCCTGGCTCGATTCCACATCAGCTGGACAAATTGGAGAGCTGTCTGACACCATAGAGTCGCGACGACATTTTAGGTTAGCGCCGCGACGAAGCTGATTCGAACATCGGCCTCCAAATTTGTACAGTCTTAGTCATTTTGGGACCGGATGTCTAATCTATGCCTAATTCCTAAGTAGTGATTCTAGAATATTAAAGAGTCAATCCGGTTCTCACACGAAGCGGCATAACCACTCCCCTCCGGGGGATTAGCTCATGGTCATTGAAGGAATAATAAAACTTCTTTGTATACATTAAATAAATAAATGCGGGGACGAGAATTAAACTAGATAAGAAATGACTATTATTAAGGATAAAATGAGTTCACGATTTTAAGGCTGCTTTGGAATGAAAATGACCGAGTTTAAGTCTTTGGAATGAAAAACTCTGACGTTAAAGTAAAACTAATGTATAGCTAAAGCATAGAATGCTGAAGGAGAATATCTGAAGACCCCCCTTACATATATATAGGTTGATGTCTCGTGAAGGATTAATTGGCTTTTGTTTGTTTGCTAATTGAAACGTTCAAAACTTTGAAAATCAAAGTTTTGTCTTTACCTATTTGTATTGTCTTTTACCTTATTAAGGTTTCGTCCTTTAGCCAATTTCAATTCAAACCACCTGCTTTGAATTGGTACGTGTCTTCTCCCATTACAAGGTAGTACTAAATTGTGACCATCACTTGCCACCTGCATATGCTGACTCGTCATGCCTTTTGGGCCTACAGAGTGGGTCCACTTAGTATGTCCAGTGGCGGCGCCGATTTTGGCGTTTTTACAACTTTCTGTCTTTGCGTAGAGTTTGTCGCCACGGTCGCTCTCTGGCAGGTTCACTAGCCAACGTCGGCACCAATTTATCGGATGTGAGCCGTTAAGTTTGTTGCTTCTTTATATGTGGACCCGATTACGACCGGTTTTGTTCTTTTGGAAACTTGACTCTAGTCAAGCTTTGTTGGGCTTCACCGGGTTGAGTGGGAAACTTCAAATATTCGGTATTCTCGCATGCCGATGAATGTTTTATCATTATAGTCATTTTAAATCACGGAACCTGTAAAAGTAATGCGAAAATATAATTATTACATGATTATTAAACACATAATCGACCAAAATGCTATGTCTCCGGGGTTTAATATTACGGTTTGGGTACTTATCACACCACCCCAAACGAAGATTTTGCTTGTCCTCAAGCAAAGAGGAGACATTAAAATGATAAGTGGTAAAAATGTGTTGTCCTAAGCTAAATCTCATTTCCGCAGTGTAGTTGCATTGACCAGTATGCAACAAGGCCTTGAACCACTAGGAATTCCCTAGTGGGCCGAGTTATAACCTCGTGAGAGTTTTCGAGAAGATACTCACAAACTTCGTTTATACTACAACGACTTCGATAACAAAGGCTTGTTTCCTTAATTAATCTCGGTATCTAGACATCTCACTAGCGGAAACAAGGATTTAATTCTTTTCGAATTTCAAGTTAATATACATACAATAATCAAAACATCTACGTATGAGCATGCATCACGGTGATCTTATAATGAAATGTCTGGCGGGGGCGTTTCGGATCCTTTGGATAGCGTTCTTAAATAGGTTCTCACAGGTATGTGTCGAAACACAATTTCTCGATCTCTTATTTTTTCACTCAAGTTTTGCTATCTCCAGTGTGCAGTGGGCACACGTTTCCTCACATACTCAATGACAGTCAGAGGAGCCGAGGTTGAGAAGTCACAACTACTACTTATTATCACACTATCCTACTCCTAATTGAGCTAGATGTCTTTATTAGGTGTTATGGGGATTAGGAGGTAGTGTAGAAGAAACTGGAATGGAAAATTCAAAAATGATAAGTATGAGAGAATAAGGTCTTCGAGATATTTATACTAGAGAATCCTAATTTTTTTTCTAGTTTCTAACATGGGTTTCCATACTTGGATTTTTCAAGCTTTTGTATTCCCTTTTGATTTTATTTTTGGGGGGAATTCTAACCTTAATATTTCTTTTGATTTTTGGAAACATATTCCTATTTTTTTTTTTTTCTTTTCTTAAAGCAAAAAGCCCGATTTTGATTTGTGACAAGGTTTTTCTCTTCATTTTTCTGCACTTCATCCTATTTCTCATACTCATCATCTAGGTAGGCTTATTTATTTGTGGTTAATAGATGGGTAATGATTTTTTTGGTGAAGTACAAAGGATTAATGAAAGGTTCAGTGGAGCGATTAGCGGTAAATTTTTTTTACAGGTGTGAATTTTTGGCTATATCGATCCAAAGAAGGCCTAAATTCTTTAGGATTTGGGTAGTGATCAAGTAAGTAGGCGTGTGAACTTCTCTATTCGGAAGAACTACTCCTCGTATCATTACTCATATATCACACATTTTGAGGCTTTTGGTTAGATTCTTACGGGATATGGAAACTAAGTTGTCTAACCGTGGGTCCCGAAACTTCTTCTTCATGTACATTTAATGATAGTCAGTGCATGAATGCTCATGAAAAGATGTAAAAACTATTGGATATGTATTAAATTAATTTTCTAAGAACAAGTCCTAATTCTGATGCTAGGGTGAGATTTCTAAATATTTTTCATCATAGAAAGGGAAACGAGAATTTGTCACTAAATACGTTTATTTAGACATCAAGTAAACTATATACAACTATGCATGCCTAATTTTTGCGAAAGGTTCTCACCACCCCCAAACAGTCGGACACTGTGTCCTCAAAGTGTTAAGAGGAAGAAAGAGTATACCTGAGAAGCTTTGAGCAAAAATATAGCTGACATCTTCCACAGAAATTTATTGTAACACTATATATTATACATCATAAAAATAGAAGCACACTGTTAGAGTAGCACACTGTTAGGTTATTTATTTATTTCACATCAAAATGTAAAACAAATATGTACATGCATCAACTCACATTGCCCCAACCTTGAACTGGGGGATAGTCCATCCGTGCCTCGTCCCTGTAGAAATGTCATTCCTTTGCATCACGCCAATCTATCATAGCTTTCGAGACTTCGCTCCACTTCCTCTTCTTTGCATTGTCTAGATGAGCTATCATTTTATCATCATTAGGGAAAGAACGAACTTTCTTTAGATACCTTGCAGGGCGTCGCCATGTCCGAAATCGCAAAGAACAAATTATCTTGTTTGTTGGACACATAGAGTCGACCTTTACCCAGTCCTGAAAGGTGGCATAAAATCGTGGGAGTATGCGTCCTCACTATCCCATCTTTATGTGGCGGGGGTGATATAGTCTTTGCCGAAAAGACCGAGCCCTCTTAAGATTCTCAATTACTAGGTCTGTAATGTCAAAGGCGGTATGTTGTTGGGCCAAGGCATGGAATGTCTTACAAGCTGACTTTGAAGCAGTGGAAAAATGCCAATCCCCCATGATGTTCAGATGAATAAATAACATGGCAGTTTCAACATTCATGGTCATACTGGCTAGTGGAATAGTGAAGTCTGGCCATCGGCCAGCTTCGGCACGTTCACTGACGTGGGCAATGCCATCGCCATACCGGGCAGCAAAATCTTCCCTAGAATAGTCATTAAAGTCATTCTCTATCATGTATTGAATGGGGAGGTATGGCTGAAGAGGAGGAAGGTCTAGAGCCATAGCAACAGTTGGCTCGTAAAAAGAGTGTCGGGTGTTACCAATACGGATTGTAAATCCATTCAAAGGGAAACCCTATATAGCAGGTAGATCTTCCATGTGATTATAAAAATAAGTTGCCAAACCTGGGGAATATGTTTGCTTCGGGTGTAGAATAAGGGAGTTCCAACCAACTCGTGTGATGAAATCTCTGAAGAGATGTCCATACGCAGGAGAATTCAGCAACGAATGGAAGGATTGTTCTGGAATCATCTTTGGAGCTTCCATTGTAGAAAATGTGTGAAAAAAAATGTGACCTGTTTAGACAAGGATAAACAAATATTAGAGTATGATGAGAATAATTAAGTAAAAACAAATTACCATAAGAAAATTTCACTATAATTAAAAACTAAAAAGAAAATGACAAAGAATATAAAATTGCAAAATTTAAATGGTGTCATGGGCCCAAAACGCGGCCGATCCTTTTGTGGGAGGGATCCATTTATAAGATTTTCTATGCCGTTAATCCGCATTGTGACACATTGCAACATTTAAACTTTACGTGCGGTAAAATCTCAAGCGTGGTTCTCCATTATGAGAGTGTGATTTGCCAAGAACTGGTTGTGGTACGTGCAAGAATTGTGCTTGTTCCTCTTAGTTTATTGTCCGCAGTCCTAAAATTCAAGAAGGCAATGATGATAATGTTACGACGTTTGAATAATGTCATCGATCCTTGTTGAATTAAACGAAGGCCTTCCATGGGATTAAATCGTTGCATAATGCATTTTCGGTGAAGTTGTTGTCGGTGGAACAATCTTAAATCCGTTTTCTGCACCAACATGGTTCTTTGCAACGTCGGGGTTCCAGAATCCGTTCCTACATACTGAGTGAATGGTAAGAGTGTTAGCTGTTCGAAGAGGTGTATGAGGAGAAGTACTAGAAAAACCCTAACGTATCATGATAAGTGTCACAATGGTTGGTAAAGGAGCTGCCTTTTTCCTGACACGTACGATCGCGTTCTAGAGAAACTTAATAATGCAAAAATCATTGCAGTTACTCTATAAGACCCAGAGTAGATGGAGGAGAGGTTTGGTTATTTCGGAAGTCTTAGACATGCTGAGCACATTATGAGCTACCCATTGGATCACAAATAATTGGTTTTTTTTGCAAAGATCGCTGATAAACAATACGGTTTTTCCGGTTATATTCGCCGTGAAGGATAGTTGCAAACATCAGATGCCTGATATTGTCGAAAGGTGAATCCTGAAGGTGTACTCCTTGGTTTGTAATAGGAATTTGAAGTACCTCAGAGATGATTTCCATAGTCAATTCACACTCGCATCCGTTAGCACGGACAAAGAATTGCCCGTTTTGGAAATAACCGCTTTTATAGAACAACAAGACTAATTACCTGGAATAAAATGCATGCTTATGATGTAAAAGAGGGTACCATCCTCGACGTAATATTTCTGTGTCAAAAAAGGGATGAAAAAGACCATTTTGGAAATTTTCCATAAAATTTTGCTCGGGCACAAAACTTCAAGTGAGGGCCATTAAAGATGGAGTGGTGAATAAAAAAAAAAATTGGAAAAAAAAAAAGGGAAGTTAGATTTTTGAAGTGTCTATCCTTGTTATAAATAGGCACCAATCCGAAAATGTAAAAGATACGGATCGAGGTGTCACAGGGTAGTTAGACCACGTGTATCTTCTAAGATATGCGCAAAACTGGATGTAGTGTGGATGAGAAGAATGGGGCATGTGACAAGGAGTGCCCCTTTTATTTTATTTTATTTATTTTATTTTTTTTTAACTAGATAGCGTAAGTTGAAGGACAAGGAAAATGTAGATATACTATCATAATAAGATGTAAGAACGTACAACAGTATGGAAACACAACATAATGATACGGGGAATGAAATACAAACCTAAATATTAGATAGAACTATATGCCACATTAACAACATTACTATAATGAAACAAACAAGCATGAAGACTAGAGTAGCATATTTAATTTGTCGCTGCTCGATCAAATTTTTCTAGTGCATCCATGAAGCTTGAAATTTGGAGCGGACTAAAAACTATTTTTAAGAATAAGAAGTGTAGAGGGAAGAATATGAAATGAGTGAATGTGGAGGAAGTGTCGAACTTATTTATAGAAAGAAAATTGCCGTTTTCTGACCGTTTTTAGATGCGATTTCATGACCATTTTCTAACCGTTTTTTTGTGCGTTTTCATGACCGTTTTCTGACCGTTTAATAAAACGTTAGTTTACGGTAAAGTTTGCTGTTAAGTGTGACATTTAAAATATATATGTATATATATTTATATATATCTATATAAATTATTATTACTAATATTATTATATATGTTCCTACCTATATAATATAATATTAGAAATAACTAATATATCCAGGCAGAAATTTTTAGGAAATAACCTACTATTAAGCTGGAAATGCAAACACGTAAATCAAATATCTGACCTAAATATTATACAAGACTGGAAAAATAAACTAGCTACTGATGATCCTCAGGAGCTGCAGAAGAATCCTCGGGGGCTGCAGAAGAAGAACCAGGAGTCCTGCGACGTCGTGCAGTATGAGCTCCCATGGAGGCTAACTGCTCCTGGATATCACCCAGAGTATCCATCACCTAAGCCTGAAACTGATGCTGGTTTGCCATGAACATTCGCTAGAACTGGTTCTGGCGAGTAAGCATATGGTCCTGAAATGCAATCATGGAAGCTCTCATTTCCTGCTGGAATTCGCCCATGTTGTCTGTCATCGACTCGTGGCGAGTGGTCATATCTGTCCTTAACTTTCCCAAGGTACGTTTCATCGATACCTGGCGAGTGTACATGTCTCTCAAACCACTGTTCACAGCACGTAAGGCATCTATGGGTTGGGTCATCTTACTCATGGCAGTCTCATCAAAGTAAGGTGGGTGAGATAAGCCTACGCTAGCGTGCTCGGCAGCCCTAGGTGTTATGGGTTCCCAAGGGTCCAGTATGCATTTCTTGAAGACAAGCATATTCTCATATTGTGGTATAGGGAGTAGCGGGGTGGCGGACAGAAAACCCAAGGTAATCATAACTTGCGTTACCAGAACAGCAAGAGGGGATAATCTAAGAGTGGCATGTGTAATAATATCAAAAAGAAAGGTAATGATGCAAAAGTTACCCTTTCGCTCCTGGAGGATCCAGAGAAGGTGGAGGAAGGTCTTGTTGATGTCTGAGGGCTTCGAGGTGCCAATGACGTTCATTCCCAGCCATTGAGTCACAGCCAACTGGTTCCGTCACACCGAGTGTTGATATGCGCATTTTCCGTCTATATTGTACTCTCCCTCGATTAGCGTGTCAAGCATTAGGTCGTAAGTCCGTGGGTACACGAACTGCTGTAAGTCAGCATGTGGTCGACCAGAGGAATGCCCGTGATCCCGGAGAGCAAAACAGGTGTGACTTCGTGGCGCACACCCTCGACGGTAACCCAAAAATGGTCGCCATTAAAGCTCCCATTGTCGTACAATTTCATCACCAAATCCTTGGAATAAAGCCCTCCATTAGCATATAACAAGTACTCCCATCCTCTAGAGTGAATTTCATTATCAAAGAATGGAGCAAACATCCCGTTTTCAAATAAATTTCCAAAAATTTTCTCCACACAAATACGCCTGTTACCGGCCATCACTGGTCTTAGGGAGAGGCTGGCTATTGATTAATGATGAAGGGGAGAAATGGGACTTGCTGACGGAAGGGAATTGTGGTCGGAGTTGTAAGAGTCTCGCGCGATACCTGGATTTAGCGTGGGCCTGTCTCGTGCGAGACTTAAACGAGAGGGGGCAAGATCTGGAATTTAGGGAAGAAGAAATGAGTGATGGTGACGCGTGTGGTCGGGTTTAAAGGGCCCGAGATTTCGATATTTTGGTTGGGCCAAAAAATTTCCCAAGCCCAAATCAAGCATAAAGGCCGATTTAAGCCTAAAAAAATCTAAACGCTTACCTACGACTCGTTTGGACTCCGAATTGAATGAATGAGATATCGAAATGATCGGCACGAAAAATGCTATCCAATTATATGAGTCATTCTCAAAGGTCACAAGAGTTTTTGAAAAGGAGGGTGTTTTATTTATAAACAAAGATTTTATTTATATACAAAGGAGATATACGTGAAGAACACTGGATGTCCAGAAGAGTCACCATCTAAATTCATAGACAACTGTCATGTCGGCTCTGGAGCGAACCCAATCCAGCCAGACTGTGGCTTTACCTCTATGTATTATGGGGTTAGGGGCAGGACGGTACCATCCTGGACCGTGTGCGATACGGTCTAATAAAATTGCCCTTATTACATATGGCTATCCTCAAACCGCCCCAAGGGGAACTCAAAGTAACCAATTCTAGGGTTGGTCTGGTGGAATCCATTGCCCGTTTGTGTTCCAAGTATGCGACATCCGAGGTTAGACACGAATCTCATGTGCAAAACTTAATGCAAAGGGAAAAGGCAACAATATAAACATATCTACAAGGTGAGTCTTTTAACGTCAAATCCTCAAGACGAATCGAGTCTTTTAACGTCAGATTCTCAAGACGAATCGAGTCTTTTAACGTCAGATTCTCAAGACGAATCCCAACCTATGGGAGAAACGGGCGCGCTTAATTTAGATTATCCTACGCAGCTGGTGTCAGACAAAAGTATACCTTAAACTGGCTAGTATCGGATAGGAAGTCAAGGCCTAGACAGAAGGGTGTTTGACAATGCATACACCAGCCCATCCTTCGTGCACGTCGTTTACGAGCAAAAGTACTATGACCATTCCATATTCGTGATGAGTGATGAGTGAGACTTACACCAAATGATTAGTTGAAGTTCGCGAGGTAGAGAGTAGAAAAGGGAAGAGAAGGAAGGAGGTGAAATTTTAGGTACCCATCATTTACCAAAAAGCACGTTTGCTCGTGTTGCAGAAGACATTTATACTCAGTTCTGAAATAGAGTTTTCGTGGACTAAAGTTCCAGCGCTTGCAACCAAACACTTCAAAGAAATATGGAGATCATAAGATAGAAGATGGCCCGGCTACCAAAATGGCATACCCTCTAAAGAAACAAGATTGAGTACGCCAAACGAAACATCCAGTCTGTGTAGACCGGATCTTGAAGAAGAGTCTGTTCAACATCTGGTGAGCGTAATTCATGGTAATGTTTTAGGCGTTGTCCATTGACTTGAAATTCGCTGTTATCTTGTGGATTAAGCAAAGAGATTGCCCCATATTGTTTCACAGCTGACACAATGAAAGGACCAGACCGTCGTGTTTTCAATTTACCAGGAAAAATGTGTAATCTGGAGTTGTACAGTAAAACTTTTTGGCCAATTTTAAAATCCTTACACAAAATGTGTTTGTCGTGCACTCTTTTCATATTAGCTTTGTAAGATTTCGAGAGATCATAAGCATCACTCCGAATCTCCTCAAGCTTATTTAATTGCAGTTTCCGCTTCTCGCCTGCCTCGATGATATTGTAATTGAGGCTTTTGATGGCCCAAAGGGCACGATGCTCAAGTTCAACTCGCAGATGACAAGGTTTTCCAAAAACAATGCGGTAAGGAGACATCCCTATAGGTGTCTTAAATGTTGTTCGGTATGCCCACAAGGCATCCGATAAGCGGAGAGACCAGTCCTTTCTTGATGGGTTGACAATTTTCTCCAGAATAGACTTTACCTCTCTGTTGGAGACTTCCACTTGGCCACTCGTTTGTGGGTGATATGGAGTAGCAACCTTGTGAGTAACTCCATATTTCTTCATTAAAAACCCAAAACTTTTATTACCAAAATGTGTACCCCCATCACTGATGATAGCTTTGGGGACACCAAAATGAGAAAAAATGTTTTCTTTAACAAATTTCACGATAGTCTTATAGTCATTTGAGCGACATGCGAGTGCCTCAATCCATTTGGACACATAATCTACAGCGACTAAAATGTATAGAAAACCTTGAGAAATAGGGAAAGGTCCCATAAAATCAATGCCTCAAACATCAAAAATTTCTACAATCAAGATATGATTGAGGGGCATCATATTTCATTTTGTAATTCGACCTAGGTGTTGACAATGAATGGAAGCTATGCAATGTTCGTGTGCATCGCAAAAAAGGGTAGGCCAGTAAAAACCACATTGTAATACCTTGGCCGCAATTTTCTTTCCACTTAAATGACCTCCGCAAGATTGTTCATGGCAAAAGGATAATACATCGGTGTGCTCCCAGTCAGGAATGCAGCGACGAATGAGTTGGTCCGAACAATACTTAAAGAGGTAGGGGTCATCCCAAAAATAATATTTCACAGTGGATAATAACTTTTTATGATCAGGATGTGACCAAGAGGAAGGAACTTCCTCAGTAACTAGGTAGTTAACGATATCCGCGTACCATATAGATGAGAAAATAGAGTACAAATATTCGTTTGGGAAGGAATCACAAATGACTTCAGAATCACTATCAATGTCACCAACCAGCCTTGATAAATGGTCAGCCACGACATTTTCGGTTCCTTTCTTAGCTTTGATTTCCAGGGTGAATTCTTGCAAGAGAAGGATCCAGCGGAACAATCATTGTTTTGCGTCCTTTTTCGCGAGTAAGTACCGAAGTGTGGCATGGTCAGTATATACGATGATGGATGTTCCAACTAGATAAAGGTAAAACTTATCCAAGGCATAGACAACAGCTATGAACTCTTTCTCAATTGTTGTGTAATTACGTTGAGCGTCATTAAGAGTTTTACTAGCATAGTAAATGACAATGGGTTTGTTATCACGTCTTTGGCCTAGTACGGCGCCAATAGCAAAGTCGCTAGAGTCACATATTAGTTCAAATAGTTGAGACCAATCAGGGGGTTGAATGATAGGAGCGGTAGTCAGAGCGGTTTTTCGAGTATCAAAAGCTTGTTTGCAATTGAAATTGAAGTCGAATACTGCATCCTTAAGCAGGAGATTGGTTAAAGGTCGAGCAACTTTAGAAAAATCCTGAATGAATCTCCTGTAAAACCCAGCGTGGCCTAAAAAGGCACGGATATCCCGAACTGTACGTGGGAAAGGTAGCGAAACAATTTTAACAATTTTAGCTTTATCAACCTCTATCCCGTCTTTCGAAACAATATGACCTAGAACAAGTCCTTTGGTAACCATGAAATGACACTTCTCCCAATTGAGTACCAGATTTTTCTCTTCGCAACGCGTTAATACTTTAGAAATGTTGGATAGGCAGTCGTCAAAGGAATTTCCGTAGATGGAAAAATCGTCCATGAAGACTTCCATATAACGTTCCACCATATCACTGAAAATGTGAAGCATGCAGCGTTGGAAGGTGCCTGGGGCATTACAAAGACCAAAAGGCATTCGTCTGTATGCAAAGGTTCCAAAGGGACACGTGAAAGTTGTCTTTTCTTGATCGGCGGGATCGATGACAATTTGGAAGTATCCGAAATAACCATCAATAAAACAGTAGTAAGCATGACCGGCTAAACGTTCTAGCATCTGGTCAATGAATGGGAGAGGGAAGTGATCTCTCGTGTTCGGCATTAAGTTTGCGATAGTCAATGCAAATTCTCCATTTTAATGGAATGCGAGTGGAGATGCACTCACCATTTTCATTTTGTACAACTTGAATGCCGGACTTTTTGGGAACAACGTGGACAGGACTAACCCAATCGCTATCAGAGATATGGTACATGATACCTGCATCAAGTAAACGTAAAACTTCCTCTCTCACCATTTCCTTCATGGCGGGATTAAGGCGGCGTTGTGGTTCTCACGATGTCCTTGTGCCGTCATCGAGATGTATGCGATGCGTGCATATGCTAGGATCTATTCCCTTGATATCATCTAAGGACCATCCGATAGCGGAGCGGTGTTCACGAATGACATGAATCAAACGTGCCTCTTCGTCGGTAGTCAAGTGAGCAGAAATTATTATAGGGTGACTACCATCGAGATTGAGATGCACGTACTTCAAATAAGAGGGTAGAGGTTTTAAATCCGGAGTTGGAGGATTAGGGATCAAGGATTCGCGAGGGATCATCTCTTCAATGGAAAAGAGCGAATCCGGTTCTTCTGAATCAGTTTGCAACGCAGCAGTAGGGTCAAATAGTGGTACCGACTTTAATAATGCGTGGACATTCTTTATGTACGAGTCATCGTCAAACTCAGGATTATCAAAATAAAGAAATTGGTGTATCTCGTCTAGGGGAAAAGAGTTTGTGAAATAATCATGTTCCAAACTATCAACCAAACTAATCTCTCCCTCCATTATAGGATCGGGAAATTGTTTCATTAATTTGAATACGTTGAGTTCGACAGAAAGGTTCCCGAAAGATAATGTCATTGAACCGTCCCGACAATTTATGAGAGCGTTAGCAGTTGCAAGAAAAGAACGTCCCAAGATGATAGGAATGGAGTCACATGCCACTTCAGTATCTAGAATGACAAAATCAACTGGGTAGTAAAAATCTTGGACCTTGACTATGACGTTCTCTACTATGCCCTTTGGGTACTTGGTGGAGCGATCCGCGAGTTGCAGAGTCATATTAGTAGGTTTTAATTCATGAAGACCTAACTGCTTAAATAAGTAGTAGGGAAGTAGGTTAACACTGGCACCTAGGTCTAAAAGTGCGGTAGCGGTATACTTGTCGCCCAACGTGTATGGTACAGTTGGTCAACCTGGGTCCTTGTACTTGACCACACCATTGGTAGTGGTGATCGAGGGAAACTACTCAGTGACGAACGCTTGTTGAGGAACATTCGTACGTCGTTTGGTGGTGCACATGTCCTTCAAAAACTTGGCATGCTTGGGTAAATGCTTAAGCACATCTAGGAAAGGTAAGTTTATGGTCAAATTTTTGAAGGTTTCACGGATCTCAGCGAAATGTTCGTCACGTTTGTTCTTTACCAAATGGGCAGGGAACGGAGCTTTTGGGCAGAATCGCGCATAAGGATTAGTGGCGTCTTTCCCTAGGGACGTGGGTGTAGAATTGGAAGGCACAACTTCGTCCGTTATAGGTTGCGAGGTAGTAGTTGGAAGGACGTCAGCTGTGGTTTCCGTCAATTCCTCGTCTGGCATACGTATTTTATTGTCGATAGTTCGGCCAGAACGAAGAGTGGTAATGGCATTTACCTCACCCTGGCTTGGATTACTAGATCCTATTGCATTGTTGAGTTCAAAGGCAGTGTTTGTAGGCTTAGGGTTTGGATTTGCTTGGCCAGGGAACACGCCCTTTTGACTTTTATCCTGAGCTAACAGCTGAAGAGACTGTTGGATAGAAGTTAGGATTTGATTCTGTTGATTCATGTATGTTAGAAAAGTTTCAGCTGTGTTATCGGTTGTGGATTGTACCAGCGGAGCAGCAGGAACTAGTTCACGGTTATTATTTATGGGTTGATTTTGGTAGCCATATCCTTGATTAGCGGGAACAAGGTTGCGGTTGTTTTGGTACCCTATATTTGCATTGTTGGGAAAATTATTTTGCCCTTGCTGGAATTGCGGAGGATTTCCTTGACGATAGGAATTGTAGTTCGCGGGTGGTCGTAGAGGAACGTTGTTGACACCCGGAGGAGCTTGTTGTTGGGCAGGGCAGGGGGTGTCCAAGCTAAATTCGGATGTTGTCGCCAAGGTGCATTAGGGATGTTGAAAGCACAAGCCTCTTCAAAAGGTTGGGGTGGGCACTCGTGTACCAAAGGACAATATGAATCGGCGTGCTCAAGACTTCAGCAAAGAGGACATGGGGAAGCGTTGGCAGCCATGACCTGTTTGGGTTTTTGATCATTTACTTGTACCGAAATAGTATCGACCTTTTTGTTTAGGGACTCGATTAGATTTTTTAATTTCGGATCAGATTTGACCTCGAACATAGACGTAACCTTGGTAGGAGTGTCTTTAGAAGATCTGGAAGAATCAGTGTTTCCCCAATGTGTGCTTCGTGAAGCCTGTTTCTCAAGAAAAGTGTATGCTTCAGTAGCGCCCTTGTCTATGAAACAACCGCCGTTCATGATATCTAATGTTTCCTTTTGATGGTCATTGAGACCATTAAAGAATGAACGGACTAATACAGTGGTGTCGAGTTGATGATGGGGACATTCGAGAAGCGGTCGATAAAATCTGCTCCATGCTTCGAAAAGGATTTAAAGTCTTTGGCGAAAAATTGAATCTTTTGAAGCATTTCTGTAGTTTTCTTAAAGTATAGAATTTTATCATGAATGCTTGTATGCGAGTTTGGCCCATGTGTCAATCGATTAGCGGCTTGTGCGGAGAGCCAAACCGAAGCTTTATCGGCTAAGGTGAAGGGAAACAACCTAAGCAAGACTTGTTCGTTGGTAACAGTCGGATGGCGGAAAGTGGTGACTACTTGTTGCATCCGAGGAAGGTGATTGTACGGTTTTTCATGGTCTAGACCATGGTAAACAGGTAACAAACCGAAAATGTTTGGCGGAATTCGAAAATCACCTACAATAGCATCGAGTTTAATGCAAGAAGCAGGTCCTTCTTGTAAGGCAGTATAGAAATCCGAAAGGGGTCCCTCGACTGTGGAATTTTCCTGGGCCATAATTAAGGGAGATGACGGCAACGGAGATGTTTGACAAGGTTGGTTTACGAAGGAGGAACTATGTCTAGGAGATAGCAGTTGTTTATTGTATTTTCGACGACGATATGTAAGTTCTAATTCCTTATGTTTACCAGACCGTAGTCTCATACAAATATAAATTTTAATTTAAAGCTCATAAGGAACAAATTATGACTGGAGGTTTTAGAATTAAGGAAAGAGGGAGGTGAAGCACGTCTTCTTGAGCTGTTGCTAACTTGAGCAGGTAAGCTAGGATAACGTGTGAATATTCCGCCCTTGGATCACCTGAGAGAATTGAGGGAGGTTGTTCGTGCTAGCACGTTCCTTAATTAGGCAACCTCAATTTTTTTCAAGTTTCCTACACACTGATGGAATAGGATGATGATTTATGATGGTGTATTATGCGGGGTGTTATTAAGATAATTAAGATGAAATTTTAATTATTAGGATTTTTTTATTTTTTTATTCTTTTTTTTTATTTTTTTAGTTTACGTAATTAATGTATTATGGAGATGTGATTACGAAATATGCAATTAAAAACGATAGATGCCAAAATATAAACTAATTAACATATACTAGTTTACACAGAAAGTCTACACATGCAAATCTATATTACTTATACGTGAAACTATATGTGAGTTATATGTGAGCTAGGGGAATGTCGAGAACGAACTCATACAAATGAATACCGCGTACGTGAATTGATGTAACATACACATACAAAAATATTCTAAGCAGGTGGTTTGAAACTACCTATACATCCAAATATATTCGAATCATATTAATCGTGTTAACGTGAAGATGTAATGACACATTTATATGCAAAGAGTTCTTATGTCAACACACAAACATGCAAGGTAAAACAGGTTATAGTAACAACCAAATAATATCATCGACAAAGTTTGAGGAGTTTAAGAATTTGAAACCTGGCGTCCCGCGATTCTTCGTACACGATCGAACTAACTCCCGAGCTCGTGAACTTACTGGATAAACTGGACAAGAGAGTCCAAAAGAGTACTGAAAAGGAAATTGGCCTATACGTGATGTGTTCCAGTTATTACATTAAGTCCAGAGTCCTTCGGCGTGCAGCAGCGCCATTTGATAAAAACTTTTAATTGAATGTTTATTGGTTTTCTTGATTAAGTCTGAGGTCCACAGTCCAAAGTCCGAAGACCAAAGTCCAAAGTCCAAAGTCCAAAGTCCGTTTAGTCGTTCGTTTTAGTCAAGTTACCTTACTCACGTGGGTTTGGTATGATAGGTCGAGTAAGGGATCGTCCAAACCTTAGGGCTCGAAAAGGTTCACAACTGAAATTACAACTTTTGGTGAGTAGGATTTTAGGTTTTTTAGTTGGTTTTAATTAAATTAACGGTAATACAAATAATGTAAATTGCTACGATGATTTATATGTAGGTAAACAAAGATAGAGAAATAGGGAGAGAGTTAGTCATACTCATGCAAGAATCATTTTTCAACAGTTTATATTATCACTACATCTCTAATTCGTCTCGTGTTTGGAGACGACGTCTATCCATAGCGCATGCCCACATCTCTGAGCCGCATCGCACTAGCATAAGGAATTGAACTAATATTTCATCTTTGGAATATTATTTCAGCTCCTGGCTCGAATCCACATCAATTTGGACAAATTGGAGAGTATGTCGACACCATAAAAAGTCGCCTTGAGACATTTTAGATTAAGCGCCGCGAGGCTGATACGGAGAGAGCATCGGCACTCCAAATTGGTACAGTCTCAGTCATTTTGGGACCGGATGTCTAATCTATGCCTAATTCCTAAGTAGTGATTCTAGAATATTAAAGAGTCAATCCGGATTCTTACCTGGCAAAGATAACCCTCCCACGAGGATTAGCTCATGGTCATTGAAGGAATAATAAAACTTGTTGTATACATTAAGTAAATAAATGCAGGACATGAATTAAACTAGATAAGAAATGAATGTTATTAAGGGTAAAATGACCTACAGTATTTAAGCTGCTGGAATGAAAATGACAGAGTTTAAGTGCTGGAATGAAACTACAAACGTTAAAGTAAAACTAATGTATAGTTAAAGCATAGAATGCTGAAGGAGAATATCTGAAGACCCCCCTTTCATATATATAGGCTGATGTCTCGTGAAGGATTAATTGGCTTTTGTTTGTTTGCTAATTGAAACGTTCAAAACTTTGAAAAGTTTTGTCTTTACCTATTTGTATTGTCTTTTACCTTATTAAGGTTTTGTCCTTTAGCCAATTTCAATTCAAACCACCTACTTTGAATTGGTACGTGTCTTCTCCCATTGCAAGGTAGCACTAAATTGTGACCATCACTTGCCACTTGCATATGCTGACTCGTCATGTCTTTTGGGCCCGCATAGTGGGTCCACTTAGTATGTCCAATTAAGTCTTGGATTTTGGCGTTTTACAACTTTACGTCTTTCGTAGAGTTTGTCACCACTGGTAAGCTCTGGCGGTTCACTAGCCAACGTCGGCACCCGATTTATCGGATGTGAGCCGGAAATTTGTTGCTTCTTTATATGTGGACCGGATTACGCCTGGGTTTTGTTCTTTTGGAAACTTTAGCTCTAGTCAACCTTTGTTGGGCTTCACTGGGGTTGAGTGGGAAACTTCAAATATCCCAGTATTCTTGTACTTCGATGCATGTTTTATCATTATATTCATTTTAAATGCGGAAACCTGCAAAAGTACGAAAAATATAATTATTACATGATTATTAAACACATAATCGACCAAAATGCTATGTCTCTCGGGGTTTAATATTACAGTTTTGGGTGCTTATCAGCCTCCCTATGTAAATGATCACATTAAAATTGATGAAGGTGGTAAGAATTCCCTTGGATGCTCCTGATTGCCAGCACAGTTTTTTCTTTTCCTTGAAAGAATGACAATGATGTTCCAACTGTTTTGAAAGAATGACATTGATACTGAATTTTATTAGAATATTCAACGTTACATGTGTGCTTTTATACTTTTTCCCTGTTCTGTAGTCATTTTACCAACTAGAAGTGGGTTGTGATGTAGGAATTTACTGTAGACACATCGATAAAATGTCCCGAAGAAGTTGTCATGAGGCAGCATATGCAGAAAGACTAATATGAGCTTCTACAATGGTTGCATCCTAGAGAGAGCCGGGTGCTGGTTCTACGATTTGGTTTGTGGGATGATCAATGCAAGTCTCTCCAGGAGATTGCAAAGATTTTTAAATGTACCAAAGAGTGGATAAGGAAGATAGAGAAATCTGCTTTGACAAAGTTAAGGAGAGAAGAAGTGCAGAGGAACTTGAGTTAGTACATAAACTTACAACTTTAATAGTAATCAAGAAGGTCCCAAAAGAATTGGTGATTTTCGTATCCTCTTTTTGACTTAAAGTGAGTTCCAGCAGTTGAAAAATAGAAGACAAATATAACGTTCTTTGGAATGATCAAGCTTGAATGGTTTTCTGAATGACTTTCTCATGCCAAGGCTTTCTTATAGATTCTTGTTTATGCTGGGAGAAAGTTTTACGTTATTCTGTTTGAGCACTTGCTAATTGTACCAAATATGAACTTCAACCCAGCAAATCTTCTCGAGTGTAATTTCAAATCTGTGTCTCTTTGAAACCTTGGCCAGCAGACTCTGCGGCAAATAGTCTAATGCTATTAGAGACCCAACAGTCCACGCATCAATATCTTTTTGCTTACATGACTACCACATTGGTATCTTTTGCTTAGTTATATATTTTTTTTTCTTTTGAATTTTTCAAGGTTTGTTTGGCACTTGGGTTTTTTAGTTTAATAATGACTTGCTTGTTCGAGTCCTGCACCTGCTTCGGGATCTGCTTGTTGATTGTAGGTACTCTTGATGCAGACATAGGCAAGCACAAATTGAATGTTGACTCGAGTCAGGCCTTAACCCATTCTGATCCAGGAAAAAGCTGCTAAACTTCAGCAAAAGTAACTACCGATTATCCTTCAGTAGTATATGTCATAACTGAATCTCTTGCTGCCTTTCACCGAATTCACTCCCAAAAGACAAGTGACTACGAACAAACATTGTACAATAGTTGATTTGATATTTGTTGTATTGTCTTGATAGTGTACTTGAATTGACAATCTTAATATATCTTTGTAGGGTGAAAGTCAAAATGTTGTGACTGAGCAAGTGATACAGTCAATTATTGCTCCAATTACTTCACTTTCGCAAGTATTTTTTTTAGAATTCTAAAGCAAAGTACTGTAAATCTTGATTAGTGGACTAACCAATGGTTCTGTTTTTAGAACATACCACCCATGGTAGCCTCCCATAGGGCAGCAGATTTAAGCAACGGACACTGAATTTGCTGCCTTCTCTAATTGCTTATTGCTTTTTGTCGGTAGTAGAAATCAGGTCTGACTCGAAATTTACTTTCGGTACATTCCCATGTGCCTTTAGAGAAAGGGTATTGATGTTCAATGTTTTCACAATCACCTTTACATACACAACACCTAGAAGCTAGATGTGCATGCTATTTTCTTGTTCAAATCTTTTTGGGTAGCTGGCACTTGCGGTACAAGCTCCAACTTCCATGTTTTTCCTCATTTAAGACTTCTGCAAATGAGCATATGGATTTGGAACTGCAAGTTGTATCATATACAAAGCTTGACTTGGTTGCCATATATTCTAACTATTAGTATTGGTCTGGTGATCCCGAAGGTTAGTTATTTGGTCTTCTGGATTCTTCTTTCAACTTTTATTTTTTATATATTTTTTTTTTTTGATAAAAACTTCATAGATATATTTATATTAAAACCTGCATAATAGCATCCGGAGAATACATATAAAAGTTCGTTGGTCCATATGATCTAGCCCGGTCGGTAAACTCATTGACCAAGAATTACCAGATTCTGAAAGTGGTTCTAAAACAAAAAGCGAAAAAAGAACTTAAAGAGGCATGAATGCTTTCTATCATAGCATTCCAGGTCCAATTTGAATTTTTTTCAGCTCCATCGAATCCTAGTAACTTCTTTTTATGGTGCCTTCAAAAGTAGCTTCCACCCGGTACCGCTTACTCACGCCAAGTTCAACGCAAACTCACCGCTAACAAATGTGCTTCAGTTTTGATAAAGCTCTACTCGATCGTAGGCTGCAAGACAATACACCCTCCATTCCAGGTCTCTAATAATCCACAGCCGACACACTTGTTTTCTTAGCACACATAAACAAACCCGGTGTAGTTTACTTTAACCTTACCCGAAGAAAGGAGGAGCAACCCAATTCTCCTCTATGCAAGGTAAACCAACCTCAAGAGATATATCGTAAACGTCACTCTCCGATCGTCCACTCTTGCCAAGCATAGAAAGCTTTCTCTAAGACAGAGATAAAGTTAGGTTTCATAAAGCTAAACCTACACTCATTTCGATGCCACCATATATTGTACATAAGAGAGAAAGCATATAGAGATAAATTTTCATAACTCACTTTGTCTACTCTCGAAAAGTAATTAAACCAATTTTGTGTTTTGAAAGCATCACAATCCACCCTTAAACCCAGCCAAGAGGGAGAACCAGAGCACGGAAGTCCAAGGACAAGTAAAGAAGAGATGTTGGAAGTCCTCGACATGATTATTGCGAAAAAACACGCCAGCTTATCCACGGGAACATGATGTTGCTCAAGAGTAGCCCCAATAGATAATAGATTATTTGCAATTTTCCATAGAAAAGTTTCACTCTTGCGAGAATTTTCAGCTTCCAAATAATCATAAAATCATGTGATTGTTGAGCGAGGAAGAACACCGCCAATATTACTTTCCGGTAGCTTTAATAAAATTGAAAGCGATTTCACGAGAAAATCTCCCATTAACTGCGGGGTTCCACATCAACTTATCGAAAGAAGATGGCCTAGCACCGATACTCACAATAGAGTTTAGAACTAGACTAGGAACCAAAGCACGAGTCCCACACAATCCCAAGAACCATCGATTAATGAACTCATTAACAAGAAGATTAAGATCCACCAAAGGTGGCGAGGCACCACCATGTCAATCGAGAGCATGGTTTATCCATTACCTTAATCCATTGATCGGTCCGAATTTCCGCGAAGCACCATCCCCAATACTCCGGATAGCCCCCAAACTCTACAAATCGTTTAACTTTTTGTAAACCTCTGCGGATAGGAGACACCCCTGGAGGAGGGTTAGCATGATTATGAAGAGTCGATCTTTCTCATACTTGGCAAGCATAAGATCACTCCATAAAGATTTCTCGAGACAACCTTCCACAATAGTTTACATAGCGAGCTAGATTAAAGAGATGAGAATCTCTAAACCCTAACCCCCTCCGACTTTAGGCATACATAACTTATCCCATGTGCATAAATGAATAGCATTACTATCGGATTATTCCACGAGAAATTACGACAAGCTCTATCCATTTTAGAGGTGATATCAAGAGGTAGATAAAAGGCAGACATAGAGTAAATAGGTTTTGCACGGCAACGGCTGAACTAGGATAGTCTTGCACTTTGAAAGCAGTTTTTTCCTTGCCAATTTGAGACAGCCCCCTCGTTACCTTATCCAAAAGAAAAAACTCAAGTCTTGGATTTTTGATGTCGAGAAAATAATGGGAGAACCCAAGTATTTATCTCTCACGGACATAGGTCTCACTTTGAAGGGTATGCATAATAGCTTCTTGGGTGTCTCGAGAAGTACCTCCACTAAAAAGAATGGCAGACTTATCCAAGTTCACCATCTGACCAGTGCCATTACAATAAAGGTCCATAATCTTCTTGATTTTGTGAACTTCAAAAGGGAAGTTTTTCCAAAACAATTAGATCGTCGGATAAAGCATATGTGAAACACTAGGTGCCCTCCTCGAGATCTTAATGCGGAGATATCTTGTGCGGCTTGGGCTGAAGAAGAAGTCTTGACAAGGCCTCGGTGAGAATGATGAAGAGATAGGGGGACAAGGGATCCCCTTGTCTAAGTCCCCTCAAAGGTGTGATAGTCCCAAGGGGGAGACCCATTCAATAAGACATTATACTTCACCGTAGATATGCAGAAATTCCACTAGAGTTATCCACTTGCTCGAGAAACCCGTTTAACCATGATAGCAAGAAGAGCTCCCCAATCAACTCGATCATAAGCTTTTCGACATATCAACTTTAAGAGCAAACAAACCCGACTTATTCTTCTTAGCCCTTTTTATCTTATGCACAATCTCATGAACCACTCCTATATTATCCCCAATAGATCTTTTTTTTGGGAGCAAAGGCCCCTTGATTAGGTGAGATAAACTTAGGCAAAGAAACTTCTCGACCTATTTTGCAAGGATCTTAGAAATAACCTTGTAAGAGACATTACAAAGGCTAATAGGTGCAGTAATGAGAAGTATGTGAGGGGCAATCAATCTTAGGAATCAAAGAAATGTAAGTTTGATTGAGGTATATTCCAAACCCCGCCAAGATTGAAAAAACATTGTACCATCCTAACTAGATCCTCCCCAACCGGCCTTGATACTTACGATAGAACATTGCGGAAAGCCATCGTGAGGGCCGGAGCTTTCAAACCACCCATACTCTTCAACACCTTTCTAATCTCAGTTCTAGATGGACATCTAGTTAGAGAATCATTCTCGAGATAGAGATACAAGGGTCAAACAAATCTAGGATGATATCAAGGGAAGGGAGAAGAGCTGAATTTGGTGAAGGTCCGAAAGTATCCTCAAAAGATGAAATGAACTCTTTGCGCCACTTCCGATCTAGAAGTAACCCAAAGACCGGACCCGAGTCTGAATTTTGTCAATACTATTCCTTAAGCTTACGAAACTAGCATTAGAATGGAAGAATTTAGTATTGTTATCAGCCTCCAAAACCATAGAAGTATTTGAGTCTTTGCTTCCAATATGATTCCTCCTTTTTGTACAACTCCAAGATATGTTCCTTTATATTTTTAATCTCCACCAAAGACGAGATCGAGAAACGGGGCCGACCAAAAGAGAAGAGAGAGCGATTCACCTCTTTTTAATTTGAGAAAAGATATTTCCAAAATAAGTTTTGTTCCAAACCCTCAAAGAGGATTGCATTTCAACAAATTTAGAGTTCGGAATGAATGAAGGAGACCCATGAACATGAGTCCGCCAACAATGCTTAATCACATCCATACAAGAGGGGTCTTTAGTCCACATCTCATGAAACCTAAAGGGTTTAGGGCCACTATCCACCTTCCCAAAAACATAAACAGCTAAGGCAACATGATCAGAAGAAGGAGTAGTGACATGATCCACCGAAACCAGAGGAAAGAGATTTAACCACTCAACATTAGCAACAACACGATCAATCCTCTCCCTTATATTAGCAGCCCCTAATCTATTATTAGACCAAGTAAAAGCAGGACCATGATAGCCAAGATCAGCCATCTCAAGATCCTCCATCAGGGAAACAAATTCATCAATATACCTAGAGGGTGTGGGATTCCCACCCTCCTTTTCAGACAAACTAGAAATGGCATTAAAGTCACCCATAATCAACCAAGGCCCAGAAAGAACATTTCTCAAATCTCTCAAATAGTTCCAAACAACAATACGTTTATAAGCAAATGGGATCTCCATATATAAATGATACATGCCATGAAACATTAGAGATAATTTAAAAGCGTGCCGAGATAGCATTTTTATTCCCATCCACCACCGAGAAAGAAATGTTATCCTTATAGAGAACAGCAAGGCCCCCACTTCTTCCAACAGGATCAACTGCAAACACTTGAGGATACTTCAGTTTATTCTGTACATGCTTCAACTTCTTATATAATAATTTAGTCTCGACTAAAAATAAAACATCAGGATCAAACTTCTTAACTAAAGCTAACACACTACGAATGGCCTCAGAAAGAGCCCATTCCCGGCCAGTTCGAGGATGTAATCATGTCTGCTTCAGGTAAACTTCCAAAGCCCAACAAACTCACAATTATACAACTACAAAGAAACGGTTACTCAGGTACAGTCTTAGTAGCATAGGCAATTATTGAGCAACCGAAATCTTCTCATTACAACAGTACACCCTACTAACCCACTCATCTTATATCAAGAAAAACCACCAAGACAAACTAAAATCAGCACCCATACAACTCAAAGCCTTGAACAAGAAACCACAAAACCTAAACTGATGTAAACTCAGAAAGAATCACAACATAGGTCACACCCGACTTCTCGAAACTCAGTAGGAATAAAACTTCAATCACTTTCTTACCACCATCCGAAAGTTATTCTCAAATTGATTACAACGGAAATATCGGCCTTGTCTCTCTCTCGATTAATCTTTGCGGCAACATCATCCAAATTTGGTGTTTCATGAACTCGGACAAAAACCGGAAAAGAACTAACCCGCATGACCCGGAAAAATCTCGCTATCAATGGAAATCCCTCACTTCATCGATTCATCCCCCAAACAAGCGGAAATCGATTAATTAAGGCCTCAATTCCTCTCTGCAAAGCAATTTGTATCTCGTCGAACCGATGTTTTCTCCCCAAAATGCGGTGATGCCATCACACGCAAACAAAAGATACATCTCCACCGCAAACATATTCAGAAATGAGGAGAAGCTGGAAAATCAATAGCAATAGACAAATCGGGAGACCCTCGCGATGGTGAAAGAAAGTGATTGAGTGAACTAGGCGATCGGAGCGAAAAGCATCTTCTTCTTATATAGACTAATCCGGAGTTGGCCGAAAATGATCGAGTTGGCTGGATATGATCGGAGATGGCTCTCTTAAATCCTAACTTCAATTGTGTCTTTATATGCTAACCCACATCATCACCACCAATCTTTGCAAAAGAGAAGCAAAACTGGGACGACCGGAATCTTTACATAGTTGGCACGAATATCTCCGGAAATAACTCACGAAGGGCCGTAACTTTGGGATTCTCTACCACCTTAGGCAGGCACCGCCATCACACCGAAAAAAAGGGAAAAAATTGCAAAGTTGTTTCCTTTCTAAAGCTCATACCTTTTTACTACAGATCTCGATCAATAAGAAAGCTGGAGGTAGCTTGCCACTTTGCCATCCAGTTAGCACCCCAGATCTAGTACCAAACTCCCCAGATCATCTCCACTTTGCCTCGATCACTATTTGGCCTTCATACATACATTCACTTTTAGTTTTGATCCCTATAGAGGTATATCTCCGGAAATAACTCTGAAGGGCCGTAACTTTGGGATTCTCTACCACCTTAGGCAGGCACAGCCATCACACTGAGAAAAACGGGGAAAAAATTGCAAAGTTGTTTCCTTTCTAAAGCTCATACCTTTTTACTACAGATCTCGATCAATAAGAAAGCTGGAGGTAGCTTGCCACTTTGCCATCCAGTTAGCACCCCAGATCTAGTACCAAACTCCCCAGATCATCTCCACTTTGCCTCGATCACTATTTGGCCTTCATACATACATACATACATTAATGTGGTTGGTACCAAGGTCG
The DNA here is from genome assembly GCF_015680905.1 of Coptis chinensis. Classification (NCBI taxonomy): domain Eukaryota; kingdom Viridiplantae; phylum Streptophyta; class Magnoliopsida; order Ranunculales; family Ranunculaceae; genus Coptis; species Coptis chinensis. The sequence continues at coordinate 51,369,718 of NC_141457.1, forward strand.
AAGAAGGATCATAGCGCTCCATGTGCTTTTTTTTATATTATGTGAGTGTTATTTCACTACAAGAAAAAAGCCTTTTAATAGATTTTGTTTAATTGCACTTGGAACAAAACATTATTGTTTTGTTTGGTTGACCTGATTGGGCATTCTTGCTATTGACATAGTTGCCTCTTACAGTCTTTCCTTGCTACTTAACCAAGACCAACCATTTGATCCTTTGCATTATAGGACAGTCTTGTTTCTTAAGACTAAATCTGCTAGTTATGTTTTATTTTTGTTGATTATTTCCGTGTTGAGGTCCAATGGATTCGTTTGTTGGTGATTGAAATCAGACTTCTTTTTCTTTCATTGTCGTGCGTTATTGTTGAGCAAGTTGATTATTTTTCACTTTATTCATCGTTCGAGCAAGTTGATTATTTTTCACTTAATTCTGCACCTTATTCATCGTTCGAGCAAGTTGATTATTTTTCACTTTATGTGTGGTGCTCGGTGCTCTTGCAGAATTTGGCATATTAATTACAAAATGGAAGAGTGAAAGATGATTATCCTTTAAAGCATCCTAAGGGTAAATAGAATAAGGTGATAGTAGATGGTGCTACTGTGTTAGTGTTGCTTTTCGCTGCCATTATTGTTTATGTTTGGAATTTGAATCATCATATCATTTGTTTTTAGTCTTAATATTTGCTTCAAAAGATTCTACTGCTTGTGTGGCCAACTATTTGTGCGAGCTATATAAGTTCATTTTAAGAGTGCTATATAATCACAATTTACACCTCTTTTTGTCCCCTTAATTCATTTCAGGATTCACCAGTTGAAGCTCTGTTGTGTAGGTGTTAAAAGTGTTATTTGCACGTTCTGTACAAGGTATCATGGCATGATTATTTTATACTGATGTTTTATTCTCCTTAGTTATTACCAAATTCGTTAGGAACTCTTGACTAGGGGTGAACTTTACATGAGTATATTCTTTATATTGGAAGGCAGTGGTTTTTTTTTTTTTTTTTAATAATCTAGAGGTTATGGCGGACCTCAACCTGTATTAGAAGAAAAACGGGGATACAAAGTTCCTTTCCTATCTTCCTCTATAATACGGTGAAGCTTTTCATCTAGAGGAGGAGAGAAAACTACATCACCATCATCTGGCGATCTATACAATTTTGAGAGATAGTCAACTGCCTGATTTTCTTCTCGAAAGATATGGCTAAAAGAGCATTTAACAAAGGAGCGAGTAATACTTCTAATACAGGCAACCGTATTAGCACAATACCATGGGCTGCGTTCACTCCCTTTCAAAATGTTTATGGCTCCCAGTGAGTCCGAGTTGACTTCTAGATTTTCTATACCCATCTCTTGGGCCTGCTTAAGCCCAGCTGCAATGGCTTGGATTTCCTGGTATATGGCTTGGAAGGCAGTGGTTATTACATCAATTCAGTTATGTTGTTGTCATTGATAATTAGAAATTGAACTTTTTGTTGTTGGTCTGTTCAATGCAGATTAATTAATCTTTTGTGCAAGATAATTCCACGACAAATAAAAGCAGAAAAATCAGTTGTAGTAATTAGGAGAACTGTTGAAGAACTTATCACCAAAGTGCAAAGAGATTGTCGAGGCTAAGGGTGAGCAGATTGACGGGGAAGATTATGCCAATGATGCAGATCCAAACTAGTATACTTCGCTTCTTGCTTGCTAGTAGAGAAGAGGTTGGTCTCCTCAATTATTTTTGAACTGATGTTTCCTATTCTATGTTCTTGTAGAATTTTTGCTATATAATTATCATTATCTCAACTTTGATGATTTTCTTTAAAAACAATTATGCAACTTTTAGGTTAAGATTGTTGCAAGTGAATTCATGTCAAATTTGTGATAATTTGTTTTTATCTTGACTCTAGTCTGACACGTGACTACGCAAGTGTTTTTTTTATTTTTTTATTTTTTTTATTTTTATTTTTTACATAAATGTCTATTTGCTTTGTGCATGCATTTTCATGCAATAATATAATGGATGTTTGTTTATGTTATAAAAGTGATATTTGAAGAAATATGCCCATTTAAATTCCTCGTGCAAGAGTCAACATTTGGTTTCATGTTAATGGAAGAGAGGTTAGTACCTATTTAAGCATTAGATAAATCTCAACTCCTAGTAATTTCAACCACATTTGGCTCCACAAGGACTCAGGTTGTGGATACCTTTTTCATATATCCTGTTGACCTTAACTTGTTAGTATATTTGAACATGATTGTTTTTAGTAATTAAATATTGTTATTAATATCTATGGTTCATTAGTCATGTAGAGATACCATTGAACCAGTGTTGGTTATAACTTTTCTTTGCTTATGAATTTCTTACGCTAACTCTTGCCTTTCTTCTAGTAGTTAGTCAATTTGTGTTAGCGATAGAATGGATCTATAAGCTCAAAATGGCAAGAGCACTCAAATAATTTAGAGGTTGATGGTTCGAATCCATCTGGATCCGATTGCATTTTTGTTTTTCAGTGTATATTTGCACAGGTGGTTACATTTCAAATGTCTTAAAATAGTAATAACATTTTACAAAAAAGCCTATTAAAACAGGGATAGCGCTAAAGAAAAATGCTATTGAAATGCATAACACTTTCATAACAAACACTATCGAAATTTTAATAGAGCTAAAATAAAATGCAATCATATTGATAGCATTTAGCACAAAACGCTATAGATATATTAACAACACTAACAAAAAATGCAATTAAATTAATGGCATTTACTAAAAAGCGCTATCAAATCAATAGCTTTTTTTTGGACAATGCTATCAATAAAAGCATAGCATCGTGTTTGATAGCGTTTTGCAAGTGCTATCAAATAAAATTCATAGTGTTTTTGGGATGCTATCTATGTACTTTTCTATAGTAGTGCCTGGATATGATGGTCACCTACTACGACCTAGTGAGTGGGTTGACAAAGCTAGTGAAGAATAGGGAATGCAATTTCAAGTCTTCACTAGTTGCTGGAGAGTATTACCTTGGATGGTGAAAGGCACCAGCTAGAGCATGGGAAGCATTTGGAGGTGAATCTGAAAGATATGGATCACTCCATCTGCTTTACAAGTGTCTTTCCGATTTGACTTATGTTTCGTGATTTGAGTTGGTGCTTTAGTTTATGACTTATTTTGTTGGTTTGTCAGGTTCTAGCCATGTATAGGAAGCTGAAGGAGATGGCAACTATCTCCGACCTGTACAAGAAGGAGCTGGATGCTTGCAAGGATGCCTATGACAAGTTGTTGGCTGTGAAAGAGGTGGAACGGGCTGAAGTGTCGGGGCTGAGGTCGTAGGTTGGGGATTTGGCTCGGCAGGTGGTCTTGTTGCAACCATCACTTGATGTTTCAAGAGTGGAGGTTCAGCATTGGATTGCTGAGAGCAAACGAGTGCAAGACGTTGCTGAATTAGCTTAAGCTGAATATAACGACCTGGTCGATTTGGTAGAGAGTGGGGATGTCTACATTCTAGTGGATGATTACATGGAACTAGAACGTAAGTACAAAACCCTCAAGAGATCGGTTAACAGTGGGGCTGCAACAGTAGATGTGGAAAGTGTTGTTGTAGATGCTAGTAGATGACCTGATCTACCATTTGACCTAGGTGCTACTCCAGCTGCTCAGCCCACTGAAGATGCTGCCACAGAAGTTTTGACTGCTAGTGGTGATCCAGCTAGTGGCCCTGTTGGTGAAGAGGGCTGCCCACTGGACCCCTTGAATATGGAGAATCTTCCCCGTGTCAACTGATTGTGCTTGTCTTGTAATTTTGAGTGATGTTAGATGAATTTTTGAACTATATCTCTTTTTGATACTGATAACTCATATTTTGTGATGGGGATGCTGAGGTCATTTTCCCGAGATAACCTGGGGGACCTCTAGTATCTAACCAAATTTATATTAAAAATATTTAAATTACTTACTTGTCTTGAATTGATATTGTGTTTGAATTTTGTCGTGATTGCTTCTCCTGCTCTGTGATTTGTTATTTGATGACCTATGCTGCATAGTAGTAGATGTTTGAAGGTAGTTTGATGTTTTGCTAGGTCGTCTGATGCTTGTAGGTCGTAAGCGTTTGTGTACGACCTGATGGATACGCGTAGTTGGCACCTAGGTTTCCTCGTGTCCTTAGGTGTGTGTTTTGACTGAGTCGTTCCTTTTGGGGGAACTTCTTATTAATTTTTTACTGATAATTAGCCTTTGAGTGGCAATTATAGTTGAGCCAAACTTAACCCTTTCAAATGCCTTAAGTTAACTTGTGGTCCTTTTAGGGGTCCCTGGGATTGTATCTGATTGATAATTGTCCTTTGTGTGGCAATTACAATTAAATCATGCTTAACCCTAGCGTTGGTGTTAAGTTGATTGCGGTCCTTTTGGGGGACCATAAATTGAATTTGAATGGAAATTAACCACCGCGTGGTAATTCTGGTTGAGTTGTGTTTAACTCTGGCGTTGGTGCTAGGTCGGCTATCTTGATACCTCAGATCGGGCATCGCGTGCAAGATGCGTGGTATTCATGTAATGCAAGGATAACATATATACTCAAAATGCTGATGAAATTTTATTCAATTGATTGGTACATTTGGAGACATATTATTAGTAAAAATTCTTGAGTAGAGCTGTATTCCAAGGTCGGGGAAACACATCACCGAGCTGAGTTTTGATCCAGTATGCTCTATTTCCAACGACTTTGTGAACGATGTAAGGGCCTTCCCATGTTGGGTCAAGCTTGGCTGGAGCTAGGGTCTTTTTGAGGATTAGGTCGCTAGATTGGAAAGATCTTGGGACGACCTTCTTGTTGTAAGATTGTTGGATTGTTTGGTGGTATCGAGCTAGGGATATTGCAACTGTTTCCCTTCGCTCTTCTAGGAAGTCGACTTCTTTGGCCAAGATGCTGTCATTTTCTCCTGATTCGACGATGTCAGAACGTGTGGTTGTGATTGTAAGTTCTGATGGTATGACTGCTTCTGTTCTGAAGCAAAGTGTGAATGTAAAGCCCTATTGTTTCTCCTTCATTTGGTTTGGACAGGACGGGCGAAGTTGATAGGTAAGCCTTCAGGTCGTTGAAAGCTTTGTGGCATTCGTCCGTCCATGTGAATGTTGCGCCCTTCTTGAGTATTTGCAGGAATGGTCTGCATTTTTCAGATGCCCGTGAGATGAATCTGTTGAGGGCTGAGACCATGCCAGATAGCTTGTGAATTTGGGCTTGGAAGTTGGTTCTGGCATTTCAAGGAGAGCTCGTATTTGCTCTGGGTTTGCTTCAATGCGTCTTTGTGAGACGAGGTATCCTAGGAATTTCCCTGAGGCTACCCCAAATACACACTTTGTTGGGTTGAGTTTCATCTTGTTCTGGCATAATCTTTCAAAGGCTTCTTGTAGGTGAGAAATGTGATCGCCGTCCTTTTCACTTTTGACTACCATGTCGTCTATGTAGACTTTCATGGTGTCGCCCAGCAAGTCTTTGAACATCTTCGTGACAAGCCTTTGGTAGGTCGCACCGGCGTTCTTCAAGTCGAACGGTAAGACGTTATAGCAGAACGTTCCTTGTTCGGTTATGAAGGACGTCTTCTCCTGGTCTTCTTCTGCGAGTGGTATCTGATTGTATCCACTATATGCGTCCATAAATGATATAAGTTCATGTCCGCATGTTTGATCCACCAGTATGTCAATCCTTGGTAGAGGGAAGCTATCCTTTGGGCAATGCTTGTTGACGTTGGTGAAGTCTATGCAGAGTCATACCTAGCCATTTTTCTTAGAGATGGCTACAATGTTAGCTAGCCAGGTCAGGTACTCGACTCCTTTGATGAATACAACATTTTTGAGCTTTTCTATCTCTTCATTGATGGCTTTTTGAAATTTGAGTGCTAGTTTCCTAGGTCGTTGTTTGATAGGCTTTACAGTTGGATCTACATTTAATTTGTGGCAAGCGACCTGAGGGTCGATTTCTGGCATATCGATATACGACCAAGCAAAAATATCTTTATTGAGAGATAGAAATTTGACAAGTTGCTCCTTGAGCTTGGGGTCTAAATTAGCCCTTACATAAACAAATTTTAGGTCATCATTTGTGCCCAAATTGACTTTTTCTCCTGGTTCGATTTGTGTTTGTTCCCTTTTAAGCTTGTCTGCTGTTAATGCTGGAGTGCTGGAAGCTTGAGGATCTTGCGGCTTTGGGATTTTTTCTGTTTGGACAACCTGAGCTTTGGCCATGCTTGTTGCGCTGACTTGATTGCATCGATGAGCTTCTAGTTGGTTGCTTCTGAGCTCTATGATGCCTCGGGGTCTGGGGAATCGCAGGACTTGGTGTAAAGTTGATTGAACTGCTTGGATCTTGTGAATCCACTTGCGTCCTAAGATGGTAGTGTAGAGAACGACTTGACGTCAATCACACTGAAGTGTGTTAAGGTCTTGACCAGGCCATGTCCTCCTTTTCTCCAATGGAGACTGGTAGGATGACGTCTCCAATGGCATCTGTGCTGTCTCCATTGAACCCATAGAGTGGTGCATTTGACTCTATCATCACCGAGTCTGACAGGTGCATATCTTTGTATGTTTGGTAGAAGAGAATGTCGCAAGAGCTACCTGGATTGATTAGGACCTGTTTGACTGTCCTTCCATTGATCTTGACGTGCAATACCAGGGCATCATTGTGGGGTAGGCACACCTTGTCAAGATCTTCCTCGGTGAATGATATGGAGGTTGTGGATTGAGAGTTAGTAAGAGTGATCACCTCAGCTTTGTGGGAGAGGTGGTAGATTTCTTGCAGTGCGCGCACCACCAAAAATTCGATATAATTCGATGGCTAAAAGTTGTCACTAAAAGGCTTTCGTGATAATTATGGCTGTCAGAAAAGTCGTTGGTGAAGGTGGTGTCACAAATGCATCATTGACGGGTTAAAATTGTCACTACAACCATTGGCAATGCTTCCATATCCGCGACACCTATGCAACTGTTTGCAACCATGACCCAGAACGACAACTAAAGCTTGTCAAGAATTCCAACAGTTAGCGTGATGACCCAAAATTGTCAGCTTAAACAAGATATTTCAATGGTTTAAAGTCATCGGAGTTGCCAACAGCTAATTTCTTTCGCAAATATTGACAACTATCTCGACGACTCAAAATGGTCAATATAGCCAAAAAATTTCCAACGGTAATTCTCAGAATGGCCTACACTTATAAATTGTTGCAGAATGTGTCATTAATTCTCAACAATGACGAGCTTTTGCTGTTGAAAACGGCATAAACCAATACTAAAGCATAGTCGCCAAAGATTATAATATTAAAACAATTCGTACACCACAAAACCACCTCAAACAAAGTTCCATAACCAATACCCTTTTTTTTATTAAAAATCAATGTACATGACATAGAAGTACAAAACATTTACAATCTCTTATACTACACTACAAAATGTTTAGCTCCCAAAATCAATGGATAATTGAAGAAATACAACAACACATTTACAACTAGACACCTGAGATATAGCAAAGCTTCAGCCTAGTAGATAGATTCATCACTGCATTATTTACTTGCAGCAGCTTCCACTTTGCTCCTTCTGTTGCAGTGCATCCCTTGACCTTTTTTAGCCCAATATCATTTGTTGCAACCAATTTGAACAGTATAATAAGTCAATTAAAGTTATTTCCAATCTGAGTTCACAATACACAAATATAAATACTTGAATACAAAAGAGTGCATTTATAAAGCAAATACTGATATTTATTAGGATACCTTGCACCGAGTTTTTACATGATACAAGTGAGAACAATATTTGTTCCGAGAGCTCTTGGAGTTTTGGAGCTAAAGCTTGTTGTTGCAACCTTTCTATTTGGATGCCCCTATATCATCCATATTATATAACTAGTATACATTAGATGAGGATATGAATCATTAACCTTTCAACATAAGAAGCAATATAGTTAGGAATCTCCTAATTTGTTCAAGCAAAATTTATATATCATATAGCTAGTGAAATACTCCTCAGCATGGAATATTGCCTAAAACAACAAAATTGGACTTTAAGGGAAGTTGATGCAGATCAAAGTCTACATGCAAAAAATTATTTAGGCATGCATAAAAAATCGACCACACTAATTCATGAAAATAAATACCTGTAGTAATTAAAAATCAGCATTAATCATATTCCAGCTACAAAAGCACCTTCAGCACCAGTATTGTGAAAGCATGAATTCACGCTCCCCATTGGACCTAAACGTGACAAAAGCTAGAATATCAGCACCAGGATCAAAACGCATTCCCTTGCCTGTTGTTCACATTATTCTCCTTTAGACTATCAACAAGCATATATCCAAACTCATCTTCATGACACCTATGTGTGGTTCACAAATTAAGGAAAATGAGACTATACGACTTGGGCACTTGATTAGAAATGTATAATTGTTATATAGTTCCAAGGTATATAAGATGGGAAAAAAAATGTAATTGACGCACATTATCAGTAGAGGAACAATAGTCACTGGGTACTTTGAAATATACCATAGCCAAGGGCATGGCATGTCACAAGTGAAAATCACTGGTTTCAATGAGACGAGACTTAACTAAACTTATTTTACACAAAGATATCTTACAGGTTCTAGTCACACCTCCTCAGCCTTAAAGGGATACTAAGTGGTACACTGAAAAATAGAATGTATAGACTGAAAAATAGAAGGTATACCTCCTAGACCCTTTTTAAATGTGAGGGATTCAGCCAATGAAATCCCACTAATAGTTGGGACAAAATCGATTAGTATTTCCCCAAAGCAAACTACAAGTGATTCATGCGAACTACAAGTGATTTCCCCAAAGCAAACGTCATATGCAAAAGCCATTCTTTGATCCAAGTTGGTATTTAAGAAAGGAAACAAAGGCACTGCACATTACAGCATCTTAAGTAAAACAAAATAAATAAAGAAGATAGTAAAAACTCAACCTTAAGGTTTCTCTAATTGGGGTTGAGTAAGTGATCTGCTCATTTTACCTATAATGTAAAAAATAGTTATGAAAAGCTAAATGCGTCAAGCAAAACTACGTACATCTCATTGTAAGGCGTATGAGAAACACACGTTTAGGGAAGAGCAATGGCACCGGTAATTGTATGCCTGCTTATCTTCAGAATGCTCTTGCTCCTAATCAATAACAAGTGCAATGAAATCTATGACCCAATAAAAGATTCAGTGTTCTCTGTCATAGAATCAATGACATCAAACAAAAACTTGAATCTCCGAAAATAACACCAAGAGGATGTGATGGACCTAGTTTTATAGTTTGACATATATGTAACACTTGAAAGCACACATAAGGATAGATGATGATGAAAAGCATAACATTCAATTGAATAAGATCTACTTCACACATAAGAATATATATATATATATATATATATATATATATATATATATATATATATATATATATATATATATATATATATATATATATATAAACACTCAATTGAATGGGATCTAGTTCAATATGATACTCACAGTATACCCCTACAACGGAGTGATCATGCTCTGCACCAATTAGTTCTGCCATTTTGAATACAAAGCTAGTGGAAGAGCCGTGTCTTTGACATACTAGCTCCCACTTTTGTTAACCGGACTGCTTTGTTGCAGCCATAAAGATCAGCAGCAATCAGCAATATATTCCAGCTACAAAAGCATCTCTAGCACCAGTAGTGTCTACAGCATCCACCTATAAACCTTTTATCCTGCCATTGAAATCCTGTACAAAAAAGAAACATACAGATACTGTGAACCTTGTGGAATTGTTTCCTGCATACAGAGAACATGGCCTTCAAAACTATAACACGTCATATATGATTAAAAAGAATATATAAGTGACTTTACTTTAGAAGATTTTTGGTATATGAACAATCAAATGTTCAATCAGCAGATCAAAGAAAACTAATAAACATTCAGATCCCCGATGCACGATAAATTTTAAAAAACAAGCTTAATAAAAATATAAAATACAATCGTAAAGGGTAATACATCTCCGAAATTTTGCCATCCTCTGGTAGTCTGGTGTCCAAAGTGAATCTAGCTTTTATATTCTTCCTCTTATAAGAGGCAGAATAAAGAGAAATATCGAGTCATTTGTCATAAAAACGTAAATTAATTCAGATTGACAAATTATCACCTTAATGACAACATAACACTTCACGAGAGAATATGAATCCTTTATGGAGATCTCTAGTACTTATGTAGCCACTCTAACAGCTAATCATATATTTGCTTTCTAATGACATCCCCTGTTACTCGAGCTTCGAGTGGATATTGTTGCTCCTGGATGATTGCTCAACTTGCAACAGGTGAAAGTCAAAAACATTCCAGGTGTCGACTAGCAAAGTCGGTAAATTTTTTGGGTGATGATACTAAAGGTCTGGGGCTCGAACCCCACCAACATCAAAAGTTACTGATCTCATTTAAAATTGGCTTGCCAATAAAAAAAAAAGGTCAAAAACATTATAACACTTTAATCAGACATGCATCATCATGTTACATAAATCAGGAAAATAAAACCAAGGGCGGAAAAGTTTTATCAAGGATTCGATTGGGCCAAAAAGGTATGCATGAAAAGATTATAATAATGTCTGTGAGAGATAATGTTAAACTACTTGCAGCAAAATGCGAAAACATGGATCGAGAAATATGAGCATAAGGAAAGTACCTCCAGGTATGTCATGACCAAACTTTGGAATCTGTATGGAGGCCAAGAGTGGTATATTGAATTCTAGCACTTTCAGAACAGCAAGGAAGAATGATAAATTGAACAGCTCCATTTTACCAACCTCGTCAATGACCTGAGAAGGCAACTCCTTTCAGTTTATATAGATAAGCAATCAAGAATGGTTAATACTCGATTAGCTACACCTGATAATGCATTAACGCAGCTTACCCACCCCATTCATCCTGACTTTACAATCAATAGCTAATTTTATGAACACTAGCTTCATAACCAGAATATCCTAAATGTTCTAGACCCTCTCCTTGAAAGGTAGAGTTTAAACTCTTGGACATCTTGGAGAATCCCATATAGGTCAACGTACAGCACTCAAAGTATATAGAAACTCTGGCCTTGAATTAGATCCTGACAAGGAAATAAGCTCTACTGATTGGTCTTGGATGAATGAATGGATATGGAAGTTCCCCACAAATATAAACTATCACTAAGGACGATGAACTCAGGTCCATAACATATCCTGTACTCCTAAATTACAGTCACTATCTAGAAGTACTAATAAACTACTAACATGTAACTCAGGTAGCACTAGTGATTCAAATGAGGCTATATCGACCTGTATATCCCAGTCACTGGGCCAACTTAGAGATTCTGAGCTGCCATTATTGAAAGATGCTATAGATGGAAAAGATGCTTTAGTATTACAGAGATATACTAATTAAGAAAAAAAGTACTAAATCTATGGAATATTTATCTGTTGAATGTTGTATGGATTTATAGCAATGCCAGGTAAGTCCATGTCAACTTCCCACCGTGCAGAAAGATTTGTGACTGAGGAACCTACAGAATTTTTTGAAAAGAAGTACTTGAGCCCAGCGAACAAAGTTAGAAAAAGTACAATAAGAAGTCACTTATTGTTTATTTTGAAAAAGTACCTGGGCATATATCTAACAAGCATAATTTAGATAGGTAAAGGCATATATCTATGCAATTATAAACAATTAGACAACTAAAAATAAGATTTAATAATGAAGAAAAGTGCTTACTTGATCAAAGAGAAAACCCTGGTTAATACTGATCGATGGTCACGTAAAACCTTGAACTGGTAGTGACGGTAGATATACACAATCTAAATTTGGGGAAAGAGATTAAAAAAAAAAAAGGTTGTGTTGAAAGGGAAGGAGGAGACAGAGAAAAGATAGATTGGAAGTTCCCATAACTGTTTTATGGGAACTTAACTTCCCATTTTAGTTGCTTTTCTTTAGACGTTGGGATTCAAAGCAATATCCCTCATTAAAACACATGTGCGGCTTCACAAACCATCAGTCGTTTCGCATCGAGATGTATTTTGCTTCGTATCTCAACGGTGAAATCACATCTTATGGCAAGAGGCGAAACCTAAAATTGACTTTTATGAGAAAATTTCATTAACCTATTAATCCACGTTCCTCTTTGTTTTTAACAATTTTTCATTCTTAATAAACTTCAATTAATTGTCATAAACTCACTTTAATTATTCCCATAAAAAAAACTAAATATTTAGCATATTTAATACCAAATTAAGATTATACTTTTACATACTGCCAGGATTTTGGCAAATTGGAACGGATGGGGACCGTTCCTGTTTGGTGTGTGCCAAAAATCAGTTAAAAATAAACTGCCGAATTAGTAAATTTGTTCATATCTTAGCGACGGACCTAACAGGAACGGCTCCAGTCCGTTCCAAATAGGGAAAAATGGTGTAGTGATACCACCCCATACGCAACAGCTCTTTTGAAGATTTGCTCAAGAATCATGATTAAAACAAATGAAAAAATCATAACAAATTGGTTTAATTTTAAAACCAATTATACCTTTGAAAACTCATTACCCATTTTCAATAGAGGGAGTGATCCATTTGAAATTGTTAATAGTTGACTTAATTTAAAAGTATGATATAATTATCATTTTAGTTGAAGAAGATTTCTCGTATTAATATAAGAAAAGAATCCCATTTTTGTTCTTTTGTATTTTGGTATAGTAAATAAGGTTGGACTTTCTCAATTTATGTTAAATTTTTAAAAATACATTGGGTTCATACACATCCACTATTATTTTTTGTTTTTATTTCGATTTTCAATTCCCCGAAAATTCTTTGAACAAAGGTACATGTAGAAAAAACTTAAAAAAATACTTATATAGATTTAAAAATAACTATCTACACCCTATAGTTCCCGGCAAGTGGATTGAGAGACGCTAAAAAAATAGGATTTTAAACTTGGACGTCACTTGGAGCAACATCCTTAATTAATTACAAATCGACACTTTAGAACTAAAGAGGGATGTGATGCTCATGCCTTTTAACAACTTATAGGTTGGTTAATATATATTGCATAGTTTAAACTTTGTATAGTTGATGTTTGAACTCTTCACATTGCTTTATCCCATTGGTTAATTTGATTCCAATATTAAACTTTGAAACTGTACCTAACTGCATATAATTAATTAACAATAATAATAATATCATCACTTCTTGATTTTAATTATCTCGAAGTTTGTAACTAGCTAGATGATTATTACCAATTTTTAAAGTTTAATTCGATAAGTATATAAGTGAATAATGCATGTTTCTTGAATTGAACAAATTAATATTGGTGTTCTATTGGAATTTGAACAAAAACTTGGTTGAATATATTTAAAAGAGTCTAAATTAAGTTGTATTTGTATGTAGTCTCAAAAAAAAAAAAAAAAAAAATGTCATCGATCTTAAACCTCATTCCATATTCAAAATTATTATAATTATGCTTCTTCTATTCAAAAAACAATAAAAAATATTAATATTAATGAAAAAGGTTTTAATTCCAGATAAAAGAAATTAAGAGAAGTCAACAATGATAATAGAAGATTTTGTGATAGTTTCTGCAACAATTACTACTTCCAACGGCTAAATTACATCGAGCAAATTTCAAAAAACTATCGCGGATAACAATGCGACGGTTTTTCTTACCGACATCTATGATGGGACACAGTTCCCAACAAAAAATGAGTGTCAAAGAGTTGCAATTATAAAATATGACAAACTCGAAAAAATTGTGATGGTCATTTACTAGCACTTATAGTCTTAAACGTTGCTAGGTAACGATGATTGATGACTATCGAGGATGCTCTGGCTCGACTGTTGGGGAAAATCAAATTTTTGGTAGGGCGGCTGCTCCTACACGTATGCGCTTTTCACTACTTGAGGTCTCATTGCTGGAGGTGTCTGTAATCATGTGGATTACCTTTTCCTCATCGTGATCGGAGGAGTGTTGTCTCCTGTTGTGCCTCGACCGACTGGAGATTTAGATCGTCGGGTTGTTCTGCTCCTGCTCCTTCTGCGAGCAGGTCATTCATGGCTCCGGCTCCTGCTTCTGTTGCGGTTGGCATTCAGCTTATGCCTGAGGTCGCTTCCAGGCAGGAACTATTTCAGTTTTCCCTCTTCAACTAAGTCTTGGAGGTAGTGTTTGAGACTCTAACATTCATCGGTCTCATGGTGGTGGAGTTTGTGGAAATGGCAGTATGGACGTTCTGGTATTGCTATCACTTTGTTGATGTTTGGCTTAAAGTAAGTTGTTGTATATATCTTCTTCAGGATATAGCTTGTGGGAATTGCTGCCCTTGTTGTTGTTACCTGAGTGTTGATGGCTTTTTTTGGGTCCACGCTTGTCGCTTACTGTGAGGGCTTCCTTGCCTTTGCGTTGGGTCATCCATTCTTCGTATTTTATGTACTTTTCAAATCCGCATGAGAAACCCTGCTAGGTCGGAGTCGTCTAGGAGGGTGTTGGTAAATGCAGAAGTTTTAAAGCTATCCTTGAGGCCTGGCTCCATTGATAGGAGTTCCTTTTTGAAACATCCTAGGAAAGCGTGGATCGTCTCGCCGTGTGCTTGCTTCAGCTGGAACAATGAGTCTAGGTTGGCTTGTTTCTTCCTGTTGTAGACGAACTTTGTTGTGAACGTCTCTACCAACTTGTTGAAGTTGCTGATTGAATCAGGAGTGAGCGTGTAGAACCTTCTAATGCTCCGTCCTTCAAGCTGGCTGGAAAGAGTTTGCACTTCAGGTAGTCGTAGTTTGGAACGCTATAAAGCTCTAGGATCTGGTTGAAGCGAGCTATGTGCTGGCCTGGACATGAGCTACTGTCGTACAACAGGAACTTTGGTTGGATGAAATCTGAGGGAGGCTGCTTGTCTCTAACTTCAGTGGTGAATGGTGACGCCTTGTACGACTAGAGCATCTTTTGAACGATCTGGGTTGCGCTGGCCTTTTCGCTTGACTTCTACAATCTCTGGGCGAAGTCTTCTAGTCGTTAATTGGTGGTGGTGGTGAGGATTGTAACTGCATTGTTCTCGATTGCATTTGGAGTCACGTTGTTGGTGTTGGAGGTGGTTTGCTCGCGCGCATCTTGGTTCTCTTGCTGGAGCATGGTGATTGATTCGCTGAGGAATTTGACCTAATCTACTAGAGCTTGTAGATGTGCTTCCATAGTGGTTTTCTTGACCAGCTTCGTGGGCTTGAGAAAATAGTATATGTGTTTTTCTCAAGAAAACAAACCGGTAGACGGCGCCAATGTAGAGGTGTATATTTTGGGTTCAAAGACCTAATGTTGTGTTTGATAGGGAATGGCTGCACTCTTTCTTGGGACAAGAGTTGTCTACGTATCAAGTTTCTTGGGTAAACTTAAATCAAGCCTTACGTAGTTCATCTCTCTCTATTTATAGATGTTTGAGCTGACTTTCCTTATTTGCTCTAAGCCGTTGTCAAGTGTAGATCCATATTTTGTGCTATCTTGATGATTCGTCATTACTCCTGATGTTACAAAGTAAATGTCTCCTTGATTGGTGCGTTGACTGAGATCAAGGATCGATAGATCATATGCTTCCATATATGGCGGTAATTGAGATTTGGGACGACCTGAGTCTGGGTCGTTGTTACGTCCTGATGGCTTGGTACGAGCTGGTGAGGTACGACCTGGTGTGTGGACACGTGTGCTGTAGTGATATGAATGTAGAACGGAGGGTACTTACAATCTCTACAAAGAAAATTTGTTCGGTAAGAAAAAACCAAGTATACCTTTGCGTTGAAAGAGTAATCTTTAAAGCAATTTCTTAATTTAACAAGCCATGAAATCTAGTATTGATTAATTTATAATTTCATCGCCAAAATGAAAAGTTTGTGTATAGTAAAATTACTGCGATTTATTCTAAATAAATTTGACAATTGTTTAATCAAGAAGTCGGAATTCCTCGGGACTAACAGTATAATGACAAAACTTATTCAAGAAAATACCAGTGTAATGGCACCCTCGCATAGTCCTAAGCTTGTACTCAAGATTTACTTGGCCATCCAAAATACCTGACACGATGACATGAGTGCATGACAAGCACATTTCACATGTTCCCACCAAAGAAGGGAAAGAACCACAAAGTGAGACTGTAAATTTGTATATTTACTAGAATTTAACATGTGGTTAAGAGTGTAAAAAAAAACCGTTGACCCATCATCCGGTAGGGTACCCGGTCTTCATCCGCCACCCAAACCCGCACCGACCCAAAAATAGACCCGTCCCGCCCCGCCACCATTTTTACGCGGTCGGGCTATGGGTATAGGTCCTATGATCAAATCCGATCAGTTAAGCCGCCCGACCTGCACCTTGTCAAAAGCCGTTGACCCAATCCCGTTGACCCGCACAATTTCAAGACTCTAACTCTAATATTTTTTGTATTTGGTTTATATTTTGTTTTAACTTTAGTAGGAATTTGAGAGATATGAACACAAACTTATGAGTTCAACATCAATTTCAAATATTCAAGTTTGAACATTTCGCAAATATCAAAAGTTCAAATTCAACTTTCGAATTTTGGAGAAGATGAATCATTCATCCTTGTATTAATTTTGAATTCTTTTAGTTTATATTTTATTGTTTTGTACCATAGAACCTCGCTCCCATCTTTATTTTATCATGCTATGGAAAATAATCAATTTACAAATAGTAAATCACGAGAAAGAAGTTTCAAATTTGCAGATATGATTTTGGATTCAAGTTCAAGTTTTTTTATATTTGTTTATTTTTTATTGATTGATTCTATTTTTTTCTCTATGTTGTGAATTGGAAATATATTATTTGCAGAATTATAAAGTTTTTTTTGGGTGAAATTGGGTTAAAATGATAATTTCCACCGGACTCGGATGACCATAAAACCCGCCCCATAAAGTGACCTAACAGTGTCGGTGATGGTACTTAAGACATGACACTTCAACCCGCCGCCCGCCCGCCCGTCGTCACCACCATCTGGATTTGTATCCCTAGACCCCCCCGCCCGCCCCATCACTATTTGACCCGCCCGCCCGTGATTACACCTACCTGTGGCTCATACTTTCGAGTCATTAGGGGTGAATTTAGCAAAATAAAATCGTGTCAATTTATTATTTTAACCCCAATTTTATTGGGAAAAAATCAAGAGCAAAAAAGAAAAACAAATTAGTCACGTTAAAATGAATACTAATGTCGGTTCTTTCCAAAATCATGTTGTGTCCGTGGTTGAATTGAGTATCTAACCATTTGATAAAACTATATTTGTAAGGAGTGTTCCTACCAAGAAGAGAGTACCGACTACAGAGTATACTGATGCGAAAATGAGGTGTCCAATACCCTACCATTCCAAAAATGGAAATAAGTTGAAGAAGGCTAGGAGCTATTTTGACCGAGTTGATAATAGCATCCACTGGAAATATAGATATTGGAAATTAGGAATCACTGAGCAACCCTCTAAAACAGAAGTCTATGTGGATGTTGGACGACATAATAGGTTTTGGTCTATCTTTCGCACCCTGCAATTACTTACATTTTACAAAAACATACTAGAGCCTATATATTATAGAATAACATTTGGAAGCAGCTTATTTTAAATAAAAAATAAGATTGCAACCAAAATTTCATAATTTCAATACAATACTTGCATATAAGATTGCATATAGCATATCCACATAATGGCATAGACCTCCCAATTCCACTCGCCTACTCCAGGATAATTCAAAAGGTTCTTGCTTAAAATAGTTGTTTTAAATCATGGTTCACTACTGCTGGGCACACTGAACTCTCTGAGCACCTCCGTGGCTCTCCTCGTCATTGTCATTCGCTTCCTGAGAATGGGCTTGCTTCCTCCGCATTTGCTCCTCGATGTTTATATTGTGGAGAGTTGTCTCCTCACACTCATCTACCTCCATGTCGGTTAGCTGAGTTGACGCCCTTAGTGGCAGCACTGTCTCTAATACCTTCGGTTGGTCGGTTGTCAGTGAATCAGGAAATTCCACGGTGAAGTGGATGTATAGCTTTCCCCTCATAAAGGGCCTCTGGTACATAGGCATCCCCTTGTCATTTATTGCCTTGAATTGATCTGTTCATTGGTGTCAGAGGAAATCATCAGTACATCAGTTTCAACATGTATAAGAACATTTTTTTTTTTTTAATATATGAATGGTGTTAAACTAATCCGAAAACCCTTACTAGGCTTGACAACTTCCCCAGGGTTGGACTTGATGAGGAGCTGTCTGTTATCCAAGTGAGTCAATACGAACTTGAATCCACAGAGAGCCTATATCAGGGACAAACTGTGCTCAACGTACAGGTCAAACAAAATACTTGGGGTGTTCCTTCTGCTGCAGGACAAACACAATATCCCCAGTGACCGTATCTGGTAGCAGAAATGCACCATAGAGTAGGAAAGATCTAATTAATCTCCAAATTCAGCAATCGCCTTTGTTCCATGTACATGACAGATGATTGAAAAACCATAGGGACCGATCAAGATACCAGCAGCTAGGTAACCAAGGACAGGACTTCCTAAACATGCATCAACTCAAAGAGTGTAAATATACAAATAAATCAAATGGGAGTTAAGAAGTTTAGACATAATCAAGCCGCATCCAGGCGATTGCCCAAGCACAAATAATATATGAAAGAAAACTATCGTTGCCAAAACCAGGAACAATATCAGTAGCAATATCTTTGCCTCTTAGCTTTGGCAAAACAAGGAATGGAAAATTGGAGCAGCGAATAAGAAAAAGCTGAACATGCGTGATATATTATCGGAATGGATGCTACTGAACAAAAATCATGTTCCAATCGACCCCTAGGGAGAACTAACACAGATACAGATGCAGGTGCCGACTAGCAAAGTTGGTAAAACTTTTGGGTGATGATACTAGAGGTCTGGGGCTCGAATCCCGCCAACATCAAAGAATTACTGAAAAAAGAAAAGAAACTATAGTGAAGTAACATCCATCTTAATCTCAGGAAATAAGTATAAATTGTTTATGTTGTCTACTACATGTTAGAGGAGTTTAGACTTTTGATGTTGGCAAAGGAATCTAGACTTTAAATAGATATCAATAAAAAAATATATACAAATGTTAGAGGAGTTAAGTGAATAAGAGAAAAAATTTGTTTGACGTTTGACACAATGGTAGGTAGTGTTTAGAAAACCGGACCGGACCAGTGGTTGAATCGGGGTCCAACCGAAACCGGTAAATTTTTTGTTCGGGTCAGTTAAAACTTGAGTTTTTGGTTGGACTCTCGGTCTAAGCTTAAACCATGGTTGAACCGGCGTTCAGCTCTAAACCGGATCACCCTTATTATATATATATATATATATACTGCCCGGCTCTTAAAAGGACCTTAAATAAGTACTAAATCTAAAACACCCACAACTTCACCTACAAAATAATTTAAACCCTAATCTTTTGTGCATATGATCTACTAACCATAAAGAACATCTCTACAAAAATTCAACTCGTTTGATATCCTCTAACTTAGATAAAATTGTTTTCCACTTTTGAATATATATATATATAAAGGTCAAGAAATGTATAGTTTTTGCATTCATCTTTTGCCAGTGTTAAAAATTGTCAAACGAGTCGAATTTTTGTAGAGATGTTCTTTATAGTAAGCAGATCATATGCACAAAAGATTAGGGTTTAAATCATTTTGTAGGTGAAGTTGTGAGTGTTTTAGATTTGGTACTTATTAAAGGTCCTTTTAGGAGCTAGGCATATATATATATATATATATATATATATATATATATATATGGGGATGGTTATACTAACTCCACCTTATAGTGACTCCAAAGTTACTCCACTTCTAATAGTGGACTTTATAAGATGAATTGAGAGCTAATTTTTTGTGGAGATATACATAATATGATGAAGAACGCCCCCACAAAAAATCAACTTAATTGAATATGTTTAACCTTGTCAAAAGTTATACCGAAATTAAACAAATATGGGCCGTTGGATAATTTCAAAACATTATAAATGATATTTGACGAGGTTGTACATCTTCAAATGAATTGATTTTTTGCAAGGATAATCTCTATTATGTAGAGAACATCTCCACCAAAAATTAACTTCTAATTCATTGTATTTAGTGGTGGAGTTTGTTTGGAGTAACTTTAAGTGGAGTTCATATAACCATCCCCTATATATATATATATATATATATATATATATATATATTTAAATTGATAATGTGGGGAGTTGAACCTAGCACCTAAACAAAATAGTACAAATTCCAAACCAACATGCTACTATGTGTTTCTTGTATAAGAAATTCATTTTGATATATAATACCAATTAATATTGAATTAAAACATGTATTTATTCATTTTATTATTGTAATTATTAAAAATTTTGCTAAATAAACATCAATCGGTCCGACTGAGTCAAACCCTGGTTGAACCATTTTAACAAAAATTCGGTTCGATTACCGGTTCGGTTTTCAAAACATTGATGGCAAGACAAATGGATTATGTAGTTACTCTAAAAGGAATGTCTCGATCTCATGCGTCCTACTACATTCTATTATCACATTAAGTATAGCATATTGACAGAGAATCCATGTAGTAAGATGGCATAATAGATCAGAATCTAGTATGAGATAAAGCTAAAGACATCGCATTACATTTCTAGTATAAAAAATCCAGCAGTTGATAGACTATCTAATCAAATTACATCAAAAATGAAAAATGTTAAAAGGATAAATAAAACAGAAGTAGCAGAGGAAAAGGAATAGCGAAAGTATTCACCTAACCTCTAGGTATTTTTTGAAATAAAGGCACAAAAATGACACTTGCAAGCAATAACCACAGCATATCAAACAGGGAAACTTCCTCTTCATTTATCTAACACAAAGAAAGTGAACAACAAGATTAGAGCATGATTCAATCAAAAGACTACAGAGAAACACACATAAAGGCTGTCAACTAAGAAAAGGACCAACATAAAAGAGGGCTACTGCATAGCTAGTTATACTCCGTTTTATATGTTTTTTCATATTAATGCTCGAATTTTATGATCCATGCTTATAATTGCTGAATAATAAGGTCCATATTTTTTAAATAAAAAAAACACACTACAATTTGGGCAAAATATTACCTTCTAAACTTATACTGTAACAAAATATGACCGAATTTTTTCGTATTATACCCGTATAAAACACGAATTATATGTTTGGCATTTTTTTGTTTTTTTGAGCCAAATTTTTAAACGAATTAGAATCCAAATTTTCAGATTTTTGAGGAATAATTTTCATACCAAATTTTTGCCTTCCACGAATTTACTAGATATGGGTTACTGGAAAGGAAGTACGAAGGATAGGTCAAGACAAAGTAAATAACCTCTTGATGAGGAATTCTTGCAATAAGTTTTTTCAATCTCCTAGGGAATCTCCGTAGTTCTCGGACGAAAGGCTTTGCATTCGAGGATACTTCTTCAAAACTGGTAGTGATTACATCTGGCTGCTGAAACACCAAAAGTTCAATTGAATTAATATTTACTTTAACTTTGCAACTAATTAAGCCATAAATCAACGGAGGCTAAGTTTTTTTTTAGTATTAACTCTTACAGGAAAAGCAGCAGGTTGTAATACAATTACAAACCATCCCAAGGCTAAAAGCAGAATTGATTATTAATTAACTTAACTAAAGTAAAATATATCAAGTGTACTTACATTCGTTGGGGAGAATCCAATAGCTAAGAGCTAATGTTATTACTCTAACGATGAAATGAGAGAAAATAACATAGTAACTTAAACATCTTTTCTTTCGCATTCTAAGAAAAAGCTAAAAATTAACTCCAAGTCTATATGATGTTGCGCTTTAAGATCAAGTGACACTTAAAAGAAAAAACTATCACTTAAAAGTAACAATCTGGAACAAACATTAAACCTCACTTAACAACAAAAACTATCAAGGGCAGAAAACAACATAGAACATGTTTTGTATATCAGTTAAAAAGTTGCATGCCTGGCTAAAACATGGCAAATGCAAATAGTATTAGCAAAGAAAGAAGGTGTTTTCTCAAGGGAATGACAGCTCTTGTTACAGGAGTAAGGAAAGTAATTGGGTCGATCTCTCAGTTACAGCCTGACTCTGAATTCTGATTAATATTTAACAACTATAAGATTGTAATATTTACAATGATTACTGTTCTTTTAGGCATGCAATCGTGGAGGAATTATATATATGACCCATTTTCTTATCAAGCGAGGGGTACGAAATAAATCTGATTTATTTGTCGATCAAAAGTACTATGTGAAATCTTCAGTTTTTTTATCTTCCTCTATTCCCCATTAGTTGATAATTCTAGGGGGTTACCTGGAATGAAAGAACAAAAATGGATTCGTATGAAAACACCAAAAAACACTCAAAAAGGAAGTTATCCTATTGTTCTTTACACTCATGGGTTTGTTGCAGATCCTCTGAAACCCCTCTGACTACCAAACTGTTGGGAGATTTCACTAGAAAGTCACACCTCGATCTAGCTACTTTCTATCCCAAATGATTTCAACTTGGAGATCACACCAAGGAAATCACCCACCCAAAACTTTGTTAGTTATCACAACAAACTCAAACAAGCAAAGCCACTAATTTATCATCACCTATAACAAGCAAACAATAAATAAGGAAGTAAATATGCAAAGAGACACAAAGATTTAGGTGGTTCGATAAATGTTACCTACATCCACACAAGAGCCGAGTTTCCTTTATAGCAAAGATTGGAGAGTTTACAAGAGATATCAAGAATAAAAAACAAGAGGCCTCACTCAAACCCTAGCTCAATAGATCTCCCACAATACCCAAGAAATGAATCTCTCAAAAGTTATCTCAAAATCCTATTCTATTTCTTTTATATAGGTACACATAGAAAAAGGTGAGAAAATGGGCTTTGGGCCGAAATTTCAAAACAAATGAAAAATTTCGAAGGCATGGCATGAGCTGGTCCTTCTCGGCTAAGCTAATCCGGCCTGGTGGTCGAGACTCGATAACCGGTAGCGGTCGCGCCCCTCTCCAAGCAGAAAAATTGTGAACGCGGCATACGGACACCGGAGCAAAGCTTGACAGTTCCACAACCCAACAATCTCCCACTTGGAACCTTCGAGATTCTACATACACATCACATCTCAATTGTAACAACTCAATCCAAATCCAATTTACTAATGAAACACTCAGCTCATCCATCATGGTCTTCAAGCAAGAAGACCCACAGAAGTTGAACACAACTTCAACTTCTCAGTAGGCACGGTCTTGGTCAACATATCCACCGGATTCTCACTCTCTTGGATCTTCTCAAGTGCCAAAACCTCATCCTCCAACAGAGATCGGATAAAATGATACCGGAGACCAATGTGCTTGGTCCTAGAATGAAAGGCGAAATTCTTAGCAAAATGTATAGCACTCGATCGCATCAGATAACACACTTCTCTCTTGCTTCATCCCAAGCTCTTCCATCAATCCCTGTAACCAAATCATCTCTTTGCTTGCCTCTGTAACGGCCACATACTCTGCTTCTGTGGTAGACAAAGCAACGATCTTCTATAACTGAGAAATCTAACTCACTGCAGTAGCACCTACTGTGAAAACATAACTAGTAGTGCTTCTTCTGCGATCTACCTCACCTGCAAAATCGGCATCCACGTACCCTTGCAGGTTCACAACACCCCTTCCATAACATAGGCATTTCTTTGTAGTACCTCTCAGATATCTCAATATCCACTTCACGCTTCCCAATGTTGTTTGCCAGGATTAGACATAAATCTACTGACAACTCCCACTGCTTGGGCTATATCCGGACGCGTGCAAACCATGGCATACATAAGACTTCCAATGGTAGAGGCGTATGGTACCTTAGCCATGAAGTTGCTTTCCTCAATAGTCTTGGGAGAGTGTTCCTTAGACAACTTGAAGTGGACTGCCAAAGGTATGCAAACTGGTTTTGCACCACCCATGTTGAACCTCTTCAATACCTTCTCAACATACTCAGCCTGAGACAACTCCAGAATACCTTTCTACCTATCTCTTCTGATCCTCATCCCTAGAATCTGTTTCGCTGCACCCAAGTCCTTCATAGAGAACTCACTTGCCAACTTCTCTTTCAATCTCCCAATTTCTGACATATCAGAACTCGCTACTAACATATCATCAACATATAGCAATAGGATGACATAGCTGGAGTCGAACCTCTTGAAGTAGCAACAATGGTCAGCGTTGCACTTATAGTAGCTATTTCCTTGCATGAAGTTATCAAACTTCCTGTACCACTGCCTAGGGGCTTGTTTTAAACCATACAAGCTCTTTCTGAGCCTGCATACCATATTCTCTTTAACCTTCTTGATGAAACCCTCCGGTTGCTGCATGTAAATTTCCTCAACTAGGTCATCATGGAGGAAGGCAGTTTTAACATCCAACTGCTCAAGATACAAATCTTCCACAGCAACAATACTCAATCTTGTCAATAGTATTCGGTTTCACCACCGGGAGAATATCTCTGTGAAGTCAACGCCGCTTTCTGCTGAAAACCCTTGACTACTAGCCTCGCTTTGTATCTCTGGGAACCATCATGTTCCTCTTTGACTCTAAACACCCATTTGTTCTGTAGAGCCTTCTTGCCCATGGGTAGTTTGGCTAACTCCCATGTGCCATTAGAGATGAGGGACTTCATCTCATCTTGCATAGCAAGCTCCCACTTGCTTGCATCACTCACCTCCAATGCTTCATCATAGTATTGAGGCTCGCCACCATCAGTAAGTAGCAAGTAATTCACATAGGTGGAGGGCGGATATCTCGTACTCGGTACATGTGGCCTGGATGTCTTCCTTGGGGCACAAGGTGGAGATGGACTCGGTGGTGTATTATCCTCATTATTCTCTTAGTCACTACTACTGTCATCCTCTGACTGTGGGGCTCCTACTATACCACGACTTACATCGAAGTCTTCCAACTCAACATACTCTGTGCCGCTCTCTGTACCCGATTCCTTGGTTTGTGCTTCATCTCTGTCCTTGTACATCACCTTCTCATTAAACACAACATCTCTACTACGAATAATTTTCCAATTTTGATCATCCCAAAAGCAATACCCAAAATCATCACCGCCATAGCCGATGAAGGTGCACTTTAGTGACTTAGCATCAAGCTTGCTTCTAGCTTGGTCACTAATGTGGACATAGGACACACAACCAAACACCTTCAAATGGGAA
The DNA here is from genome assembly GCF_015680905.1 of Coptis chinensis. Taxonomy (NCBI): domain Eukaryota; kingdom Viridiplantae; phylum Streptophyta; class Magnoliopsida; order Ranunculales; family Ranunculaceae; genus Coptis; species Coptis chinensis. The sequence goes on from NC_141457.1 coordinate 51,394,959, forward strand.
AGGTTCACATCCTTTCCGCTCCACACTTCTTCTGGAATCTTAAAGTCCAAAGGTACTGATGGTCCTCTATTGATCAGGTAAGCTGTTGTGCTAACACTTTCTGCCCAGAACTTCTTGGGCAAGCCTGCTAGTGTACGCATACACCTAGCTCTCTCTGTCAGTGTTCTATTCATTCGCTCTGCAACCCCATTCTGCTGAGGTGTCCCTGGCAAAGTCTTTTCCATCTTGATGCCATTGTCAGCACAGTACTTCTTAAAACCTAAATCCTCATACTCTCCACCATTGTCGGATCTCAGCTTCCTTACTTTCAAGCTTGTCTCATTCTCAACCATGGCCTTCCAAGTCTTGAACACTTCAAATACTTCTGACTTGTGTCTTAAGAAATAGACCCACACCTTCCTAGTATGGTCATCAATGAAAGTCACAAAATATAATTTTCCACCAAGTGAAGAGACATTTGCTAGCCCCCAGACATCTGTATGAATCAACTCAAGCCTTCTAGCTTTTGGAGTCTGACCCATTCTCTGAAAACTCACCCGCTTCTGCTTTCCAAATACGCAGTTCTCACAGAAGTCAATTTCAGTCGACTGTAAGTTTGGGAGTTTACTAGAAGAGTGAAGGATTTTCATTCCTTTCTCACTCATGTGACCAAGTCTGCGGTGCCAAACATTCGGATCCTCTTTGCCATGTACCACGGCAATCGACTCACACCCATGTGTAGTCATATAGAGAGTACCATCTTTCTTACCATTTGCAACAATCATTGAACCCTTCGAGACCTTCCAAGTGTTACTGGTGAAGACTGTAACAAATCCTTCACTTGCCAATTGCCCCACAAAAATCAAATTCTTCCTCAAATCCGGAATGTGTCTGACATCCCTCAATAACCATGACGAGCCATTCATCTTGACATGCACGTCACCCTTGCCGACAATGTCACAAGGTTGGTCATCGCCGAGAAAGACCGTTCTAAGGTCACCTTCGGCGTAGTTCTCAAAGAACTCTCGATCTGAGGTAGCATGGAAAGATGCGTTGGAATCAAGTACCCAAGACTCCTTCTTTTGCTCCATCAAACATATCAAGGCATCATCTACTATCTCAACAACATTAGCTTCTTGATTCTTTTTCTTGTTCTTATTAATGTGTTGTTGTTTCTTGGTGTCGGGCAATTGGGACTATAGTGGTCAGGCCTACCACAGTTGTAGCATACAACTTCACTTAAGTTTCGAGGTTTGTGTTCAACGCTTTGCAATTGGGGGGCTTGAGATTTCGATCTCCCCCTCAACTTTTTCTTTAGTTTGACTTTCTTCTCCTACTTTCAGTGCTCAATGCCGACCCTAAAGTTGACCCCCGAAGATGACGATGACCCCGAAGATGACGGACAATCCTGTCTCCGGATTTCCTCGGTTAGTACCATACTAACAACGTGCTCAAACTTCAACTTGGTCATTCCCGCAGAGCCACTAATAGCCGCCATAGTCGCCTTCCAACTTGGAGGCAATTGTCCAAGTATCGCCAAAACTAGCACCTCATCACTAAATGTAATCTCAACCAACTCCAATTAGTCCTTAGTTTGGTTGAATTCATTTAGGTGATCCTTGAAGGAGGTCCCCTCCGACATTCTCATACTAAATAGCTTGGTGATCAAATAGACTTTGTTCGCGGCCGAGGGTTGTTCATACATCGTAGTAAGTACCTCCATGAGAGACTTCGCCGTCTTCTCGATTTTAATATTGAAGGCTACCGACTTCGAGAGACTCAATCGAATTGTGACCAATGCCTTTCTATCTTGCAAATCTCATTTGTCTTGCGGAATCTCATCGGTCTTCTCACTTATCAATGTTTCCATCAAATCCTTTTGATAGAGTATGTCCTCGATTTGCATCTTCAAATAGCCGAAGTTTGTTCCGTCAAACTTCTCTATCTTGTAGCTTTTCTTTTCGGTTGTCATGATTTCCACTTGAACCAACACAACGATGGAGTATCTCTCAGAGGAATTTCTTCAAACACCTAGCTCTCAATGCTAAAGGTGGAGTCTTTCCTCACACACCTTGTTCCAATGATTCAAAACCGTGCTCTGATACCACTTGTTGGGAGATTTCACTAGAAAGTCACACCTCGATCTAGCTACTTTCTATCCCAAATGATTTCAACTTGGAGATCACACCAAGGAAATCACCCATCCAAGACTTTGGTAGTTATCACAACAAACTCAAACAAGCAAAACCACTAATTTATCATCACCCATAACAAGCAAACAATAAATAAGGAAGTAAATATGCAAAGAGACATAAAAATGTAGGTGGTTCGGTAAATGTTACCTACATCCACACAAGAGCCGAGTTTCCTTTATAGCAAAGATTGAAGAGTTTACAAGAGATATCAAGAATCAAGAACAAGAGGCATCACTCAAACCCTAGCCCTCAATAGAGCTCCCACAATACCCAAGAAATGAATCTCTCAAAAGTTATCTCAAAACCCTATTCTATTTCCTTTATATATAAAATGGGCTTTGGGCCAAAATTTCGAAAAACAGTGAAAATTTCAGAAGGCATGAGCGCGGGTCGCACCTCGGCCAAGGCTAATCCGAGCGCGGGTCGCGCCCAGCTCCAGTAACTTTAGCGTGGGTCGCGCCTCCTCCAAAGCCAACCAGGGCGCGGGTCGCGCTCCCCTCTCCAAGCAGAAAAATTGTGACGCGGCATACGGACACCGGAGCAAAGCTCGACGGTTCCACAACCCAACACAAACAAGAATCATTCATTGAAATCCAAACAACAAAGTCTTTAAGAACTTACGTTAAGAATATTCACCTATATATTTACATTAAAAAATCAAAGACATGTACATACCGATTAACTCTTCATAAAATGTATTGGGCTTGTTCAGATAATCTTCTTCATTTCTACGAAGAATATCACTATATTAGTGCACCAAAAAAATGCAACTTTCTGCAAAAAAAAAAAAAAAAAAAAAATGTAAATACAATTAGATGCACATTATGAAGCCTAACTAATAGATCGAAAACCTCCAAATTGATTATCCTTGCGTAAATGGCAAAAAAAAATATAATTTGGTATACAAAAGTAGCAGATATTTAAACTCAAACTAAAAAGAAAGAGACAGTTTGAAAATTCATGTCATAGGCTGTATATTAGGCGACTTACTGAAATGTTCGTGAGTAGTGAAATTATCCGAACTTGCGTTGCAAATGTAACAGAGGTATCTGAAGCCACATCTTCTTCCATCGAGCCCTTTTCTAACTGATGATCTGGAGGCCGCTCACATGCAAGTAACCGTGTTCCCTTCTCTTAACAGGTTGACTGTCATGAATTGTCCTCTATTGACAAGTCTTCCACTGTCACCGTCTCTCAAATATTTGAAAGTGGATGACTGTAGTGAAATGGTACTGCAATCACTGAAGAGTCTGCATTTTGCTTGTCTTTCTTATCTTAAATTCTCTCGTCTTAGGGAGCTAATCTCTATTTCCCACATGGAAAAAAATAAAAAAAATGTTGCAAAACCTCACTGCTCTTCAAACTTTGTTCATTTGGTACTGCAACAAGCTTAAGACTCTGCCTACAGAGGTAGGAAATCTCATTAGACTTACAAGCTTGCGTATCCACGCTTGTGAGGAGCTTGCTTCCTTGCCAGAGGAAATGATAAATCTCTCCTCCCTCAAATCCCTCTCTGTCATTTCTTGTCGTGACCTCGTGTCTTTGCCGGAGGTAGGAAGGAGTTCACTCACAAATCTGGGCATCCTAGATTGTCCTATTCTGCAAAACTTGTCAGACGTGCTGAGACATCAAGCTACTCTCCAGGAGTTGCAAATTAACCAATGTCGCAAACTGGACTTGTCAAGTGTGGAATTTTAGCACGGCGTTTCCCTTCGAGATCTAAAGATTGAAAAATTACCTAAATTGACATGTTTTCCAGGGGGAATACGACACCTTCCTCTGCTTCAAACTTTGGCAATCACGGACTGTTCTGCCTTGATTTCTATACCAGATTGGATCGGGAGTCTCACAAAACTTCGGTCTCTGTGGATTTCTCCTGCTGTCAGAACCTTACAGTCTTGCCAGTTGGACTGCAATGCCTTACTTCCCTTGAAGTTCTAACAATTAGTGCATTACCTGAATTGAAATGTTTGTCAGATGGTATAGGACACCTTTCTGCGCTTCAAACTCCAGAAATAATCAAGTGTGAGGCCCTGACTTCTCTACCAGATCCACCAGGAGACTCACAAAACTTCAGGATATTAGTATTTTGTCCTGCAAGAACTTTACCACGTTGCCGGATGGACTGCAATACCTCACCAATGTTCGATCTCTTGAGATTGAATGTTGCCATCCTGAACTACGTAGACGATGTGAGAAGGACAGTGGGGAGGACTGGCACAAGATTGCCCACAATCCGAACCTTAAAGTTTTCTCAGCAATCTCGGGTAAGCACATAACCTTGATCTTCCTTACATATCTTCATAAAACATATGATACTAACTGACCATCTAACTCTTCATTTTCCACTCTAGCTCTTCATTCTTCATCCGACCCACCGTAGGGAGGTCTCTTGCGCTAGGGAGGGAAATAAACATGGTCATGTTTCGTGTCTTCTTGTCTGTCAGCTCTTTCATAAAATAATAATAATAATAATCTGCCTCTCAAATTACAGTTTTTTTTTATTATTATTATTCTTTTCAGTTTTACACCCATCTCGCTTAATTAATCTCTTCTCCAGAGTTTTACTTCTTCTCCAAAAAGCAATGTTCTTTACATATACGTATCATCCATTGATTACCGCATTGTGCAACCAACAGTGAACGATGGATTGCAATCCCTAAGTTCGGTCATTTCAAGTTTTTAAACTCTACTTTATTGAAATTCATCTTCTCCATGCAATTCCTATGTTATTTTCTTTCAAGGTCTTCCTTCTCACTGCGTCAAAGCCAGCAAGCGAAAAGTATTAGGATCCTAATCGTAGAACAATTGATTCACTTCAAGGGGAGTCTTCCTCCAACATTTTACTAACATAATTTGTCTGCTTTTATTCATAATCATCAATAGCATATATACAATGCACATATAACTACTGTGTAGACCCAGAGAATTCAATTCAATTCAGTTGTATATTTACTTGATTGAATTCTAAAGAGGTTACAATTGTTTATATAGAGGTTACAAACAAAGAAACAAAACAGTCGGTGACTTGAGAAACACGAAGCGGTGGCAAGCTGTCTTGTTTACCGAGACGAGGCGGGTTCATGATCTAGCTCTTGGACATCGAATGCCTGCAGCGCAGTCGTCAAGGCCCTTCGCCGGCTTTATTGAAAGAGCACAATCGCTCTCATACAAAGAAAAGCTATATACGCTTTCTACACTCCCCCTCAAGTTGGTGCATAGATATCAATCATGCCCAACTTGTCAACTGAGCTGTCAAACACCTTGTGAGATACACCTTTGGTAAGAACATCAGCTAATTGCTCCTCTAAGGTTACGAACGGACACCGAATAACCTTCTTGTCAAGATTTTCTTTAATAAAATGGCGATCAACCTCTACATGTTTTGTTCGATCATGCTGAACTGGGTTATGTGCAATTTGAATGGCGACTTGATTATCACAATGTTAATCCATAGGTTTTTGAAGCTTGAAGCCCAATTCCATCAAGACAGTACGGATCCATAACAATTCACATACTCCCTGTGCCAAACCTCGAAATTCAGCTTCTACACTCGATCTGGCAACAACTTTCTGCTTCTTACTACGCCAAGGTACAAGATTTCCACCAACAAAAGTGAAATATCTAGATGTAGAACGTCTATCAGTTCTATCACCAGCCAAATCTACATCTGTGTATCCGACAATATCCAATATATCATACTTTCCAAACAGTAAACCTTTGCCCGGTGCCTTCTTCAAATACTTCAAGATCTGAAAAGATCGTGATCCATATGTTCTTCACTAGGACAATGCATAAACTGACTAACCACACTCACAGCATAAGCAATATCAGGTCTCATATGAGAGAGATAAATTAACCTTCCTACAAGACGCTGATACCTTCTTTTATCAGTAGGAACTTGATCAAGATGAATGGCGAGTATGTCCATGATTCATCTCAATGGGTGTCTCCATTGGTTTGCAATCCAACATTCCTGTTTCAGCAAGCAAATCTAGGACATATTTCCTCTGTGAGAGTGAAATCTCCTTTTTAGACCTTGCAACTTCAATACCCAGAAAATACTTCAGTTGTCCTAGATCCTTCATTTCAAATTCTGCCGACAAATACTTCTGCAATTCATTTATTTCCTTCGGATCATCCCCTGTAACGATCATGTCATCAACATACACAATTAGAGCTGTAATTTTACCATCCTTGTGTTTGATAAACAAGGTATGATCAGAATTACTCTGTTTGTACCCAAAAACTCTCATTGTCTGTGTAAGTCTTCCAAATCAAGCTCTTAAAGACTGTTTCAAGCCATACAAATTAAGCCTTCTTCAATTTACACACCTTCCCAACATCTTTGGGATTGTTCTTCACACCTGGAGGCATATCCATATATACTTCTTCCTCCAAATTCCCGTTTAGGAATGCATTCTTCACATCAAGTCGGGTGCGGGGGCAATCTTTATTTGTCGCAGTTTAAATTAAAATTCGAACCGTATTGATTTTAAGCCACAAGTGTGAAAGTCTCCTCATAATCAATTCCATAACGTGTGTGTATCCCTTGGCAACCAATCTCGCCTTATATCTATTAATAGTTCCATCTGCATTAAGCTTCACAGTAAACACCCAACGACATCCAACAGTCTTCATTCCAACAGGCATATCAACTACCTCCTATGTTACATTCTTTTGAAGGGCTTCCAATTCTTCATTCATTACTTTCTTCCATTTTGGATCTTTCGAAGCATCCTGCACGTTACTAGGAATAGATACAGTAGATAATTGATTTATGACAAGTACATGTGACTCAGAAAGGCTATGGTTAGACATAGAGTTAGCTATAGGATATTTGGCATTGGCTTTGATGTCTGGTTCATATTGTTTCTTAGGAACTCCCTTACTCGCTCTTTGTGATTGTCTAGGTTCAAGACTTTCTAACCCAATAGATTCATTAACGGTTATAGGAGGTACCTGAGGTGGATCATGTTGATCGAGATCTTCAGTTATTGATGTAGAAGGGAAAATGTCGTGTACTACCATTTTAGATACATCCGGCTCATGTGCTACATTTTTAGATACATCCGGATCATGTGTTTCTATCTCTACTGCTACAGGATAAATATCTGCTTCAGGAACTTCAAATCGTTCCTCCAAGTGTTCCAATTCCCCAAAGACATCAGGATTCCCTTCACCATCACTCTCCCCCTGAAGGGAAGACTGGGAAACTCCGCCTGAGTAATACGGGTCGGATTCATGGAATGAGACATCAAGAGATATATGCATCTTGTCAATAATGGGATCATAACACCTATACCCTTTATGAAACTCGGCATAACACACAAAAATGCACTTCTTCGCATGAGGATCAAGTTTACTTCGTTCTGGTTGTGGGATATGGACATAAGCTGTACATCCAAACACCCGAGGCTCCAAGTTAGGCATGGATGAGATGGACAAAAGTGTATGGAGTTTCTGATAAGAATTCTGGAACTCAATTACCCATGAGGGAGTACGGTTATAACATAGGCTGCTGATTTCACTACTTCACCCTAATAGGATCGAGGTGCATTCATGTCAAACAAGGAAGCACGAACAACTTCCAACAACTTTTTTCTTTTCTTCCGCTAAACCATTTTGTTGGGGGTACCGAATTGGAGGTTTGATGACGAATTCCAATTTACCGGCAAAATTCAGATATGAGGCCATTCACAAATTCTCCACCATTATCAGACTGAAAGACCCTGATAGATTGTTGATACTGTGTTGCCACCATTTTATAAAAAAATAGTAAACATCCCATATACATCACTTTTGTGTTTCAGTAATGACACCCAAGTCATGCGAGTGCAATCATCAATAAAGGTCACATAATAGCGAACTCTAGAAAATGAAGAAACTTTGGCAGGACCCCAAACATCAGAATGAATTTTCATAAAAAGAACAGGACATCTATTAATACTTGGTGAATAAGAAATACGGTGGCTCTTGGCCAGTTCACAAATGTCATAATGAAACTCAGAATCACTAACAACTGAAAATAACTGAGGTTGCAACCTCTTAAGATAACTAAACGAAAGATGACCTAACCGACGATGTCATAACCACACAACTTCTTTTGCATTCTCGACCCTATTGACCTGATTAGCTTGCCCCAGAGAATTCTTCTATTTCTCTCCAGTTTCTGTCAAATCCAGATAGTACAGTTTCCCCTTTCTAACACCATAAGGATGGATAGAACAGTTTCCCCTTTCTAAATCCAGATAGACTTGTTGAGTCAAAATGTCCTAAAAAACACAGAAGGATGAATAGAACGTCACAGTACATGCAAGTGCTAGAATGATTTGACAAACAGACAATAGGTTATAAGCAAGGAATGGAACAACTAAGACAGATTCAAGAGTGGGGGTTTTAGATAACATAATAGAACCTTCTCCGCTAACCGGAGTTGGAGTACCATCTGTGTCACACCCCGAATTTCGACAGAATTCGGAAAAAACATTATTTGTCCCCGACCGCCCGATCTCCTCGGGTGTGACGACTCTCCACTCCCAAAAGCCCATAAACAGGTTTTAAAATATCGCGGATAATTAAAAGCCAATAAAAATTTTAACTTAAACAATGATCATCTTTATTATAAAACAATTTACAAATGAAAATGCAAATAACCTTATCTCAACCGAAAATCTATATCACCTCGAGAAAAAAAAAACTTATCCCGAGATCTAACGCTTAACGCAAAACCACAAGCAGCTAAACCAATCTTCTTCATCACTAAACCTCGTCAAGACTTATCAACTATGTTCATTGAATGAACACACCCGATAAACAAACATGCAAAATCGGGTTGACATTATAAAAATCTTTGGTGTGAGTAGCTCTAAAAACAACATATACTTATACAAATATATACATAATCCATACGGCAGTTAGTTCCTCCACCGAGGCGCCTTAACTTTCAACAACTAATATAACATACTTAAGTACAATAATCTAGGCAGGTAGTTCCTCCACTGAGGCGCCTTAACTTCCAACAACTAATACAACATACCATACGCATAATAAAAAGGCATTTAGTTCCTCCACGAGGCGCCTTAGGTTCTAACTAAACTACTAACCAGCCAAACATATACAATCATCTATCTAGAGATATATCATTAACAAATATATTACCATAATTATATTAATTAAGGTTTTCTTTGCGTGTCCCTAAAATCACGTCGTATCTATGTCTTACCTAGTTTCCCTGGCTACCACAATCGCAAACCCAACGCCGAACATGTACATCCACATGCCTCCCTTACATAATGAGCCACTCCGTGCGTAACCACCACGAAATGGGATCGCGACACCGTAAAATCCTCACACGGAAGCCAAATCTATGTAAGCACCGCCACTATTCGGCATAAAATATTATGCATCATCGTTCTATTTTCTTAACGGAATAATCAAAGCACTATTAAATTTCGCCAGAGGGGCGCCCGCGGCCATTCAAATTTTAACCGAACGCGGAAAGGGCCGCCCGGCCATTCGGATTAACCGGAACGCCGAAAGGGCCAATCACATGAGTTGTGGTAGTCGGGTTCTAGGATTTTCGTTATGTAATTTATTCAGTGTCATACATTAATGACTCATAAACATTTCTACTATATCACGTGCGGTCAATTACCTTATTGCACTAAGCCATAATATCTAGAAACATCTCAATTATATCTCATAGTCACTTTCGCTTTTTTTTTTTCGTGCTGCAATATATTATTGCACAACGCCACACAGGTGGTGGGCAAATATTCACCGATCTTATACTAGCATCTCACATATAAAATAATGGAGTGTATATACATTTCTCCAAGATATTGCATCAATATATTATAACGTATTATATCATGTCATGTCACAATGCTTCCACGTATCGCATACATTATTTATTATAACGTATCAGGAATATAATGTCTCCTAACATCTCAATATCGTCACGTGTCAAAAATACACAACATCACTGTCAAATCTTTCTTGAGAAATGACTAACCAATTATGCAGGTTTCCGTACCATTTTATTTTATGGCTTGTCCATACAATATACAACATAAAACGTAGCACAATTAGACAGTCAAAAAGTCTACAATCAAAGCCCAATATTTATATACTTTACACACTACTCACGTCAAATCTTAATTAGATAATGACCAACCAAGTTATACAATATCAACAATATTTTCTTACTATATATATCCATATGATCAAATATGTGAAAAACTGGAAAAGTCAATCGGTCAAAGTCAACCGTCAATGGTCAACGGTCAACACGCCATGGTCAAGGTCAAAGTCCACATGTCCCGGTCAAAGTCAAAGTCCATGTGTCCCGTCAAAAGTCAAACGTCTCGGTCAAAGTCAACAGTCCCCGGTCAAAGTCAAACTGTCCCGGTCAAAGTCAACAGTCTGTCAAAAGTCAAAGTCAAACCGTCAAAGTCAAAGTCAAACCACCCTGGTCAAAGTCAACCAGTCCCGTCAAAGTCAAACCAGTCCCATCAAAGTCAAACTGTCGTTTTCGTGTTCGACAAGTCCAGGGTCATAGCCATGGTTCATGGCTAAGGTCAAAGGTGTATGGCTCATGGGCTCATGGCCAAGGTCATGGTTCGGACCCAACTGGCCAAGCCCAAACCTTAGAACCCGAAAGTCTAAACAGTGAAAGGCCCATGTAGATCTATTTTAAGTCCAATGGACTGGTCCATGCAATATTAAAAACCGCCCAAAACAAGTAAGGGTTCTGGTCTAAAAATACAAATGAAACGGGCCATAGACTAATATTAGAACTGGTCCCAAAACTTAATTAAATTGGGCCCAAACAAAACCAAAAGAAACTGGCCCAACCTAACTAATGTGGTCCGAAAATTTAACTGAAATTTCGGCCCAACTCCCACTGAAATTTCGGCCACATAAAAGAAATTTGGCCCCAAACCAAACCTTGAAATTTCGCCCAACTAACAAAATAGACTAAAGCCCAAACAAAACTTAAGGTTTCTCGCCCAAGGCCCAAACCGAAATCGCCAACGAAGCATCATCTTCTCCATTCTCTCCTCCACCACCACCACCAAAATCCGCCACCACAAATCCTAATCGGCCACCCATCCAACCTAAGCGGTTTGACTCATTTCAACAACCCCTACAACTTTAGTAAATCACGAAAACCGAAAATCATACAATCCAAAATCATCCTAATTCTAGATCTGAAAATCGCGACCGCCATTGATGGAGCTTCGAGCGAGGCTCAATCGGCAGTCCAACCATCCCCACTACCACCAAACATCAAACACCAACTCACCATACCACAAAAAACGGTTCAAACACAAATAATTAATACCGCAAAAATCAAAGTCCTCGGAATGGCGGTAATGCCATTGACGGATTCAAGCTCCAAACCGCCCCAAACAAAGACTCACTCCAACGACCCCCATCACCTCCAACATAATCCCACTACTCCAAACATCCTAACCCAACACAACAAAACAAATTAAACCAAAACACAGCCCAAACGGCAAAAATTTACATGCACGCTGTCGAAGACGGAGCTTCGGCCCGATATCAACCCACGACCCCAACAAGTTTTACTATATATCAATGATGAACCAAGCACCCACAGTTCCATCGTTCGGCCTAAAAGCTCGGAAACCGCGTTATTCAAAATCGACAAAACACGATGATGGCGTCGAATAAAAAGCAATATCATGAAAGCGGTATATATAAACATAAACATTAAACAATATACCCGATACATAATTAAAAACATAAATCCGGTGAAATAGCCAAATAGCTACTCACCTGAATTAAAACCCGACGAATCCTCCGTAGTCCGAACCGTCGCGCTCCACCCTCCAGAAATTCAGCTTTTATCTTTGCCTCCATTTTTAATATTTTTATTATTTTATGAACCCTATTTTCTAGAAAAAAGTGTTTATATACTTGGGTCCGAAACCCAAGCCCAACACCGACTCGGGCCCAAAACCAGGCCCACGTATCTCGAGTCCGGTCCGACGAATTTTGAAAATAAATAATTAAATAATTTAATTAATAAATAGAAAAATACGTATTTAAAAATACGGGCGTTACAGCTATACACATCTCAAAAGAATCTCGTCCCGAGATTCGGACGTAAAGCTATACGAACAAAACGTTGGTTATTAACTTAGAACCTATACAAGAATGCAGGTTGATTAAACTTAAGCAAGATAACATTGGTATTAATTATTATTAAATAATTTCTGAATATATGTCATCATGCCATTACAAAACCTATTACAGTTTAGCTGTCTATATTAAAACAAATTATTATTGTCACTTAAACGCAAGATAAATACATCATTTCTCATTAGCATGTAGTTTCTTAACACGTTGCAGTCTCTACGAAAAATTAATATTCTACGTAACTAATCAATAATATGGAGAAAGTTCATCCTGGTATAAAACATTATGGAGTCTTTCATTATTATGCATAAAAGAAAATTAGTGTCCTGATACACTTAAAACAAAAATTACTCATGTCATTGATACTAAAATAAAACTTTATATTTAATTTAGTCATGCTCTCAGAAATATTAAATTTTAAAACAACCCTTGAATCCTAATTCATGCTTGCAACTGGATCAAATATAGCACGTATTCAAAAAATAATTTTTCATGTTCCTCTATCAAAATCATATAGACTGAAACAAAACAATTAAGAGTAAATACTCGAATATGCCAAAATCATGTGAAACTAATTTAACGATATTAATCAATCATGTCATAATTTATAGGCACGACACACTTATAAGACAAAATAAAAATCCGTTTGTTGTGGAAATACGATCATCATTATATTAAGACATCCTCTACATAAATTAAAAATAACAATTATCACCATTATTTTAATTAATCATTAGTAACGTGACCTTAAGAAAACAATCTACACATGCATGTTTTCTTGGTACAACAATATTAATCATCACATACGCACAGTAATAGTTCATCTATATACAATATATAAACGTGTATACGCAGGTATACACATCTCAAAAAGAATACACGTGTATACGCAAGTATACACATCTCAAAAAGAATACACGTGTATACGCAAGTATACACATCTCAAAAAGAACACACGTGTATACGCCAGTATACACATCTCCAAAAGAATAAACGTGTATACGCAAGTATACACATCTCAAAAAGAATACACGTGTATACACAAGTATACACGTCTCAAAAAGAATACACATATATTTTATTATATTATTCAGTCTATTTCTAACTAATCACCTCTAACAGATTAATCTCTTATACTTCAAAATACTATTCATCCATTAACGTGTATGAGTGAGACGAGATAGTTCCTCCAACACCGAGGCAATTAGTTCCTTACTCAGTACGTCATAAAGTCATCACTTAATGCAGCTCATGCAATATAGATTAAATATCTTATTATTTCTTAAATAATAACATAATACTCAAATACAAAGTTCACAAACATGTTATTGCACTTAATCCATAATCCATGTGAAAATGAACACAAACAATAAAACAACATTATAACAGCACACATCATCTTGATCAAATCCATTAATAATTAACATATTACACATATAACCACTCCTCATATGATAAGGAAAAATAAAAGCATTTCATATGCACTCCACAAGAGTAACTAATATAAATATACACATTACACGTACAAACAAATCAAGAAAAATATTGACTCTCTTTGTTTCTATATCTCTTTCATTTTATTTGTAAAAATAAAACAACTAGCGGAAATAGTTTTGAAAATAAAACTTCTTAAACACTACCCATAAACCACGATCCGAGAATCACCTAGACTCACCCTAGTCTAAGCTAACCAAAGGCTCGATACAAAATCATTACACCCCTCGATTTCGATGAGTCTGAAAAACATTATTTGTCCCCTCGACCACTTCGATCTCCGATGTGTGACGACGACTCTCCACTCCCAAAAGCCCATAAACAGTTTTTAAAATATCGCGGATAATTAAAAGCCAATAAAAATTTTAACTTAAAACAATTAAATCATCTTTATTATAAAACAATTTACAAATGAAAATGCAAATAACCTTATCTCAACTGAAAATCTATATCACCTCAAGAGAAAACAAAACTTATCCCGAGATGCAACGCTTAACGCAAAACCACAAGCAAAGAACCAATCTTCTTCATCACTAAACCTCATCAAGACTTATCAACTATGTTCATTGAATGAACACACCCGATAAGCAAACATGCAAATCGGGTCAAGATTATAAAATCTTTGGTGTGAGTAGCTCTAAAACAACATATATACTTATACAAATATATACATAATCCATAATGGCAGCTTAGTTCCTCCACCGAGGCTTTTTAACTTTCAACAACTAATATAACATACTTAAGTACAATAATCTAGGGGGTAGTTCCTCCAATCGAGGCCTTTAACTTCCAACAACTAAACAACATACCATACGCGATAATAAAAGGCATTTAGTTCCTCCACGAGCGCTTAGGTTCTAACTAAACTACTAACCACCAAACATATACAATCATCTATCTAGAGATATATCATTAACAAATATATTACCATAATTATATTAATTAAGGTTTTCTTTGCGTGTCCTAAAAATCACGTCAGATCTATGTCTTACCTAGTTTCCCTGGCTACCACAATCGCAAACCCAACCAACATGTACATCCACATGCCTCCCTTTACATAATGAGCCACTCCGCGCGTAACCACCCCGAAATGATGCCGCGACACCGTAAATCCTCACACCGGAAGCCAAATCTATGTAAGCCGCCACTATTCGGATAAAATATTATGCGCATCATCGCTCTATTTTGCGACGGAATAATCAAGCTTAATTATTCGGCTACGCCAGCCGGGAGGGCCGGGCCATTCGAAATTAACTCGAACGCCGGAAGGTCAGGGCCCATTCAGATTAATCAAACGCCGGAAGGGCCAATCACATGAGTTGTGGTAGTCGGGTTCTAGGATTTTCGTTATGTAATTTATTCAGTGTCATACATTAATGACTCATAAACATTTCTACTATATCACGCGTCGCAGTCAATTACCTTATTGCACTAAGCCATAATATCTAGAAACATCTCAATTATATCTCATAGTCACTTTCGTTTTTTTCACGTCAATATATTATTGCACAACGCCACACTTCCCGGGTGGGCAAATATTCACCAATCTTTATACTTAGCATCTCACATATAAAATAATGGAGTGTATATACATTTCTCCAAGATATTGCATCAATATATTATAACGTATTATATCATGTCATGTCACAATGCTTCCACGTGATCGCATACATTATTTATTATAACGATCGTCGAATATAATGTCTCCTAACATCTCAATATCGCCACGCGTCAAAAATACACAACATCATCATCAAATCTTTCTTAGATAATGACTAACCAATTATGCGTGTTTTCGTACCATTTTATTTTATGGCTTGTCCATACAATATACAACATAAAACGTAAGACAATTAGGATACCAAAAAGTCTACAATCAAAGCCCAATATTTATATATTTTTTACACACTACTCACGCCAAATCTTAATTAGATAATGACCAACCAAGTTATACAATATCAATATATTTTCTTACTATATATATCCATATGATCAAATATGTGAAAACCTGAAAAGTCAACGGTCAAAGTCAAGCCAAAGTCAACCGGTCAATGGTCAACGGTCAACACGCCATGGTCAAGGTCAAAGTCCACATGTCCCGGTCAAAAGTCAAAGTCCACATGTCCCGGTCAAAGTCAAACCGTCCCGGTCAAAGTCAACAGTCCCGGTCAAAGTCAAACCGCCCCGTCAAAAGTCAACGTGTCCCGGTCAAAGTCAAACCGTCTCCGGTCAAAAGTCAACCGTCCCTGGTCAAAGTCAACGTGTCCCGGTCAAAGTCAATGTGTCTGATCAAAGTCAAACCGCGTTTTCGTGTTCGACAAGTTCATAGGTCATAGCCATGGTTCATGGCTAAGTCAAAAAGGTATGGCTATGGCTCATGGCCAAGGTCATGGTTCGGACCTAACCGCCAAGCCCAAACCTTAAACCCGAAGTCTAAAACAAAAAAGGCCCATGTAGATCTATTTTAAGTCCAATGGACCGGTCCCATGCAATATTTAAAACCGCCCAAAAAGCGGTTAAAGGGGTTCGGCCTAAAATACAAAATGAAACGGGCCATAGACTAATATTAGAACCGGTCCCAAAACTTAATTAAATTGGGCCCAAACAAAACCAAAAGAAACTGCCCAACCTAACTAATGTGGTCCAAAATTTAATCGAATTTCGCCCAACTCCCAATGAAATTTCGCCACATAAAAAAAAATTGGCCCCAAACCAAACCTTGAAATTTCGCCCAACTAACAAAATAGACTAAAGCCCAAAACAAAACTTAAGGTTTCGCCCAAGGCCCAAACCGAAATCGCCAACAAACATCATCTTCTCCAATTCTCTCCTCCACCACACCACCAAAATCCGCCACCACAAATCCTAATCGGCCACCCATCCAACCCAAGCGGGTTTGACTCATTTCAACAACCCCTACAACTTTAGTAAATGCTAAAACCGAAAATCATACAAATCCGAAAAATCATCCTAATTCTAGATCCGAAAATCGCGACCGCCATTGATGGAGCTTCGAGCTTCAATCGGCAAATCCCAACCATCCCCACTACCACCAAACATCAAACACCAACTCACCATACCACAAAACAAATTCAAACACAAATAATTAATACACAAAAATCAAAGTCCTCGGTAATGGCGAGATGCCATTGACGGATTCAAGCTCCAAACCGCCCCAACAAAGACTCACTCACGACCCCCATCACCTCCAACATAATCCCACTACTCCAAACATCCTAACCCAACACAACAAAACAAATTAAACCAAAAACACACAGCCCAAACGGCAATTTGCAAAATGTCGAAAGACGGAGCTTCGACAAACCGATATCAACCCACCTACCCCAACAAGTTTTACTATATCAACAAAGAAACCAAGTATCCACGTTCCATCGCTCGACGGTCTAAAAGCTCAAGAACACAAGATTCAAAATCGACAAAACACGATGACGCGTCGAATAAAGCAATATCATGAAAGCGGATATATAAACATAAACATTAAACAATATACCCGATACACGAAAACCATAAATCGTGAAATAGCCAAATAGCTACTCACCAATTAAAACCCGAATTAATCCTCCTCGAGGTCCCAACCGTCGCATCCACTCCCACCTCCGTAAATTCAGCTTTTATCTTTGCCTCCATTTTTAATATTTTTTATTATTTTATGAACCTTATTTTCTAGAAAAAAGTGTTTATATACTTGGGTCCGAAACCCAAGCCCAACACCGACTCGGGCCCAAAACCAGGCCCACGTATCTCGAGTCCGGTCCGACGAATTTTGAAAATAAATAATTAAATAATTTAATTAATAAATAGAAAAATACGATTTAAAATATCACGGGCAAGCATAAAATTTATACATCTCAAAAGAATCTCGTCCCCGAGATTCGGACGTAAAGCTATACGAACAAAACGTTGGTTATTAACTTAGAACCTATACAAGAATGCAGGTTGATTAAACTTAAGCAAGATAACATTGGTATTAATTATTATTAAATAATTTCTGAATATATGTCATCATGCCATTACAAAACCTATTACAGTTTTAGTCAGCCTATATTAAAACAAATTATTATTGTCACTTAAACGCAAGATAAATACATCATTTCTCATTAGCATGTAGTTTCTTAACACGCTAAATCTCTACTTAAAAAATAATATTCTACGAACTAATCAATAATATGGAGAAAGTTCATCCCGGTATAAAACATTATGGAGTCTTTCATTATTATGCATAAAAGAAAATTAGTGTCCTGATACACTTAAAACAAAAATTACTCATGTCATTGATACTAAAATAAAACTTTATATTTAATTTAGTCATGCTCGTAAATATTAAATTTTAAAACAACCCTTGAATCCTAATTCATGCTTGCAACTGGATCAAATATAGCACGTATTCAAAAAATAATTTTTCATGTTCCTCTATCAAAATCATATAGACTGAAACAAAACAATTAAGAGTAAATACTCGAATATGCCAAAATCATGTGAAACTAATTTAACGATATTAATCAATCATGTCATAATTTATAGGCACGACACACTTATAAGACAAAATAAAAATCCGTTTGTTGTGGAAATACGATCATCATTATATTAAGACATCCTCTACATAAATTAAAAATAACAATTATCACCATTATTTTAATTAATCATTAGTAACGTGACCTTAAGAAAACAATCTACACATGCATGTTTTCTTGGTACAACAATATTAATCATCACATACGCACAGTAATAGTTCATCTATATACAATATATAAACGTGTATACGCAGGTATACACATCTCAAAAAGAATACACGTGTATACGCAAGTATACACATCTCAAAAAGAATACACGTGTATACGCAAGTATACACATCTCAAAAAGAACACACGTGTATATGCCAAAGATATACATCTCCAAAGAATAAACGCGTGTATACTAAGTATACACATCTCAAAAAGAATACACGTGTATACACAAGTATACACGTCTCAAAAAGAATACACATATATTTTATTATATTATTCAGTCTATTTCTAACTAATCACCTCTAACAGATTAATCTCTTATACTTCAAAATACTATTCATCCATTAACGTGTATGAGTGAGACGAGATAGTTCCTCCAACACCGAGGCAATTAGTTCCTTACTCAGTACGTCATAAAGTCATCACTTAATGCAGCTCATGCAATATAGATTAAATATCTTATTATTTCTTAAATAATAACATAATACTCAAATACAAAGTTCACAAACATGTTATTGCACTTAATCCATAATCCATGTGAAAATGAACACAAACAATAAAACAACATTATAACAGCACACATCATCTTGATCAAATCCATTAATAATTAACATATTACACATATAACCACTCCTCATATGATAAGGAAAAATAAAAGCATTTCATATCCACTCCACAAGAAAGTAACTAATATAAATATACACATTACACGCATAAACAAATCAAGAAAAAATATTGACTCTCTTTTGTTTCTATATATCTTTTCATTTTATTTGTAAAAATAAAACAACTAGCGGAAATAGTTTTGAAAATAAAACTTCTTAAACACTACCCATAAACCACGATCCGAGAATCACCTAGACTCACCCTAGTCTAAGCTAACCAAAGGCTCTGATACCAAACTGTCACACCCCGAATTTCGACAGAATTGGGAAAAAACATTATTTGTCCCCGACCCTTCGATCTCCGATGTGTGACGCACTCTCCACTCCCAAAAGCCCATAAACAGTTTTAAAATATGCGGATAATTAAAAGCCAATAAAAATTTTAACTTAAACAACAGTCATCTTTATTATAAAACAATTTACAAATGAAAATGCAAATAACCTTATCTCAACTGAAAATCTATATCACCTCAAGAGAAAACAAAACTTATCCTGAGATGCAACGCTAACGCAAACCACAAGCAAAGAACTTCTTCTTCATCACTAAACTCACAAGACTTATCAACTATGTTCATTGAATGAACACACCCGATAAGCAAACATGCAATCGGGTCAAGATTATAAAAATGCCAGTGTGAGTAGCTCTAAAACAACATATACTTATACAAATATATACATAATCCATACGGTGCTTAGTTCCTCCACCGGTGCCTTTAACTTTCAACAACTAATATAACATACTTAAGATAATAATCTAGGCGGTGTAGTTCCTCCAATCGAGGCGCTTTTAACTTCCAACAACTAATACAACATACCATACGATAATAAAAGGCATTTAGTTCCTCCACGGTGCTTTTAGGTTCTAACTAAACTACTAACCAAACATATACAATCATCTATCTGAGATATATCATTAACAAATATATTACCATAATTATATTAATTAAGGTTTTCATGTCCCTAAAATCACGTCAGATTCTATGTCTTACCTAGTTTCCCTCGGCTACCACAATCGCAAAACCCAACGCCCGAACATGTACATCCACATGCCTCCCTTTACATAATGAGCCACTCCGCGCGCGTAACCACCCCGAAATGGATGCCGCGACACCGTAAATCCTCACACCTGGAAGCCAAATCTATGTAAGACCGCCACTATTCTAAGATAAAATATTGGCGATCATCGCTCTATTTTGCGAACGGAATAATCAAGCCACTATTATTCGGGCTAAGCCAGGTGAGGGCGCCATTCATTCATTTTAATCAAACGCCGAAGGGTCCCGGGCCATTCAGATTAACTCAAACGCCGTAAGGGCCAATCACATGAGTTGTGGTAGTCGTTCTAGGATTTTCGTTATGTAATTTATTCAGTGTCATACATTAATGACTCATAAACATTTCTACTATATCATGCGCGGTGTCAATTACCTTATCAGCACTAAGCCATAATATCTAAAACATCTCAATTATATCTCATAGTCACTTTCGCTTTTTTTCACGCGTACAATATATTATTGCACAACACCACACTCCGCGGTAAATATTCACCAATTATATAAAGATCTCACATATAAAATAATGGAGTGTATATATATTTCTCCAAGATATTGCATCAATATATTATAACGTATTATATCATGTCATGTCACAATGCTTCCACGATCGCATACATTATTTATTATAACGATCGAATATAATGTCTCCTAACATCTCAATATCGCCACGCCATGTCAAAATACACAACATCATCATCAAATCTTTTCTTAGATAAATGACTAACCAATTATATAGTGTTTCCGCATTCATTTTATTTTATGGCTTGTCCATACAATATACAACATAAAACGTAGAAGACAATTAGGATACCAAAAGTCTACAATCAAAGCCCAATATTTATATATACTTTACACACTACTCACGCCAAATCTTAATTAGATAATGACCAAACCAAGTTATACAATATCAACAATATTTTTTTACTATATATATCCATATGATCAAATATGTGAAAAACCTGGAAAAGTCAATCATTCAAGTCAACCACAATGGTCAATCGACGGTCAACACGCCATGGTCAAGGTCAAAGTCCACATGTCCCGGTCAAAAAGTCAAAGTCCACATGTCCCGGTCAAAGTCAAACCGTCCCGGTCAAAGTCAAAATGTGTCCCGTCAAAGTCAAACCGTCTCCGGTCAAAGTCAACAGTCCCTGGTCAAAGTCAAACCGTCCCCTGTCAAAGTCAAACCGTCCGGGTCAAAGTCAATGTGTCCTGGTCAAAGTCAAACAGTCCCGATCAAAAGTCAAACTGTTGTGTTTTTCGACAAGTTTAGTGGTCATAAATGTGGTTCATGGCTAAGGTCAAAGGTGTATGGCTCAGCCATGGCCAAGGTCATTGGTTCGGACCTAACTCGCCAAGCCCAAACCTTAACCCGAAAAGTCTAAACAAATGAAAAAGTGCCCATGTAGATCTATTTTAAGTCCAATGGACCTGGCCCATTTAATATTAAAACCGCCCAAAACAGATTAAAGGGGTTCGGTCTAAAAATACAAATGAAACGGGCCATAGACTAATATTAGAACTGGTCCCAAAACTTAATTAAATTGGGCCCAAACAAAACCAAAAGAAACTGGCCCAACCTAACTAATGTGGTCCGAAAATTTAACTGAAATTTCGGCCCAACTCCCACTGAAATTTCGGCCACATAAAAGAAATTTGGCCCCAAACCAAACCTTGAAATTTCGGCCCAACTAACAAAATAGACTAAAGCCCAAACAAAACTTAAGGTTTCGGCCCAAGGCCCAAACCGAAATCGCCAACAGTGCATCATCTTCTCCAATTCTCTCCTCCACCACCACCAAAATCCGGCCACCACAAATCCTAATCGGCCACCCAATCCAACCTAGCGGTTTGACTCATTTCAACAACCCCTACAACTTTAGTAAATGCGAAAACCGAAAATCATACAATCCGAAAATCATCCTAATTCTAGATCTGAAAATCGCGACCGCCATTGATGGAGCTTCGAGCTTCAATCGGCAGTCCCAACCATCCCCACTACCACCAAACATCAAACACCAACTCACCATACCACAAAACAGTTCAAACACAAATAATTAATACACAAAAATCAAAGTCCTCAGTAATGGCAGTAATGCCATTGACGGATTCGAAGCTCCAAACCGCCCCCAACAGCACTCACTCACGACCCCCATCACCTCCAACATAATCCCACTACTCCAAACATCCTAACCCAACACAACAAAACAAATTAAACCAAAAACACAGCCCAAACGGCAGCCATGCACGCCTGTCGAAGACGGAGCTTCGACAGCCCGAT
Organism: Coptis chinensis; assembly: GCF_015680905.1. NCBI lineage: Eukaryota > Viridiplantae > Streptophyta > Magnoliopsida > Ranunculales > Ranunculaceae > Coptis > Coptis chinensis. Next base: position 51,417,543 of record NC_141457.1, read on the forward strand.
ATCAACCCACGACCCCAACAAGTTTTACTATATCAACAGTGAACCAGTACCCACAGTTCCACGTTCGACAGTCTAAAAGCTCAGTAACACAGTATTCAAAATCGACAAAACACGATGACGTCGAATAAAGCAATATCATGAGCAGTATATATAAACATAAACATTAAACAATATACCCGATACACGAAAACCATAAATCCGGTGAAATAGCCAAATAGCTACTCACCTGAATTAAAACCCGACGAATCCTCCGTAGTCCGAACCGTCGCGCTCCACCCTCCAGAAATTCAGCTTTTATCTTTGCCTCCATTTTTAATATTTTTATTATTTTATGAACCCTATTTTCTGAAAAAGTGTTTATATACTTTGTCCAAACCCAAGCCCAACACCGACTTCGGGCCAAAACCAGGCCACGATCTCGAAATCCGGTCCGATTTAATTTCAAAATAAATAATTAAATAATTTAATTAATAAATAAAAAAAATCGTGTTTAAAAATACGCTGCTATAATCTGCAGTAGAAACAGTGGTTTGAGGTGAAACTCTAAGACTTTCCATAAGGCTAGGGTCATTTGTCATATGGTCAGATGCACCTGAATCAATTATTCATGTACTATTCGAAATAACCTTACCATTTATACCTGATTGAGTTACATTAGCCGAAACATGGTCAGGATGTCCATGGACAGCATTAGCAATGGCAGCCTTGCTTATAATTTTTCGTGGCCTCTTTGCGAAGTCCTACCAATCAGGGTAGCCAATCACTTCATAACATCTCTCCTTGCTATGACCCAATTCTCTACAAGCACTGCACTTTTTATCTGCATAAGGATTGGATTTACCTTTAGGGTGGCGTGAAGGACCAAAGAAACCGGGTGGAGTACTGGTCTTGCTATGAACAGCCAAGACAGAGGATTCAGTGGATACAGAGCACCCCATAGCCTGTTTCTCCGATTGCACCTTACGAATGTAAGCATAGCTTTGCTCCAAGGAAAATATAGGCTCCTTGCAAAGAATCTCTCCATGCACCTGATCATTCTCCGAATCCAATCCACGCAAAAACATATAAACCCGCAATCTGGACATTGTTGACGTCTCATGAACTACAGCTGCAACATTGCTATTCTGGGATGTCACCCTTTGATCAATCTCATGGAACATGACCACCAATTCATTGTAATAGGAAGGAATAAGTCTCCCATTCTGCTTCGCTTCAAAGCATTTCGTATTCAATTCAAAAATTCGAGTTTCATCAGAGTCATCATAGAAGGTCTTCTCCACAGCCTCCCAAATGTCTCTTGCAGTAGGAAAATGAATATATCGATTCATAAGAGAAATCTCCATAAAATCAATAAGCCAACTTTTCACCTTTTCATTATCTGTTACCCAAACTTCATATTCGGGCGAATTCATATCCAATTCAACCTTTGCGCCAGTCAAAAAACCAATTTTTCCCCTTGCTCCAATACGCATCCACATGAGGGGAGCCCATATGGTATAGTTGGACTCATCTAATGAAAGAGTTTTTGGGAACGCGGAGTTGTCTTGTGGGGTGTAATGGTGATGAATGACGTTTGAAGAATGGTTGTCAGATTCAGCCATTATAGAAAAAAAAAATGAAAAATTTGGGTTTGGGATTTAGGTTTTGGAAAAAATTTGGGTTTGAGATTCAAGGATTCAAAGATTCAAGGTTGTAATACGCAGCGGATTTTAATGGTTTGGCTCCAATACCATGTAGAACCAGAGGATTCAATTCAATTCAGTTGTATATTTACTTGATTGAATTCTAAAGAGATTACAATTGTTTATATAGAGATTACAAACAAAGAAACAAAACAGTCGGTAACTTGAGAAACACGAGGCACGGGTCGTGCTCCTTCAGGCTTTATCTTGAGCGCAGGTCGCGCTCTATACAAGAAAAGTTATATACATCTTTCTACATGTTGTACGTGTACTAGTTACACAACAACCTACAACATATGGCAGAACATTATTGAACATGTGTCGATCTAGATGCAGTTCTAGATGGCAGAATCATAGTATCCTAACAAAACATCTACCGACCGTGACTAATTTGTGCATTCCAGAACGACCAACACAATTTAGGTTAGTATTTCATTTGACCGAATTCCTTCACAACAAAGCGAGTTTTATGCCTTGGATGTAGATTATTCTCTTCATGCTTGACTTTGATGATCCACTTATTCTTGAGAACTTTTCTTCTTTTCGGTTTCTCAACTAAGTCATAAGTGTGATTCTTATGCATGAAACCCATCTCATCTTGTATGGCCTTCAACCACTTCTATTTGTCTATACCTTCAAGAGCCTCTTGATAGTACATAGGTTCTCCACCATCAGATAGTAAAATATACGTATGTAGTGGGTACCTGGTTAAAGTTTGTCTTCTCTCTCGGATCTCCTCACCTCATCTTCTTCTTGCTCAGGTGGTGGTTCAGGCACTTCATCTGTATCTTCTATTTCAATAGGTTTAATCCCATCATGAGCAATAGGATCATCGTCATGAGCTTTAAACCCATGGTTCTCTACATTCTCAATGCCTTCTGCATCTTGTTCCATAGTGAGAACTTCTGGTTCTGAATCAACAAAATCATCAATGAAAGCTTTTAGAAATCTGTTATTGTTTGGTATTCCAAAAACACAACATCTCGACTTCAGATTACCTTCTTATTGATCGGATTATAAAGTTTGTAACCAAACTTCTCATCCCCATAACCCAAAAAAATGCACAGTTTGGCTTTGTCATCAAGCTTCAATCTCTCATCCTTGGGAATATGAACAAATACCCTGCACCAAAATACCCTCAAGTATCCATAATCCACATCTTTGCCTGACCACATTCTCTCTGGATAATCACTACTTAGAAGCTTCTAAGGCAATAGGTTGATCACATGTACGGCTGTGTGCATTGCTTCTACCTAATAACTCCTTGGTAACTTAGAGTGAGACAACATACATCTCAACCTCTCTACAATGATACAGTTCATCCTTTCGGCTATACTATTATGTTGCGGTATCTTAGGAACTGTCTGCTCATGACGAATCCCAAGACTCTTGCAATACTCTTTAAACGGCCCAATGTACTCTCCTCCATTGTCTGAACGAATACACTTCAAAGGCTTCCTTGTCTCTCTTTCCACTATGATATAGAAAGTCTTGAACACACCAAGAACTTCATCATTGATCTTCAGACTATATGCCCATATCTTTCTTGACTCATCATCAATGAAAGTCAAGAAGTACAAAGCTCCCCCACACGGGACTTCACTTTCATAGGACCACATAAATCCGAGTGTATTAGCTCAAAGATATTCTCCTTTTGTTGAAAAGGGAATCTTTGGAAAGACACCCTGTGTTGCTTTCTAACCAAACAATGAGTGCATCTATTTAAATGCGTACCTTTAATGTTTGGCAATGCCTTTTTCTTGGCAAGAACTTCCATGCATTTCTCTCCCATATGACACAGTCTCTTATACCATAGTTCGGTGAAAGCTTCTTATTGTGCCGTATTTAACTCTGCTTTACACAAACTAGCTTGTGTCTTGTAAAGCGAGCAACTCTTCTTTCCTTTGGCTACCACAAATGAACATTTGCTTAGTTTCCATACCCCATTGCCAAACGAGCTCTGGAAACCATCATTATCTAACTTCCCAGTGGAAATTAGGCTTAGCCGAATGTCAGGGACATGTCTTACATCCTTGTGTGTCAAGGTGTAGCCGACATTGGTTTCTACATGAACATCACCAATGCCTATAATTTTTGAAACTCCACTATTATCCATCTTTACCTCACCAAATTCACCACAGCTATAGGTAGTGAAGAAACTCTTGTGCGGTGTGATGTGATAGGACGCTCCGGTATCTATCACCCACTTTGTATCCTGGTATGAGATACTAACACAACACTCACCACAATCTGACATAATCCTCACTAGATCATCGTCTGCTATTGCGGTAGTATCTCGGTTTGTGCTTCCGTTCCTCTTTACCATGTCTTCAAATACATAGTTATTCTTCTCATCCCTCTTCAGTGTTCTACACTCATATCTGAAGTGACCCTTGGTGGCACAATAGTAACATTGTCTCTCTGCCTTAGGAGTTCTAGTTTCACCCCTAGATTTGCTTATGTCATCACCTCTAGAATGAGGTGGTTTTCTGCTCTTACCTTTCTCCTGCTTCTCTGTGACAAAGATCTCTGAGTGAGAGGAGCTACTTCATAAACCCCTTCTTGTCTCCTCATTCAACAATGCCTCGGTAACCATTTCCATTGAAATGATTCCATCTGTAACGGCTCCACCAAGAGAAACTGCTAGAGTCTCTCAACTGTCGGGTAGAGAGTTCAATACTAACAAAGCCTCAACTTCATCACCCATATGAATCTTCATCAAATGCAATTGATTGATGGTATTATGTACGTCATTAAGATGCTCGGACATTGAAGAATGTTTTTTGTACTTCGAGTTAGCAAACTTCTTAATGAGTAGCACTTAGTTGCCTGCAGATTTCCTCTCATAAGGTCTTCCAATTTCTTCCACAAGCTAAAAACGGTAGTCTCTTAGGATACATGGTTGAAGACACTGTTGTCAATCCACTGTCGAATGTACCCAATAGTTTTTCTATCAAGCATCTTCCAATTTGCATCGAATACTTCTGTCGTTTTACTCCTCCATTCTCAATGGATTGTGCCAAGTCCTTGCAATAAAATAAGTCTTCCATCTTAGCTTTTAAAATAATATAGTTACCTCTTTTTAGACTAATCATGCAAGTGTTTATAGAATAATCCATCTCAACAAGCTATTTCAATTCAAATCTCTTCTTATGAATTTTATCAAACACCTTCGGAATAAGAGTTGGATAACAATATTTGTGATTGATTTAACCACGGCTCTGATACCACTTGTTGGGGAAAACGATACCAATCGATCTCCACTAAAATAGCTTGCACTTGGACAATCTACTACTCCAATAAAAAAATTAATTTTTCACTACAACCAATAACCACAACCTAAGTTATCGAGTTAACTATCACAAACAAGCAATATCAATGTAAAGTAACTTGCCACAATGAGACACAAAATGTAACGTTGTTCGGCTAATGATGTCTACTTCCATAAGAGCAAATTATTTTATAAATATAGGAATGAAGATTACAATCACTCCTCTCAAGTCTCTCCAAACTTACTAGATCTTTCTTCTCTCCTTACAAGATTTTTCTTTTTGCAAGGGTTTTCTCTTAATTTTGGTTTCTCTCAAAATTGGGTTTCTCTCTAAGACTTGATTACTAAAAACCTAACTTTGGCTTTTATAGTAATCTGAAATTTTGGTGCAAAAACATGATCTCAATTTTCTGGCGAAATATCGGAACTCAATAAGTAAAGGCAAGAGTGCAGGTGCGCTCTAGAATGAGGCATAGGAGGGGGCGTGCGCGCCTCCTTCTTGATCACATTCGAGTATCATTGTTTTGCGAAGAGCATAAAAAAAAACTATTTTCTTTTTACAGGCAAGGACGTCTGCACCCTTTGGTCAAGGCAAAGTCGAGTGCGCGCCCTCTCACCTCTTCACACGAACAATACTTGTTTTGCCAATCTTCCTCATGTGAGGGATAACACCAACACTTAGGACTACGATGGATTTGGTACTACTTAGCACTATAGTGGTGTGCTATGTTATGACTGTTTTCTATGTTCAAGTAAATCTTTAGTTTGTACTTTGAACTTCATATAACCTACTGTTTCATGTGTAGTTTTAGGTTGTCTGCTCTGCAATATACCACGCTAAGTAACTAGTTCCATATTCATTCACCTTTGATGCATATTGTTTATAGAAATTTTCTTCTCTTTCACATCTTAAACCAAAGTTGTGTTTTCAGATATCAATCTTATAATAGGCCGGACCGCTTCGATCAAGAGGTGGAACATTTGCGCTTAATGTTTTAATAGAGCATGGGTGGATACATAGACCATTAATTTTGGTAAGAAAAAAACACCATAATCTAGATGATTCTGTTTGTATTTGATACCCTGAAACTTACATTCATTGAGTGTCATTGCTATTTTACAATCAACTTTAGTTTGAATTGTGATCAGGTCTAAAATAAGTGACTTCAGTAAGCTCAGCACTTGTATGACATTCTTAGTATGTGGTTGCATGACAGTTTCCTGGACAGTGATGATACTTCAGATGTAGATATTCTCCTGGCTGAGGGGGATGGAGCAGTGAAGAAGAAGAAGAGGAGACACCTAAGAGAGGAGATGATTTCACATTTCTTGAAGCTCTTTTGTGAAGGCTGATTTCAGCCTTCTATTCACAGTTGGTTATGGAGTAACAGATTTCTGCCCAGATTGGGATTCCACAAGGTTCGAGTAATACAACGATGCTGTTGTCAATTTTCAGCCTTTGCAATTTTTTGGGGCGTTTAGTTGGAGTTGTTATATTTGAACATTTTGTCAGGTTGGTACTCACTCTTTAACATCAACATGCTATAGGCTATAGCAAAGTTCCACAACCTTAAGGGGGCAACTACCTTAAAATTTGCAATGTTATTTCATGTCAGCTCATTTCGATTTGGTATGAGTTTTCTGCATTGCAGATCTAAGACAATCCCTCGGACAACTTGGATGACAAGCAACTTGTCATGGTCTTAACTTACCTCCTGTTTGCCTCAGCTCTCAGTGGAACCCTTATTTATGCTACCACTTCTTTGCTTGGGATTGTTATGGGTACAATTCTCTGTAATAATGGTACAAACTGCAGCATCTGAAGTTTTTAGTTTGAAGCATTTCAGTGTAATTTACAACTTCATGTTGTTAGCCAATCCTCTTGGTGCACTTATCTTTTCACCTGGGCTTGCTAGGTACGTGTATTAACAAAGCAGCAAGGACTTAATCTGCTTAGTTCAACTGTCTCCTGCAAAAAATTTGGAGCAACTAATAATCAGGTGAGACAGTAATGGCTCAAAGAGCAGCAGGGGCAGTCTTTTGGAGCCAAGCAGGGACTATTGCAGGAGCAGCTCATAGCAGGTTTAGTGCTAAAAATGTTGAGGAAGCAAAACTTAAAGCATATGAAGTGGCCACCATACTTATTAGAAGGTTGGGGGTTCAACAGGTGGAATTTTGTTGAGAGAACAAAGCTGTGATGAAGGCATTAGGAGAACCAGAATCAAGCCATAGCTGGAATTTGTCAAGCCTTAGGGATTGTATCGTAGAAGGTGTATGTAGTTTGAATGGTTGTAGGTTTATTTGGATTAAAAGATGTCAGAACTTTTTTGCTCACCAACTGGCCAAATGGGCTATGCATCAGTTGGATGAGGCTCTCTCTTTGTTTGTCAGTGTTGAGTAGTTGTATCGGACCTGTTTATGCTACTGAAAGGGGGAAAAAAAAAGGATCTTCAGCCCAAAGAAAAAGACTTTTCAGTCCTTGGAATGAGCATAGACAATGTTCTTTCTGAAGTTTAATGCAATTGTTTGTCTAATGAGCTCATTTCCAAATTGCTTACAAAATTTTAAAATGTTATTCATTATTTTTTATGGCGGTATGGAATAAATCATCGCTCCTCTTGAATTTAGTTATGCACAAGTTAACTGAAAGCTTTTTCTTCTCAAAAAAAATTCCACCAATATAAAAAAAAAAAAAAAAAATCAAATCCAATTAACTTTTTTGTAGAAGTTAACGGTCGGTCGACACGGTATACTAGTAGTTATATACTTTTGTTCAACTTTAAGGTCTTTAATTCATTCTTCATTTCCCACTTCCATCTACACTCTGTTTCAGTACTTTAGTTAGTTTCCTTCGTCTATGGTCGTCTTTTTATGATCACTATTTAATAAAATGCCCTCATTCCGGTCATGTTGCATGTATGTGGATCCCTACTTCTAAATCCTTACGTATTCTCATTTCGTTTCAAGTAGCGTGTCATAATCCTTGTGTTTGTTTACATTCGACTTAAATTCAACTTCCATTTGATAATTAGGGCGATAGGGCAGGGAAGGAGAAAGAGCAGTGAGACTGTGTTAGCTGGTGAAGATGGTTTAGGCGCTTCCAGTGTGGCATTGTGCACAAGGAGAAGAGGCTAGAGCAGTGAAGCTGTGAGAGGTTAACTTGTTTCAGGTGCATATTACAATCATAAACTGCAGTTGCTCAAGTGGTTTACTTTATTTCCTCCTTTCTCCCATAGTCCCATCAGACTGATTTTGTTTACTATTGAGCAAGCTTAACAGAACTACAGATAGCTTTGATGTTGTTGGGGCCTTGTAATGAACTTTTTTGTGCTACCACATGTTCTGGAATTTTAGCAATAAAACATTAGGAATTGAATGTCAGATGATGATGAAAAACTCATTTGATAGCTATTTTGGCACTGAGGTCGTTGAATCTTTTTATTGGGAATCGGAGTCCGCCATTAGCAATCGTTGAGCGCTACATAAACAAAATTTGCTTATAGGCTTGCCTATGCAATGGGTGGGACGGTGCATGAAACCCAGTTAGCGGCTGGAAGAAAACCGCACTCATTTAAGTGCAAACACACGAGAGCAGAAGCTGGTCAATCTATAACAAATGTAGAGAAAAGTGTTCCGCCTATACCGAGTTGTCGATCAATCCTATCAGCAAGTTTCTTCAGAGTATTTTTTAACACTTACAGACACCACTGAGGAAGGGTCACTAAGACTGCACATAAACAAGATCTCGAAGAAAGATTTTAATTATTTCGAAACGAATATCACCTAATCCAAATGATGCAAATCTGAATCTCACCACATAATTATCATCACAAAAAAGTTTGTAAGCACCATAAATCTCACAGCTGATTTAAAATAATTTAGTTAGAACTTCCGCTCCAACTCACTAATTTGACCTTTACCCACAAAAAAATAACTAATTCGACTGACTATACCAACTCACTTTTTGGCTAACGTTGATTTCCAAGTGATGCTTATCTCCATACGAATCAATTATGATCAGGCTAGAGAGTCACTTTAGCGAGTCCGCCAAGAATTGTTCATAATTAGTGAGACCGACACAGAATTTTTTGGAATTTAAAGATTTTTAGGAACATTTTAATTGTTATCTACTCTATGAGTATCTAGCCTTTTCTAGACTAAATATCGAAAAAAATATTTTTGCTGATGAGGATACAAAGAGCATAACAACCTCAACTGGCAGAGTACACAGAATTATTGTTGCAACTTATGACACTTACTTTTATCTTCCTAGTTTTACAAAACTCTCCAATCCTGCATTATTTAGTACTCATTCAATTATTTTGCCTCCTGGCTTCTGCAGCAAAGAGAAGAGAGCACGTCGACAAGAATGTGACCAAAGATCTTACAACCGAGATTTAGCTTGCTCCATTGGCGCACCCTGCATATAGATAAATCACAGGGTGAAACTCGAGGACTGGACAAGGCATATAAAATAGACTAAATGCATAACCACATGGTATACCAATTATTAAGACCATTCAGTGGATATTATTAAGACTATTCAGTGGATGTCTTCTGGATGAAGAACACAGAACACACCAGAATTTTGATTGCAATTATCTTTGCATGTTCAACGTGTATGTGGCAATTGGGATAGTCAAATTTCATTCAAAGTATAACATACATTGCAAGTTTATGAAACGTGATAATATATAAGAAAGTCAAGATTTTTTACCAGAGATGCCCCCTTAGAAGCTCTTTCTGCCAAGTAGGAACAAGGTTTGAAGAAGTCTCCATACATCTTCGTCCATTCCTCCAATCTCGAACAAATGTATTTGGAACCAAGTGAATCAGCCCAAAATATGATCCCTCCCCTGAAAAAATGTGTTCCAATTTGACTGAAAAACTACACACTTTCAAAAAAGAGGACTAAAATATTGGACCATTCCTACTGTGAAAAGAAAAGACAAACCGGTATGGAGGGAAGCCCATTCCCATAACAGAGGCAATATCAAGATCTGATGCCTTTACTGCAATTCCTTCAGCAAGGACACGGCAGGCCTCGTTGACAACAGGGAAAAACAGCATCTCTACAATGTCTTTGTTTGGTAACTTCGATAACTGTGGATAGTATTTCTTCTGGTTACTAGACAAGTGGAAGCCAGACAAGGGAAAAAAAATCGAGAAACAATTTCACCAATCCTATAGTGAGTTGAATGGAAAATATTAATATATAGATTAGCTCTCTATTGCAAGTGACTTTGCTTAGTTCTATTTGAGACGGACAAATAATGTCTCACCCACTAAAAGAAGAAAAAAAAAATGATTCAGGTTGCTAAGCCAAGCGGTAAGGAGAACATGATAATATAAAGATTTGTAAATAACAGAATCCCAATATATCTATAAATTAATATTCAGAAATACTATAAAAAGGAGATGCAATTAATACTCAGAGAGCTTAAAGCTTAAAAATGGAACCTTTCACTCTAATAGCTGTGTCAACTGTCAAAAAATGTTACATAGTCAATTGTCATAATCTCAATTTCAAGTCAGCAGTCCAGAAAAAGAAATTGAGACTGGGAACACTGAATCATATCATAGGAAACACATCGCAAATGCACATCTCATTAGCTCAGCAAGTTTTTGACACAGGTTCAACAACACACGAGGTTGTCCAAAGGACACTCTTATAAAGATGGTGTCCCCCAAGCCGGTATTCAAATCGAAAATAGCTTTCATTATGGAGAGGGCACAAGTTAGGAGCCATAAATTCATGATATGAAATGGATCCCTAAATCTACATCATTGCATGTTATAACTAGATGACCGGCTGCTTTTGGGGGTCCCAAAATTTTATAGTTATTCTTCTACACCTGAAGGTACACAGTTTAGCATTTATCAATGATTTTAGAAAGATCGTCTTCTTTAGAAGGATCGTCTTCATTAAATTCTTCGATGATTTAAGTGGTCCACAGGTCAATAAGTTGATTTCTAACAGAGCGCACCGAAGCAAAGAACTTGGTCTCGATTTTTACTTTTTACAATCTGATCACGACACAAATACAAGTTAAGCTCGTGTGTGTATGAGAAAGAGAGAGAGAGACCTTGGGATCAACTTTAACCCCGGAAATGCTCCTTGCCTGTTCAATATATTTCTTTATTTCAGGGTCAGGGCTAGCCTTGCGTCTACCATCATAGACATAAAAACCTGTCCGAGTGGATTCGCCTGGAAATCAAAAGTAAAACAACAGCAAAAAAATAAATGCTGATAATAATAATAATAACAAAAACAACAATACTAATAGTGAAAATAATAACAATAATAAAAATGCATTGGATATAGTACTCACTAGTTTGCATGCCTATGCATATCCACCGGCTATTTTAAAACTTATCTTGATATAACCCGTTAACTGGAAGCCTCAATCCCGTTAATAGGGGGAGGGATGACTTAATTTAGAAGTGTGATTCCCATTTTAATAGGTGAGGAATTCCCGTTTTAATAGATGATTTAATTTAGAAATGTGATTCCCATTTCAATAGGGGAGGAATTCCCATTCTTATTCTTTTTTTATTTTTATTTTTTTTAATAATTAAATTTTATTAATGTAGGGCAAGACCAGAAAGGCCACTACAATTAGAGTATAGTGAGGGAGGAATTCCCATTCTAATAGATTAATTAATTTAAAAGTGCTAAAATTTCCGTTTTCAACAAGGGGAGGAATTAATAGACTTTGAAAAATACATTGAGTGCGAGTTTAAATATTAACTAGTTTGTATGCCCGTGAATATGCACCAGCTATTTTGAAACTTATCTTGATAAGAAGTCGTTAACTGGAAGCTTTAATAACCCATTAATAGGGCAGGGATCCTATTGCCTTAATTTAGAAATGTGATTCCCGTTTTAATCGATGCTTTAATTTAGAAGTGCTAGAATTTCTGTTTTCAATAGGGGGAGGAGGTCCCGTATTAATAGAAGAGGAAAAAAGAAAAGAATGTATGTTACCTTGTCTCTTATCCTCTTGCATCATAGGAATTATCATTGATTTGTAAGATCTCTCAGGAAAATTAACAACATACTGGAAACCTGTCGAGACTGCGACCCCAAAACCAACTAGATCAGCCAATCTGCATCAATAGAGGAAACATTGAAATGCATATTCAGTGTTACAATGGAGTCCATTCTTAAGAACGAAAGAGTCTTCAAGATTCTATGAACTGCATAAATACGTTGAGTCATTACATACCTAAATGGACCCATGGGCATTCCAAATTTGGTCACCACCTGGTCAATTTTATATACATCTGCACCCCGTTCTACTAGGAAAGAAGCTGCTTGTGGGTAAGGGAAAAACATCCTATTGACTGCAAAGCCTGTGCAGCTCCCAACCACAACTGGGGTTTTTCTGATCTTTTTCCCAACGTCAATTAAATCAACAATTACTTGGGGGGATGTTTTCTGGGTACGAACTACTTCCAAGAGTGGCATGACATGAGCTGGACTGTAATGTTGATTGGATCATGAAAGTAGATGGAAAACCTGTTAACCATTGTTTGATAATAGAAGCACATTCACCAAAAGAAATAACAAAAAAGAGTATAGCAGATCTCTACCTAAAGAAGTGGGCTCCAATAATCCTATCTTGAGCCCGGGTCTTTTCCCCAATCAAGTTCAAGTCTATTGTGGACGTATTACTAGCTAGTATGCAATGTGGTGAGCAGTACTTTTCAAGATCGGCAAAAATTTGTTGTTTCAAAGATATGTTCTCAATAACAGCCTGTTTCAAGATGCCATGACACAGACCAGTTAGACATCGAAACTAATTTTTTACTGTAATTGAATCATAACCTGGACTCACCTCTATGACCATATCAACGTCCCTAAAACTTTCATAATCAAGAGCTCCCTTCAGAAGAGAGTAGGTTTTCTCAAGCTTCTCTTGTGTCATTTTCCCTTTCTTGACACTACTTTGCAAATTTCCTGAATAATTTTTTTAAGAACATAAGTTTAGACGAGAAAATACTATCAACTGTACAGTAATAAACATACACAAAGTATAAAAAAAGTGAAATAACTATAACAAGAGATAAGTGCGGCTAACCTTTGACTCTACCAAGCCCGGCTTGTAGGAACTTCTCATTTACTTCTTTAAGTATAACAGAATAATTACAGAGAATTAGTGCTGTTGCTATTCCAGAACCCATCAATCCTCCTCCAAGAATAGCAACTTTTTGTATTCTCCTTGGAGCCAAACCTAGATCGGTAGTGCCAGGAACCTGTTGCAAATTAACAATAAAATGTCTTAATCATTCTCATTACTTTGGGTAAAACATTGGATCAAAATAGTCAATTCGAGATTAAGATTACAAGATCGGAGATGCCAAAAAAGTAAATTTCAGTGAAGGTCTAGAGATATGCCTAACTCTAATTTAAGGAACACCATTGGCCATGATCTGCATTACAACTTTATGTCAAATGTCCAGGGCCAGTTCGATGGAAGCATTAAGCATCCGATGCAATGAAGATTGAACAACAATTGAAAGAACAAATTGTTCATTGTATATCTTAATGAGGATATCGAATCTGGTTGCCGGCACTGGCATTATATATTTTGAGGAAAATGACTGACCAGTATTACAAATGTATGTATATGAGCAGTTAAATTTGTGACTCCTGAATTTCATGAAAACACTGAAATGTTCTAAACTCCAATTCAAACTGAGAGACTTTTTCTAATATCCAATCTCAAAATTTTCAAGTCATGAAAAAGTGGAAAAAGACAATATTTTAAGAACCAGCTAGTTCAATCGGTCAGTAAATAAATTCAGGTAATTGTAAGCAGAATCTGGACTCACTATTCAAGACTACTGAGTCAAACAGGTACTAAGAAAATCAAATCAAATAGATATCAAACTATGAGACAGTGAAATTTTAAACTTAATCCAATCACTTACACAAACATCTGTGCCTTTGTGATTTGATTATGATATAATGATACTAGATAAAACAATGGCATTTTGTAGTACCTTTGTAGTTCCACGTTGAGCAAAGAATATGTGGACTAAACTCTTGCAAGTATCCGAATGCAGAAGTTTCTGAAAACCTTCTACTTCCTGTTACAACCACAGACACATCTCAATTTTCACTTTATCTATAGCTCGTAAAGATGCCAAAAAACAGATGCATACCTTCCAAAGTCCAGCGCGGGCCCCAGAAACAATACCTTCTTCTATAGCATCAATACAGACAAGGGGGTGTTCAAGATTTGGAGCTCGTTTTCGAGCCTGAACTCTAGCGAAGTTGAGTATTTCTCTGGCCTCGCCAAGAGGCTCTAACTTGTCTGTTTTATAAAGAGTAGCAACCCACGGCCTTGTACACTCAACCATATCCAAGGCCCAGCGACGGGCGACATTTACCACCTCATCTGCGAGAGCTAAGGCATCCACGAGGCCCAGGGCATGAGCTTCTTCCCCCTTAATTGGCTTTGATGTCTGTTGAGACAGGCAAAATTAGTTTGGCAGAAAACCTCACTTAACAGTATACATACATAAAAATAAAGAATGTATTAATGATCTCAACAACCTACCAGCATCATTTCAAGTGCCTTTGAAAGGCCTACAAGGCGCGGAAGCCTCTGTGTCCCTGAAACAATACATGTGAACTTGGTAGAAATTAGAAAAAAAAAATGATTCCAGATCACACACTCACTAAAAGCTCAAATGTACATACTATGCTATCAACCTGTGACCTTTCGAAAAATTTACACACCCCCCTCTCAAATCATATTATTTTGTTTTACTGTGCGCGCCTGTGTGGGTGTGGGTGGGTGTGTGTGTGTGTGTGTGTGTGTGTGTGTGTGTGTGTGTGTGTGTGTGTGAGAGAGAGAGAGATTAACATTACTTCGTAGAGGATGTTAGTGTTATAGATTTTACTTACTTCTGACTACTTGACAAGGCCTATATTGTACAGTAGATTTCTTCCACAATAATAATATATAAAGCTAGACATAAATGTATGTTCACCTCTTTAATATGTGCCTGGTGTCTGACCATATCTGAACCCAACAGACAAATGAGGTTCAGGTAGTCTACGCTTAACTAACTCACTGGGTGAAAATGGAGAAGTTACAGACTTACAACATTACCTAAATGTAGCATGCAACACAATCATTTCTACTATCCCACAAGAACCGCCTGAGTTTCACGTGTAGGTCTAGGATTGCACCAGAAACTATTGTTTAATTATGTTAGACTTCCTTTGTGTCCATGTGCGTGCATAATCTGTCAAAGAATTTCTGTAACTAATGATAAACGCTTTCCTCAGCATAAGCGTATTCTCCACCAAATTACTAATGCAGATAATCAGAATCTTAGATTGTAATGTTTCACACATATCGAGTAACAATTTTACCTCCAAAGCCAGGAATAATTCCAAGTTGAAGTTCTGGAAGACCAAGTTGTGCTGTGGATGTACAAATGCGTGCATGGCATGCCTGCCAATGTAAGAACAATCAGGAAATAGATATGTAGAGCATCTCCTAAGAGCTATAGTTTGGATCTTGTGGAAGGATAGGAGCGTGGGGATATTTGAGCAGCTAGAAAAATATTCACAAGGTAGTGGAAGGGATCAAAGGGGAGTTACGAGATAGGGCATGTGCTAAACCATGTTTGGGGTGACCTACGAAGACTTTATTTGTAAATTGGGATACCAATAAAAGGGCTTGTAGCCAGGTAGAGGGTCATCTTGGGCATTGTGTAGCCCCTTGCTACGTGGCCTATTATTTGCAATGCTATAATTTTATCGTGTTAATAAATTGAATTTTACCAATAAAAGAACAAACAAAAAAAAAACTCAAATGGACAAAGAATATTAAAAATGAGTTTGCTTTTTCAACTTAAGTGCATGTCTAAGCAGGTCCTAGAACTTGTGTGTCAATTCTTATAGGAGCTTGGTGCTACTAAGTCCTACAATACACAGTGCATCACATACCATTGCGACCTCTAAACCACCACCGAGGGCAAGACCATCAACAGCGGCAACTGAAGGTTTTCTTGCACCTATTTTAACAATACAATTGTAAGCATTTATCTGGTATCATGGTATTAAAGAAAGTCAAATAAAAAGGAAAATCATTAAACCTCCAACAGGTACCTTCTACAGTGTCGGTTATAATTTCTATCGATATATAACCAGGTTTGGGCTGCTCCACTGCAAAAGTCACAAATGGTACAGTCAACACATGATAGTAAACAGTTGGATTGCTTGGATGTAAAGCATACAAAACAACAATCATACCCTTTCCTCCTTGAAGTCCACCAAAAGCCGTGATATCAAAGCCTCCAGAAAACTTGCCTCTTGCTCCTGCCCAAGTAACTAAACTGTTTACTTCATGTTTTATTCCTTCATAAACATATTTAAAGTTTTCTTTTTACTACAACTGTACCTGTAACAACAATTGCTTTCACGTCATCTCTTTGCAGAGCTTGTTCATAACTCTCCTTTAGGCTGGCTAGTACTGAAAAAATATGTAATACAAAAAGTGCATGATCAACAAATGGTGATCAAAAACAGAATTTCAGGCAACAGCAAAATTTATACTTCCAATACTGCAAGGGCTGTTCTGAGCAGTTGGAACTTGGAAGTAACGAAATCTCAAACCTCAAACCAATTACGTTGATCAAGAATACATACACTAAGTATCCAGATATGCCTCACTATAGGGTAGTTTAGAGTAAAAGGCGTCCTTAAGATGCCACTGCATCCTAACGCTTCAGGTGAAGGGCAAGAGGCGAGGGCACCCACCCTAGTGAAGATAGGGCGCAAAAAACGGAAAGGTGTTTATAGACTATTTTTTAATATGAGTACTTGAAAATTTAAGGAGGTTAACAAATTCAAGTACTCTAAACTTTAATCTATCAAAATAAGCATACTCACATTACTATGCGAATTTTACGTAATTCTCAAGTCGCAAATAATACAATTAAGTATAAACCATGAGGAACGAGTAGCAAACATGAAAAATATCAGTCATACGTAAATTGAAACCAAGTCCTATTCTAAATACAGATTTAACTATTAAAAAACATTAAATATCAGAAAAACAATGACGAGTTACTTCTCCTCCTATTTCTATTTAAAAAATCCTAACCATGAGAACGGTTGTTCTCAAAGTATGAGTGTTTTTCTACGGTCTAGAAATATCAAGTTTCCAGCCCTACTTTGGAAATGTTAAAAAAGTCGTGGAGATGGTCTCCATGGTGAGAATAACTTATCCACCAAAAATCAGCCCTTAAGTCATATTTTAGGGTGCAGTGGGGAAGGTCATTGTATAAAAAAAATGTTGTGTACATAACCTACTCCTGTATATATAAACTACATAAATGTTTGAAGGTTGTACAAAATTATTACTGATTTACCCAGATCTTGGTTTCAGGGTACTGATTACTCCCTAGTTTCTGCATGCTCACAATATAGATCAATTAATCCTTCAATTTTATGTATAGAACTATCAATTTTTTTTATCTCGATGGCATCATTGCTAGTAGCGTTTATCAATAATTTGTCAACATGTAAAATTGGACAAGTCTAAAATTTAAGATTACATTATCTAGTATACAACGTACTATAGGTGGATCAAGAAACTATACTATGGTATTATTTTACTGTTTGTAAGACATCATATTCATACACAATTTTTTGATAGATGGTATATATAATACGGTGATCACAAATAAAAGGTTACCATCCAAGGAAAGGGAATTAACAGGTGGATTAATAATAGTGATTAAAGCCACCCCATCAGCTCCAACTTCCATAGTTGTCCTTCCCATCTTCTTCTTCTCTCTGTGTTTTTCTTTCTCTCTCTGTGTAGTTAGTCTGAATGAATTGATGATCAAGTTTTTCTGTTATTTCGTGACGTAAGAGAATACAAAAACTTACTATATAGAGACAGAGATCTGAAAGTATTATCTTTCTTGAACTACTCAATCCACGTCAGCTCAGTATTAGCTGCCACGTTAGTTTTGTTCAGTAAAACTGCTTCCTCAGGATAAACATGATATTTTACTGTTTGGATTATACAAGGTTCGAGGAATATCCAAGTGTTTGGAGTTTGGATATACAGTTTTTTGCAAGGTAATGGAAGTTATGGAACAATCATAATTTGTTGGGGTACTCTAATTGGTTCACAGAAAATAATAATAATCATAATTGGTGATGATTACGAGGGTCACACCTTCCAATGTTATCAACACAATCCAGACTCTCAAACCCATTTGAAGCCCACATTTGAGCAGGGGCAGATCCCAGGGGCGTCCTCAGCTGTACACCCTCAACTTTTGGCAAAAACAAAAAACGTACTAGTACCATAGTACAAAATATCGAGATATGGCAAAATATCGACCTCTGATTTATGAATATGTATCGTGGATATATCTCCCTGTGTGGGGATATATTACATTTGGGCATCTGTAAATATCGTGGATATATCGAGATATATCGATAAATATCGACAAATATCCACAGACTATGTGTGGGTATTTCTGACTGTAAATATCGTGGATATATCTCGATATATCGACAAATATCGATAAATATCGATAAATATCTATATTTTCTTTGAATGTGGTAATTATAAAGGTTGAATTTGATCAGTCCTTACAAGTGTGAATAATGGAGAAGATTGTGATGGGTCGAGTTTTGGTAGGCTCGCTTTGGGACGAAATGCCCTACATATCAAGATTTTGTGATGAACTTGAATCAAGTCGGACATTGTTCCCCTTTCCTCTGTCGGCTCAAGTCCCTATCTTGATGAGAATAAATGAGCTTTTAGGCGATTGTATTTATAAAAGCGGCCGATGATGCTTTCACGACTTTAACTAACACGGCTTCACGTTGAGCGTTCGCCCATTCGTGCATGTGCGGGTTGTCACCTCGCTCGGGCGAGGTGTTATGTTGTAACGATCTATCATGAGTCCTGGAGGTTATCACCTCGTTCTAGACAAGGTGTTATGTTATAACGATCTTCCATGAGTTTTCCTGATTCGTGTTGGACACATGCATAATATATATAAATATATTATTCCCTCACAGTCATACTTTTAATATAAATTACTCTCTAATACTCAAAAATACACTTCAGAATTCCTACATATTACATTGACTTTTCATTCTTTAACAATGAATCTTGAATTTTTTTTCTACATATTACAATACTTGTTGCACTTGCACTTAGCGTTCAATCATATAAGCATCTATTAGATCTTCTGTTGTGATTGAATCCATGATGAGAGCGTGAAGGCCTGTAACCCTGATGTCCATAGATGTCTCGCCTATAGAGTCTATCCAACACTCTAACGTCTTCAGGAGACGACCAACACAACTCCAATCCACTTCATCAGTTGTCAATATGACGTGTTCAATTACATCACTTGCCAAAACTAGCCCTTCAATTACACTATAACAATGATTCCTTCACGTATGAATCTTCAGCACAGATGCGCACACACAAGAACAACTAGCCCTAGCATTTCCAGAGAGATAAGAGATAAGAGAACGAAGATAACAATAAAACAAATCCTTTGAATACCAAAGACACGTGACATCTTTAATTATTACAAAACTTCGGGGCGATGATATAGACCAACTAAGCAAAACCTAAACTACACGAGACGTAAAAATCCTACAAAAATTTGTGAGTTTCCTCCTCAGTATTTTCGACATTTCATAAATTTAAATCCTGTCATAACCTTCAAATCCAATAAAACTACACCCAACTACTAAAAGAAATACTGATTCGCAGAACCGGCTACTTAACCATCTCGACTAGTGCTAGTTAAGTCAAGTAACCAATCCTCGAATCAAAAAATCCTACAAAATTTCGCAGAATTTCCTCAGTATTTTCAACATTTCATAAACTTAAATCCTCATCATAACTTGGAAATCCAATAAAACTACACCCACATACTAAAATATATACCGATTCAGTAGAACCGCGGCTTTAACCATCTCGACTAGTGCCGGTTAAGTCAAGTAACCAACCCTCAAATCAAAAGAAAACAATTTATATACAAACAAATCCCAGAAACCTAATATAGGTCTTATACAATACAAACTAACATACATACATCTCTACGTTATCATAACAACCTCAACAATATACATCACGCCCTCCACACTACTTATACATCAAAACCCATCTTCCAAAACAAAAGAGCTCAAATATGATACAACTTCATCATAAAACAAATAAAATTGATCAAATACAATACCTTCTAGCCGCGATTAGGTCTCCCACTGCTGTTCTACATATGCGTTCCAACACAGAACGCACCCCCATGCAAAAAAACATATTACGAGGGGTAAGCATAAAGTCGATGTAAGTGATTTAGGGATAAGGCGTGTAGTTCCTCCCTCATAGGCATCGTAGTTCCTTATTCCCCTTAACAAAATAATCAAAGTATCATATACGCGATTATACAAAATAACTATATTTAACTTTTCTTTTACCTTTACCCAAGTTAGGTTTTCATAGGGTAGACACGCGCCCTGCACAAAGAGTTAGTAGGGTCTACCCTCTTGCAAATCACAATTCAATCAAGCGAATATAACTAACACTTAAGACATTCGTAACTTAACTATATCATCATATTTTATTTATAACATTGCAGAAAAATATCCTTAGCCACGACCACGATAGTCACTTCTACACACTACCGTGGATCGATATACATATATCCAGAAACGACAATCTTTGGATCAAACATCGCCAAAGATTCCTGTGTACTTCCTCCTCTGGTGTATCTAGGGCGCCCCGTTCTCGATTCCACTTCAATAGAAGGTAGGTCGTTTCTAGGTCCTCATATTTGTCGAGCGCGTTGTATGCATCTTGTGCTTCCTTGGCAACGACCTTGCATTTCTTGGCATACTTTCGATTCTGACAGCCCTCCTCCTTCCTTGGCGTTTGCATCGCCAATGTCATCCTCTCCAACGCCTCATCATTTCTCTTCTTCGGCGTTCCTCCGCCTCCCTCTTCTCCATCTCCTCGGACAGCCGGAGATTTGCCAACTCGTCCTTCACCTTCTCCATTTCGCCACTCTCCAACTCGGATGCGTGCTATCTCGCTTCAACTTTTGATATCCCGCAACAAATGCATAATAACACATAACATCTAAGTTCAGATCGCTCACCAAAAAATAAATCAACACCTCACGAACATCAAAACTTACCAAGCATTGAGCCGATCCATCGCTCTTAGATTCGCCTTAAGCTCTTGGTGTCCATCTCCCTCCTCTGTCCCCATCCAAGATCGAACGCCCAGGACCACGGCTTCGCGATCGGGGCCACCTTGAAAACTGCATCCGTTTTCTTCACGAGCACTTGTCCCCTGACCGCTCATCAACGTAGACCAGGCGGCGATCCGGTTCGTCACCGTGAGACTATGGTGTTACGCTTCTTTTCGCCTCCCTTGGTAAAAGCGGCGAGCCTTTCCCTTTACAAAGCAGTCCATTCCAAAACCCGTTACTGCATCCACTCCCTCCAAGACGGGCATCCTCAAGTTCAATCCCAGCTTGACGTTTCTCCCGCTTTTTCCCCGGTTCGCCGGTGAAGTTTGCGGCCAAGATGCAAGGGCGACCTTTGGCCACCTTTGCGCCCCTCTCCTCGAGGCACCCGCCTTCCGCCGGCTGAACTTCCAGAACAAACTCCACCTCCTCCAAATTCAAAGCGGAGACCCTCCCTCCTATTCCCCCGAGGAGCAGGCCGGCAGAGTACCAGCCCTCCTCCTCGGCCGGTTCGTCGAGCAGAAATCATAATCCTCGACAACTCCGCGTCCCCTCCAGGCTGCTTCGACGACCTCACAAATTCCACTTCACTTGCAGGACGCTTTCCTGAACTAGATGCCCCCGCATCACTACGTTCTTTCACCATCCTTTTCCTCTCCTCCCTGGTCACCAGTTCGCCACCATCCTTTACAAAATCCGATATACAATACTTTCTGTTAACGTGATAGGGAAAAGAAAAGAAAACACATGCAGAATATTAAGCAGCAAATTATGTGCATCTGCCAAAAGTAGAGAAACAAAGCTTCTTTCCATAATTCGTAATACTTAATCTGTCTCTGTAGTCTGTATGTTCAAGACTCAAGAGTAGAAAGCACGCTACACCATTGGTGACTTGGTGTCATGGTGTGTAATATACACCACTTGGAAAAAGAAGTAGTTCAGCTACAGAATCATCTCTCTTTTGGAAATGATAGAAAAAGAAACACTTTGGATAATGAGACCGTGACATTATAACTAGAAGTCTAAAACACCATTGCAATTTTGTTTTTTTTTTACTCACAGTGTCGTCTTCTTTCATTTAATCTGGAACAGTTGGCAGAACTAAATAATGAACAAATATACCGACATATATATGACAAAAAAATAGGCTTGTTGTGTTAACATTTATTGGACCACAACTTATTTTGACAATATAAAATATCAACTACTCCCACTGAATTAATATGTTCTTTATGAGTGTGGCCAGTATGTCGCTCCTATAAGTTCTCAAATTGGAACAAATAGCCCCTATACCTATTCATTCCGGCAGGATTCGAGGTTTATGCTTCTCCCGCCAGCAGACCCTGCTTGATAGAGTAAAACCTCTCTGCCTCTAACTAAAGCCTGGAAAACTACTGCTTTTAAAGCCTTAAGCTAGAAAGTCCTGCCATCTATATTCAAGGGAGCACCCTTCTTTACAGTAACAGGAGACATTGCTCGTTCCCGTACTTAATCACACACAGGTTTCTCTACTGTTTTATCGTGTGCTATTGTTTTTTTTTAGAACATCACGTAATCAAGTGGTTATTTAAAATTCGTTGCAATGTTCAGCTTCATATATAAAAGGTCTTCGGGACCATACTCTGGTAAAGCATTTCTTTTCTCCTTGAAAGTCGGGGTTATTTCACTCTTCCATTTCATCTCCTTCTGCCAACACCAGGTTCGCCATCAATGGGATAATCCTAGTCGACAAAACCTCAGTTTGACCCCTTGCAAAAGAGTAACCCTTTGAGCTGACATAAGTGCGAGGATTTGGCAACTGGTAATTCCTCAGGTAATCCGTCTTCCCCTTAGTTATCACGCAAACATCAACATTGCTACCACTAAAAAAATCATTAAAAATGCCTGCACATATTGCCTTGCAAACAAGCTTAATACCTTCACCTCTATAAAGGCCTTTTTTGTAGTTTGACTCAAACATAGCCATTGCAGCCAAAGAACCCGAGCCCATTGTCGCATAAGGAAGTGTATCAGTCGACCCATGAGGATATATAGTATGCAAATGAGGTCCAGTAATATCCCATGAGGATATATAGTATGCAAATGAGGTCCAGTAATATCAACTCCACCAAGTACCAAAGCAGCACAGACATGTCCTTGGTAACCGAAAAGGTGAGTCTTTAATAGTGTAAAAGCTATAACAACCCTCGACTCACGACTAGTTGCCTCTGGCGGTTATGAATCAAAATCGCGAAATGACCATGTATGTAATCGCCTTCGGTATCGCAGCGGTCCCAGCCCACAACAATATATATTAGGTGCCATATAATGAATCTTCTCACAATTCTTATCGAACTATAGGTCCCTCAGTAGCTCTTGTATCTGCTCCAAGTATAATTCCATCCTGGAAAACTAGGCCGACGATAGTCATATTCATGTAGTTGGTTACCATGCTCTCTCTGAGATAACTTTTGAGCCATATATCAATCACAACCCTGAGTTCGAGGTTCCAGTTGTTGTAGTTCTCGATCACTGAACCAGTATCCTGCTGTAAATGGTATGCCCATTTCTCTATTTACGTGTTAGTAGTACTTTTATTTTTATTATTTCTTTGTACTCGTGGTTTCAAGTATGAAGTCAAGCGAAAGTTTGTTTGGACCGAATCACTAACTAAACATTTCACTGGAGCGAACATTTCTAGCTGAGACCAATTACCAAAATAAGATAACCTTGAAAACTTGAAAACTATTACTAGTGAAAAGAGTTCTGTAGCCTCACTTGACCCTAGTTTGCAATATCATGCTAGACACGTTAAAGTTCACATAGAAGAATCAGAAGTTAAGTTACTAATCTATTAATAAAACAAACTTTTAAATGAGTGCTAAAACAAATAACAGTATTTAGAGTTGGAAAGTTATACATGAAGCAAATAATCATGGATGGGAGGGGACAAGAAAGCTTACCTTATTGAGCTCTGCAATTGAATTTTCACAAGCACTGCAAGAGACCGAGAGTGGAGAAGAATGAGCTTATAGCCATCAAAATTTCGCGTGGGAGATAGAGTAGCTCGCGTGGGAGAGGGTAGGAGTAGCCTTTTTTTTTTCTTTGTCGGTTTGCAATCACCAGCCCTTTTCTTTTTCTTCTTCTTCTTCTTCTTCTTCTTCTTCTTCGTCAGTTTGCAATCACCCAATTCTCTTCAAAAATATCGTATAAATCACACATATCGTGGAAATATCGCGAAATATCAACAAAAATCGTTGATATTTACACTGGTTTTTATCCAAATTGATATCGCGATATTTATTTACCCTTCTCTGAAATATCGATATATATCGCGATATATCGCGATATTTTGTACTATGACTAGTACAACAAAACAAAAAGAATGACCGTGTTTACTCCTATAGTCCTATAACAACACATAGAATATATACTATCTCTACTATCTCTTTGATTTGTTTCATAATATTGTAATTTAACTAGTTGAAGTAAGTTGAGAGATTTGTTAGCAATTCGAGATACGGCAAAAATACGGAACGGAAATAATTCAAGAATTATTCGGTGATTCAAAAAAACGGTACGTTCAAATATTCGGTCAAAAATTCACAATACAGCGGTATTTAATTAATACACATTTTAAACGTTTGGTTGCAAAAATTCGTGATATTATGTTAGTAAATATTAATAATAGTTATCATTCTTTACAACATAATAAACATCAACTTAACAAAACAGTTTGGTTTCCTGACTCGCGGCTAGGATTCAATTTGAGGGGGTATAAATTGAAGGTCGGGACAAGTGCCATGATTACAGCGTGAGTTGGATTAGAAATTAATTAGATTATTAATTGTGACATTAAACAAAAAAAACCCCTTCCTTTTTACTTTCTCCAAACTTCCGTCTCCCTCTCAATTCTTCACTTTACTTCTCCTCCCCCCCCCTCTTTTGCAAACAGTGAATTAGCCATTTCAGAGGGAGCAAGTAGAACATGATGTTGAAACTCGATACCATCAAAGGTACTTGGATTTAATGTTGAATATGGAGGTTCGACAAATATTTAAGACTTGAGCAAGGATCATATCTTATATTAGAAGTTTTCTCGACGAGTGTGATTTCTTGGAGGTTAGCCTACTCTCCAAATTTGATGATCTGGTTTTATTTTAGGTTGAAACACCCATGATGAACATGATTGTTGGTGGAGATGCTCTTCCGCACATTATGGGTTGATGCGTATCTATTTCATTGCCGGCCTAGCTTAAGGTAAACAATCTAATGATTGTTTTCATCAGATTATGTTTGCGACTCATGAATAGTTGTAAATACCCCGCCAATACCAATGAAACAGAGTGTAGTTTTATGGAAGGGATTCAACATTTCTAATATGAATTCTTTCCTGGTTCCCTTCTAAAAATCTCTATAGAAGAGTCTTCTTAGAAATGTTGTAACCCATCCCAAGTAGGAATGGTTTTATAGTGTAAGTCATTCATGTAAGAGTAGCACTTGTCAATGATAATGGAAATTGACAAAGGCACAAAGCCTCACTTCTAGCTCTATCCCCACATCGGTGAAGGGGGAGTACCCAATGTTTCTCTTGCTCCACTCCACCTGAGTGTGAACAACGTTGGTAGAAGTTGTAATTTGTAATTTACGTGGGCGTGAAAGACATTGTAGGAGAGCTTAATTGGAGTTTTATCATTCTGTTCAGGTTGCTTAGTTACACCATCTACTGATTTGCATTTTGTATATACCTTTCACTATTTTGACACTAATAACTATCATTGATTACGCTGTTTTGCTATGAACGAAATTATGGAAGAGCAAAAGGATGTAGTAAATCATTACAAAATAGGTTCGCCATTTATTTCAATTTTTAATTGCACTATTTATAATTGATTTTCATTCTATTTTCATATTTCTTGATTCATTGGATAATTTTCGTGTAGCACTCATGGAGAGTCGGAGTTGTTGAAGTTGATGAAGAAGGAATAATCATAATTGCATAATCAACTACTGTTCTGGGACTGGCAATGCTTTCTCCGACTGTGTGTGGTTAGTTACACCAATTATTTTTCTATAGTAGTATGACATGAATCGTTATGCAACTTTGCTAACTTCATACTAAGGTTAGTTAATTGTTTTGTTCCCTCTTTCCAAACATCATTGCTTCTATTTCTAGGTCTCATAATTTTTTGATCTATATAAATCATGTAATTAAACTCGAATTTAGTACATGAAAAGTTTTTAATAAAATCTTTGACAATTTATGTGAATACTTGAAAAGTCGGTTGTCTAAAAGGTAAAAAAAAAAAAAAAAAAAATGAGAAGTTGTAAAGCAAAGTATGTGCTACATGATCTCTTTGCTCATGAAACTACATAAAAGAAAATCAAGTAACCTGGGGATGACATATAGTATTAACAATAAGTACTTGCATATCCAGATTTTGCAAGCCTTTGGAAACAAAGAACGAGGACTATTTATGCATAATATCAGATTATTATGATAAGTTGGATATATCTTTTAGCTTAACTAAATCACTGACACACACACACATGTTAATTTAGACAGGATGTTCTTTTACTTTAGTCCAACTCATTGAACTTGGGTGGAAGAGATTTGTTTTTGGCAGGTTAAGCTGGAAGAGATCCATGGGCATACCAAAGGAGTTTTGATCATCTTGCAATTGCACCTGTTTGAGCAACTTGCATGTAAATGTAAGAATACCAACTACTACCTTTTCGTCTTGCTTCAAATTCTTATTGTGCTTCTGTTTCCTGCAACATAGATAGTGAGTTAAACTGCAGATTGGTTAAGGTGCACATTCATCCTGTCGAGATACTCAAAACTAAGATGGATGGATCTTCAGTTGCAGTTTTCTCTCCACCAAAGGTAAGTTTTGAAACCTTATTTCTCTCCATTAATGGTGGATCTGAAGGACCAAACACTAAATATACATATAACAGGCAGGACAAAAGGCTAATTATATAAAACACAATTAGGACTATTCACTGATATGTTGTTATGTTTTACAGGTCTATCAATTTTGCAAAGAAGAAGGGCATTATGCTTTAGAATGCCCTTACATTGGTCTTCACTGCCCCAAATGCACCTTGTTAGGGCTTTATGCGTGTGGCTATAGAGTATAATGAAATGGGTACACTAGAAAACAACTATCTGAAGTGCTTTCGATGAACTATTGTAGGGTCGCGGGGAGATATACACCGAAGAAAGAGGTGATTGTTTCATCATTAATCAGATCTTTTCATACCCCTCAATTTCGATAGAATTTGGAAAAACAATATTTGTTCCCGACTCTTCGATCTTCGAGGTGTGACGCACTCTCAACTCCCAAAAACCCATAATCAGTTTAAATACGTGGATAATTAAAAACCAATAAAAATTTTCAATTAAACAAAAGTCCTCTTCATTACAAAAATTCACAAATAAGATTATGTTACAAATCTCTTTTCAACCCTCTTTAGTTATAAATACAACTGAAAATATAAAACAACATTTGTCTCAACTAAAAATCTATTACACCTTAAGGGAAAACAAAACATATCCTGAGTGCGACGCTAATGCAAACCACAAACAGCAACCAACCTTCTTCAACATAAAACCTGTAAAGACTTATCAATTATGTTCATTTAATGAACATACCCGATAAGCAAACATGCAAATCGGGTCAGCATTATAAAAATGCTGGTGTGAGTAGCTCTAGAATACAACATATACTTATACATATACATACACAATCCATAAGGCATTTAGTTCCTCCACCGAGGCGCCTTAACTCCCAACAACTAATACGGCATTCTTAACTACAATAAGTAAGGCAGGTAGTTCCTCCACTGAGGCGCCTTAACTTCCCACTAACCACACAACAAACCATACGCATAATAAAAAGGCATTTAGTTCCTCCACGAGGCGCCTTAGGTTCTAACTAAACTAATAACCAGCCAAGCATATTCTATACTTACCGCATTTCATGCTCAATTACATAGTGGGTCGTCTCTGCCCAAGTAATTAATTTGACCCACACTTCTGCAAAACCATATACAATCATCTATCTAAATATACATCATTAACCAACACATTACCATAATTATATTAATTAAGGCTTTCTTTGCGTGTCCCTAAAATCACGTCATATCTATGTCTTACCTAGTTTTCTTGGCTACCACAATCGCTTCCCAATGCTGAACATGTACATCCACATGCATCCCCTCACATAATGAACCACTCCGTGCGTAACTACTACTCTCGAAAGATCACGGATGCAACAAGACACTGTAACCCTCACACGAAAGCCATTATGTGAGTACTGCCATTATACGGCATAAAATATTGCGCTTCTCGTTCTAATTTTGTGAACGGAATAATCAAGCCACCATTCGGCTACGCCAGAAGGGCCATTCAGCTTCACTGAAATGCCAGAAGGGCCAATCACATTACTTACGTCAGAAGGGCCATTCAGACTCACTGAAACGCCCGAAGGGCCAATCATATCACTTACGCCCATCACAAAGACAAATCACATGAGTTGTGGTAGCTAGGTTCTAGGATTTTTGTTACGTAATTTATTCAAGTGTCAGACATTTATATCTCATAATCATTTCACTATATCACGTGCATATCAAATACATTATTGCACTAAGCCCAATATATGTATAATTATTTCAATACATCTCATAACCGCTTTCATTCTTTCTCGTGCCAATATATTATTGCACTAAGCCACAATCCCGTGGGAAATATCCACAAATACTATACTACCTCCTAGTAGCATCTCACAGATAAAGTAATGGAGCGTTTATACATTTATTTCTCCAAAACTATTGTATTTAATATATATATCCCAACATATTATATAATGTCACAATTGCTTCAAACATATCGCATAACATTTTTATAGCGTTTTAGGAATATTATATCTCCTAAAATTTCACTCTTGTCACAGGTCAAAAATACAAACTATCCACGTCACATCTGTCTTAGATAATGACAACCAAGTTTATACAGGCTTCCACAACATTCTATCATTTGATTTGTTCATATAATTTCGACAACATTTTATTACTACATTTGTCCATATTCTTAAATATGTGAAAATCTAAAAAAAGTCAACATTTCACAGTTACCGATCAACGGTCAACTGTCAATGGTCAACAGTCAAAGTCAAACTGTCATTTCCATGTTCAACAGGTTCAGGGTCATAACCCTGGTTCATGGCTAAGGGCAAAGGTGCATGGCTCATGGGCTCATGACTAAGGAAACGGTTCGGACCCAACTAGCCGAGCCCAAACCCTAAACCTTAGAACCCAAAAGTCTAAATGTGGAAAGACCCATTTGGATCTCTATTAAGTCCTATGGACTGGCCCCAAACAATATTAGAAATTGGCCCCAAACATTTAAACTAACTGGCCCAACAACTTAAACTAATGTGGACCGGCCCAAACAAAACAATCAAATGTTGGCCCAAACAACTAAAACAAAACCGGGCCCAAACAACTAAAAACTAAAGTCCAAAAACTGAAACCAGCCCAAGGCCCAACTGGTCATCTTCCTCAGCTCCAGCAGCCACCAAATCGGCCACCACCAGTTCCGATCGCCACCACTCCCAACATACTCAAAACTGAATAGGGTAAAAACCCTACCACTTTAATAAACGCGAAATCCTCAATTCTAGAATTCAACATCTTCAACCAAAACTAGATCTGAGACAAATTTCTGGCCGCCATTAATGGCTTATACAACCTCCGACAGCCCCCACCCAATCCAGCAATCACTCAAACCTCAACAACCAACAATCCTAACATCACCACAAAAAGTTCAATCAAATCAACAGTTCGAAAAGTTTTCTTTGAGCATGTCCGGCGTCGCCATTTAATCCAGTCTTGGGAGCTTCCAAATGACACTCTTCTTACACCCCCAACCACACCACAGATTCAAATCCATAACCCGACCACCGTATTCCATCCCACAACAACACACAAGAAAAACCAAAAGCCATGAGTACTCAAGTGCTCAGCTAACAAAGCTGTAGTTGTCGCTTGTCGGTTCTTGCTTGCCAATATAATGCAAAAATCTTGTGGTTGTATCAATAGCAACCAAGGAATTGATAACTGAGATAATCTACAGGTTGATAAAATTAGGCATTTAGGATTGCCTACAATGCCATGTCATTGCCAGCACTTCCAAAGAGTGAAACTAGCTAGATCGTATTGTCAAATAGCAAAACAACATAACTAACATCGGCAGCACTCGTGTTAAGAATACCACACACCACAATATGTCATCTAAGTATATATCACCATAATCATTAAAATGCAACACAACAACCAAATAACTACTCACCTTTATTAACAGCTCGACGAATCCCTCCTAGTCCGAATCGTCGCGCTCCAACGCTCTAGCAATCCAGCTTCTATCTCTGCCTCTATTTTTTTATTATTTTATTATCTAAGAACCCTATTCTCCAGAACAATACGAATATATACTTGGGTTTGAAACCCAAGCCCAACACAGACTCGGGCCCAGAAACCAGGCCCACATATCCCAAATCCAATCCAACAAATTTTTAAATAAATAATTAAATTAATTAATTAATTAATAAATACGTATTTTAAATACGGGCGTTACATGTACAAGGAACAATTTCCTCTCTGCAAGGAGTGTCACCTATGTGATCAATGTCATTTACCTAACACTTGTGCAAATTTGTGTGAGTGAGTGAGACAGGATCAGTTTCCTATTGTAATTAGTAGGATTCCCTAATCAATACTACTCTACATGAATAAATATGAACTTTCTTCTATTTAACACATTAGTAAATCACCAAAATGCATTTCTTCCTTCATTCAGCAAGTCAAAGCATTGAAACACCAACAAAATGCTACAAAAGCTACAAAGCATCATAACCAAGCTACATCATCTCAAAACAAACCAAACAAAGTACCATAACCTAGTTTAATATACATAGTATCATAACCAACATAAGAGGACACCAAAAAGTACTGCAGTCATTGTCTACAAACACAGTGCAAATGATCATAAGTACTGAGGTTGGGATTGAGTCAAACACTCACTGACAACAAGGGTAGGAGTTGATGGTCCTAGTGTGGAGGGTGTTTCTACATCTTCATCAATCCCAATCCACCAGCCTAATCATCTACCATTGCCTCCACCACCTCTCCTGCCACCTCTAGCACCACCTCAATCACCACCATTTCCTTCAGCTTCATTCTCCTATACATTCCCAACTTCAAAATTATTTTGTTGTTGGTCCCAATTAACATTACCAGTTTCTCCTTCATTCTGATGACATTCCTACCACCTCTAGCTCCACCTCTAGCACCACCTCTCCTGCCACCTCTAGCACCACCATTCCCTTCACCTTCATTCTCTTGCACATTGTCAACTTTAAAATCAT
Organism: Coptis chinensis; assembly: GCF_015680905.1. Taxonomy (NCBI): domain Eukaryota; kingdom Viridiplantae; phylum Streptophyta; class Magnoliopsida; order Ranunculales; family Ranunculaceae; genus Coptis; species Coptis chinensis. The sequence continues at coordinate 51,449,168 of NC_141457.1, forward strand.
TTTGTTGGTCCACATTTTGCACCCTACCACCCCTTGTACCACCTCTAGGTGCCCTAGGTAAATCATTAACACTAGGATTTTGATGTTCTTCTTTTTCTTGTTATTGCACATGTTCACCTTCAACCTCCACATTTTTACCTCCAGCCTCTACCCCACCTTCAACTTCATTATAGTCAGTTGTCTTTTGTTTCTTTCCATTCTTACCATGAGGACATGTCCTACTATTGTGCTCTGGCTCCTTACATTTTCTATATTTCCTCTTGCTTGTTGCTCTCTCTTCATCATCACCTCTTATCCTTTGTTTTATAGGTCTTCCAGCCTTCCTTTCAATGGTTGGAGGTAGGACCTCATCACCAGGCATAACCTGTAAGTCAAAATCTTGTAAATATATAACTATAATATACTAAATAACAAGTAAACTTAGTAAGACATTCTACCTTGCCCCATTCATCCTCATTGCCAAAGAGAAATATCCAACCAACATAAGTTGCCCTAAATGCATTGGCATGGTAATAAGGGATGCAGTACCTGCATGTCCCCCAAGTCATTAGTATGCAACCTTATTATAAGTTAAATTGACAAATACACAACTTAAATGAGACTAACCTGACCCAACTTTCTTTGGAAGGTCTGAATTGTTTTATAACTGTTATAGCATGAACACATGGTACCCCAGTCATTTGTCAAACTATGCAGGTGCATTCTTGCTTAACCAAGCCAATTATAAACTTCTTGTCACTCTTGATGTTAATGGCACAATATGAAGTCGGTGACACACCATGGGTCTTGTACCTAGTAGACTTCCTCTCGATCTTTTTAATGACAAGGACAATAGTTGGAATCAAATCATTATTATCCATATCCATAGATAGCAACCATGCTCCATCACTGCTAAACTGTACTTGTCTACAAAATTAATGAGGGGTTTATCCCTAATATTCAGAATCCGTGAGTTAAATGACTCACTAAAGTTGTTGGTTATAGCATCACATTTTGTTGTGCAGTCAAAATATGATCTAGCCCAACTATTATTATTGGCTTCTCTTTCCAACCACACCTTAATTTGCATCAGGTTCATCCTCCTCCAACTGATCCATAAACATTTCATGTTCTACCAGTTTATATGACTTTGCTACACCCCAACTCAAACTTTCTACGTAGTCACCCTTAAAAGTTTGCTTGAAATTCTTATACATATACCTAAAACAAAACCTAAGCATTGAAAGTATATATAATACACAAAAGTTAATACTTGTCATGTAATTTAGCAGTTTAAGAGCAATGTAAAACATATAAAAACATCAAAATATACATGTGATTAGACTCAGGAAAGTTTGCATAAACAACTGCTATAAGTCCTTTCTGCCTGTCTGAGATAATTGTTCACATGTGCTCTTAGATTGAGTAAAAGCTTATTCTATGTGAATTTATCTTCACCTTTGCATATGTAGATAGCAAGGGAAAAGTGCCCATTCATTACATCTAGACCAATTACACTCAACACACAACCTCCATACTTGCTTTTAAGAAATGCACTATCTAGACTGTCACACCCCGAATTTCAACAGAATTCGGAAAAACAATATTTGTTCCCGATTCTTCGATTTTCGAGGTGTGATGCACTCTCAATTTCAAAAAACCCATAAACAGTTTAAATATGCGGATAATTAAAAACCAATAAAAATTTTAAATTAAACAAAAGTCATCTTCATTACAAAAATTCACCAATAAGATTAGGTTACAAATCTCTTTTCAATAACTTTTTATTTAAAATTACAAATGAAAATACAAATAATATTGTCTCAACTGAAAATCTATATTACCTCAAGGGAAAACAAAGCCTATCTTGAAATACAACACTAACGCACACCACAAGCAGCAACCAACCTTCTTCAACACTAAACATGTCAAGACTTATTAATTATGTTCATTTAATGAACACACCCGATAAGCAAACATGCAAATCGGGTCAACATTATAAAAATGCTGGTGTGAGTAGCTCTAAAATATAAATTATACTTATACATATATATACACAATCCATAAGGCATTTAATTCTTCCACCGAGGCGCCTTAACTTCCCACGACTAATACAACATTCTTAAGTACCATAATTAAGGTAGGTAGTTCCTCCACTGAGGCGCCTTAGCTTCCAATAATAAAAATAATCATATCGATATGTACATACAACATGTAAGGCAGTTAGTTCCTCCCCTGAGGCGTCTTACCTTCCCACTACCACACAACGAACCATACGTATAATAAAAGGTATTTAGTTCATCCCCCGAGGTACCTTAGGTTCTAACTAAACTAATAACCAACCAAACATATTCTATACGTACCGCTTTTCATGATCAATTACAGAGTGGGTCGTCTCTGCCCAAGTAATTAGTTTGACCCACCCTTCGGCAAAGCCATATACAATCATATATTTAAAGATATATCATTAACCAACATATTACCATAATTATATTATTTAAGGCTTTTTTTGCGTGTTCCTAAAATCACGTCGTATCTATGTCTTACCTAGGTTCCCTGGCTACCACAATCGCTTCCCAACGCCGAACATGTACATCCACATGCCTCCCCTCACATAATGAACCACTCCGTGCGTAACTAACCTGAGCGGGATACCGCACACCAGATAACCCTCACACGAAAGCCATTATGTAAGTACTGCCACTATTCGGCATAAAATATCGCGCGTCTCGTTCTAATTTTGCTAACGGAATAATCAAGCCACTATTCGGCTACGCCAGAAGGGCCAATCACATTACTTACGCCCGAAGGGCCATTCAGATTCACTGAAACGCCAGAAGGGCCAATCATATTATATATGCCCATCACTAGGGTCAAATCACATGAGTTGTAGTAGCTAGGTTCTAGGATTTTCGTTACGTAATTTATTCAGGTGTCATACCTTAGTATCTCATAACCATTTCACTCTATCACGTGCCAAATAAATTATTGCACTAAGCCACCATATTTGGAAATATCTTAATAATAATTCTTGTTCTATCTCATGCCAGTATTCTTAATTGTACTGAAGCTCAACGTTTCTCATTATAATACAATCCACATTATCATGTGTCAATACTATTCATTGCACGATATCCAAGTATCTCTATATCAAATCTCAAAACTTATTATTTCACGTGCCAATCATATATTGCACTACACCATATGGAATATCTCAAGCCTTTATACATACTACAATTCATTTAAGTAGCAACTCATAATAATAATCAATCATGTAATGTATTCGTTCCATATATTTATGTGAACTCAAGTCACCATCAAAGCACGCATAATTATTCAAGTCCAAATCACAAGTCAGGTCAAACTGATCAACCATCAAAAAGCCCAAAACTAAAGTCCATGAATTTGAGTCCATGTGTAGTTTAATTCTCATAAAAACGTATATATCTAAGTCTTATAAGAATTCTCCTCTTGTTGCGTGCCAATATATTATATGCTTTACACACTACTCACGTCAAATCTTAATTAGATAATGACAAACCAATTTATACAGGCTTCCAATATTTTTGCATTTGCTTTGTTTATACAATTTACAACATAAAACGTAGCACAATTATACAGTCAAAAGTTCACAATCAAAGCCCGAAACCAAATTAGAAACTGGCTCAAAACAAAAATGGGTTCGGCCCAGAGAATTAAACTGAACCCGGCCCAAAACTTAAACTAAAACTGGTCCAAAACAAAAGATTAATTCGGCCCAACAACTAACTAGTGTTTAGGCCCAAAAACTTAAATCAAAACTGGCCCAACCAAAACAAAATAACATCGGGCCTAAAGAAACCAACCCAGGCCCAAGCCCAACTGACCAAACAAGTCGTCTTCTCCCTCTACCAGCACTCTACTCCACCACTTCCAGCTCGCGCTGGCCACCACTCCTCACCTGTACCGCCCCCTCATCCCAGCGGTTTGACTCATATTGAAAAACCCAATTTTCCCATACCAACAAATCCCGATTCCCCTCACCTCCAAAACTCGACCCCCGACCGCCATTGACGCTGTTCAAAGCTTCCCACAGCCCCCACTCTCCGACCAACAACCAAGCATCCATCCCTAACTCCTTCGACATCAACCAACAACTAAAAAAAACACCACAACAACAAGTTCAATAAAAAAAATAGTACATGCGACGCCATTGATGCCGGATTCCAAGCTTCAACAGCCCCGACATCACAAGCTTAAATCGATATCCCGACCATCGTATTCCATCCAACAACCAATATTATATCCAACTAACACGCCATATATTTAACCCAATACAAGTTTAAAAAGTAACAGAGACGATCTCTCTATCTTGCGCCGCCATTAACGCTTCTTGAAGCTTCAACAGTTCAATAATTTTAATAATTTAAGAGCAACAAACCATATATAACAGTAATCAGTTTAACAATTTGGCAAGTTTACCACATCGGCACGATACAAAAAATATCTAAGGAAGAGTAAGGGCAGCACAAAGAAACTGAGCAGAAAAAACTCGGCAGTAAATGTTTTTATTCTAAAACTCTAGTTTCGATGAGAAAGAAAAAACATAACTACTCACCTGAATTAACAGCTCGACGAATCCCTCCTAGTCCGAATCGTCGCGCTCCAACGCTCTAGTCAACGAGCTTTTATCTCCGCCTCCATTTTTTATTTTATTTTTATCTCCAAACCCTATTCTCTAGAAAAATATGAATATATACTTGGGTTCGAAACCTAAGCCCAATACACACTCGGGCCCAGAAATCAGGCCCACATATCCCAAATCCAATCCAGCGATTCTTAAATAAATAATTTAATTAATTAATTAATAAATAAATACATATTTTAAATACAGGCGTTACACAGACCAATGATAGGTCTACATCCATTAACAAATCCATTCAATGATGCCTTATAGGCCAAAAAAAAATCCAACAAACTCACCTATGTTCCCCATGTATATACCACTTTGCAATTGAACCTTCATTCCTCTTCAGTATTTTTGTTTTTAGTACAGATATCTTAGTATAACTCTCTTCATAGTTTCCATTAATCCTTTCCAACATTCTAGACTTTGCTATCTAAGTAGACTAATATGAAATATCAACTCCAAACTCATATAACACTTCTGCCATGAGGTCCTGTGGTGACAAATTTGGATGAACTCTCACATATTCTTCCAACTTATCAACTACCCAAAGGGTCTTGGCTTGATCATACTTGTTACTCCCATCAGCCTCACAAGTGTGAGTAGGTACAAACTGTCTCAACTTGAAAGTATGCTTACCTGACACTCTACAAAACACTCTCCACCTGCATTCAGAATCCTTACATCTTAACCTCAGTCTTTATTTGTCATTTTTGATCATGTGATAAGTAAACTTAACATTTTGATCAATGGCCAAATCCTTCATGAATTGCCTACATTCCTTGTATGTCTTCCACTCCATCCCAGCAACCAATTGCATACCAACCACTGTACTCTTTTGGCCTTCATTTCTCTCATTGTCTTTAGCTTCATATTGGTTCACAAAGAGTCTTTGTCGCATATAAATATTTGATTAGGTTAAGCTTACACTATTTTATGATTATTGAGTTTCTTTATAAAGTGAGCTAGAATAACACCATCTCTTTTTAGCAATTAAAGGTTAGGTGGTGTTTACGGTACTTTTGTTCCAAATACCAAGTTGCTAGTCTATACATGATACAACATTGATAGCAGGGAAAACAACATGGTTATTTTAAAATCTTTTTTTTTTGCTTTAGAATTGGCTATTGCACATACACATGCTGATTGGAGTGGGTCGAGTGTCAAATGTTAAAGTTTTTAGAATTGGCTATTAGAACTGCTTTAGAATTGACTATTAGAACTGTTACTTAAGTTTAAATGTTAACTTTTTTATTGTGATGTGACGACAACTCTTATTATGATTTTGTTGTAGTCTTAACTCGGGCTACCTTATTGTATAACAGTGTGATGAAAAATATTAATTGGTTCACATTTGTCTTTTATTTTCTTAATTATTATGGCTCTGAGGTGAGGTTTGTGACAAAGTTGACTTAACGTGAAGAGTCAAAACAATAAAACAATAAGTTATGCTATTCCATTTTCATTGAATACTTTTCTATCTCTTGAAAAGTCGGGATAGTTGGTATGGGGGATCAATTGTCGACAATGTAGCATAATTTCTTCATTGCTATTTCAACTACTTGGCATAAAAATTGAATTTAGTTAATGCATTAGCAATACAATGAATAATATTTTAAACTCTTGCAGCTATTTTTTAGTTTTATTATTATTATTATTATTATTATTATTATTATCATTTATAATATGTGGCGGCTAAAAATGGTGAAAATCACAACTAATTGGAATGGAACTTAGCGGTATTATTCTTATGTGGTTGGTCACTCTTCACATGTATTATTCTTATTCGTTCTCTTTACTCATTGACTTTTTGTGTTTTCCCATTCTAATGATTTTGCTATAGTTATGACTTATGAATGATTAATTATTTTTTATCAAATTCAGTTGTTAGTGTACTTGGTCTTCTATAGCTGATGGATGAGTAGGCTTCTCCTTTCAATTTTGGGAACTAAGAGAAATTTGAAGGTAACCAGTTTGGGTAACCTAATTCCTTATTGCTTTGTCAAATTTTAATTTTGAGTTTGCAACTGAATCGCACGTTGAGCACAAGATGGGAATTTACCACAATATCAAAGTTTGGTAATACAGTTGATTCGAAAACACAATGTTCTTACGCTTAATACATTTTTTTTCCCTTTTTTCTTTTTCTTTTCCGGATGCTCTTTACTATACTATTAGATAAACAATTGAGACTTTCCTTACAACAGGTTCTTAATATCTATCCGTAGATATTTGCACTATATGGCATGAAATATATTCAAATTGTTGATAGATGCCAGTGTATTATCTATTGATAGTGTTAGCATTATCTTCTACTACTTACCAAAGTTTATGTAAGTCTATTGACAATAGATGCACTATAAAAATGGACTAGCTCGGCTCGGAAATTTGATTTTTTTTATTATTAAGGTACAATACATAATGATTTAAACAATCCTCTTACTACCATTAATTTTAGTTTTTATTCGTACCAAACAATAACTTTTGGGTACAATTGTCAAAGTACTACGTCTTCAGTTTTACTTACTATTTCTTCATTGTTTTCCTGCATTTCTATTGAATTTTTTTGTGAAGTTGTTTCATTCAGCGGAATTGTTGTTCAGTGTGGGTCCTTTCTCTCTACATGACTAAAGTTTTTAACAGGTTCCATGGTGAGATAGAAAAAGAGATGGAAGAAGGGGAGGACTTTTTTCTAATTTTCTAAAAGATTCGCGAAATGCAACGACCATGATCTAATGAAGGTACGTCTATTACCCCTTCACTCACTGTTTTTTCTCTTCTTCTTTCTATGTAGAAGCTTAAGTAGATGGAATCACTTTTTTGAAGTTGCCATTATATTATGTTTAACGGATAGATCATTAATAGTGAACTGCACTTTCATGTTAAGTTATTAAAGTAATATATAATCTAGGGTATGTAACTGTTAAGGCTAAAGAGTATCTTTATAATTCAGTTTGGTACTTGACTATCCAAGCATAAGGAACTAATCTATTGTGTCGTAGTTTATGTGGATTATTCTTCAAATCATGTTATATCTTCCATAAAATTCAAATGATTAGTTTCTTTTCACATAAATTAACTTTGTGCAAGTGCATAGCACTTCTTTGCAGTTTTGCCCAGTGCTTCATCCAATGACATCTTTGTAGTATCTTATATGGATTCAATTAAAATAATAGTGGTCAGCATGTTGGCCACCCTATACAACATCTTTTGTTTTTGTTTCAAGTTTTAATATACTCTCACTTACCAAGCAAAAACATAAAAATAAAATAATAGTTTCTTTTTTGAAGGAACGATTTTTTTTTTGTAGTAATTCAGGTTGCTTTCGTTCAATATTTACCTAATTCATCTGCTTTGCTGATTCTTTTGCGTTGCACTCTTTTAGATCAGTGCTCCTTTCAGTTCAGTTATTTAGTTATGACATTTTCTTTTCTTTTTTATGTAGTTTTTACGATTTTTTCTTTGTTTTCTTTTCTAGCATCATTTTTTCTTATGGAATAGGAATATTGGTTGCCAACTAACAGATGGCAGAGCTGTTCTGCTCAATTATTGTGAAAGACAAACACTTAAAAGTTGTAAGTACCACCTCAATTGAACTCTCTGCATTTTAATATCAGGCCTGAAAATGTATGTCAATATGTGCTTAATTGTGTTTCTTTCATGCTTCTAGGTATGTGGGGATTGCTTCATTGGTTGTGCTTCTATTGCATTTTGAGTTCTACCATGGGCTATGGAATATTTTCTTGGACAGTCTAAAAAAATGCATAATGTTGGTTCAGATTGTCCACATCAAATAATTTTTAGGTCAATAACCCCTTCATGTTCTCAGCAGTCTTGATTTTGTGATTTTTTTCATTTTTTAATTTGTTCTTTTCAACTTTAGATTGTCAGCCTCACATAGTTTTTGCTCAAGAACCTCACTGTGTTCTCATCAGTGTCATAACTCTAAGATTCCCAATGCTAACCGTTGCATGTGTTGCATCTTGATTATTTTCATTTGTTATTTCAACTTTTATCTTTACTAATGATTTGTTCTATTAATCTATGTTAGGGATTTGGGGTGATAAAGAAGAATGCTCGAGTTGTATCAGACCATATGAGGTTATTCAGATCAAATACGAGTTTGAAGCTCCTCCATGGAAGTGTTTTCACCAGGAACTTGAGATCAAACTAGCTTGAAGCTCCTCTATGCTATGCTCTATGACTAAATCCCTTGCATGTCACGCTATATATAACACCCCGTGTTTTATTTCTTTTATTTTCCTAATAATAATAATAATAAAGATAATAATGAAAATAGATAATAGATAAAACAGTTATAGGATATCTAGCAGTTACGGACGGATAAAAGCCCGTAGATAAATGGATAAGTGTTGTCCTTGTTTTTCGGGGAGTTTTCTCACGTAGAGTTTTTGGAAAAAAAACACAGCGAGGGTTTTAGAAAAAAAAGGGGAGTTTTACTGAAAGAAGAAAAGGAAAGGTTTTTCTGGTAGCTGGCTGATAATCGGAGAGCGCTACAGGTGAGTAGATACTTTCACATTCAACGATATAAAAGATTTCATTTTGAAAATCTTTAAAACATTGTTTTACTGTTGGATCATTGTTTTTTTTGTCGACTGTAGCATGTAGACGCATGTAGCCTGTCGACTGTTGGAAATTTGGTTGTATACGCATGTGGCATGTATCGTTTTGAACTAAATGGCCTAACAAAGAAAAACTAGACTTTTAACGCTAACTCGATATCTCAGAACCGTCCTGATATCGATGGACGGTTAAAGACGTTATCTTTTGTTTAACCATGAATGGAATCGAGTATTTCATTATTTCTTTTTATCCAAACTTGTTGTGAGTGTAACCATGACTATTTTTTTGTTTAACCATGAACTGTTTTCATTGATGTTTGAGGAATGCTTTATCTTTGAATTGTTTCTGACGATTGAAGTTATTGGTGGTGGTGGGATTATAGTAGGAGTGTTGTGAAGGTTTGAACAGCCATTAATGGCGTTCAAACCCGAACCAAATCGTCATGTTTTTGTTTGAATGATTGTTTGGTATGGCTTTTGTTGTGCGATTGTTGTTGGGTTGAGGTGGATTATTGGAGAGTTGATTTTGAAGTGGGTAGAGGAGCTGTAGAAGCTCCAAAGGTCCATTAATGGCGTCGGTTTGAGATTTTCGCAGTATAAGGAAATCTAAATTTTTGGATATCGGCATATTGGGTTTTTGAAGGGGAGTGGAACCGCTGGGTTCTTTTGTTTATAGGGTGCGGTGGTGGCTGTTGTGGTGGTGATGGCGCTGGTGGAGTGAGGAAGAAGATGATAGCGAAATTCATTTTTTATGTTGGGCTTGGGCTGACCCAATTCTAGTGTGGGTTGGAAATAACCAACTCATCTTGAGTGATGGCTGGCCGGTGGTGGCTAGAGCTGGTGGAGGTTTTAGGTGAGGAAGGAAGATGAACAGTAACTCACGATTTGGGATTGGGCCCAATCGTGGGTGGGCTTATGGGCTTTAGTTTAGATTTTCAAATTTGGATTTTTGTATTAGACTTTGGGCTTTTGGGGTTAGATAAGTTTGGACTGGTTGATTGCTGTTGACCCTTGGCAGGTCGACGTTGACTTTGACCAGGGTTGACTTTGACCAGTTGACCCAATTTGACTTTTAACTCGGATTATGATTTGGGCTATTAGGATAGGTCTAGGGCTATTAGCATGCTTGGCTTTAGGCTAAGACCTTTAAATATACGTGTGTATGTGTATTAACTACTATGTGATATTTCAGTTTTTATGTTATACAACGCTATGACACTTAGACATCGGTATATTAATAACGCGTAACCAAAAATACATAAATCAAGATATTCCTTCGTTCTCTGAAATAATATATGTAATAAAGTGCAATAATGCGTAAACAAATTTACCACCTCTTTTATAACTCTCCACGACTCAAGTTTTGGAATTTAGTTTTATGACTGTTGATGTCATATGTTAGGTGGGCATTTATTGAATGTGCCATAAATGGCCAGTTAGCGTTATATATGGGTATTCATTGAATGTGTCATGAATGACCCGGGTATTCATTGATTGTGTCATGAATGACCAGATTGTTTGGACTACCCTAGAGAGGAACTAAGGTATTCGCCTTGCGGGTTAGTTGTATTCCTTGAGTGTACGGGAATGTAGAGTTGGGTATTCCTTGAATGTGGCGGGAATGACCTAAAGTACATAGGTTGTGAAATATGTGTATAAGAAAAGTAATTGATTAATTAATAAGAGAAATTAAGTTGATTGTGCGAGTGTGTTTGGGTTTACTTTTGAATGCCTAATACAATATCTACAAAGGTTATATAGAAGTTCTAACTTTCTTTTCTTGGGAGGGTAGGACTTAATAACATTTTGTCTTGAGGGGCCGATCCCTACCCCCTTATACAAAGCCATGAATATCGGTAAGTTTTAATTCAATGGTTTAGATATTAAAACGAAGTTATTATAATGAGTTATATAATGGAAGTCTTGCTTGGGAAGAAATTATGCGGTTAAAATGACGGAACTACCCCTGCCTTCCAAGCCGTGAATGATTAAGTTATGGGATAATATAAAGTGATTGTTTGAATAATTAAAGTATGATAATATTTATATGTGGTTAGGCTACTCATACCAGCAAATTCCATTTTGCTGACCCATGTTTGCTTTGTTTTGGCAACGTGGGTGTGTTCTTGGGAACATAGGTGGAAGAAAGTGGAACTGCGGCGTTTGATTTGGAGTTGACCTGGAGCAGTCCGTTAGTTTTGTTAGGTCTGATATTTTGGAAGGATGTAATAACGTAGGTTACATTTTTATATGACATGAGAATACGATGTTGGAAATTGTTATTCTTAAAGTTTGTTTATGTTTGTATTAGGATGGAAGAAAGTTTTTAATAAAGTGATAGTTGAGGAATTTGGAGATTTTTGTTGTTAAGTTGATCCTGTTGTGATGTGGGTTTTAGGTTTGACATGTGTTGTATCCCCCCGTCATAGCCTGGGTTTCTAGACAATTGAAACGAGTGATGTTTGAGATATTTATATTTCAAATATTCATTTATTTTAATTGTTTAGAAAATCGGGCTGTGACACTATATGTACTGATTTAGCTCATTCCCAAAAAGAAAAAGGGTGTTTGTTGTCTACCATTATTTCTTTTCTTTCTTTTTTTATGTAATATTAATTTACTGAAAGTGAAACGGTCTACATAGTTTTCTTCATATGTTATCATGCACAAACTAATAGACTATATATGTTTTAATTTGTTGGCTATCTTGCTTCCTTTCTGGAACTATTGTTCCTTTGAGTTGGATTTTGTCTACGTAGGTCTATAACAGGATCCAAAATGTTAGAATGGCAAGAGTTTATGCCATAATATATTGGTGCATGCACACTTTGTGTTCACGGGTGCTTAAAAATAGTGTTGGTTATGTGCCAAGACATAATTTATTTGGTGGGCAAATTTTCGTTCCTAAAGTAATTCAAATCAAGAAAACCCAAGATCCGTACCGGAGGCACGCGCATTACCTAGTATCCAAACAATTTAGCTACCCAAACATTGAAACCAATTGAATGTACCTTCATTTATTTGTTCTTGGATTGAAATTACAGTTCAAATTCAAAATACGTACACACTATAGCATGACAATTTAAATATTGTCAAAAAAGTATAAAAGCAAAGCTTTTGGATTAATTTATCACTAAGAATGTAAGAGTGAGGGAGTTAAAGTTAGAGTGAGGACACAAACTAAATAAAAAATAACAAAGGCGCAGCCGAATTTTTATTCAAATTTTTTATTATATTTTTTAGAGCGAATTTTAGAAAAATTCGACAAAAACCAAATTATTCGTTTCAAGGCAAAAAATCGCGAATTATTCCGAATCTTTCAAACATTCGGAAGTATTATATGTATGACCCTTCAAAAATTCAATTCGCAAATTATTAATTTGGTGAATTGCTAGCAAGGGTTAAGAGCACCGTAACAAAGTGAAAATTTTCTTTGTGGATTTATCTTCTCACACACTGTATCAACTGCCAAGCCATTTTCATTTGGTAAGTTAATCTAATTTATTGTTAAAAAATTTCATTACGCCAAAAATTAGATTTTATAATTTTGTAGTTTCTATCATCAAATTGGATTATTGTAGTATCTTACTTGTCGGGAAATATATTTGAACAAAAGAAAGATAACTAATTAGCTCTTAACACATCAAACTAAGTAGTTAAATCGAAAACAAAACATTGGTTAAACGATAGTGCGGTCACAACAAGAATGAGATACTTACGAGCCAGGGCCGGCTCTGAGATTGTAGAGGCCCTAGACAAACTTTTACATGGGGCCTATAGACATTGTCATAACAAAAAAGCCCAAAATTGTTTTTTATGCACCATTTTATATATCTTATGATATATATAATTTTCAGAAATTATAGCACAAGAATTGTGTGGTGTAGTGGTTGTGTATCCAGTTTTAGTGGTTGTAATGAGGGTTCGAGTCATTGCAGCAACATTTTCAAAAGACTTAAGATTATATACTTTATCTAACTCTCAAATACATAAATAATATATTTACTACATCTGGATAGGGATGTCCATTCTGCCCGAAACCCGCCCAAAACCCGAAAAAAAAAACCCACACCGAACCCTGCCCGAGCCCGACAAAACCCAAACCCGAACCCAGACCGAAATACATAGGGTCGGGTTTGGTCACACTATTTAAACCCGAACCGACCCGATAATTTGGCCCTAAACCCGTTAAAAGGGTTAAAAAGCCCGAAACTATATCTGGACCGAACCCGAACCCAAAACCCGGTTATAGAGGGTAAAAATGCCCGACCAAAACCCGAACCCGAACCAGACCATAATTCCTAACAGCTCTAAATTTCATTTATTATCTATTTATCTTCAACAAACTTTGGTCTTTTGCTCATTACTATTTACTTTTGGTCTTCAAGACAAATTACTTTTGACCGTACCCTTACTACTCTTCTCCCTCTTCCCTCCAATAACTCCCCAAGAACAAGACAACCCAATCACACGTTCTTGATGAAGAGATTGGTGGGTTTGATGGTGCTGCTAAGTTTGCATTCACTTAGAAAATTTGCACCACCTCCTCAAATATCTCTTTCTAAATGTGGTCACCAAGGCTGAGCAAATCAACAGGTCGGATTCACACCACCACAAGAAGCCGAAACTCCCAAAAAGCCATCAATCTTATTGTCAAATCAACAAGTTGGATTCACACCACCACAAGAAGCTGAAACTCCCAAAAAGCCATCAATCTTATTGAGTTATTATCTTGGAATTGCTTGCCTTGTTTGGTCTACTTTTGTCTTCTTCTGCTTTTCAAAAAATGCAATCATGTGTGCTTTGAATCTTTGATGACTGTTAGGTGGCTTTACGATGTTAAAGTTAAACAGATCAAATCCAATAAAAGAAGATAACTTTTGATTAATTGGATGAAAAAGAGGTTTTTCTTGAGATCTTGAGATCTAATAGCTGAAAATGACGTTCCTGATGAAGAGATCTAATATTCTTTTATTTCATATATTTCGGGTTTTATCATACCCGAAACCCGAACTCAAGCTCGACGGGTACCCGAAATATAGGGTTAGGGTAGGGTTTGGTCACATGTATCCAACAAATACCCGAACCTGAACCCGACCAGCAAAGAATAGGGCCGGTCACGGGTAACCCAATACCCATTCAAAACCCGAAAAATTAGGTTTGGGTCGGGTCGGGTACCCGTTTGGACATCCCTACATCCGGATTATACACTCTATCTAACTCTCAAATACATAAAGAATATATTTACTACTTGTGTAAAACAAACTTAAACTATCACAGCCTATTAAAAATAATGAAAAATGACGAGTTTAGCCCGTCGCAAAGGCTTAAAACAAATAGTGGTTCATCTTCATATGTCATTCAAGACAACGTCTGTGCTTCTCAATAACTTATAAATCACTAAGCGACGGACTTAGATCGTCGCAAACAGAAAAATAAGCTTCAAACGTGAGTTGAAATGACGTCCACATTTTTAAGTTAAACAGACGTTACTATAAGTGTCGTTGGAGCTTTTTTATTAACTAATAGCCGGGTGGGAAATTCCCCACCCCATATATTGATTAATAACATATTATCTACGATATACAATCCCCATTGGAAGGAGTTTTTTGGCACTTGGAGTGTAAACTTTACACTTTATACTGTTTACACTCCCATTGGAGATACCCTTAAGAGCATTGGTTATGAGACAATTATGAGCTTGCAAGTATACAACACTTCGAGAAAATGGATCTTTATTGTGTAAGTATACTTGTAAATCTCTTATGTAAATTCAAGTTTTTGAATTAATAATTAATGTTCAGTGTGTTTGGAATTTAGTCAATTTACAATATTTTATGTAATTCGTCTTCTATTTTGCCCACCCTAAAATAAATTTCTGGTTGTGCCACTGCATTTGAGTACATGCCTCTCCTGGATAATTTGGATATTGGACCCAAATTTGTGTCATCAAAGATCGACACTCGAAATTATGTTTCTTTGGGCTGACACAAGGTTCAAAACAGACCAATCTGTTGCGAGCCTACTAGTCCCTCTAACTCGAATTGTTTGTTGGAAGGCAATGGAAACAAACCTGGCTGGGCGGCATGCAAACATCCCTATTTACTGTTGGTTTTATTTTTAAAAAAACCTATGATCTGAACGGGCCATTGGGCTTGTATTCTCATCACGCAACTTTTTATTACTCAACAATCCAACATTTAGTAAAATTATAGACATGACTTCTGCTACACCATGCAAAGTAAATCTGAAGGTCCAATACATTTTACACGAGCACACTGAAATACTGAACAAAAAATGAGCCATAGGACAAAATTGCGTTTAAATTTCGCTTCTAGTTTGGTTCCGCAAATAATTAAGGCTCCAAGACAAACCAAGTTGATCACTGCTGAAAGACAATATTACCCTTATTTAAGTTTTTATTAGTTAAATCAAAATCAAAATATTATAGTTATTGGGGAAAACTCCTACGTGAATTTTCAAGCACACTCACATTTTATGTTTGGACTAACATGAAAATTTTAATTTATTTCATGTTGTACACATGCATAGTAATGTTTGTTGAACACATGCATATTGGTGTGTGCATGTGTGGTAGTAGTGTTTGCATATTTGTTACACACATGCATAGTGGTGTGTGCATGTGTGGTATACACATGTATAGTAATGTTTGCATGTTTGTTTTGCACATATATACACATATATAGTGTTTACATATGTGTTATACACATGCATAATAGTGTGTGCATGTTGGTATACATATGCATAGTGGTGTTTGCATGTATAACACTCCGCTTTTTTCTATTTTTCCTAGTACAATAAATAATAATAATAATAATAATAATAATAATAATAAATAATAATAATAATAGATAAAAATAAAAAAGATAAAGATTAGTGGAGATAGAAAAGGTAAAGAGATAAACATTCATCCCTGTTTTCAGGGGTTTTGAAAAAGAAAGAAAAAAAAAAATTTACACATGAGTTTACACGGAAATTTTGAACATAGAGAAAGGGAAAGATTATGGGGATTGCTTTCTGACGATGGTTACGGGGCGTTATTCGTTCTCAAATTTTTATTCCTTCATGCTCGTAAACACAACATAGGTTATTATACTATCTTTAGTTGTGTGAACAAAATTGTTTGGATGATCAAGTGGGTTGTTGATTTATGTCGGTTGGTTATTGGTTGTTGATTGAGTTGGGTGTTTTGACTTTTGGTGTGGTTGAACTGTTGAAGCTCTGTAAAGGTATTAATGGAGTCGAACTAGATTTTGGGTAAGTGATGGGAATCAAGTTTTGATTATATTATAGTGTGGGGTTTTATTAGTAATCCAAAACCGAACTGTTTCGGTGGTGTTTGGTGGTGTGTAGAGGTGAAGCTCCCAAGGTTTGTTAATGGCGTCAAAATCGATTTTTGGAGTAGTGAGGGATTTGAGTTTTGATTATACTAATGGGTTGGGTTTTTTAGAGAACAAAAACGAACTGTTTCATGGTGTTTGGTGGTCGCATTGTGGTCGTTGATTCGGTGGAGATTAGCTGATAAGATGAGGCAGAAGAAGGAGACTACCTCTAGCGATTATGTCTTTTTTTTTTGGGCTTGGGCTTGGGCCGAAATAAGACTTGTGGGTTTGAATTGTTTTAAGAAATAGAATTTGTGGGCTTAAGTTTGTTTAGACTTTTGGGCTTGGGCCGGAGTCAAAGTCTTTTGTTTCTGTGGGCCGGTTTTAAGTTTTTTTTGTGGGCTGGGTATTTAATATTTTAAAGTGGGCTGGTTCTAATCTTGTTTAGTGGGCCGGTTCTATTCTTAAGATTTGGATCCGTTTGTCTTATGATTTGGCGTGCTTTAGATGTCTTAGCGGCTTAGCGCTGGTCTGATTTCGAGCTAAATTTTGATTTAGTTAGAGTTTGAACTAGAATTTTATGAAAACATGAAAAAGTAAGATCTAGAAGTCTTCTTTCTATTCCAATTGGCCTCATCGCATTTCGAGGCCTATATAATTAATTATGGTGTCTGGAAGTTTGATTGGTAGAAAACAGTGCGTCAAAAATCAGTTTCCGTGCATTGTGTTCGAGCTTAGTTTTCGAACATTTAGAATGAGATTGAGTATTTTTGTAAAACATAAGAAAGTAAGTTCTGTGTGTTAGTTTTTCAACGCAAAAATCCTCGATGCATTTGGACACCTGTGGAAAGCGTTGTGTTATTCAGAAGATAGTCGGTTAGAAATCTAGTTTGCTGAAAATTAGGATTTTTACAAACTTTGAACTATTTTTACTCTGAGTTAGAATGACATTAGGACTTTGAGTTCTACATGAAAAAGTAAGCATGCCTATCCTAGTTTTCAAATAATCAAGTGGGGTATCATTTGGATGGCTATAGGAATCGTTATTGTTTTGGCAAGTTAACTAGATAACCTACCATATTTTCTTTTTAGGGGAGCTCTAGTTAATTTTTCTTATTGTAATGAGATAAATGATTTTACTTAGACATACGAGTGTCTTGAATCTTGATTGCTTAATTTCACATTTGTATTATATTCCAAGTACAATTGTTGCATATACACTAAATGTTAATATAGATTTATGTTATCTCACGTGACATGTTACATTAAAATTTGTGTTTAAAATATATATAAATGATGAATGAAAGGGAAATGAAGTGTGCAACCTTAAAACATAAATTTTTATTGTTCTTTGACTTTGACTATGTGGCTGATAAGAACTACGAAGGCTTGATTCCAATCTTGAAAAATTTAGATATGTAGGCAGCTTTGAGCAAAAGTACAGCCACTATATTATATATTAGTTATTAGTTATTGTGATAACTATGTGTAGAAAGTTAGTACTTAATTATGTACGTGATTATGATTGTTTAAAATATATTCACGAGACATTTAACTAATGTGTTATTCCTGATTGAACTTTTTGATATCTATTATTTATATAAATGATAATGAGGTGAGTTGATTAGTTATTGTGTTTGGAATTTTTAGTAATGAATTATTGTTTGAGACGATGTTTGTTTTGTAATGAAAATATTATAATAAATGAGAACTCTTTAGTGTTAAAAATCCAGTGTAAAAGTGTCCGGTGAAAATTTAATGTGTCGCCCACATCTTTAGATCTTTCCACACCTCTTTGATGAAAAGAAATATTTATGACTAATGATGTCATGTGAAAAGCCACATTAAAGAGGAACTAAGGCATTCGCCTTGCGGGTGGCATGTATTCCTTGAGTGTATGGGAATATAGATATGGGTATTCCTTGAATGTGGCGGGAATGACCTAAGGTATTCATTGAATGTGCCATGAATGACCTGTTAGTGTTATGATTGGGTATTCCTTGAATGTGGCGGGAATGACCCAAAGTATTCATTGAATGTGCCATGAATGACCTTATATTTTGCTATGCCCAAAAAAGGATTTATGTATGTGTATGGAAATCCCAGAGATGGTTGTGACTCACAAGTTACGAGTTTACAAGATGAAAATATGTTTCATGGAGGTGATATCCCCGCTTGAGACATATGTCTTGTAGTGGTACTCGGTGTGAGTGAGGCACACAGATATGTGTGTTTTGACAAATGTATGCAGTGCAAATCGTGGAGTAGGAACTAAAGGTTGGGCTGTGTCTTTTAATAAATGAGTCAATGAGATAATTAATAAGCAAAGTAAAATATTGATTTTTCGTGTGATGGAGTTATTGCATATGATGTATATGATTTCTTATGAGAAATGTTTATGTGGTTTGTGTGAGTTGATACTCACGAGGGATGAATGTACTCCCTGGTTGTGACTTTTTTCTCGTTCTCATAAGTAGACGAGTAATAAACAAAGTAAATATTGATTTTTCGTATGACTGAGTTATTGCATATGAATATTTATGTATTATGAGGTATATGATTTCTTATGAGAAATATATATGTGGTTTGTGTGAGTTGATATTCACAAGGGATGAATGTACTCCCCGGTTGTGATTCTTCTCGTTCTCATAAGTAGACGAGTGGCTTTAAAGAAAAATATTGGCTTTAAGTATGAGCGAGTTGTTATATATGATTGGTGATATATTATGATATGATGCATATAATTTCTTATGAAGGAATGTGAATATGGTTAGCGTGATACGATGGATATGGTGGTGTGTATGAACATTAATTAATACTAGCTTTTTGGACCCGTTCAATGAACGGGGACCGTTTTTATATATATATTTTTTTCATTTTATTATTATGTATAAAAATTTTTACTTCCAAACTATACTGAAACTCAGACAATAAATTAATTGATCAAAATTCCCAAAGCCAATAATTTTTTAGACTAAAATGCTATTTTTTTTTTGTATTAACAGGCTTTTAGATTTCATACCCGTTCACTAAACAGATGCCCTTAAATAAAATGTTTTTTTGTTGTAAGAAAATTTGCAATAATTTGTAATTAAACATAGTGTGTATTGAAAGGAAATCAATGAACAAAATTTTAAACAATTTCACTTGTGTAAATTAGATTACCCTTCTTTAGAATTCATTGTATTTTCGAAAGACAATAGTCTCTATTTGACAATCAACATTAATCGGCTTCAAATAAATAATCAGCCCGCCTTTGGCTGGACTTGCTACACTTGACTTTATCATCTTCAGACCAATGAACCTCAACTTTGTGAATAAAAAGATTGATTCAAAAAGAATGTACTAATATTTTTCAGCTTAGTGAACTTGACGTGTAATTGTGGTTAAATGTATAAGTAGTTTCGAATTAAAACCTGCAAAAAATCTAAATTTAGTTGGTGGCTTGGTGTAGAGGATAGTAACCATTATTTCAACAACTTTCCTACATATAGCATCCGCTTTCATATATGATTGGCTAGCTTTTATGTATTGGATAATGTAATCATTAAGCAGATTGGGCAAGTAAGGACAATCAAACTTTTATTAAATAAAAAAAATTGACTTCTAGTGTACATCCTCCTTCGTATCGTAAGTGGTGCATTGGACTAACTTGCACCTCTTATACTCCATGTCCTCGTGTTGATTGCTAACTTCGGTGGTCACTCCTGCATTGACTTATTCCACATCTGCGCTAACCCTTTAACCAACGCTGTATTTTGTTAAGGATGATAACCGAGAGTTGGGGCTCTGACTTGTTTCTTGTGCAGCTTGTATTCGAAATGATTTTCCAACTTCTGAGTTCCATATGCAAAGAAAATAGTCTCAATCAGGTTTCTCAACTGACAAAAGGTTGGATTGATGAGAAGATCCAAATAGTAATACTCTTTTGATAACTTGGCCTTTGCCTCAAGCCTGGCACATTCCCATTGCGTCATATGATGTGTTCAAGGAAATGCAGATGAGACAGCATTTGAACCCATGGGTGATGAAAGAGTGTGTGTCAAGCCCATGCCAAGGAGACGCTTCTTTAAGTGGGTTCTCCAGAAATTCTTAATTTCATTATCGGTTCTCCCAAGCAACTGAGATGCTATTGAAGCCCACCTAAAATTTGATGTATATAGTAACACTTTAGTTTATATGCACATATCACTTTATAGCTCTCAGATGAGAGAAACCATATACACCAAAAAACTTCTATATGCAAAGTGGTGAGAAGTAACAACATAAGCACAAACATAAAGCAAAATGTAGACAGAGTAACATGAACAACAAAGGTAATTTCTGCTTTGAAAATTGACATGTAGCAAAATAATAAAAGCACATCTTCTCCTATTATTTTGAAGCAACTCTCCGTTTGCAGCTAGATATTAATGAGCTAACCAGGAAAAAATAGCAAGAATCCGTGTCTTCCATGTATAAGTGAGAAACCAATGTCCATCATAATAAGACTTAAAAAAATGCTTACTGAAGCGGAAATTTTGCTGAGAAAAAGCACTGTCAGTACATTTTGTTTTCATAAGACACGTTGTGGCAGCTTCAAATAATAAATCTAAATAACTTGAAGAAAAAAGAAAAGGAAATTTAGTTCTTGAACATTACGTTGCCGATCATTTTTAACAGATTCGTATATTGAATTATTCGTCCAAGTAGTAATGCAACTAAGGATGCCCTTGTACCCACATAGTAGCCATAGGTGAGGGAAGTGCAGAATGCATGTCTAAACAACAAAAACCATATGTGAAAAAGAGAATATATGATGAAAAGTGACCACCCCGTACTATGTAATTCTCGATTCATCAAAAAGAAGTAAAGAACACTTTAAATATTTAAGCAGAAATTAGATGAGTCGCATAGAAGTACAATAGGGTTATTCGACTTGGAAAGGTTAAAGCTAAAATAGCATCCCAATCTTTGTCTTGACAAAAAAAGGACAATTACAAATTTTCTATCATAAACGATTCTGCTTAATTTGTTGTGGTTGTCGCTAGAACCACTGTATGCTTAATTTTATTCTGCACTTTTATTCTAGCACTTTCTATCATAAACGATTCTATCAAAAAAAGCATACAGTGGTTGTCGCTAAAAGAAGTTTAACCAATCCAATTGAATGTGATAGACGTGTAGAAAGTTCACTCACAAATTTTGGTGCTTATTTAAAGTTCATTTAAGTACAATCACAATGTAATCCGGGTAATGAGTCGCAAAGCATCGAAGTCCATGCTATCGAAACTTGGTGCATATATACCCTCCCAGCTCATCCACAATCCTCTTTAGAATCCCCTTAAGCTGTAAAGAAAGGATACACATAGGTTATCTGAGTAGCCATACATCTCCATACAACCCTATCTCCTTTAATAAAAAAACTCTATCACATCTCTCTCGAAACTACCATGCATCACCAACCAAATAGACCAAGCAAGAATAAAATCAATTAAGTCACATATGTGCATTTGGCTTAGTGCAGCTACTTATTAACAAAACAAATGCCCAATATTTTCTGTGTTGCATAATTTATAAGACTTGCTAGAGTTAAAAACCTCTCGGGAGTGCAATTAACTAATATACACAGTCTTGATATGTCTTTTCCATGTAATTAAGTATTTGTTCCTATTAAAGCCACAGCTGTCAAATGTCAAGTTGAATCTAAATCAACGTGCAAAATATCTTCTATTGGGTTTACCAGTAAAATCATACCTAACCCAATAGGTCAAATCCTATGGAAAACAAAAAAAATAAATTGAGAAATCAATAAATTAATATAACCGTACTTTATAGATTAATAAGGGTTGTATGGTTACTTTTTATTGAACATAAATCATCTTTTCGTCCTAATGAACAAAGGCTCCATTCCAGGTTCCTCTTTTTCCTTGTTAACAAAGTGACTATTCTGAAAAGTTTAAAGAGAGAACAACTACACCAAAAGGTTACCTAAGCACTGCTTTTAGACTCATAATCTTATCAAGAATGTAGCACCTAATTGTTTCACAAAATCATTATCTTTTCTCTTCATGATCAACATATAGCATCGAAGGTAAGCCTGAAGGCATTATAACCTGTAAGCTCGCACGTTAAATATATCCATTGTTTTCTTAAATCCTAATAAACAAAAGTTCGGATTTTCTACTAATATCTCAGAATTACCTGTACGTGACAATTTTTTATCGAGTATTGCACCATTTGATATCTTGTCCACAAATTTTGAGGATAGTAAGATCAGTCCAATAATAGTATATATACCTTTGAGATCCTCATCCGCTGAATAGAAGAAATATTCTCCTTCACTAATATCTGCATCACAGATCGATCTATTTATCATTCATCTTTGGAATAATAGTAGTAAAATGGGAAGAAAAAAAAATACATTGTTAAAAAATAGTAGTATCTAAATTAATCAAGATTGTCCTAAATACCCATTTTCCCAGAACACACAGGAACTTATCTCATGGATTAATATTATCAAACCATTAAAGACAAATATGTGGAGTGTACATGGTCTATGAAAGAATGCCAATAGATACTTAATTTATTATTAGGCCTACTTAAATCAATGTCTTAACTCCTTTAGAAAAACATAACTATCAAATAACCTTAATGGTCAATTGAAGCAAACTTAACAATTATTTTTTTTACCGAGATAAATTGCAAAAATAACAAATTAGTTGCCTAAAGGAGTAAAGAAAGATGTACCTGATGAACTGTGATGATATGCATTCCCAATTATCATATTATCCCAATATCAACGTGAGGTGGTGGACTCAATTGAATGAACAATCACTACCTGCATAACAAAATCATATACTTTGAGGTTGCGGATTGCAATAATTGCATATCACATTAAAAGATAAAGAGAAACAGAATGCTTTAACTAAACTAAAACCTTGATACTAAATTTAGCGAAATTAAAGTATCGTCTTCAAAATGAATTGGATTTACAAATATGATAAGAGAGAATAATGTTACTCTATACTCTAGCCACCTTACAATAAGTAGAAAACCTTTGGCTGTTGTTGCATCCTCGACAATGCAATTATATGCAACACAACTAACATCGAAACTAAGCTCAAAAGGAAAACTCAAATTACGCCATCCTGAACATTTTTTAGCATTTAGGCCTGTCATTTAGTTAAATTTGGCCTTGCCATTTAGTTATGCTTTGGTTATAAGACATCACTTTCTCTTGTCCACTATTACAGAAACATAGCAATACTACTCTATATCTAATCACTTGGTCAACCAATCTTACATGTGATCACATTTTGTTCAATTTTATTTGTTTTCTTAACATTGCAGTCTACGCCATCTCATCCTACATGCTTCTACTAATTAGAAATTGATACAGTGAATCTTCATCAATGGGAAAACAAACAATGAATCGCCTGATGTATGTAAATAATGTAAACTCGTGAACCATTCTATGTCACAAAATTTTTATCGGGGCTATCATGAAATCAATAACCAAGGGTATCCTAAATGAAACATATAATGAATATTTAAGTTTGATCAAGTAGTAACTCACCTGGGCCAAAGATCACAGTATCCAATCCTGCTAAAGCGGCCAGTTGAATTTCATCACCAAGTTCTCTTTGAAGATCCACCGGTTTCATAAAAGACCAACAATTATATTTTTAATAGTAGTCCCTAAAGAACTTTGATCTGGCCTTTTCTTTCCTTCTCACCCAATTCAATCAATCTCAACTCCCAACTTAAATTCAAACGATTCATGTACATAAGACTATCTAGCTACCACACTTGACAATAAATGAAACAAAGAATACGTGGACTTAAACCCATTAGTGTTTGCATGACCTCCATAAATGTGATGGTAACAAAAAATTTAAAAAAAATGCGATAATCATTTAGTTGCTTTAGTAAAATCTTCAAATTGATCGAGAATTTGTCTAACATGTTTTGCTTGTGAGTGCTTCTGAACAGCGTATGGAGTGAGTGCAGCCCTTTACGCCTTAATTCTATGTTTGATGGGGTGTTCGTGTTTGTATTCATGCTTTTATCGATCCAAATTGAGAGGACAATATTTCTTGGAGGAGAGTCCATGCACAAATTGCTGCATAACAAAGTCACCATCTAAAATATGTAGAAGGCTGGGAAAGAAGGATGTAAGATCCCCCCTTTTTTTTTATCAAAGGAATTGAAAAGGAAAAAATTACATCCAGGGAGTAACGGACCTAGTCTCTACCATCATTGAAGCTGCTTCTAGCAAAAGCCTTAACGGGTGATCAACGGGTGATCAGTGTTATAGGCTCTAGCATAAGCCACATTGTCCAAAACATCAGGACCGCTCATTCCAAACTTGCAAGTTGCAACTATCAGTACCCTTAAATCAAAGTTATAAAAAAACTATACTATTTGTTTCTCAAATTTTTAACTTTTCTCAAATTTAAAAATCGAAGTACTGATCAAAATTAGGAGAATACCTGCTATTTAAGAGAAAGTGATATGAACGATGTTATTGTGTTTCCTTCCATCTTCAATTTTTATCCTTTAACCATTTGAAACAAAAAATTGGTGAATGCCTAATCAATGAGATTGATAAAATAGACAGGAACGTGAAAGAAGTATGAGTAAGTTAAACTAATTTTCTGTATAATATCTAAAAATTTAAGGACAATGCATGGTACTGATATAGAAAAATTAGAATTGTATGCATTCACTGAATGATGCATGGATCCCTTCACACGTGGAATAAGTGAGGAGTAATCATTATTAGATATTGAAATAAATCTGAATGTACCATTATACACCTGACATGAGCTTCCAAATAACAATAAAAAGTAATATAATACATGCTATTGCAAAAGAGAAAGTTAAACAAACGATTAATAAGAAATTATCTATTGCTTTCTTATCCATTATGCAACATATATATTTTTTTTATCAGAAAGATGTATTTAAGGCATACCTAAGATATTTAAGGAGGTGTGATCCATGAAAATTGGAGGCAAGGCACTGTCTTCGTCTTGCGTAATGTTTATTATTGTCATATAAAATATATTTTTTAAAATGGTGGTTTTCCAATATATATATATATATATATATATATATATATATATATATATATATTTTAATTTTTATTTGTAAGCCTGTTTTTTAAATGAGATCAGTAACTCTTTGATGCTGGCGGGGTTCAAGCCCCAGACCTCTGGTATCATCACCCAAAGGTTTTACCGACTTTGCTAGTCGGCACCTGCTGGTTTTCCAATATAAAATAGTAGTACCTTGTTCTTCCTTGTTTTTCGCCATTGCAATGGATATTTGAACAAAAGAATTATACGACAAACTCATTTACAGAATCCGACTTGTATCAGTCAAGATTCAACTAAAAAACATATAAGATATCAATCATTAATAGAATCAAATCAAGAACAAAATAACTAATAAACCAAATCAAAATCTTTCGAAAAAAAAGTGCTAACCTTTTTCGCAAAAATATCTATCAAGAGAAGAATAAATACAAAGAGAGGTTTTGATATTTGTAGGATCATGATAACAAAGTGGCAAAGCGAGGTTCTGATTGTCTTCTTCTTGGTCTGAGTTAGATTGTTGTTTATAATGATTTTCTTATAGTATTTTGATTTTTTAATTAGTTATTGATTTTGTTCTTGTTTGATTGTTTTGGTGCCTGGTAGACTGACTTAACATGGGCTCTCACAAATCCCAACTTCATAGCTCATGGCTTCCTAAATATATGAAGGAGTTACTCTATTATCCATCACATATTTCCATGATTTAAAAGAGAAAGTTAAATTAACCAACCAAATAACGATTTAAGGACATTTTACCTATGGTGAAAACAGAAAAACTAACCAACCAACCAAAAAACAAAATAGATTTGTTTTTATTTCAGCTATCAACAATAGACAGAAGAAAGAAAAAAAATGGGATGTTGAATTTTCCGTTCATACCTCTCCTGAACATACTTCTGATATGAGATGTCTCCTGGCTTGGGAGGACTGACCATCAAACCCATCTAAACAAAAAAGAACAAATAAATCCATTTAGAGGACTCATTAAATATATCTACCAGAGGAATCTAGGAGCATAAGATATATAGGAGCATGAGCCTAAATAGCACAGGGAGTCAGAAAGTGATAGGATATGACAAGAATGAGCTAAAATGTGCTTAAGCTATTTGGTTTTCACTTGTTACATGATAAGTTTGAGACATCATAACTGAATCATTACTTACAAATATTTGTCCATAAACATTTGGATTGAGTGATATGGACGCAATCTTATAAATTTCGTCAACAGTACGTCTGCAATCCAGGTTAACATGATATGTAAACATTAGCAATTAAATACAGCATGAAATGAGAGAATACTCTGCAGAAGAAGTCACATTAAAAAAGTTAAGAACCTGTGGAGGAATATTTTCCATTTCAAA
Organism: Coptis chinensis; assembly: GCF_015680905.1. Lineage (NCBI taxonomy): Eukaryota > Viridiplantae > Streptophyta > Magnoliopsida > Ranunculales > Ranunculaceae > Coptis > Coptis chinensis. Next base: position 51,476,183 of record NC_141457.1, read on the forward strand.
GTACCCTCCTCGCTGTCCACATTCTCCCCAATACCCTTTAGACACAGTGTGGAAAGATACAAGTTGGACTTCCTTGCTTATAGGTAGACCCATGTCCAGCAAAACCTATCAGTGTTCGAGTGATTGATTTTAGTTCAAGGTAAGCTCCAGAAGTGTCAGGATGGAATGAGGGCTAAGAAACATATAACTATTATACCTTTTCCGCACTTAAGAAGGGTCGTGCATCCTGGTATATGTTTTGCTGATAAACTTCATCTGCCATAAGGACCAACTTTTCTCGGTAACAAAATTTTAGTATTTCCTGCAGATTGGCTTCGCTCAAACACTGACCAGTTGGGTTTCCTGGGTTTATAATCACCATGGCCCTCACCTAATCACATCCCAACATATAAAAACCAGAAGAATAAGCAGTTTTCCCACGTAATGAATACTGTATGAAAGTTGAAGGTTTTAGAGTGGGATTTTTATTTTGGGTTTTGAGTTAAGAGAGACCGAAAGCCTCACACAGAGTTGCTTTCGCAGGAAAAAATAAATAAAAAGAAACTTTGGATTTTCCAGATTGGTATTTGGTAGGGGAAGTAGGGAGGTGATAGCAATTTAAGAATAGATTAGGGAGATTTAAATAAATCTGGGGAGGTGTCACTAATTATTATTCCATCCGATTTTTTAGGAACCAATCATATTGCTCGAGGTGCAAAATAGAACGATATAGTGAGGAGAGAGAATGTGCGCGAGCTTTTATATATATATACCCCATATCCATCATATCATAATATATCACCAATATTATATATATATATATATATATATATATATATATATATATATATATATATATATATATATATATATATATATATATATATATATATATATATATAATATTGGTGATATATTATGATATGATGGATATGGTGGTGTGATATGAATGTTAGTTAATATTGGCGATATATTATGCCGGATTATATATATACCCATGATGGTTGCAGTGAGAGTGAAATAGATGTATACTGTAAATAATTACGTTTGAGAAATCTAACTTTGTTTTGCAGGAAGGTATGACTTATTAACTTTTTAAACAGAGATGTTGTCCTACCCCTAACACGACGTGCTGGCTTAAATGTAAAGTGTATCAAATTCATATTTAAATAAGTTATCATATGTGTATGTAATAAGTTGAATGTAAGTGGAAATTATATTGTGTGTTATTTTGGAAAGTGAGCATGATAAATAATGTTATATGAGATTTATTGGAAATGTATATTGGGGGTTGAAATTTTACTTGGGAAGAAACTGCATGTCGTTTTGAGAATACGGAACTAACTTGTCTTCCAAGTTGAAATGATTGAATATTATATTTCTTTATTCGAAAGATATGAACGTATTGCTATTTTATATTTAGTCTTAATCATACCAGCAAATTCAATTTGCTGACACATGTTTGCTTTGTTTTGCAACGTGGGTGTGTTCTTGGAAACATAGATGGGGGAGTGCAGTGGATGAGGACACGTGATTTGGATTTGCTCTTGGAGTCTTCTGGTTTAAGTTTTCTGAACTGGAAAGTTTTGATTCAGAACAGATGTAATAGAGTTGGTTAGTTTTTTTTTTTTTTTATTTGTGAATGAAGAGTTGTTATTTTGATCTAGTTTGATCTCAGATATTTAATATTGCGTTTCATAATGGGTTATTAGGGTTTCGTTTCATCCTGAGTTTTCAGATGATTGAATAGGGTGACGATTGAGATATTTATATCTTGGATAATTTCTTATTTTAATTTTCTGAAAATTTGGGGTGTGACAGCATGTGTGTTGTACAGATGCATAATGATGTGTGCATGTGTGTTGTACACATGCATAGTGGTATTTGCATGTATATCGGACTACTACTCCAAACTTAAAAATATCATCGACGATAACAATATCGAATTTGAGATAAATCACACAATTGATTAACACAAGATTCAAAGATTTGAAAAAGAAATTCAATTGTTGTTCAATTGTTTGTCGAACCGGTGCCGAAATCGACCCAATTATTTTTCAATTATCAATAATCTAGAATTGAAAAATGAGAAGAGTGTTTGTCATAAGAGAATAAGATGTTTTCTTATAGCTTAAACCACTAATCACAACACACAAATCAACTAACTCAAAGATGGAAACAACTAGATCTAAAAAAAAATTACAAGTTTCTAGTTGGAGTTTTTTTTTTCGCTTTAGCTAGATGGAGAAGAAGATAAATGTTTTCTCATATCTTAAATCACTAATCACAAGTTCACAACACACAAATAAACTAGCTCAAAGATGGAAACATTTAGATCTCAAAAGTATTTTACAAATTTCTAGTTTGAGTTCTTTTTTGCTAGATGGAGAAGAAGGTCATAATTGGTATTAATAAAAAATAACTTACTGACGTCAGCCCAAAAATGTCCTTATAGCGAAATTATTAGTGATAGATGCTGATGCCAGCCCGTTTTTGTCATAAAACCGTAATTATTGGTCAACCGTGTTTAAAACCGAAATTATTGGTCAATTTATATGTTTGGGCCTAAATTTGTGTAATTTAATTGCAAGAAATGGGGCTCAGCCCCTTGGTTTTAATCTGGATGAGTGTAAACCCCTTCCTATCGGTCCATATCACATAACCTCCCTATTTATCGGCCCATATCACATAAACTCCCTGCTTTCCAATATTAGCGAAATTCCAGTCCGATTTCTATTTTCTATTTTATTTTATTACCCATTTTACCCTTTTTCATCAAAATGGCATCGGGAAAGAAAAGAAAGATTGAAGAAGAAGAAAGTGAATTAGATTATGCTTGGTCCGCAGTTGGAAATTGATCTTTTGTATGTTCACAGGGATAAATCCCTCGACTCATCATCCTTCAAAAGAATGGTATTAGGAAAATGCAGTTTTTCGAGTGAGCTTGGCAAATTTGTTGTTTTTTGGAGTGTTATCTCTCATTATGATTGGTGTCAAGGACCAAAATGACAGAAGGGATTCATGGCACCATGGGGGATGGATTTTGAAGACTGTGGTGTGGGCTTTGCTGATCATCCTTATGTTTTTCCTTCCAAATGTTGTCATCACGATTTATGGTCATCTTATCTCTACTTGTTGAGACAAATCTAAAAAATCTTGTGGGATCCATCAATTGACACACAGTTTAGTGTATGTGTTATGCATACAGCACGTGTGCCAAGAATCTCATTTAATTGATTCTAAAATTTCTATTCTTAATTCTAATATTTGTCATTATACATGTCTACAGAAAAGATATCAATTTTTGGATCAGGCCTCTTCCTATTGGTTCAAGTGATCATGTTACTAGATTTCTCCTATACATGGAATGATTCATGGGTCGAAAAAGACGACAGAAGTGGTTGGTGAAATGTGTTGCATATAATACCTTCTTACAGTTGTCTTTGATTTAGTTTAGATAGAGTCATTTTATCCTTAATCTTTCTTTTCTTACAGGTATCTTTGCATTACTTGCGATATCGGTCCGGATGCTACATTCTTTGCATTTACATTCTCGGGACTTCTCTTCATTTGGTTCAACCCTGCAGGCCAAGACTGTGGTCTCACGTTTTCTTCATCCTCATGACCATGATTCTTGCATTTGGATATGCAATTCTTGCATTGCATCCTCAGGTATGATATTTTTATTTATTTATCATTTATCTTTTATATTGGATGCTTGTCCCCAAACGATTAGAGTGCATGTTAACTGGAGTCATTTGGGAGAATAGTTCCCAATAACCAGTGACTAATATAACGAAACCTCAGTGTCATTGGTGTACTCAATGTTATCATTGATTCATTTTTGGATTTATTATTATTTTTTCATATCACTTTGATGACCACCTATAAGTTCTATAATAACCAAGTTCAGGATTTTTGGACATCAAAACAGGTAAACGGCAGCCTCTTGCCCGCTTATGTTATTTCGGTGTATTACAGCGTGCTTGTTGTACCTTTGCTCTCTCAAGTGAGCCTCGAGATTATATATGCAATGGTCTCCATAAAAAGTCCAAAGGTGTATCTACAAGCACCCTCATTCTTGGGATGCTCACAACCATTTTATCCGTAATGTACTCTGCTATTCGTGCTGGATCATCCACTACTTTTCTTTCCCCACCATCCTCGCCCAAGTCGGGTATTTCTCAACAACTTCGGTATAGGCTGTTGAAATTCAATCCAAAGGAAGTGTTGATAAGTGTTACTATCTTTTGGTATTTATTTTGTTCTTTCAGGTGGAAGGAAACCTCTTCTTCAATCAGAAGATCTAGAAGATGGGAAAAAAGAAAAGAAGGAAACCTGAAGCCCGGCCCAGTTGCATATTAGATATGTTTTTTCATCGATTTTTGCTCTGGCGAGCATGTATTGAAAGCATGCTTCTTACAGGTTGGAGCAGTTCACAATCGGCGGTTTTGATCTTATAGATGTTGGTGGACAACGGTTTGGGTTCGGATATGCACTCAATGGGTCATAGGAGCATTGTATGTATGATCTCTTTTAGCCCCTCTTATCATGCCCGATCAGCGAGTTCTTTTAGACCTTTTCTTTGGTTAGAGGCGTGTTGTGTGTTGTATCATCGGTGTCTTGTATCATTAAGTGTGTTGTAACCTCGTAATTATGTAAGAAATATCTTTAACTCAATTCTGTTCTGTAACTCAACTCTGAAGTGTTGATTATTATTATGTAACAAGTTGTAGTTCCACCATGAAATATGTGGAAGATACATTTTAAAGAAGTCGTTAATTTATGCTGATGCCCAAAAGTTAAGGCTCTAGTAGTTAGGTTGTGCTGGAAATTCAGGATAAACAAAAGAAAGAAGAGTCTCCTTCAATTGGGGAATTGTGCGATTCTGGTTTAAATAGGAACCCTGAAATTCTACCTGCTGTAGAACCTGTTCAAGCCCTCTTTCTCGTCGTCCGGTGGGCCTTGGTGGCTCTCCATTGATTGTTCATTTTGATGTTATATAAACACATTTTGTAAAACTATATTTACTGATCCAATTTGAATTTTTATAGGCGTTTTTTGACATTTGAGTTCTAACCGGTGACGCGGGTTATGGAAATATGAATTTACATATGCAAATATGAAGTTACATATGTGCATACAAATTTACATATGCAAATATGAAATTTCATAGACATTTTTTCTGACATCTGACAGGTGACACAGGTTATGTAAATATGAATTTTCATATGTAAATATAAATTTACATATGATGCCGTCATATGTAAATTTTATATTGTCATATGTAAATACAAATTTACATAGGATGACGTCAGCCCGGTTTGTCCTTAAGTCGAAATTATAAGTAAAGATTGATGATGTCAGCCCGGTTTTTACAGAGGTATTTTGGTCTGTTTTGGCTTTAATGTTATGTTTTAAATAATAGGGGAGTTTTATGCATGCGTTCGGTTAGAAGGGGTTTTTATGCTAGTTATGTATCAACCAGGGAGATTAAACCCAAAATCTGAAATTAATTGTAGGACTTGCGCTTCGCCAGACTAGCAAACTATATTGGGTGGTTAGGCCCAAAAAATATTAGATCAGGCTCGGGTCAAGTTTCAGGCCCCTTTGCAAATCCATTTACTTTCGTAGTTTCGTGCTATTATGATGAATCCATAGACTCGTAGAGGCAATAATACACAACACAACATTTCGCACAGAACACAAACAAAAAAATAAAAGTGTAATCAATCAGGTCAGGCAAAAGAACAGTGTTTGTGTGTGTCAGGGAAAAACCTGAATAATAACCAGACACCCTCTGAAAGTAATAATAAGTTTTCTTTTTCATTGATAAAAAAAAAAAAAAATGGCTGACCCTCAAACCAAGAGAAGCATTGGAGGTGGAGCTTCATTAGCAAAATTATCCTCGGGGGATGACAAAAGATCTTCTTCTTCCTCTTCTTCTTCTTCTTCTGCCAAGAAAGTTATTATCAAAAGTGCTGACATGAATGAAGATATGCAGAAAGAAGCCATTGATATTGCCATCTCTGTTAGTCATTTTTATTTTTATCTTATTTTTCTAATTTTGCAAAATATTTGTTTTAATGTTTCTAATTATGTTTTTTTAGGCTTTTGAGAAACATAGTGTGGAGAAGGAAATTGCTGAGCAGATCAAGAAGGATTTTGATAAGAAGCATGGACCTACTTGGCATTGTATTGTTGGAAGAAATTTCGGTAACCCCCCCTTTTTACTTTTCATTGTATTTTAGTGAGTGTGCACTATTAGTAGTTTAGTATTGGATGTATATATGTTTTTTTGTTATGGTATCTTACGTAAGTAATTGCACATTTATGAACTGGTCTAGAATTTTGATTGGTTTGGTAGGTATGATGTTTATGAAGAGCAAATCTAGTTTTGTTAGTGTTTGTAATGGATCTGTGTAATTGATATGGTAGTCATTGGTATGGGTTTGGGGGCATGAGTTGTTGTAGGAGTATATATGAACTTTTGAAGTAGACGGTTGTTCGCGATGGTGGCGTGTTGATATTTGATATGTGTCCCGATAGAAGCGAGTGTGTGTTGTTGTTGGTAAGTTGGTTTCTTGCATTGCTTGTTGAAAGAGAGCTGAGATTTGGGAAACAGTCAGAAGAAGTAAACTTACTGTCTCCTCTTTTCCTTTGGTAAGTAGATTTGGACTGTTAAACGAAATATAAGAAGAGGATGAGGAAACCTACATTACTAAGCTTACTAGCTCAGTGCATTATAGAGACCACTATATAAAGACTTAAGTGCTTGGAAAAATTGTGTCAGCCCAAATGTTGACTTGTATAAAAGAATTAGATCCTATAGTCCTTGAGAATTGGGTTGAACACTGATCGAGTCAGACCCAACAATGCTTTAGGGATTGACTGTTTATAAGTTAAGTTACATTGACGCGGATACGTGAGTCTGTATCTGACACTGATATGAAGTGTCTTGTGGACACATATCCATGTAACATAGTTTATAAGTAATTTTCAGGGATCAAGCAATAAAATGGTTTCACCCAAAAGAAGAATGGCCCAAATGATTATTATCCATGAGAACGGATAGTGCAAAGATGTTTCATAGATTTTTAGTTCAATAGTTATTGTGAAAAACTGAAAATGTTGTGACCCTTCATATTTATATTGATAGAAACGATGTGGTAGGCTGGAATCCTTGTATGTGATAATCGAACTTAGTCAAATAACAGATGGGGAATATCAAGAGTATTTTGCATGTCAATCAGTCAATGCTCATCTAGACAACCATGAATACTATGTACTAGCTATGAGTTACATAAATGTAATGGAACTCAAATATAACAAGTGAGATGGCTTTTCATTGAAAGAATGAAAGAAAGATAAGTCATGTAAGTGTAAATAATGTAAGATTGAAGCGGTAGAAGCAACACTTAATCAAAATCTACACTTTGCAAAACCCTAAAAGTCTCGTTTTTTATTGAATCTCACTCAATAATTCATAAACACAAAAACAACTATTAAAACCCTAACTACAAGCCCTTATTTATACTAACTGACAACAACGCAAACCAATGAAAATATGCCACATGGAAAATAACTAAACAAAATAAACCAATTAAAAAGGGTCCCACCTAATGCAATCCATGGGATTGACTTGAACTCTATGTCTACATCATTCTCCCCAACTGAAAAAAAAATTCGTCCTCAAATTTTTGATCAACAAAATTTTCAGGTAAAGAGAACCACGTCCACAAGCTTTAGGAAGTCGGCCAACACCCCAGCTGAGCTGAAAGGAATCCGACCATGAATTTTTCCTTTGTAGGAAACTAGAAGATGTATCAAAATTTTTTGGTACTAATGACTCGTCTTGAAAGCTTGTAACTTCACCAACATATGTGGTTTTCTTTAAGGAAATCCAAGCCTGCAATCGTGCTTTTCTGAAAAACAAATCACTTCGTTTGTCAAAGTGATTCACAAACTTTCCCCAAATCGGATCTTCATGCTTATAAAAAAAAGACTCATCTTTGTATTTATCAAAGATTAGTGGAGCGCCCAATAGGGGGCTTTAACACCTGCCGGCAGCTGAGCGACGCCATCATTGAGGGGTACACCCTCACATTCCTCATTGAGAGGAGATTCCCTACTGGTGTTATCTTTTCTGCCAACTCTATTATTTCCATCGTTTTCTAGATATATATGCGCAAAAGAGTTTAGAAGAGGGATTGAATCATCAACCTGAGACGCATCATCAGTACTAACCACTGAACCATTATTTTGTGGTGGTATAGGTGGTTGTTGCACCTCTTTTTGGACTGAAAATCTTGCTTCCATCAGATTCTGGAACATCTGTGTCATGTTTTTTATGTTTTCTTCTAAACGAGACATGCGAGTATCCATGGAGGGAGGACGACTTTGAGTTGCTTTATGATTCACCATAATAACAACAAAAATTGATTTTTTCAAGGAACAATTTGTAGTGAACAGTAACTGGGTGAATAGTGCCACAAGCGGTGTCCCCGTGAACAGTATTTTCTGCACAAATCTCCCAAAAATCAATTTGCTCCAACGGTGGAAGCAACATTTAATCAAAATCTACACTTTGTAGCTCACATTTTATTGAATCTCACTCAATAATTCATAAACACAAAAACAACTAGTAAAACCCTAACTACAAGCCCTTATTTATATTAACTGACAACAAAGCAAACCAATGAAAATATGCCACATGACAAATAACTAAATAAAATAAACCAACTAAAAGGGGTCCCCTAATGCAACCCATGGGCTTGACTTGAATTCTATGTCTACATCAGTAAATGTTAGAGCAATAATTTTATACGTATCCATGAAGCTACAGGAAACATTCATCGAATATGCATGTTAGACCACTACTATTTTACCGTCAAAATTTTTGGTGCACTAACATTTTGTGATACAATGATTGCGAGGTACTATTGAATATGCATGAAGTTCCATACAAACTCTCACCCTAACAAAGGACTCAACTGTCAAATGATAATTTTGAACCCTTTTCTTCATATCAAGACTTTATATCAGTGTTGTGGGGGACTCTGATGAACTCTTTTCATTCTCAAAGAAAAGTTTAGCGGCTTTATTATCACAATAAATATTTAAAATTTTCTAAATGAAACTAATAACATAATACCCAAATGCCAAATACATTGGGGATGCCAATGGATTATCTTCAAACGGGGTTGTGTTATTCTTTTTTGTTTTAGTTCATTTCAAACTTTTTATGTTAGGTTTGGAAAGTGAGTGAATTAGTTGAGGACTCTTACATATAGAACTAGGGGTAGGAGAGTGCAGCCACTTGAGAGGTTTATGAATAGAGATGTAGTGATGAAAAAATAGTCGGCCAAATATTAGATCCCTCAGCCAAATGGAAACATTATTCTCCCAAAGATTGCTACATGATCCAGGAACACTCTCCATTCTCCTAGATGTATCAGGCAGGCCATGATATACTTGGGAACTTGGAAATTTTCTCCTAGAGGTAATAAGTTGTGGATCTTGGTGTCTTTTGCTATTCTTTTAAGCATGTCTAAAGTTTTCTGCTCTGTTGCACAACCTATAAGTGTGAATGACTTCCAATCTTTCAAGCCATGGGATGAGCAGTCTTATTGAAGCGACCAGGTTGCTTCAAATACCACCCGGGGGGCGGGATCTTTACTGCGTTCAGTACAAATATACGAGCAGTTAAAGTACAACTGCGTCCAGTTCTCTCTTTCTGTACTGCTAAAACAACAAGTAGTTGCGAGATGATTTTCCTGATAGTGTGTCTATCCTGGGTAAGCAAGGGGCACACGAAGAGTTACGAATTAGTAAAGGAATATTTTGGAATGAGCAGCTTTCCCACCATTCAAGACCATATAACTATTTTCTATAGGTCTTAGGAGTTGGTAATCTGTGTTTTGTGAGAATATTTCAGGTCCAGAACTAGTCAATGTCCATACAATCTGTGCAAATTGATTTCAGTTCCAAGTATCATCTCTTTAATTTCTCCATTTGGTAAGTCATATGTTTCAGCACACTCCATACGGAAGAGCAGTCAATTCGGATATTCATTGTCCGGAAGTGATTGTTTTTAATCGGGTAAATCCCCACCTGCTTTGCTCGTAAGAATTCATCTTTGCTTTTCACCCAAGGCCACAAAAGGCAGCTTCGTCCCATACTTTAGGGTCAACATACTAATCCTCCTTCCTCCTTGCAAAATCTGATATATTCATGGCCGGCTTGATGTATCTTCTTGGTCCTGGCCATAAAGAAGTTGCAACTTTGTATAGGACAACAACCATGGAGTCATCAATGTGCATCCACCAATCTACCGTTACTTCAAAACCTTCAAAACACATATCTCCATCCTGCATCCTCCAAAAAGACCATAAGGCCAGTAACCAAGACCCGAAGGTCAGAACTTGAGACCCGAAAGTCTCAATCATCAGAGTAACGTTTCCAAAAGAAAGTGCCCCACCAAATGCACAACAAAGGTGAGGAAGTGGCTTGACTAGAATCCAAACCAAGGTATCCATACACCATGGCAAACAGAAAAGAAGAAATGGAGTGGGAAACCTGCAAATGAAAGTACGAAACGGATAATTCAAGAAGCACAAACAATACACACTATCTTTCTGTGGTAAAATTAGAGGACTCAAATTTGTGGGTTTGGAACCGCAACTGTTACAACCAAAAAGAGCAGAAAATGAACGCCAAACAACACTAGAAACTATATACATATATGGTTTATTATAGGTTATATAAGACACAGTCCCCTAACTGGTGAAGAAGAAAATCATAATGATATATTACTTCAAACAGCTATGAGTGGAAATACATCTGAGCACTTGACTCTTGCCGATCGCAAAGCGGTTTACCGAAACAAGATCAGACCCCCATTTTTTTTCTTTTTCTTTTTCGTCTCTGCCGTAATTGAAATAAAAGAAATAAAAAAACTATGAAAAAAAAGGTTTGGGGTGATAAAAATTGGTATGAAATCAATGGATTTCGGTGAGTTTTAAGGGTGGTGGGATGTGGATTTAAAGGATTTGGGCAAGAAATTGGTTTGGTTTGGGTGGAAATTTGGAGAAGTACTATTGAGAGAGAGTACTGTTTACACTCAAATGTAGTATCTCTGAATGATAATACCTTCTTGTAAATTAACTCTCTTAACAATATCTTCTTCTCCAAATTTCCACCCAAACTAAACCAATTTCTTGCGCAAATCTCTTAATACAGCTCAAATCCTTTAAATCCACACCACACCACACTCAAAAATACACTGAAATCCATCGATTTCATACCAATTTCATCACCCCAAACTTTTTTTCATAGTTTTTATTTCTTGTATTTCAATTATGGTAGAGATGAACAAGAAGAAAAAAAATAGGGTTTCTGATCTTGTTTTTCGTAAACCGCTTTGCGATCGGCAAGAGTCAAGTGCTTAGATGTATTTCCACTCATAATTGTTTGAAGTAATCCATCATTATGATCTTCTTCTTCACTAGTTTGGGGTCTGTTGTGCCTTACATGATTTGTATATAGTTTCTAGTGTTGTTTGGTGTTCATTTTCTGCTATCTTCGGTTTGGTTGTAGCAGTTGCAATTCCAAACCCACAAGTTTGAGTCATCTTACCACAGAAACATAGTGTGTTGTTTGTGCTTTTTGAATTACCCGTTTCATTTGTTGGTTTCCCGTTCCGTTTCCCCCTTTCTGTTTGCTATGGTGTATCGATACCTTAGCATGGATTCCAGTCAGGCCACTACCGCACATCTGTTGTGTATTTGGTAGGAAATTTTCGTTTGGAAACGTCACTTTGACGATTGAGACTTTCGGGTCTCAAATTCTGACCTTCGGGTCTTGGTTAATGGCCTTTGGGTCTTTTTGGATGATGCAGGATGGAGATATGTGCTTTGAAGGTTTTGAAGTAGCGATAGATTGGTGGATGCACATTGATGACTCCATGGTTGCAGGTGGTCGACAGGAGTAGAAGCTGTTGGGGTTTGCTCACATGGGGTTTTTTTTTTTCCGATAATCCACCGTTTTTCATTAAAGGATAATATTGTGATTGTACAAACAAATAGCAAGACCAAAATATAGATGGAAACTCAATATAGCAAAGAACAAATAGTAATCAATCATCTCCATTTCGTATCTTGGATACCATAACCAATCAGATCCAGCTAGCTGGTTTCTTCAATACCCATGCAGCAACAATCCTTACCACGCTTGAAACACAATCCTTCATCTCCATCGACCCGAAGGTCAGCACCAAGAAAAAATCTTTGTACTAGAAAAAGCGTTAGATTAACATGCCCCATCATGTGTGCCGGCGCCGCAATGGCCCGACAAAAAAACACCTCCAAACATCAATACACTAGGTGCCAGGCGGTTAGATATGCAAGAGAGCAAGACCCATTCCAACATGATTGAAGATTGTAACAGCAACGACAAATCAAAACCAAGCAAACCAAAAACACTAACATATTTAGAAGATTACACCTTGTTACCACAATCAACAACACTACACTAAAACAAAAAACTCGTACAACATCCAAAACACCTGTAAAAAAAAACTGGAGCTGGCTTATTATGGGTCATAAAAGGAAAAACAAACCCCAAAATAGTGGAGAAGAGACTCCTAACGAAATCCTTCAAACAATACCGAGTTGCTTTAAGTGCTAGCGCTAGACTATTGCCGATCGAACCACGATTTAAACTAGGCCGCAAAGAAACCACCATTTTTTTCGTTTTCTTCTTCTTCATTCTTGCTGCTAGAGATGTATAACAACCAAGGAATGAAAAGAAATGAGATTGGGGTTAAAGATTTTGAAATGGAGATTTAAGTTGTTGTTTAAGTGATTTGAGGGGAGGGGGTGCTTTCAAAACCCTAGCGGCTAGGGGTTTGGAAGAGATTTACTCCGCTTTTGTGTACCCGAGCGGACGGGTTTTTTCCAACCTTCCACTAATACAAAACTAAGGTAATTCTCACATGGGTTTATTGCTACTTATTTCTTTAACTCATGTATTTTCTTTTGGTTAAATTGATGTTTTTGTAATCTTTGGAACAATTCATGAATACAAAGGTGGTTTATCAAAAAACAAAAAAACTTTTAGGCAAATCAAAGGTCCTGGGACAAGCTTCTAGCTCAATTTGGTTGTGTATCCCTTTCCTCATAGGAGAGGTTGCAAGTTCGAATCCCACCAAGTGTTGGTTGGGATTTTTTTCTTGTGTAATTATGTGATGGGCCTTTGGGGCAGGTGAGTCTTTGGGCTAAAGACTGGGTGCTGCTACAATAGACAGACCAATGAGCGAAAACAAGTCTTCACAGACAAGGTGGAGGCGGTTGGGTCTACTCAAAGTGGCACATTGGCAAGAGCCTTCGGGCTAGGATCCTTTAATATAACCGGTGTGGGTTTGCCTTAACCCTCTAAATATTTTTTTTTTAAAAAAAAAAATGGTCTTGGGATAATTAGCATGAAAGGAGGAGAGGACAGAAGTGTGCTGATTGAATTCTACATGCATAAGAGAGGAGCAGTTGGGAATTTTGAAAGTAATCTTTTTAATAATTGGTAAATCCTTCAGTAAATGCCAAGTCTGGAGGTTATCAAGGGAAGACCCAAGAAGCTAATGGGAGGATTTGCGATTCTACCACCTAAAGAATCAGCAAGGAGTTCTGACATGCCTGCAACCAAGAGATTGGTCTTTGAGGGGTTGAGATTTAGGCAAGTGAGTGAAGCAAATGTTGAAATCTCTGCTGGTTTGTGTCATCTACACTGTTGAATACGCATGTACCATACTTTTACTACCCCAGTAGTGGAGCATTGGTTCAGGTTGACTCGGTATTAGTATAGAATAGAAAGGATGCTATTGTGATACAGTGATGGTAGCAGAAAATTCAGTTCTTGAAGTTCCGAATTAGACTTGGGCATTCAACAGGACAAGATTTTATTAAGTTTTAGCTTGCAGAGGTTTTTGTAATTAAAATCTCAATAAACAAGAATTACCTGATGATTTATCAGATGTGAATTGGACGTTTGTGTCATCCCAGATGTTTGGAAGAAATTCTTAGGTGAAGTATGACAAAACTATTTGGGCACTCTCTGTACGCACTAACATGACTTACACTCATCACACTCAATGTAGTAGCCACTAGACAGAACACAGATTATACTAAGCTTCTTATTGCATATAACCAAAACTAATTTGCCTGCACAAGAACTTCATGTAGTGAGGCTGTGCCGTATGCTTACTTGTAGTAGACACAAGATTGTGGTAGCAGAACAGTCAATTGTTGGATATTAAGGTCATGATAAGAATCATGCACATCTTCCTTATCATATAGCAAATCGATTCTAAGAGCGGTTTCTCTTCACCGTACAAATGCATTAATAGTTGGTGAAACTATTCTCCCAGACCAGTCACCAATTGCTTTTCTTGTTGCAGGTTCATATGTGACTCATGAGACACACCACTTTGTGTACTTCTATTTGGATCAAAAAGCAATTCTTCTATTCAAGTCTGGTTGACATGGACCGTGATGAAGATAAAAAGAGGAAGAGGATAAGTTCATCATTATCCATTAGCATAAAACTTGTCTTCCTTGTATTGATTGAAAACCTTTGCATCTGTTAAATCTCTGCCAAGAAGTTCTTATGCTTGATACGGATACACTTCAGTTGTGTTCCATTGAATGCCGTTTTTCAGAGCTAGACTTAAACCTCCATTACTAAGTTTAAGTTAGGTGATATTAGATTGTATTGAGGTGAAACCGTAAAACGTCTCTATGTCTAATCAGCATTATAATGGAACAACTTCTTTTATGTTTGGAATCTTTACCATGATGCTTATGTAGCTATCATCTCTGGCTGTTTCTTTTCGTGAAAGTTATGTTGAGCAACCTGACCCTGACAGACAGCCAAGAACAATGGTAAAGGGATGTTGGTGTCTACATTTAAAAAATTTCTCAAGTAACAAGGCAACCTCGTCTTAATATTTGTTGCTCCCACAGACCCAATAATCATGGTATATGATAAACATTACGGTTGTATTCTTGTAGACTTGGCACTATAGTACCACACTTCCATATATTGGAAATGTGAAGGGTCTCCGCTATGTTGCTCCTTGCTTTCAATGCACGCTTTTAAGGTTTTTACAGGTGGGTGCTCGTCTTCAGGGTAAACTCCGCCTTTACAGATTGTGTAAATTTGGGATCACTCCAGATTGTGTCAAAGTTGATACTATTTTATAGCTGGCTACAAGTAATTCTAATAATGCTCAGGAAGTCACTGATTTACAGAAGATGCAAACATAATTCTGTTGACAAGTCATGAGAACTCTCCTCTTTGATATCCGGTTCATTGATTCTAGTTCTGGTTGTCTAATACATATCTGGTTAAAAAATTGGACCAGACAATAACAGCGTATTTTTAAAACTATGGTCGGCGTGATCTTGTCCAAACTCAATCTGCAATCAATTTCGATTGATCGGCTGTATTTTGAATCCGTTATCTGAGTTGTTAGATACTTTGATCACCACAATCATGGAAGGGTTGACCTTCATTGGACATTGGAGATGCTATGACTGATAAGAACAGTAATTTAAAAAAAAAAAATGTTGTGCAAATAATAGAGAGTGCACATGCCATATGTACACGTCTATTTGTTCCTGGCGGCTCTGGATTCTCGGTTCAACGTGAATGTGGCATCATTACTATCAGCGCACTGTGATTCTGTGAATTGTGATGTTGCATCGAGAAAGCTTTATGCAACACAAATGTTGCACTGAAAATTGTACAAATCAAACAAGTATATATGTATCTCAATTTGATTGAAATAAGCTATTTGTTAATAGTATAGAAATCATAGAGATCCTATCGAAAAAAGAAACCATAGAGACCGTCAAACGATTATTTTAGTTGTATACTTCTGTGTTTATACGTCTTATGTGAATTGTGAAGTGTTTGAAGGTTAGTTACCAACAAAAAAAAAACGTGTTTGAAGGTTGAACAAGTAAACAGCACATATAAGTCCCACATCTGCTAGGAATATTGTCACCAAATACGGCGTTTTTTTGAAAAAAACGCGTTTAAAACCCGAGATATTGCCAAGGCGTCTGACTCCAGTTTAAAACCCGGGTTTTTCAAAAAAACGCGTTTTAAACGTTTTAAACTTAAAAAACGTTTAAAACCCGAGATTTTGAAAATCTCCCGTTTAAAACTTTTTTTTTTTTTTTTTTTTTTTTAAACGCTAGAAAAGAAAAGGGTTTTGGAGTTTACCTTTTTGAAGAGTGGGCGTTAAATTGACTTATTGAGACCGTTCTATTTTGCTTTGGACTATTAATAATTAATTGGAAATTTTAAAGTTATTAACTTATTTGTAGTACTTAATTATGCCATTATGGTTGGTGATTAGTAGTATCTTATTTTGAGTAGTGTTTTGGCACTGAATCTAAAAATTCTAGTATTTGGATAAGTAATGATAATTTGATACTTTCATATATTTGAATTTTCTTTCATTTGTATTATTATTATTATTTTTATTTTATGTGTCTATTTTTTTTCCCACTTTTATAGAAAATCAAACTCCTTATCTATTATATTATTTATCATCGGTTTTTACCGTTTCTTTTACGTATTATACATATTATACGTTTTAAACCCGTTTTACTGTTTTAAACCCGTTTTTTTATGCCCCACGTTTTTTACGTGTTTTTTTTTTTTTTTTTTTTTTTTTTTTTTTTTAAACCCGTACGGTACTTGGTGACAATGGCTAGGAACTAAAATATGTTAACATATATAAAGTTTGCTCCACTCATATAGTCATATGTAGTAGTATTTGCAGAAAGGAGAGACGGTTGGCAGCTCCCCCAAGAATGTATTACATACTAATAAATTGCAAAAAGAACAACTGCAATCAAATATATACAACAAGAATGTATTTCATAAGAATGTCTTCATGCTATAACTAAATCAATCACATAATCAAGTCGGGGTTAAGAAAAACTCCATGTCCATATCCTCTTTGTAACTGCAGAAGCAAGGAACATAATCAAGTCGGGGTTAAGAAAAACTCCATGTCCATATCCTCTTTGTAACTGCAGAAGCAAGCATAACAAATCCATGCCATGACCAAACCCACAACTCCCAAACCAAACAACACAACCATTCTCATATTCCCATCCAAGTTTCTACTACCAATAACCTTCTCTTCTTTCACATCTTCTTTAACCCTCTCCATGTTTTCCTCCACGTCTTTCTTCTCTTCCACAAAATCAAACTCTGGGTTCTCATAAACCGTCATTTCACCACGACCCATATCAACAAAATCATCATCACCATCGTCGTCAAAACAAGACTCAGTACACGAACATGTAGACGCATTATCATCAATATGGTTGGTGAACGGAAGTGTTTTGGAATTGTCCCATTCTTGAAATGCAGTTTCGAGTTCGGTAAGCCTTTGGTCTATATGATGCAAATGGTGTGGTTTTGAAGGATGTGAGTCCATTTCTGCGGCGAGAAGGCTTCGAAAGAACCCGAATCTCCGGTCAAGGTTCTCTGAGAGAAGTTGGTGACTTGGTGTTTCTATAGGGAAATTGAACGCATCCTTTAATTCTAATTCCAGTTCTTCAAGCTTCTTTTGTAAAACTGCATATCTTTTCGCCATAACATTAAAAAAAAAGTAGACTTCAACTGATATGAAGGAGAAATGGAAATATAGAGTTGAGAAAGTGGCACCGTATGGCTTGCTTCCATGGTAGTTTCATAACTAACTAAATACTAGGCCGAAAGGAGAATGGCTTAGCGGGTTCCTTGACCTACGGCCCGCAATAATATGTCCACACGGCCCAAGCAATTTTCATTTCCAAATCCAAATTACATATATGGAGCGTGTTCAACACTTCAGGAAGTCAATTCTTTTACTTGAGAAATAAAGAGATAACGAACTAAAAGTACATTCAACTTTGCCTTTGGTTCGCAAAAATACAACGAACATAAATACAACAAATTTTCAATGTAGTTTCTATTGATACATCTGTTAAATTTTTTAGACGGACATTCTTACATTATGGTAGGTAAGTACATTCTTGATCGAAATGTTTATATCCAATAAATTAATGCGCATCAAACATCCCATAATTGGATGATTTATTCAGACATTGTTGTCTAGGACTTACATTGTTAGTCTCTGCTACAGATTGACTATTTAACTAGAAGCAGTAGAAAGATTAACAACAAAAACACGAGAATTGAAACCAAACAGACTATAATAACAAAGCCTTCAATCAGATAAACCATCCATGTTCACACATCATAGGCAACTAAGAAAAACAAAGAGAAACGACGAGCACTGTATTCTAATTACTCTTTATCATAAGGTTCACCTCCCACCAATAAATGATGAACACCAATATTCACTTTGTTTTACTACGAGGTTTTTTCTCGTTCTTCTTATGCCCTGCATGCCCCCGGAAAGTCAGAGTAGGTGCAAATTCTCCCAATTTGTGACCTACCATACCTTCTGTTATCTTACGACGCAAATGTTTCCTTCCATTATGAATAGCAATTGTATGGCCAACCATTGCCGGTATAATGGTAGATGCCCTGGACCAAGTTACGATTTTCTCTTTTTCGGCCCCCATGCCAAGCTTTGCAAATTTTCGCATTAAATGATTAGCAACAAAGGGAAATCTAGCCAAGTTCTGCATACCACCACGCAGACGTAGAACCAGGTGGAGGGTAGACTCCTTTTGAATATTGTAATCTGCAAGTGTTCGACCATCCTCCAACTGCTTCCCAGCAAAGATCAACCTCTGCTGGTCTGGTGGAATCCCCTCCTTATCCTGGATCTTGGCCTTCACATTATCAATGGTATCTGAACTTTCAACTTCCAGTGTGATTGTCTTCCCAGTGAGAGTCTTAACAAAAATTTGCATCTGTAAACATCAGCAACAAGTATTTACAACGTAGATTTTATCAAATAATCAAACATAGATAATGACCATGTCAAAACCAACTTGCCAAAATATTCAAACATCAAATAAAAAAGAAAACAGTACACGCAATCAATAAAAAAATTCCTCTTCTTCTGTTCAATTTAGCAACTACATTCTCATGAACCATACCAAATCATAAAACCTAATATAATGAACTACAACCAGAGGAAAGAATGCTATCCATAGTCTATAGCAAGCAACAGATGTGACTTCAGTAAGATACTGGCTTCAATCATATCGTTTGGTATGACAAGATAATACAACCAACAATAGTACTTATAAGAAACCAAAGCTCCCATAACTGTACGATAAAGTCACATTGCAGTCACAAGATCGGCATAAAACTGTTACATATTTGAACCCATTCCAATATTAGTTAGTCCATTGCATTAGTTATCTTTCTTTAATAAGAGTGTTTTTAGTGACATTTGCAGGAAATAGGTGTAATGAATAAAACTATCTTTTCGGCAAAAACTGGAATTCGACAAAGAATGGTTGTGCATTCGTGTTGAATCAAAGAACAAAAGTGGACAAACTTAGAGCATTTGTGCAACAGGTCATGGAAATCATATACATGCATGGATTATATGCCTAAGGTTATAGGTGAAAATGAAAGACCCAAAGAAGATATTGAGTGGGCATGTGAGGACAAGAGTAACTCAAGGTCTGTTGAGGTAAATGAGTTGGAACTTGAGTAACAAAGAAAGGAAAGAACAAACGATGTAGGATCTTTACAGCACGTAACCAGATTGTTATCAAAGCTTGTCAGATTTAATAATTGAATGCTCACCATTTAGACTTGAACCAGCACCACTGGATCAGCACCCATTTATTGTGTTCTCTACGAACAGGACCCGATTTCCCCTCTTCACCTCACTAGCTACTCACCAAATAAACACCACCAGTACCAAACATTCAATCACTACCCAACCTAGCTTCTGTAATCCAACAATAATCCGAACCACATGATCACCCACTCCTAAACCCTACCATTTCTTATTTTTGCTCATGAACATAATATTCACTTCTCCTTTACGACTAACACTCTCTTTCCAATTAGTAACATACTGGCTTCAACCACTTTTTTTTTTTTTTAATATGACAAAATAATACAACCAACAACTAACCATCTATGGCATATTATACTATACTAAAAGATACCTCCAACTAACTACATTTTCCGTAACATTACAACAACTCATTTAGGACAACAACCCAATCCAATAAACTCATTCAAATGCTTCTCAGGTAATTATTCAAACAATTGTAGAGCAACGAGTAAAAGCATAGACATATTTCATGAAACAGACAGAGAGGACAAGTAAATCTAACATAAAAAAACGATAAGACAAAAAAATTCATAAGGAATAACAAAACGAAACATAGATGAAAAATGACAAGAGAAAATTTTAAATACCTTGAGAGCCGGAGCTGTTAAATGAAGAACAAACAAACTGAGACACTCACTTTGTTTTATGGAATTTGATTAATTCGGGCCGGGCTTTATTCGTCGGCCCATATCAGCTGATAGATAATTTGCATTAAATCTGCAACCCCAACGGCCCAACAACGAGCGTAACCAAACCATTTGGAGAACGAATTTGTGGACACAAGCTAAAAAAACTTGTCTTAAACTGGTTAGAGCATCTTTAGGAGTGATATCAACATAGCATCAAACACCAAATTTCCAACAATTTGGTATTTTTTCAACTTCAGGAGAGTTACATGTTGATGAAAACACTAAAAAAACACCAAACTAAATACCAAATCGGCCAATATTTGGTTCCAAATTTGGTGCTGTATCAAATCATCTATGCGGTTTTAGAAAAACCGCGCGGTTTTGCCAACACTGCGTAGGCTTGGGATACTAAATGGACTTCTATGGCGCGGTTTTTCTAAAACCGCGTGCTCTCAATGACAACAACAGACAAAAAACGGGCAAAAAATGGCTATATCTTTCTAACCCTATAAATTGAAACACTCACACCATAGTTTTACACTCACTTCTTTTCTCTACTCTCTACTCTTAAAACAACAATGACTAGTCAAGAACCAAAATCAAAATCTAGAGGGGCTTCATGGATATAAGAAGAAGATGTTGCTCTCACCAATAGTTGGCTACAAGTTAGTCAAAATGGTGTAGTAAGAAATGAGCAAAAGTCGAACGATTTTTGGGCTAGAATTCTAAATGCATTTCATGCAAATCTAGGAAGAATGATCGAACACAACTTGACGGGCATGAAACACCGTTGGACTCTCATTCAAGCTAATATCAACAAGTTTCATGCTATTCTTTCTAAGATTCAAGCATCTCCTCAAAGTGGCTATAATGACAATATGATGGTAAGTATTTACTTTTTATTTGTTATTTTGATTCATAAATATATTTTTCAATTCTAATTTAGTTTTTGCTTAATTGGTAGGTTGAGGAAGCAATAAGTGCACATGTGATGCATAATGGGGTTTGGAAGTGGATGCAATGCTATAATATGGTGAAAGACTCACCCAAATGGAAAAGGTTACAGTTGAGAAATGATTTGCATCCCACCAAAAAGTCGAAGTCAAACAGTGGGGAAGGAGGTTCATCAGTTCCAATATCAACTGCGACAACTCAACCAATAGATTATGATCCACACCAAGTTCATGGGCTTGAGGATAGGCCTCTTGGAAAGAAAGAAGACAAGAAAAGAAGGCAAAAAGAGAAAAAAGAAGGTGATTCTAAATTGGAGAAATCCGCTAAGAAACTTGATGATTTTCTGGTGGAACTTTCTAAAACCACCAAAGAAGGATATAAATTGGAAGCTCAAAGACAATTGAAGAAAGATGAGATGGAATTCGAAAAACTTCAATTGAAGAAAAGTTCAATGGATTGGAAGCTCCAAATCCAAAAAGAAAAACTTCAATTGAAGAAAGATGCGCTCCGAGTTCGAGAAGATGAAAATGATGCGAAAATACTAGGAATGAAATTAGAAGGATTACCCGAAGACGAGCGCGAAATTTGGCAACTCAAAAGGGCAGAAATTTTACAAAAAATGAAGAATCGACTTGGCAATATCACTGGTAGTAGTCAAAGTATTGCATAGTCTAAATTTGAGTTTGTATGTCTTTTAATTTGAGTATTTTAATTTGTCTTTTAATTTATGTCTTTTAATTAATGACATACTTTAATTTGAGTTTGTATTTTGATTTTAATTAGAATGTACTTTAATTGAATATTTTCTTTTAATTTGAGTTAAGTTACCTTAATTTAAAGTTGATACTTTTTATCATTCTAAAAAAAATTCGGCAGAATCCACTTTGTATTTTCAAAATTCTCATATACACAAATCCTTTCATAAGCCACAAATACATAGAAATAAACTTGGAACACAAATACATAGAAATTGAAACGATAAATAAACACAAAGTCCAAATGAAGTGCAAATAGAAATAGAAATCAAGTCTGACCATGCCGCCCATGCCTACTCCACAAATGCTCGACCAAGTCAATCTTCAATCTATCATGAACAACTTTTGAACGAACCCTCTCGATGTCAGATGCCCAATGAGATAGAACAAATTGGCGTTGATCTTCAGATGCACCTTCTCTACTTGGTATTTCCAAATCAGGAATATACTGTGGGATATCCGTTTCGCGTTCATCTTCTACAATCATAGTGTAAAATGATGCATACCCTCATAACAATAGCCATGTTCTCCAAATACCATAACCTGCACGGATTCGCTAAAATAGCCCAACGCGACTGTAATATACCAAACGCCCGCTCTATGTCTTTTTTAGCAGCTTCTTGCTTCGTCGCAAAATGTTTGTCTTGTGCAATCGTTTGAATCAAGGTGGCATAATTAGAATAAATACCGTCAGCCAAGTAATAGCCCATATCATAATGATGGTCATTCACAGTGTAGTTACAAGGAATAGCTTCATCATTGACTATATCATCAAATATTGGTGAGCGGTCAAACACATTAAGATCATTGCGAGAACCCACTATTCCAAAAAAAGCATGCCAAATCCATGCGTCACGATCGGCAATTGCCTCCAAAATCACTGTTGGTTTATGCTTATGGCCAGTGTGAGACCCTTGCCACGCGGATGGGCAATTCTTCCATTATCAGTGCATGCAATCAATGCTTCCTAGCATTCCAGGCCATCCGCATTCCTCAGACTCTTTAAGCAAACGTTGAATATCTGCAGCATTTGGTTTGCACAAGTATTCACCTCCAAAAATTCTAATAATTCCATCACAAAAATAGTGCATGCATTCATGAACAGTTGACTCAGCAACATGTAACATATCATCTACTAGATCAGCTGCAGTCCCATAAGCAAGCATTCGTATAGCAACAATTACTTTTATTTTTGGGTTAATCCCAAACTTACCCGCACTATTAACTTTTTGTTAAAAATATGGTATATTATGATTAAGATGATTGAAAATACGAGTAAATAATGACTGACCCATACGAAATCGGCGTCGGAAGTCGTGGTCATGAAATATAGGATTTGCGCCGAAGTAGTTAGCATTTACACGAGCCAGTGTTGCCTCGTACTGATGATTCTTACATTTTCTTCCTTTCTTTGAACCACCATGTGGTCTATAAGAAGACTCCGCTTCTTGCTGATGCAATAAACTCAGACGATGTCGAACCAAAGGTAGAGCAATAGCCACTAATTTATGAGTTTTAACTGTAGTGTTATCATTTGAAGAGCTCGAGCTCGAGCTCGATGAAGAATCAGAAGAAGATGAATGATCCATTGAAAAATCGTCAAGAGTTTTGGTAGTGTTTTTTTTTTTTGCTCAAGGAGATGAGTTTAGATGAGAGGGAACATGAAAAATGAAGAGAACCTCGCATGACCAAGAGGGTTAAATGGTTATAGCACGTGGTTTCTGGAAAACTGCGTGGTTTTGGAAAAACCGGTGGGCTTGGGCCTGTCAGATAGGTTTCTATGGCGCGGTTTTGGGAAAACCGTGTGGGCTATATGGCGCGGTTTATCCAAAACCGCGTAGTTTGATGTCAAAAATTTGATGTTGCTCCTAAAGTTGCTTGGTGTTTTTTTGGTAGCTCTCCTAAAGATGCTCTTAGTCCACATAATCAACTTAAGTAATGGATCAACAACACAACCCACACCATCACCATTTTTTCTTTTTCTTTTTTATTTTTTCAAATAAAAAAGTGGGAAATCAGAAACTACGTCTTCTCCACTTCTTCAACGACCCTCGCAGGGGAAGGCGGGGGAAGGGGGGGGGGTGAGGCGGATCAACTTTTCTCTCATTTCGTTGCAAATGACATTGATACAAAAGATCCAGTGTTCAATTAACAAATTAAAGTGACATAACATACCCACTTGTTCTATCTCTAGCATTTGGCTTTCATGGAAGTGAAATGATTGGGGTTGGGTTTTAGGTTTCGGAAAAGATTTGTGCTTGTGTGATATGGATTAAGAGATTGGTGGACGTTTTTCGACCTGAGCTCCGGTTAGATAGAAGGAGAAGATGAACAGTGGTTTTGGTTTTGTTTCATTTATTTTATTTTTATTTTCTATTTATTTTGAATAATACAATAGGAAAAGTGATGGTGTGGTCTATGTTGTTAGTACTTAAGTTGCATAAGTGGATCAACCAGCTTCGATGTCTTGTGGACATTCTCGTCTTTTTTTTTTGCACACAAGTAGGCATATTATTAATAATAATTAAAGAATGTAACCTCGAGAGTACATGCCAGGTTAAACTTAAGAATACATCAACCTAATCAAATATTCAAATCTATAGTAGGTTCTGTGAGGACATTCTATACGGGTGATGAATTGGGGTCTGCTTGTGCTCCAAATTGTTTTTCCCTAATCATAGTAGGTCCCTTCTTTGCGACCACATCCACACCAAAATTGGCCTCTCGCAATGTATGTGAGATGCACCAGTGATCGAGTTTTTGAGCTGCCCTCTTCCATCTTGCGGTTAAGGTTCATGGAGTGGATCCTTTCCTGCTGAAAGAGAGAACTACCCACATCGAGTCACTTTCCAACCATAGCCTCCTCCAGTCGTTCTCAATAGCTCATTCCATTGCTAGAACAATTGATGTACATTCGGCCACATAGTTTGAGGTGACTCCCATTCCATATGCAAGAACCGCCAAGCCTAGGTAACAATTGATGTACATTCCGTTGCATTCTCTGTCAGGCCTTCGATATTGGTATGATAACATTATTAACAATCGGGATTAGCCATAACTTAAACCCTGGATCATGGTTCAACTAGCACTATATGTCAAAACCTGAATGACATTAATATTGAATTAATTAAATAAAAAAAAAACATTGATAAAGGTGCTAACAAACAACCAAATGCGTTACAAAGATCAAAAGGCAGGAAGTGCATATTCCACAGAAATAGTAACATTTCAAGTTTCAATATGTGTAACGCAGATAGAGTTCTATCTAAAATTTGCAAGAACTGAATGAACTAGAATAAAAAACTATAAGGAAAGGATCCTATACCTTATTTTTCTGCATTTCTATCATTTTAGCCTGCAACAACAATATTATTGTCAAGTTTTTTAACAGACAAGTCTCCAAATAAAGTTTCAACAAAGAAAAATTTTCAAATGCATTTTAGTAAATATACATGTATCTTCTGCAATTCTTCAGTTTGCTCTCTAAGTTTTGCAAGTTATTCTTCCAGTTCCATAGTATATGCCTGGCAGAGAATAAAAAAACTATAAAAATTGTTTAGAAATACATTAGCACATGCCTAAAAGAAGCACAATGGTGCCATGAGTATCTCACTAACAAAGTAACGTACTGGTCACAAAAAGAAATAAATATGCATATTTCTAGTAGGATCCTAGACCATGTCATTCAAACAAAGGATATAAAGGTTCATATTATTTTTACATGTTTTGTCCATTATGAGGTGTAACCGTGGAATAGATTCATCTTTTTGTTTGGCCTATTTCATATGCATACACTACTACTTGACCATTGAGTGACATTCCTATTTTTTGTGATTATACCCACAATCGTTTTCTCATAGACACGTTCTTGTCTATTTATATAAATTTAAAAATCCAACCACAGAAATTCATTACATACACTTGTAAAACAACCACCAATCAAAAACTATATCGTGAATATATGAACCTAGGAACGATTTAAAAAAAACCAAACAAGAAAAATCTTTACTATATATCACAGATTATAGATCCTAAAACAAACGAATTACAATGTGTCCGATTCTGATTATGGTACTTCCTTAGTTTCTTGTCTACCCACGTATAAATAGTTTTGGTGCAAAAGATGACACTGAAGGCGGTGCTTTAAATTTATTCTCCAGAATTGAGAGAATTGGTTTATGCAATGTAGTAGCCAATTTTGAGGAAACTTATTGTAGAACGTGAAAGGACTTTATCTTTCCTTGTTGTTCATGTTGGAAATATGGGAATCAAATTACATCCGAATGGTCTATTGGAACTCTCAAGTAAAGAGTAATCTTACTGTAGAGAAAAAGACATTTTTCTTTCTCTGGTGTTAAGGACGCGCCCGCCATCGCTCTAAGTATGTCTGGACAAGGCGGACAAAGGCGTGGCGTGCTCATGCCTTTAGCGACCTCCAGTACTTTAAGCGCGACCCGCACTCGACTTTGCTTGGCTTTAGGCGCGACCCGCGCTCCACCAAATTTCAGCAAGATACGACTGTTTCGGAAGTTTTTTTTGAAACAGTATAAATATAGGTTTTTTTTTGTAAAAATCTAACCTAACCAAAACCAAGAAATAGAGAGATTATAAGGGAGCAATTCTTGTGAGTTGAGTGTTCATTCTTTGTGAGTGAATTGAGAGAACTTGTAATCTGTTACTCTGGACATCTAGTAAAACTTGGAACTTGCAGTGTGGACGTAGGCAAATTGCCGAACCACGATATATCTCGTCTTGTAGTTTGTTCTTCCTTTACATTAATTATTTTACTTTATATGCTTGTTATTTGATATTGAGAACTGTTAGGATATTACTTGGAGGGTGTTGAAGTCTTGTCTAGTGAGAAGGATAGATCTTTGCGTAGGATTGATCTATTTGTTGTGGATAACGTTGTTTCTGCATTGTACTATTCGCAACAATTGGTATCAGAGCGAGGTATACGACCTAGGATTTTGAGTTTTGGTGAAGAACCATAGTGCTCGAAATTTGTGTAGACAAGGTGTTCGATAAAATTCTGAAGTGAGATTATTTTTTTTAGGTTATTGTGTGTAACTTGAAAAATGGCTCCTAAGATGTCAAATGCTAAGTTTGAAGTGGAGAAGTTTAATGGGAAGAATAACTTTGGGATTTGGAGAGTCCAAGTAAGGGACATCCTCATCCAACAAGGTTTGCACAAGGCTTTAAAGGGGATTAACTCAAATGCTGCGAGTATGAGTAATGATGATTGGGAAGAGTTGGATCTACAGGCTTGTTCATCAATCCGGTTGTGTCTTGCTAATGAGGTCATGTATAGTGTGATGGGAGAAAATACCACTGTCGGTATTTGGCTCAAGCTAGAATCTATGTATATGACCAAGAGCATGACGAACAAGATTTACTTTAAGAAGCGTCTTTATCGGTACATGATGGTGGATGGTTCAATGATGCAAGAGCATGTTAGTGAGTTCCGTCGACGCCTAGCGGATTATTTGAATGTTGGCATGAAGATGGATGATGGGGATCAAGCGGCATGTTTAATATTCTCTTTGCCAGAAAACTATGAGCATCTAATGACTACATTTATGAACAAAGAAGATGTTGATCTTGACGAAGTTCAGAGTGCACTTCTTTCTTATGAGTTAATGAAGAAGACACGTGTAGAAAATAGCATTGATACAGGTTAGGGGCTAGTGGCAAAAGGAAGGTCGCATGAAAAGGCTTCTACAAGTAATGAGAAGTCTAGGTCCAAGTCAAAGAAGCCTTTGACACATGTGAAGTGCTACAATTGCAATGAAAAGGGACATTATGCGAGTAATTGTCCTCACCCGAAGAAAGAGAACAATAGAGATGGTAAGAAGAAAGGTAAGGCAAAATTTGAGGCAAGTTATGCTTCAGGCTCTGAAGGGGACGAGTTGAGTCTCTGTGTGTCCACACAAGACTATATGGCCGAAAGGTGGATTCTTGATTCCGGATGTTCCTACCATATGTACCCGAATAGAAAGTGGTTTACTTCTTATGAGAGCATTGATGGTGGTTCCACTTTGATGGGTAATGACGTTGCTTGTAAGACGGTAGGAATTGAAACTATACGGATCAATATGCATGATGGTGTAGTGAGGACTTTAACCGATGTGAGACATGTTCCTAAACTAAAGAAAAACCTTATTTCTTTTGGTACCTTGGATTCCAAAGGCCACAAGTTTGTGGGGGAAGGTGGAGTCCTAAAGATTGTCAGTGGCTCTTGTGTGGACCCTTATAAATGGTCCACATGGCATTACCTGATCTTCTTCTTTTGTGGCCTCGTTGGATCGACTTGTGCAGTGAGACATCCAACTCGACGGAATGCTCAAGAAGACAATGCCGTCATTAGGGACCGCTAGGGCATGATCTATGGGACATGACACCCGTGATGGACCCTACATATCTACAGGCCTAGCCCCGTTCGTTAGAGCCGTGGGCCCAACATGGCATGTGGGCCAAGCCTCACTATAAGCCCATAATCAGCTCCAAACTAGGGATAGATTTTGATTCTATCCAATGTAACTGAAAACAAGGGATAAGGATCCATATCCAGATATTCCCTAGTTTTTGGGATGGTTACATATTGAAAAGTCTTGAACAACAGAACTATATGAAAAAACTCTATACTCCGGAGATTTTCAGAGACTTGATCCCTCTGGGGTATGTAGGCAGCCACTGAACTAAAAAGTGGTTCAGTCTCAACAACAAGAACATTTTTTCCTAAGCAACAAGTCCAACAAGGTGCGCGAGTTCTGGAAATTGTTTTACAGAAGGTGGTGATATTTAGAAGGTCAGTTTCTATTTTAAGAGTGTCTAGGTAGATCAGTTTTTGCCCCGACATCTTTTGGCGCCGTCTGTGGGGATTCAACCCATGACTACGTTCTTCTCTTTTATTATATTGAATATCACGATCAATGGCTGCTGGTAGACCCAAAAGAAATCAAAAGGTGGCTGCCACTAGTCAAGTTCCAGAAATTGCACAAAACCTGCCTCTTAATGCTAAGACAGCACAACACATAGTTGTTGATGAGGTTCATGCTCAGAAGAAATATACACGTCATATTCCCTCACAAAATCTGGACGCCCAGCATGACAAAGAAGATTTGGTGGAGACCCTGCAAATTAC
This sequence comes from Coptis chinensis, assembly GCF_015680905.1. Lineage (NCBI taxonomy): Eukaryota > Viridiplantae > Streptophyta > Magnoliopsida > Ranunculales > Ranunculaceae > Coptis > Coptis chinensis. The sequence continues at coordinate 51,505,475 of NC_141457.1, forward strand.
TGTTCCAGCAGGGGAACAAGATGCAACTAGGGATACTCGAGTCGTCACACACAGAGACGGATTTGCATCTGCTGGGGAAAGACCATCACTGCTGCCTCAGCGTCTGCAACAACGCCTTGGGCCTAGGTCGGGTGCTATTTCCACCCAATCTGGACCGTCCATATTGCCTAGGTGTTTGTAAGGCCGCCTTGGGCCTGGATTGGGCCCTCAGGATCTAAGCCACAATGTTCACCCATCTGATGAAGAAACTCTAATGTCTATGTTGCTTAAAAGTTTCACCGGAAAACAATCGAAGCAGGAGAAATGACGACAAAAAGGCCTAGGGAAGAAAACTCTCAGCCAGGAATCTTACGCACCAAAGGAGAGCAGGTCTCAAAAGAGGAGGCCTCATCCAAGGAGCCATGCCTCCAGCAGCACCCAAAACCACAGAACTCCAATTGTGGAGCGTTTAGGTGGTGCTGACGTTGTACTAGGACTGGTTCGTAGCCCACAGCGTCACCGAAGCATATCAGTGTCAAGACGTTCCCAGTACCCCAAGGAACAATCAATGTCAGTTTCCGGATATTCCTCTACGGCTCAATTCAATCTAGAGTGTGACGTGCAACGCTATCGCAGTCCGGTACTACAAAGAGACAATATAGACCAGCCCGAGGTAACAGAAGATTTGATCGTAGTCCTGAAGGTTCAGATTCCTCAGAATCAGGATACAATGGTTCGAGGAACACTCGCCGGAGGACTAATGGAGGTTATCAGATGGTTGGAGATAGAAGGGGTAGTCAATAATGGGCCAGAAACCACAGAACCGGAGCCCTCCACAATTCTGTGGGTGGTTACGCTCGAACCAGAGAGCTAAACCCACGCAGGGCTGAAGTAAATTTTAGGCAACATAGGCAAGACTCTGCTGAGCCTGGTTGGAGCCCTGAAAGGAGAAATCGTACCTACAGAGTTGGCACGAACAATGTCGCTCTGCAGGAAAATAGTGATAGCTTGAATGAGCAGCGAGTCCAAGAACTCATTAGAACTGCTATGGATTCCAAAGCTACTCGGGAAGATAAACGACATAAACTGGCAATCAAAGGTCCTGAAGAATCTCCTTTTATAGATGAAATCAGAGATTACATTTCCCCTGGTTCTTTCAAACAACCTTCAGTCCCAACCTACGATGATGTAGATGGTTGTCCAGATGAGCACTTGATGAAGTACAGATCGTTTATGGCTCTTTTTAATAACAATGATGCGTTGATGTGCATAATGTTCCAATCTACCCTTAGCGGAGAAGCTTTGACATGGTTTAACGAGCTCCATCCTCATTCAATCCATACATTTCCAAGGCTTCGCCCGACAAGTTCTCAAAACATTATCGCTACAACAGGGAAGACCATAAAAGGTTCTGGAACTCTTTTCAGCCTCCACATGGAGAAAGGAGAAAGCATTCGAGACCTTGTCAGAAAACTCAGAGTGCTGCTAAAGGAGGTCAGCAATGTCCCAGATGACGTTGTTGCGCAAGCTTTCAAAAATGCTCTTCCTTTTGATAAGTCTGGTCTATACAACTCACTAACTCTGAAGCCTCCAGAAACAGTTCAGGATTTGCTGGTGTGAGCAGAAAGGTATGCTACTGTTTAGGAAGATTCAAAGTACAAGCAGCAAAGGGATTTTTCAAGTGATAGAGGAAAGCAGGAACAACAGCAGCGAGACAAAGATAGAAAGAAACATAACAAAGATGCCAAAACTGGCGTCTCACAAAGTCAGAAACAAGATGGCCACCCAAGCAAAGATCTTACTCTTCCAGAGCTCAGCGTCAGTCCCTCAGAATTGTATGACAAGCTTAAAGGAAAACTCTCCAAGCCATTTCCTATGAAACCTGATACTGAGGGAAGAAGAGATAAGTCAAAGAAATGCAAGTATCATAATGATTTCGGCCATACTTTGAATGACTGTTATGCATTCAAGAAGGAGATCTCCAGAATGGCAGATGGGGGGCAGCTGAAGGAGTATCTAAAGGGTACTCAAAAGCTGGCTCATGTAAATCTGATCGAGCACGACGTGATAGCTGTATGTCATGCTCAGGCGGCTGTTTGCTCATCCAACCGTGAAAGAAAATGGAGCATGAAGCGCAAGATTCAAAAAATTGGTAGTTGGAATCACGTAAACAATATCAACTTTAAATCTGGGTTCTATGCTGAGACTATTGTAGAAGGAGGACTAACTTTTACTGAAGAAGATGAGCGAGGAGTCTACTATCCTCACAATGATGCTGTGGTGATTACAGCATGGGTTGGCATCCGCAGAGTCCAAAGAATTCTGATAGACACTGGCATCTTTGCCTGTATCCTATTCTCTGGATGCTATTCTGTCATGAATCTCGACGATGATCTTATTCAGGAAGATGATACTCCAATTATCGGCTTTAATGGGGCTCCAGCTAAAAAGGTTGGTAAAATTAATTTGCCAGTCACAGTAGGTCCTAAGGTTGTAGGAGTTGACTTTGTTCTGGTAGACTGCCCATCCACATATAATGTCATTTTAGGCAGAGATTGGCTTCATGCAATGCATGCAGTGGTGTCCACTTATCACCAAGCTATTAAGTTTCCAACAGCAGAGGGAACTTGTAAGATCCGAAGTGACCAAATTGCATCCCTGAAATGCCATGAGCATGCGATGGATGATTATAAAAAGTCTGAGGTCAGAGGACACACCATTCTCAACACTCAGCAGAAATAGCAATTACAGCAGGGTTGGACCAGAGCACCAATGAGGGCAGCCAAAGCACCTCGGGAGGCACCAACCAAGGGACCTCCAACAGTCGATAAGCTGAAAGAAGTGCAGATAGGAGAAGAAGAAAGTCATACCACTTTCATCTCTGAAGAACTTTCTAAAACAGAGAAAGAAGCTTTGGTGGCCTTATTGAAAAGTAACAGAGTTATCTTTGCTTGGAATCTAACAAATATGCCCGGAATTGACCACAGCGTCGCTTGTCACAGATTAGACATCGACTCAAAAGTCAAACCGGTAAGGCAGAAACCGCGGAGAATGGCCCCAGACAGGAAACTCTTAGTGAACAAGGAGATTGACAAGTTATTGGAGGCTGGATTTATTCGACCGGTTGAATACCCAACTTGGGTTTCCAACATTATAGTAGTACCAAAGAAGAATGGGAAGCTCAGAATTTGTGTCGACTTCACAGACATGAATGAAGCTTGCCCACTGCATCCTTATCCTATACCCAGAATTTCAGATATGGTGGATGCGACATATGGCTTCAATAAACTATCTTTTATGGATGCAAGCTCAGGATATTATTAGATTGTACTGCATTATGATGACCAGGAGTATACAACATTCATCACAGACATAGAGGCCTATATTGCTATGTTGTTATGCCATTCGGCCTAAAGAATGCTGGGGCCACATACCAAAAGCTTGTTAATACTATCTTTGCTGATCTTATTGGGGTTATTATGGAGGTTTATATTGACGATATGGTTGTGAAGTCAAGCGAAGAATGCGATCATCTTGCTGACCTGCAGAAAGTATTTGATCGACTAGAGAAATACAAAATGAGGCTTAACCCGCCAAATGTCCATTTGGCCTATCTTCAGGCAAATTCTTAGGGTTCATGATGACCCACAGGGGAATTGAAGCTAACCCGGAGCAAATTCGAGCTATTCTCGACATGCCACCCCCTACCTGCAGAAAGGAAGTATAGAGGCTCTTAGGTCGTCTTGCGGCTCTTGGTCGTTTCATATATTGATACTCTGATAAATGTAGGCCGTTCTTTCAGATTCTGAAAGGTGCATCCACCTGGAATGAAGACTGTGAAAAGGCTTTCTCTGAAGTTAAATCCTACCTTACTTCTCCCCCAATTTTGGTTAGTCCAAAGGCTGGAGAACCTGTAGGAATTTATCTTGCTGCAACTGACTCTACATCCAGTGCAGTCATTTTTGTTGATGATTCTGAAGAAAAGCCGGTTCATTTTGTTATCAAACACTAACCGTAGCAGAAAGTCGTTACTCCAAAATTGAGAAAGTCGCGTTGGCCTTAGTACATGCAGCTCGGCGGTTGAAGCTGTATTTTCAGGGGAGAACGGTGAGGGTTTATACTGAGTATCCTCTACGAAAGACTCTCAGCAAATAGGAGGAATCAAATAGGCTGATTGAATGGTTGAGTTAGCTCAGCGCATATGATATTGTTTATGAGCCAAGGACTGCAGAAAAGGGGCATGCTCTGGCCTATCTTATGGCAGATTTTCCTATGGATGACATCCAACTGAGTCCAGAATTAGCAGAAATAGAACAACTTCACGATCATTACGCTTCCGGGTTCCTGCACAAAGCCGAGGAATTCTCACCCGAACATCCGATTAAAGGGCGAAAGATTCTTGACAAGAATCAAGCTCTACGGACCATCTTCACCGACGGTTCAAAAATGCATCCGATCTGGTCTAGGTTGTGTAATTTATCAGCCCGAAGAACAGAAAATTGAAAGGTCGGTCGGACTAGGCTTTTCGGCCTCTAATAATGAAGCGAATATGAAGTCATTATCTATGGTATGAATGCCGCGACTTAAGCCGGGAGCAAAGAATACGAAAATGCTAACAGATTCTCGCTTGGTGGCTAATCAATTTGGTGGTACTTTTCAAGCAAAAGATGAAAGGATGGCAGCATATTTGACAGTCATTCACCAATTGGCTGTGCGATTCGACAAAATCTCCATCAGTCAAAGGCCAAGGAATGAAATCAGGCACGCTGATGCACTAGTTTACCTCTCTGCAGCTGTCCAGCTAGATGAACCAAGAGAAATCCAGATTGATTTCCAGCAAGAGCCGAGCATCAATTTAAAACCAATGAGACTTCATGAGGCATATGTTATAGAGTGTAACGCATTGCAAGTCTGTGTTGTTAACACTCGACGAAGAAAAAGAGAACAGGCAGATCGGGCATCTTCAGAATCTATAGATCCAGTTGATGCTGAGGATCGTCAGACTTTGGCATCCTTACGCAAACAACTTAAAAGAAAGCATCCCACATTAAATGATTCAGATCAAGGAATGAACCCTGGTGATCTTGGCAGTATTGGGGGCGACCATGAAGATACTGGGGGCGACATCATCCCCACTGAAAGTGAAAAGTCTGAATTTGAAGTAGAATTTGAAGAGGAAACTCTTGATGATTTGGAGATAAGGGACTTAGAAATCTTGGCACTAGAACAATCTGATTGGAGGCTGCCCTTCATCGAGTATCTGAACTCGGGAAATCTCCCCATAAAGAAAGCTTTATCTTAGAAGGTTAAGCGAGAGGCATGGAAATTCGCAGTATTGTTCACTAAAGAAAGAGTCGCTCGACTTTACAAAAGACCAATGGGGTTCGGGTCACAGTTAAGATGTCTTACCCCAGAGCAAGGCGAAATGATACTTAAAGAAATTCATGCAGGTGTTTGTGGGAATCACTCGGGAGGTCGCAGTCTTGCCCACAAGGCTTTAACGCAGGGTTATTGGTGGCCGTATATGCAAAGAGACGCAAAACGAATCACTCAAATTTGTGTGCCGTGCCAGAAACACGCTAAAGTTGGAAAACTACCAACCACAGAACTGCACCCAATTCTCAGCCCTTGGCCTTTCTCAAAATGGGGGCTCGACATTGTGGGACCTTTACCTAGGGCACCTGGAAGAGTTCGTTTTTTGTTGGTGGCTACCGACTACTTTACAAAGTGGGTCGAAGCCACAACTTTGGCTTCAATAACTACTGCTGATGTAAAGTGATTTCTGTGGCGTGATATTATCTGCAGGTTCGGAGCACCTTCAGAATTAGTATCAGATAATGGTTCCCAATTTGGCTCCACAGAGATGCAACAATTCTGTGGGTCTATGAGCATAAAGCACAATTTTTCTGCTCCTTACCATCCTGAAGCAAACGGCCAAGCAGAGGCTACTAATAGGGTAATCCTGGATACCCTTAAGAAAAGGCTTACTGGAGCTAAAGGCAACTGGGTTCGTCAGCTGCCTGCTGTCCTATGGGCATATAGAACTACTCCTAGAAGGTCCATAGGTTTTTCACCATACTCTTTAGCATATAGTGCAGAAGCAGTACTCCCAACAGAAATCATGGCACCAACAGCTAGAACTGAAGCAATAAGATCTGGGGTTGAAGATAAAGTCTTAGCTTATGACAAAGCTCTTATTGATGAACGCCGGGATATAGCTCTTCAGGAATTAGTCAAATATCAAGAAAACATGAAGCGCAGTCATGATAGAAAACTCAGAGAACATGTCTTCAAACCTGGTGACTGGGTCCTCAGAAAAGCCAAGAATTTTGATAACCCGAGCGCGGGTAAGTTTTCTGAAAATTGGGAGGGGCCATTCATTGTGGATAGGTTGGCATCTAAAGGTTCTTATTACTTAAAATCGTTAGCCGGTGATGTCATGAGTAAAGCATGGAATGCTTCTCATCTTAGGAAGTTTTTTTAAATAAATGATGCATTGAAATCATTTAATAATGCCGTGAAAATCTTTTGTTGGCAATGTCCCGAGTAAAGCATGGCTTCTCATTTTAGCAAGTTTTTCTTTACATCATGTACAGAGTCATTGAATAACACTAAGTCTAATGATTATTTGCTGTCATTCCTTATTTGCCTATTGGAAGTTAATGTGATACTCTTATTAACAGTGCTATGAATTTTTAGCACAGCTGCACTACAGAAATCCAGGTTCAAGCGCACAACGCCTGGTCAAGTTCGGACTGGTGGTTAACCCCTCCAACTAGACACACTGCAGGTTCAAACCTAAGAGGACCTAGCTGGTATAGACGACTTCGTATCAAATCTCTATCAGCTTTACAAAACCCGATTCAAATGCTCAGCATCCCCGGTCAAGTGAAAAAGCCTCATTTTTGCACTTGGAAGTGTATTGAATACTAAATGCATACTCCGAAGCCCAGCTGAATGGCATCAATTGTCTAGCTTGGTACAGACTAGAGCGTCCCTCTTGCCTGTTCAAATCCTTATAATTGACTGAGGCCAGTGATAAGGCAAGTGCTGCGAGTGCGCCAGGCTTGAAAAATGTCCTGTACGACTAAAGTATCGGGTCCAGGTATATGGCTTTGACCCTCTTGCCTGGCTTCGGCATGAAACACAAATCCCCGAAGTTCAAAAAGCCAACATACAGAAGCGCACTGTGTGTTGGTCCGAGTAAATGGCGTCGACCCTCTGGCTCGGTCCTATTTGTGAACTGGGTAACTCCGAACTTTTAGGACTTTAAAATCCTAGGTGCTGGATGCAATCTATCCCTTGGAGGCGCCGCCAAGTTTGGATAGAGAACATCGCTTGGTACGGTTGAATGACATTGATCCTCTCAACCGAAAACAATATGCATAGAATCAGACTCTGTGCATTAATGTCATCTCTGAGTTTCATAGCAAAAAGCACCAGCCTACGCCGAGGCTAAGGGGATAATCTTTTTCAAAACGTCCAAGATAACACCTTCAAAGGTTTGATTATATGGACTAATTTATATCTGAGCATTACTACAAAATTGCTCAGTCCGATTACGCTTCAATCGGGTCATTCTATAAATGCAGCACAATATCGTTCGATATATATTCTGAGTATGGCGACATGCTTAGCCCGGTTGTATTTGTTCAACCGAGTTATTCTACAATGGAATTCTATTGGTGAATTGCCAAACGTCAATTCCTTATCAATTCTATTTTCTTTTTACATTATGCTGGTGAAAATCCCCAGTTTTACCAGTATACACAGTAACTTCCTTATTCAACATTACACGTGAATCGTATCCACATGTAGTGTTGGGGGGCGGTAGTATATATCTTTGCTAATATTCAGGCCAATACTTTTCAAGTTCTATTTTATTGCCAAGCCGCTGTTGAAGATTTTTCATTTCAGAAAAGTCCATGGCTTCAAAATATTCTTACAGGACACATTATGGTAATTCAAGATAACTAAAGTATAGGAGCCTTCAGAATATCCTTACAGGCCACATCACGGTAATTCAAGATAACTAAAGTGCAGGAGCCTTCAAAATGTCCGAACTACAAACGGAAGATACATAATAAGAAAAGCAAAATGTCAAGCTGGCTAGTCTGTAACACGATTCTTGAGCAGGCGCAACTCCTCAACTAGATGCCAATTTTCCTGCACCACACGACCTGTATTCTCCTCACTTAGATGACGATCACTTTCCATAGCTCGTACAACATTCTGGGACTCCCTGAGCTTATCAGCTAAAGTAATCAATTCTAAGTCTTTAGACGCAATCATCTCATCACGAGCAGACATTGTTTCTCTAAGTCGACAACATTCCTCTAACAAAGTGGTAACGTGGTCTCGTGAACGTTGAGATTCTAGCTCAGCCTCGACACAAGCCTCATGAAAAAGGGTGGAGGACTTAAGCAAGACCTCCTCGGCATGCTGAAAAGATAGTGAAAATGGTACCGAACTGGAACAATTTTCTAACTCTTTTAGCAGAGCAATTATGTGTAGACTTGTCTCTCACTCTGTGGTCCCCGGAGTGACTAGAGACATGGACAGAGTGAGCCGACTGTACATCATCCGTAGTATCAGGAATAACATAACGAGTGCGCCCTCCATTCACATCGGCACTAACATGGTTCTGCTCAGCGACGACACCAGAGGCGGTGACCTCAACAACACCCTCAGCATGTGGATGTTCTCTAGAGCCTCGCATAACAATTGGAGAAGGTGGAATAAAAGTAGACTTGGAAATGGTGGCTCGTGGAGAATACAAACCCGAGCTGCAGGATCTCAAGCTAGGATCAGGATGCCTCATGATAGTCGGTGGAACATCGTCTTCGTCAGAGGAATAATAGATGTAACATCGACGCTGTGCAGGATTCTCTACTCTATCACCTATGTCAAAATTCTGAGCGCCATCACCCAATGAGCCAGGGAGGATAATATCTGAAGGATCAATACGTGGAAGCCTCCTCGATGCCATAGGTTTAACACGTACTTCATTTCCCTTTTCTGAAGCTCTAGCAGTGTCAGGCATCACAGACTGAAGAGGATGAACGAGGTATGCGGCAACCCATGCAACGATTGTATCAGGGTAACTCAAGTCCCTAATAATCTCTGGGAGACCAAACAAGGTTTGAAGGTTATGCTGAACCGCATTCTCATCAACTTCACTCACCACAGCATCAGAAATCCAGGTATCTATCAGAAAAAGAACTAAATTGAGCTGCAGAACAAAGAAAACTGTGGACGAATAAGATAATTTCTTAAGGAGCTCACCTGAGAAATTATTTGGAACATCCATTTCGCGGCCTGCCCAGCCCTGAACTCTGTAGGCTGGTGTATGCCATGTTAAGTAATGAGTAGGGGGATGGGTGAACTTCCTATCCGAAGAAACAAAGTCGACGGTGAAGAAAGGAATGTCCTTCAAAATCCTTTTCTTAGGCCTGAGCATAAGATACATCTCTATTGTTCCAAGTCTGATGCCATAAGATTGACGGATGTAGCGAACTCTGCTCATTACCAAGTAAAACAGGATCATCATCTGCTCAGGTGCAAGCCCCCACCAATTCAGCAATCTAGACATCACCTTCCCTAAGGGAAGTCTCAAACCGTACTGTAGCTGAGCATAAGAGACGGCTATTTCATTTTCGGCAACCGGGAGTGCCAAGTCATCATGCTTATGTATAACAACACTCTCGGGTATACCAAAACTCTTGTAAAGGCGTTTAGGACGGAACAGTGAAGGACCCCGGTTGAGTGGTAAATTGCTTCCAGCAGTCCACCTGAGCATAGGCATAACGTTGCCAGCAGTGGCTCGCTCAATTTTAGCTTCAGCATCATCCTCACCGTTATCATCAGAATCAATGTCGACTGACGGAGCCCTACAAACAAACATGTCATCGGTTAGAGTGAACATGTTCCCAGCATCAAGCAAACACCATGTATTCTCTAAGTCTATGACAAGTCTATGAGAATCTTTAAAAAAAAAAAAAAAAAAAAAAAAAACGGGTCAAAGTCAATGCTGACGGGTCAAAGTCAGACGTGGGAAGACCATCCAGCCTCAACATGGAGCAGCACCAAATCATTTGTCTAAAAGAGGGTTAAGTGGTCCATCCATGACTAGGGTGGGTACACTATCATTATTCATCTAGATACATGCTTATCTATAAGCAGATCTGATGGTAGATGGATCAAGCCAGACCGTGCGACATCATTGAGGAGAAACATGGAATCATTATTTCCTATTTTCCACTTACGGAATGAAAAGGCTAAGTGACAAAGGGGAAGGTGCTGGAAACGAATTTCCGACCCCATACCTTGGTTTTTCAGCCACACCATGGCCTCCATTGGTCCTCCTTAGACGCCGAGACTTCCGACGAGGTAGATCTATCACCTCATGTCCGCCATGTCGCCCACCACCACCATCAACCCTCTTTCCTTTATCTCCATTAACACTACCACTTCCTCCATTAACAGCCCCATTTCTAATCATTATATTTCCACCTTCATTACCTTTCATGTCTCTTGAGATTTCCATTGTGTTTGTCATGGAAGTCTAAGCCTTTGGGAAGAGATGAACATACCTGTATAGGACGTACACATGACCTAGGAGGTTAGTGGTGACAAAGGGACCGGATGCGGTATAGCGTGGGAAGACAGGTTGCACAGGATCAGATCCGCGGTATCCCAACCACTCTAGAACTGCTGCGAAACGTGGAGAGTGGGAGAGCGGAACCAGAACCGCAAGATAACCGCTGCGGTACGTGGAAGGAGAGGAGATATATAAGAGAGAGAGAGAGAAAAAAAGAGAGCAGAAAAAAAGAAAAAAAGAAAAGAACGAGAGACGAGTAAGATTAGAAGGAGTGATCACAGTCTATACATTTTGGCGCCGTCTGTGGGGAATAGCGAGATAAAATGGCCACCGTAACAAAAAAGGGAGTAGGAAGACCTAGAAAAGAAGTTGTTCGAGAGGTAGTAGAGGAAGAAGTGAGTAAAGAAAGAGAGGTGGGTAGAGAGGAAGACATATCTGATGTGGCGGCAGACGCCACCAGACTTATGCAAGAAGAAATAGTAAGGTTAAGAAACGAGAACGATGAGTTGAGAAAGGAAAGAGACACCGCACAAGATGACATGGAACATGGGGATCGCCGGGGCAGTGAGATGGAAGGGGAGAATGAGGTATATCAGTCTAGGGGAGTAGATACGGTAGAGGGCATCACGCTGGAAGTGGTACAGGCCATGATCGAGAAAGATAGAGAAGCTAACCGTGCGGTAGAAAAAATGAACCAAAGTGCCGCTCAAAAGGAGGTTGCTAACCTCAACAAGAATCCACTGGCGGATTCGATCTGGAATTCAGAGGTACCTAAGAGATTCAGTCAACCAAGATTCGAAAGGTATGATGGGAAAGGCGAATCTAACCGATCATCATTTGCATCATTTTAGACAACGGATGCCATTGTGGCGGGGAAAATAAGTATGACGGATCATGCCGCATGATGTTCCCTGCAAGCCTTAAGGGGGGCGTTTCGGATTGGTATTACCGCCTATCTTCGCGGAGCATCAGTAGGTTTGAAGAACTAGAGCGAGCCTTCGTGGACCATTTCATCCACCAGAAACGGAGGGTAGTGGATATCGCGGCATTGTTTAACATCAAACAGAGGTCAGCGGAGTCGTTAAGGGAGTTTCTGTGCAGATTCAAAGAAGAGACCCTGAGGGTGGAAAATCTGGAGGAGCATACCGCGGTCATTGCATTTCAGCACGGCTTGAAGCAGGGGACTAGGGTGCACGAATCAGTGTCCAAAATTGAAATCACCACTCTGCACACTCTGTACCCAAAGGTAGAAAAGTATATTCGGTACGAAGATATAATGCAAAGAAATGCGAGGGAACAAAAGAGATCGGGGAAGGCAGTGCAGGCGGTGGATAAGGACGACAGAAGAGATAGGGGTAAGAGAGAAGAGAGAGAAGGGGGATCCAACAGAGGGGAAAGACGTGGACCCGACAGATCGGGAGATCGAAATAGGAGAGATATTCGTGAAAGAAAGCCGTACCGTGAGATAGAACAAACACCTCTTAATAGGCCGTTAGAGGAAATCTTGCCACTTATCAAGGGGCTGCAGCATTATGAAGGACCGCGGAATACACCTGGAGAGATTGAGGGAAAACCTTTCTGTGCCTATCATCAGATTAGAAACCACGCCACTAACGAATGTTATGCTTTGAAGTGGCTGGTGGAAAGAATGATTGAGAAGGGGATGCTTAGAGAGTATGTCGCGGAGGTTTGTCATGCGGAGAGAGGACAGGCTCCCGCTAGGATCTTGGGAACAATAAATGTCATTTACAGTGGAGAGACACTCGGGAGGAACGCCCACCGTGACAAGATGAGAAGGACAGCGAGCTTACAACAAAGTTAATGAGGTGACAAGCATGACGCGGTTAGTTTCGAACCCGCGATTGCGAAAAGGAACATAACTTTCACTCCGAAAGACTTGGAATCGATGATTTCGCCGCATGAAGATGCATTGGTGATTACCATAGCAATGGGTAATTATCTAGTGAAGCGAAAGTGTTGATAGACTGCGAAGTTCAAGAGACATGTTGTTTATAAGGGCCCGCGGAAGAGATGAGTATAGATAGGGATCATCGTTGAGGGTTTCTCGACAAATTTGTATGGCTTCAATGGAAGCATGACAAAGCCTATGGGGAAATAACGCTTGCCCGATGAATAAAGAGGTTCGGCGACGGTATTCACCAGATTTATGGTGGTAGATCACGGGGTCCAAAGATAATGCCATTCTAGGGAGAAGATGGATTCATGAAATGAAGGCTATTCCGCCTACCTATTATCGTGATCCGCTTCCCCGGCGGGGGTGTAATGAAATAAAGGGGATCGGTCGCGGCTCAGAATATACACCAAGTGACGGTAAAAAGTATGGTCCGTGGAATAGGGGGTGAAAAGCCGACGAATGATAAGGGAGAAGCGTAGCAATTACAGGAAGCAGTACTCACTGAAGGATGCGAGTTTCATCAAAGGCCAAAAACTCTGGATGAAATTGAGATCGTGAACCTGGGGGTGGGAGAGGAAGAAAAGTTTACTTCAGTTGGGTCGGACTTGCCAAAAGAGTGGAAATTCAAACTGACACAATTGTTAGCAGAGAATGTTGACGTATTTGCTTGGGCGATTGAAGATATCACAGGAATAGATCTAGAGTTTGCTTGCCATCACTTACACATGAAGGAGGGTGCGAAGCCTATAAGACAGAAGATGAGAAGTGTAAGACCCAAATACGCGGAAGGGATTCGAAAGAAGTTATACTGCTTAGGGATCGCGGGTATAATCGGGGCGTAGGATGTACTGGAATGGTCATCCAATGTGGTCGCGGGTTCCAAAAAGAAACGGCAAAGGTTCGAATGTGTGTGGACTTTACGATGTAAATAAAGAGTGTCCTAAAGATTTATCCTATGCCGCGGTGGATGAGTTAGTAGATAGAACAACTGGTTTCAAGGTATTCTCTTTCATGGATGCTTCCATGGGATATAACCAGGTCGCGATGTTTGGCCCAGATCAAGAAAAGACTACATTCGTGGTGGAAGGAGGTACTTATTGTTATACAAGAATGCCTTTTGGGTTGAAGAATGCGGAGGCTACATTTCAGCGGTTGGGGGAAAAAATGTTCGAGGACAAGATTAGAAAGGGCATGGAAATATATATTGATGATATGGTGGAGAAAAGCATGTCGGAAGAGGAACATTTGAAGGGTCTCCAGGAAACCTTTCACATACTGCGGAAGCAAAGTCTAAAACTGAACCCAGAGAAATGCACATTCGGGGTATCGTCGGGGAAGTTTTTGGGTTATATAGTCGCGTATCGTGGAATAGAGGCCAATCCCGAGCAGATCAGATCCCTAGTGGAGATGCTGTCCCCTCAGAATGTAAAAGAAGTGCAACGGTTGGCAGGAAGAGTCGCAGCATTGAACAGATTTATATCTAAATCATCGGACAAATGCAGACCGTTGTATCGCTTGCTGAGGAAAACGCCAGATTTTCGATGGACCACTGAGTGTGAGGAAGCCTTTCAGGAGTTGAAGGTTTATTTAGGGAAAGCCCCTTTGCTATCACGGCCAGAGGAAGGAGAGATATTGTATCTCTATTTGTACGCGATAAGTTCAGTTCTTGTGCGTATTGTAGAGAAGATAGAGAAGCCGGTTTATTTTCAGAGTAAAACCATGCTAGCCGCTGAGACGCCGATACTGATAGAATCGAAGTATGCTTTAAGCGTTGATGTTCTCTGCATTAAAGTTGAAACCCTATTTCGATCGCGCACTCGGTGGTAGTGATAACAAATCGCCTCTCGCGCCGCGTTGAAGGCGTAAAAGTCGAGGAGAATGCTGAAATGGGCGGTGATGCTTAGTTGTTACTGAAATCAAATATCGAGGTTAGAACAAATGGAAAAAGCGCAAGCCATGGCGGAGTTCCTAGCAGAATTTCCAGCCGAGGATCCCACTTGGGGAGAGGAAATGGTTATGGATCAGGAGGAAGAATCTGGTCGTGATCCCTTGAACCCTTGGGATATGCGCAATGGTTGGAGAGTATTCGCGGACGGATCAGCTACAGACACTGGAAATGGGATTGGCGTGGTTTTGGTGACTCCTGACAACACAAGGCTGGAGTTATCGATGAAACTAGGATTTGCGGCTTCTAATAATGAGTTAGAATATGAAGCAGTGATAGCAGGTTTGAATATGGCACAGGATCTGGGAGTAAGTGAGTTATCGGTGTTCTCGGACTCTAACTTGGTTATTTGTCAGATGAATGGGGGGTTTGTGGCGCGTTGTCCAAGGATGGCACGATATTTAGAGGTTCTATAACAAAAAGCTAGTAAGTTCAAAAGAATTCAATTTGCTCATTTGGGCCGCGGTGAGAACAGACATGCCGACGCGTTAGCATTTGTTGCCGCGGTGATTCCAGGAACAGAGGGTCGTTCTATTGAAGTAAGAGTTTTGAGCAGGCCTAGTACATCAGAAACTGAGAGTGTGTGTCTCACCGTTGAAAAGGAGATAGGATGGATGACGCCCATTAAAACTTTTCTTATAGGAGCAGAGATAGAAAATACCAAGGAGAGACGCCAGATGGAGCAGGTTAGCCAAAGATATGTTTTGTTAGATGGGGATTTGTACAAAAAGAGTTTCAAACCCTCTATCGAGATGCATAGGGCCACAAAGAAAGTGCAAGAAGTGTTGGCCGAAGTACATGAAGGTGATTGTGGAAGTCACTCAGCGGGTCAAACCACGACCCATAGATTGATATCGCAGGGATATTTTTGGCCTCATATGAAGAAGGATGCAACAGAGTATGCAACAACTTGTGAGAAATGCCAAAGGTTCGCACAACTAATCCATTCCCCGGCAGAGCCACTGCATAATGTGTTTAGTCCATGGCCGTTCGCCATGTGGGCACTCGATATAGTGGGGCCTTTGCCCACGGCCAGCGGCAAGAGAAGATTTATGTTGGCCGCCACTGATTATTTCACCAAGTGGGTGGAGGGAGTGGCACTACAGCAAGTCAAAGAAGAGAATGTGAAGAAGTTCCTCTAGGAGAACATAATATGCAGATTCGGTTTACCCCATACAATCATTGCAGATAATGGAACACAATTTACTGGTGGAAAGGTACGTCAATTTCTTCAAGCCTACAAAGTGAAACAGAAGTTCTCGACGCCATATAATCCAGAGGGGAATGGCCAAGCCGAGGCATCAAACAAAATCATCATGGACAATTTAAAGAGAAAATTGGAAGACCGAAAAGGAGCGTGGGCTGATGAATTGAATCATGTTTTATGGGCTTATCGTACTACACCGCGGACTTCGACGAATGAATCACCATTCGCAATGGCATATGGAGTAGAGGCTGTCATACCGGTGGAAGTGATAGAAAAAACAAGAACCGGGGCCGTGGAAATGGGTCTTAATGAAAATATACTAGCCAATCGAGTTGGATATAATGGAGGAAAAAGAGATAATGCCTCGCTCGCAATGAATCGGAGGAGTATCATAGAAGTTTCTGGCCGACAATATGATAAACGAGTAAAGCCGCTGAATTCAGGGTTGGGGACTTGGTGCTGCGAAGGGGTTACTCCGCCACTAAAAAGGAGAATGACGGCAAACTAGGACCCAACCGGAAGGACCGTATGGCGGACAAAGAAAGGGAAATTCGGGCACTTACAAAATAGAGACCCCGGGAGGGGTAACGGTGGAGAAACAATGGAATATAAGAATGCTGAAAAAATTCCATGAGAGGAGTAGTGTGTAGCTTTCGATGAAACAAGCATATTTTGTGTAATGTATATATGTTATGTGTGGAATTCTAAGTCAATGAAACAAAGATTGCATTCCTGGCTCAATAGCATGCATAGGGATTAATCAAAGACAGCGGGGGGGACGAGCCCTTCGCGGACTATACGTCCGAAACAAAATAGGGACAAAATGAGCTGTCCCTATCAGGCTTCACAGCCGTTCAAAGACAGTGGGGGGGACGAGCCCTTCGCGGACTATACGTCCGAATCCAGCTGGGGGCAAAATGAGCTGCCCCTATCAGGCTTCATAGCCGTTCAAAGACAGCGGGACGGGGCGTTCCCAGCGGACTAACGTCCGAATCCAACCGGGGCAAAATGAGCTGCCTCTATAAGGCTTCACACCGCCGTTGGAGAGAGCGGGGACGAGCCCTTCGCTGGATGTAACTCCGAATCAAACCGGGGCAACCCCGACTAGCTTCATAGCTGTAAAAGCGGCGAAGGGGACGACGAGCCTTCGCGGACTATACGTCCGAATCAAAATAGGGGCAAAATGAGCTGCCCCTATCAGGCTTCACAGCCGTTCAAAGACAGCGGGGGGGATGAGCCTTTCGCGGACTAACGTCCGAATCCAACTGGGGGCAAAATGAGCTGCCCCTATAAGGCTTCACAGCCGTTGGAAGAGAGCGGGGGGGACGAGCCCTTTGCAGGCATCGTAAAGTCCGAATCAAACCGGGGCAACCCTGACTAGCTTCACAGCTGTACAAAGCGAGCGCGGGGGGACGAGCCCTTCGCGGACTGTAAGTCCTAATCAAACTGGGGGCAACCCGGACTAGCTTCACAGCTATACAAAGCGAGCGCGGGGGGAAAGATCCCTTCGCGGACTCCTTGTCTGAATCGAACTAGGGGCAACCCTAACTTGGGTAAAAACTATACAAATAGATAAGGCAGGAGGAAGAGAGCCCTTCACCAACAGTGCGTCCAAATAACAAGGGACAATCATAGCTAATGTCTAGCTAACGGAGTTGGGAGATGCAAATGAAAAGGGATTAAGTCAAAGTAACATATTGATCAATGGCTCCATGCATAACGAAGTTAAAATACGTTGTAATCTAAACGCAACGAATAGTGAATTACATTGCAAAAGGAGCACAAAGGTACTAGCTACAAAAGCCATTGTTTTTCACAAACACAAAGATAATCGTTTAACTGTTACAAAACCAAGGCCATCTGCAAAGAAAGTAAGCCGACATGTGTTACTACTGAGGATCAGTAGTCGGTTCTTCAAGAGAAGTATTTTCATCTTAACTGACTGGGATGGGAGTCGTTACACCAGTGGTAGGCGTCTCAACGGCTTCAGACTGCACACTTGGTTCTACAGGGGTCGACGTCCCTACAACAAGAGGAGGCGGTGGAAGCAGTCGGCCAGCAGCGCTAAGCTGATCAAGTTGTTGTTGCAGTTCGCGTGCGATCTTTTTCGTAGCAAGCCCCCGAAATCGATCTGCGGCCTCTTGGACAGCCTTATCCACAGCAGCTTGAGTGGCAAGCCTCTCCGCCTCTGAGGTCATCCATTTTGAATTGACACCCGCTTCACGTAATCGCGGTTATGCGTCTCGCCCCTCACCACCGAGCTCCTTATGAAGCTTGACTGCCTTGATCCGGTTCTCGTCCCTCTCCTTCTCCAGCTTGGCGTACCTTGCTTTTCAGCCGTCAGGGCCGTGTATCTCCTGCTTCGCAGCGTCCAAGTTCTCCACGGTGTTGGTCAGGCCACGCAGCACATAGCCGATGTCTAGACTCAGCTGCAGACACATATGGGGTATAAGAGTAGCACAAAGAATGGAGAGATATCATAGACAATTGGTAAGCCACTACCCACTAGCCCAAGACATACCTTTTCCCATCCAGTGTAAATGGAGGCCCTGTGGGAAGCAACGGTACCAGCATCTCCATAAGCTTGATCCCGAGGCAGGTGAGAGCTGAAAAATAAGGAGGCGGCAACGGCTGGGTTTTCCAAAGCCGAGTCTCGTGTAGTCACATCGCGGTCCCTAGCCTTGAACTTGGGATGCCACACCTCGACAGGCCCAGAGGTTAAAGGACCAGCCGAAGAAGAATCCTGTCTAGGGCGGCGTGAAGATATCACGGACCGCGGAGGTTCATTGCGGCCCGATGGTTAAGGGAAGGAACAAATGCGAAGTTTTGGCCCTTTGGTGGGAGGGCTCTTATTTGACACGCCAACGGGGAGCATCCCCATCGAGTCGCCCCCCAAAGCTTGTACTTGTTCACATCCATGGCGGTGGCAGAAGGGGGAGCGGTATTAGCAGCAAAATCGTCCTCCCACTCAGCCACACGAGAGTAGGAAGGGGGAAGGGTTTCCGCGGTAGTAGTCTTGTTTTTAGTAGCAGCAGCACGTTGAGCAACAGCTCGTGAATGGGAGATTTTTTTGGTATAGTTGAAAGACTTGTAAGAGCGTTTTCTTTTTGAGGTGGGGATGGTTTGGGCTTTCTTTCTTTGGGGGGCGGCAGACGATAGAGGGGGCCTTGGTATTTGCCAATGTTTTTTAGAGAAGGGTCAAGTAACAGAGGAGTGGCTTTTTCCGGATCAATGCCAAGGACTTCACACTGTGAACTCCCGAGTTCGCGGAGGGATTGGAAAATTTCTGAGTAAACACCGTTGTATATTTGGGATCGCGAATCTGGTCTCCAACCTACATCACCAAAAACAAAGACAAATTAATGACAGGTGAGAGATAAATACCGCGACTCCTAACGGCTTACTTACCACTTGTTAGGAAATGGAGATGCCTCAGAGAAACTTCCGGAGGGAGGTCCGCGGATAAAAAATTACCGGACACATACAACGGGTACTGATGCCACACCTTGTCAGAAGTGGTAATGTGAAGAAGGAAAGACTTTTGAGGACGAAAAGTCGTATGATTGATTCCCATCCCCCCCCGGTTTAGTGCTTTTCTTTATATAGAAGTGTGCAAGGATATCACGGAGTTGTATTTTGGGGGAGTGAGTCTCATTGTAGTGGTTGGCGGCATACATAACACGCCGGTTACCTATGCCCCGACCGCGGAGGAATGTTGAAATGGTTACGCACCTCGGCGTCAAGGGGAGTTAAAGGGAACGTAAAGCCGGTGCTATCCGTCCTACGAGAGCTACTAGATAACCAGGCGCCGCGATACTAAGTGAGGAAAGTGGGTGACACCGCATTACATGTTCGAGAATAATGTCACCGGAATGCCGTAAGCGCCTTTAACGACATCTAGATTGGGTCTGCGGTAATAGGGGCGGCCGTGATGGCAGAGAAGGTGTCCTACCCGGCGTAGATGGAACAAATGGTGGGATCGGTAGAGTTTGAAGCCGGGGATTCAGATCTGTCCGCGGATTGATGACTAGATCTAGGGGTAGAGGATCCAGATTTACCTGATGTGGTGGCGGAGGATTGGGTGGAGGAGATGACCTCACATTCCGATGAAGTCATAATGGAAACAGTGCAAGGAGGGAAATTCAGAAAAAGATAGATGCGCAATCTAGGAGAGGAAGATAATGAGGAAGCAACCCCCAAAATAAACAATGAATGCACAAATAACGAGAGGAAAGGAAAGGAAAACAATTTAAGACAAACCTGTAGCAAGAGGGCCAAAGCAATGGAGGGCGTAACCAAAACGCGTCTTGGGAGGTTCTTGCCAAGAAAGTGACGACGTGAAAAAGGGGAGAGGTTGAAGAAGGTGAAGTTGAAAAGAAAAATGGTGAGGGTTTACTGTTTTGAGGGTTTTGAGGGTTGTGAGAGAGAGAGAGATTTAAAAGCCGGATTTGAGGGGGGGACAAAAGCGGTAACCCGACCGACAAAAAGAACCAAAGGAATAGGGGCGCGGTAATCTCGATTTTCGGCGGGCAAGATAATGAGGCGCCGCCCGTATTTCCGTGGCGAAGATAGAGGAAAGCACGTGGAGCACGTCTTTGGGAGAAAGAGATAAAAAGGGACGAGTGGGAGGGTCCGACAAGAAGTATTTAGCGAGGGGTGTACGGAAAGAGAAAGAGTTCTTCGGCACCATTGCCGATCGCGGACCAACAATAGGGCGAGAGGGGCATCCAGATAGGGCGCATTACATGACCTAGGAGGTTAGTGGTGACAAAGGGACCGGATCGCGGTATAAGCGTGGGAAGACAGGTTGCACAGATCGATCCGCGCGGTATCCCAACCGCTCTAGAAGCTAACTGCTAAACGCGGGAGAGTGGGAGAACGGAACCGGAACCGCAAGATAACCGCTGCGGTACGTGGAAGGAGAGGAGATATATAAGAGAGAGAGAGAGAGAAAAAAAGAGAGCAGAAAAAAAGAAAAAAAGAAAAGAACGAGAGACGAGTAAGATTAGAAGGAGTGATCACAGTCTATACAATACCCCTGAGAATCCTTTTTCTTTTTGACTTGGGTTTTTGTTAAGTGAAAGTCTTCACTCCAAGTAACCACTGGACAATTCCATTAGATAGATATCATTCACATCTTCTAAGAATAGAAATATTCTTCATGACTATTCTTAGTTATGATAGGGATATATTTTGAGTTTTGACCTTTATCCATCGGACAAAAGCTTATCGGATATATTACGGGTATTTTACGGGTATATCAGCATCGGAATGCTTGTTCGAAAGATTATTGGATTCTTTTTCTCTTCTCTGCCACCTGGTTGCTCCGCGTGACAGAGATGGGGCGATGTGTGGACCCTCATAAATGGTCCACATGGCATTACCTGATCTTCTTCTTTTGTGGCCTCGTTGGATCGACTTGTGCAGTGAGACATCCAACTCAATGGAATGCTAAGCAGCACAATGCCGCTAGGGACCAGTTGGGCATGATCTCTGGACATGACACCCAGACTGGACCCTACATATCTCTACAAAGCCTAGCCCCGTTCAGAGCCGGGGCCCAACATGGCATGTGGGCCAAGCCTCACTATAAGCCCATAATCAGCTCCAAACTAGGGATAGATTTTGATTATATCCAATGTAACTGAAAACAAGGGATAAGGATCCATATCCAGATATTCCCTAGTTTTTGGGATGGTTACATATTGAAAAGTCTTGAACAACAGAACTACATGAAAAAACTCTATACTCCGAAGATTTTCAGAGACTTGATCCCTCTAGGGTATGTAGGCAACCACTGAACTAAAAAGTGGTTCAGTCTCAACAACAAGAACATTTTTTCCTAAGCAACAAGTCCAACAAGGTGCGCGAGTTCTGGAAATTGTTTTACAGAAGGTGGTGATATTCAGAAGGTCAGTTTATGTTTTAAGAGTGTCTGGGTAGATCAGTTTTTGCCCCGACAGCTCTTTAGTTGTTATGAAGGGTCAAAGACATGGAACCTTGTATACTTTGATAGGTAGTACGGTGATAGGCGATGTAGCAGTGGTTGCATGTAGTAATGATTCTGAGTGCACTAAGATGTGCATTATGCGACTAGGGCATATGAGTGAAAAGGGTTTGTCTGAGTTGTGCAAGCGAGGGTTCTTGAAGGACTTGAAGAAGCCAAGTATGGAGTTCTGTGAGCATTGCATCTATGGGAAGCAGTGCAGAATCAAGTTCAAGTCAAGCAAGCACACGACAACAGGCATCCTTGACTATGTGCATACGGATGTTTGGGGACCCTCTAGAGTGGCTTCTAAAGGAGGTAACCAATATTATGTCTCATTCATTAATGATCATATTCGCTATGTGTGGGTGTATATGATGAAAATGAAAGATGAAGTGTTTGAGACATTTAAGAAGTGGAAGGCAAGGGTTGAGAATCGCACAAATAGGAAGGTCAAGACACTAAGGTCTGACAATGGTACAGAATATACCTATGGGCTTTTCCAAGAGTTTTGTGTGTAACAGGGAATTGCTAGACACTGGACAGTCAGGGGCATGCCTCAGCAGAATAGAATGGTAGAGAGGATGAATAGAACCTTGCTTGAAAGAGCGAGATGTTTGTTGTCTAATGCCAGACTAGGCAAAGAGTATTGGGCAGATGCAGTGTCCATGGCGTGTTACCTGTATAATAGGTCACCAGTTCCAGCTATAGATTGCAAGACACCTTATGAGGTGTGGTCAGGCAACCCATTTGATTATAGTATTTTGCGAGCGTTTGGATCGACTGCTTACTACCATGTGAGGGAGAGCAAGCTAGATCCTAGAGCTAAGAAAGCCATATTCTTATACTTTGCAAATGGGGTAAATGGATACAGATTGTGGTGTCTAGAAGACCACAAGTTCCTAGTCAGAAGAGATGTTACCTTTGAAAAGACTTTCGTGTTATCTTTCAGTAAGTCGGAAAGAGCTGGGCAGAATGGTGAGTTTATAGAAGTTCAAGCTACTGAGCTTGAGTTGTCTGATGCAGCAGATGACTGGTTAGTTCATGATGAGGTACCAAATCATGGAGCAACACAGCAACAAGAAGAAGAACAAGAGCATCCGTAACTTGTAGTGGTTGACCCTAGGCCAAAGAGACAAGTTAAAGAAGTGCACAAGTATGGGCATGAGAAGTCGGTGAAACACTATAGTCAGGTGGATTTAGTGGCATATGCACTGAATATCGAAGATGATGAGCAAGATAATCTCAAGGAAGCTATTAGAGATGCTCATTACAGAGATTGGTTAGTTGCTATGCAAGAAGAGATGGAGTCTCTTTATAAAAATCACACATGGGACCTAGTTTTATTGCCAAAGGGCAAAAAGACTATTGGCAGTAAATGGGTGTTCAAAAAGAAAGAGGTCCTTCCTGAGTCCGACAGTACTGGGTACAAGGCAAGAGTGGTAGCAAAGGGTTTCTCACAGAAGAAAGGAGTCGACTACAATGAGGTATTTTCCCCGGTGGTCAAACATACTTCCATTCGTGTGTTATTGAGTTTAGTTGCTCACTTTGACTTGGAGTTAGAGCAACTTGATGTGAAAACTGTTTTCTTGCATAGGGACTTGGAGGAAGAGATCTATATGAGACAACCTAAAGGGTTTGTTGTTGCTGAGAAAGAAGATCATGTATGCAAGTTGAATTGGTCACTGTATGGTTTAAAGCAATCGCCAAGGTAATGGTACAAGCACTTTGACACACATTCATGATGCAACATGAGTACACCCGAAGTAAGTATGACTGTTGTGTTTACTTTCGTAGACTTCGTGGTAATGACTCCATCTATCTCCTGGTTTATGTGGATGACATGCTTATTGCTTCCAAAAGTATGGTGGAGATAGACAAGTTGAAATCTCAACTTAGCTCTGAGTTTGAGATGAAAGACTTAGGTGGAGCCAAGAAGATATTGGGCATGGAGATTGACAGAGATAGGAAGAAGCGACGAATAGTTGTATCTCAGAAGAAATACCTTCAGAAAGTAATTTCTTGTTTTGGTATGGAGAATGCAAAGTCGGTTTCTACACCTTTAGCTGGGCATTTTAGGCTTTCAGCTAAGTTCTCTCCTTGTTCGGTGGAGGAACAAAAGCATATGGCTCATGTTCCTTATGCAAGTGCAGTGGGCAGTTTGATGCATGTTATGGTGTGCACACGCCCATATATTTCACAGGCAGTTAGTGTTGTAAGCAGGTATATGACAAATCCTGGAAAGCAGCATTGGGAGGCAGTGAAATAGGTACTAAGGTACTTGAAGGGTACTTTGGATGTGGGATTAGTTTATGGTGGAGGCACTTATTATGTCAGTGGGTATGTGGATTCAGATTATGCAGGTGATCTAGATAGATGACGATCGACTACTAGTTATGTGTTTATGATGCATGGTGCACCGGTTAGTTGGAGGTCTATGCTACAGGCTACAGTTGCTCTATCTACTACTGAGACAGAGTATATTGTAGTGGAAGAGGTAGTGAAAGAGGCACTATGGCTTCGAGGTCTTCTGGATGATATGGGTATTAAGCAGAATAGTGTTGCTTTGTATTGTGATAGTCAGAGTGCTATTCATTTGGCAAAGAACCATGTTCATCATGCTCGGACCAAGCATATTGATGTCTGTTATTACTTTATACGGGATGTCGTTGAGGATGGTGATGTAGTACTTAAGAAAGTGAACACCCATTACAATTCTGCTGATATACTAACAAAGGTTGTCACCGGAGTTAGGTTCCAACACTGTTTGGACTTGCTCCAAATCCTACATGCTTGAAAGAGCCCTTTGTGGACATGGCCCTTCGGGGCGGTTGACTGCGAGTTATGGATGGATGTGTTCTTGCTGGATGTGTTCAGCTCGGTTTTATGTGTTAAAACCTCACCGAGGTAGAGAATGTAGAGAAAGTCGTTTTTTTTTTTCTCTAGTGTTAAGGGCGCGCCCGCGCTCTAAGTATGCCTGGACAAGGCGCGTGGCGTGCTCATGCCTTTGGCGACCTCTAGTACTTTAAGCGCGACCCACGCTCCACCGTATTTCAGCAAGATACGACTATTTTGGAAATTTTTTTTGAAACAATATAAATATAGGTTTTTTTTTGTAAAAACCTAACCTAACCAAAACCAAGAAAGAGAGAGATTATAAGGAAGCAATTCTTTGTGAGTTGAGTGTTCATTCTTTGTGAGTGAATTGAGAGAACTTGTAATCTGTTACTCTGGACATCTAGTAAAACTTGGAACTCGTAGTGTGGACGTAGGCAAATTGCCGAACCACGATATATCTCGTCTTGTGGTTTGTTCTTCTTTTACATTAATTGTTTTACTTTATATGCTTGTTATTTGATATTGAGAAGTGTTGGAATATTATTTGGAGGGTGTTGAAGTCTTGTCTAGTGAGAAAGATCGATCTTTGTGTAGGATTGATTTATTTGTTGTGGATAACGTTGTTTCCATATTGTACTATTCACAATAGTTAATGTACGTGAATTTGAACCACGATAATGAAGGGTGTGAAACCGACTCAGATCAGGAATGGAAGTGGCACTTTGTAGAGAACTGAGAGAGCGTTTTTAAAGAATAAACCTATTATACATCGGCATGAGAGCTCTATCCACAATGCCTATGTTGGCAGCATGGAAATATAAAGACTATGACAGCTTAGTTGGAAAAACCATGTATTTATTACTTAGCAGACTTGAGAGTTCCCCCTGGAATAGCGTATTTTGTAGTGTAATGAAATCATGCATGGTCTAACATAGTTCTTACTTGTTGACACGTACTAAGCTTTTGTTTCTCAAATCATGATTGACAACCATGATTTTATGGCATTTTATGAAGCCTTGCAATTGTTTCCCTATTAATGTGCAGGGCAGCAGGGGAAGGCAACTGGTTTTAAGACAATCTGTTCATCTGTTGTGAGCTAACAATAGTCCAAGGGTGAGGTAATGAATCCACTATAAAGACCCAAAGCAGTTTATCGAAAAAAAAAATCTCCAAAACATGATTTGCTTCAAAGATTGGTTGTATGAGATTTGACTCTCTATGACTTTCTTCATACAGGGTATTTTCCCCTTCATCTGGTCTCATTACTTTTAAACAAAAAACATTATTTATTTGTCTGCATGAACGAGAGCAAATTTGCCTCGAAGTAAATCAATGTAAGCTAACAATTTACACATACTGATATGGTCATAGCTATTGGGCAAAACTACAGTTGGAATTACTGATGAACTCGGTAAAAGATAATTTTTATCAAACAAAAAAAGAATCGGCAAACTGGTAAAAAAAAAAAAAAAAACTAGAAAATACACATGAAAACATTAGATAATTATAATACAAGAATAGACCCCGCTTACGAGCCCCTGATGTAGCTGCTAACTCTTTGTTCGCAAGTCTCACCTCAAACTCTACTAAGACCTCTTCATTGAGCCATAAACATCAACTTAAACACATTTATATAATGCCAGGAAAGTAAACTGAGCTTTATCCCTCGTGCTAGCAGACGAGTTTTTTTTTTTTTTGGACAAGTTGATTTTGTTGGAAAGGAGTGTAAAAACACACAAGTGCATGAGTGAGTGAATACCTCACGTGTGACAGTGTGAATTACAAGAGGAAAAACAAGAAAGCAAACACAAATAACTCCCTATTACAAACATCCCTCCTCAGGTCCTCTAAGCACCTTTGTCCAGTCTAGCACCAGTTCTCTGAAGTGGAAGTTACGTCTTTCCTCCATATTAGATAGCCAAAACCAACATAAACCCTTTATCTCCAGCACAGTGTTACGAATCGAAAGCTCCGTGCTCCGAAAAATATGATGGTTCCTCGCCTTCCATATTGTCCATATCCCTACATAAGGTAGAATATTTCATAAGTTCGCACTAAACGATTTGTTCCTCCGTCTTGGCCAATAAGAAAGAAATTCCTCAATTGTCTCTGCTTGAGCTAGTAGAGGGAAAGCCATAAGCCTAGGGTGTACTAGGATTGAGAATTGTCCAGACGAGTTTTAACACCTCAAAATTAGTGAAAATAACAAGGACTGTATGGTGCATGGAAGATGATTGAATGTGTAGAGCTTGGACAGCGTAATATCGATCTGGAGCTGTTTGTTGTTTTCTCACCCTCATAGTGTGTCACGCTTGCTTTGAAATCTACGCTCATTCCCCAGTCCTAGATGCTATATTGCTACAGCTTCAGCTTCAGCTTCATTTTCAGAATCAGCTTCAGCTTCGACTTCATTTTCATTGTCAGCTTCAGCTTCAACGTCACTAGCATCTGCTTTTCCTTCATTGATCAGCTTTTGCTTCCTTGATATAGTGAATTAAGTTCTTTCTCCTGGCTTCCTTTTGGGCAGCCCTCTCGGCCAGTTTCAGATCTTTGAAACCATGCTCAAACTTGGCTTCATCCTTCACATCCATCTGTCTGAGTTCTTGTTCTTTATACATCTTCTCCATCTTAGCCTTCCAGAAGAAACCCATTTCTGTGTCCATCTTGTGATAGGGTGCTTTAAGCAAGTACTCGTCTATCCCACCTGCCTTGTCAATGCACTTAAGCGCATGTGTACTGACCTTTACTTGGATGTGACGATCAAGGATGTAACTGAAGAGACGTTTGTCCTGTATGTTCGGTTTCCAAGTTCGCCTTGACCTAATATCACCATGAGCAAATTATTAAGCAAACATCTCTCGTCCCCTATCCTTTTTCTCGTGACTTGAAACTCTAAATTTCATTACAATAAAGTTAAACTTAAATGAATCTCTATCTCAATTTTTACCACTAGATAAAAATTTCAAATAAAAATTTGTTCTTCATTTAAGTGTCTAACACCGTTACACATGCTTTGTTAGGATCAACCCGAAAACAAGAAAACGTTTTCTCCCTCATCTATTGACAAGCACCATATGTAAATGACCCAAGGGATGGCACCCTTAATTTTGATGTCTTATGTCAGTCATACACTAAGTCCCCTGCCATCCTACTGTATTTTCACTTCATCTTAAATACATTTCATTTACCAAAAAGAAAAAGAAGAGTCACTGCCACCAAGTAAAGAACAACACTTCAGCTCCACTTTTTTTTACCCACAATTATATAAGCACAA
This sequence comes from Coptis chinensis, assembly GCF_015680905.1. NCBI lineage: Eukaryota > Viridiplantae > Streptophyta > Magnoliopsida > Ranunculales > Ranunculaceae > Coptis > Coptis chinensis. The sequence goes on from NC_141457.1 coordinate 51,533,219, forward strand.
CACAATGCAGGACTCTCAACCTGGGCAAATTTTCAATTTTGGGCATCTCAGCATTTTGATGGAAATTAGATTGTGCTACATATGAAACTTAGGCCTACTGCATGAAATAAATAATCTTGCAAAAAAAAATTCTATAGCCAAAATCAACATTGCAAATATATTGAAACATACAATAAGAAATATTAAATTATTTTCTGAGTAAAGGAGAAGAAAGTACTTGTTACCACCATCTTCACTAATCTGATTCCCATATTGAATATGACGTCCCACATAAAGCCCTCTTTTAGCTCTCCCCATAACAATCTTATGATTCTCTGGAATAAATTTCTTAACTGACTCTTTTACTCCAGGTGCAAAATTCTCTTCCCCAACTTTCTTACCCATTTTCCTAAACACCGCCGCATTCCACTTAAACGACATTATCCACTATATAATAACTACACTACAACAACACAAATAAATAAACAATAAAAATTAGTAATTCAAGATTATTAAATTAGGTTGAAATATTTGATGTGTGGTTAAAATTGTAAATCAAATATTCAATAAAAACGCTTTATAGTGTCAAGAATCTAGAGTGGTGAAAAATGGGAGAAGAAAGAAATTACCTGCAGCACCAGACTTATTAGAGTGACTCAAACTGAACTTGAAAACATAATGGCATGTTAAGTTCCGTCAGTATTTTACGATACATATTACAATATTTCAAATGGGTAAAACTAAAAATTTACTTCCTCGGTATTGGGATTTTGAGTTTTTAACACCAACGAGTGAATAAGGACCATTCGTTAAATTTGACTGCGGTAACCAAGCTGAGTTTCCCTCCACAATATGTGCTCACTCGTCAACGATAAAATGTCTAGAAGACTGAAGACTGGTTGTGTGGAGTATCTTTGTTCTTAGTGTTCCATATACTTTCGAATGCTTAAGCGAAGATCTAGTACACTCTTGAAGGTAAACTTTTCACATTACATTATCTTTAACTACACTTTTACGATCAACCTCTTATTAAGTTATTAGTGCTTCTTAGGACGTAACTATAATTGGTGATGTCGTGCAATTTTGAAGTTATATTATACTAGTTAAAAGGGTTTGAATTTTTCTAGTACAAAATCATGGTATTAAGTAGGTGCATTTATGAACTTTAATGTGGAATACAAATCTACTTTCAAATTGTTGATGATGATATATGTAGCTTGTTTGAATGTGATAGAGGGGATATTGTGTTCTCTATGAACATGACCCTATTTCCCCTCTTCACCTCACTAGCAACTCACCAAATAAACACCACCAGTACCAAACATTCAATCACTACCCAATCTAGCTTCTGTAATCCAACAATAATCCGAACCACATGATCACCCACTCCTAAACCCTACCATTTCTTATTTTTGCTCATGAACATAATATTCACTTCTCCTTTACGACTAACACTTGCTCTTTCCAATTAGTAACATACTGGCTTCAATCATTTTTTTATTTTATAATATGACAAAATAATACGACCAACAACTAACCATGAATGGCATATTATACAATACTAAAAGATACATCCAACTAACTACATTTTCCGTAACATTACAACAACTCATTTAGGACAACAACCCAATCCAATAAACTCATTCAAATGCTTCTCAGGTAAATTATTCAAACAATTGTAGAGCAACGAGTAAAAGCATAGACATATTTCATGAAACAGACAGAGAGCACAAGTAAATCTAACATCAAAAAACGATAAGACAAAAAAATTCATAAGGAATAACAAAACGAAACATAGATGAAAAATGACAAGAGAAAATTTTAAATACCTTGAGAGCCGGAGCTGTTAAATGAAGAACAAACAAACTGAGACACTCACTTTGTTTTATGGACTTTGATTAATTCGGGCCGGGCTTTATTCGCCGTCCCTTATCAGCTGATAGATTCTCAAATTTTAACGGATGTATCAATAGAAACTCTGACTCCAACTTGAGAATGAATTTGTGGACATACACGAAAAACCTATCCACAAGACATCAAAGCTGGATGATCCACGTTCATCTTCTCCTTCTATCTAACCGGAGCTCAGGTCGAAAAACGTCCACCAATCTCTTAATCCATTTCACACAAGCACAAATCTTTTCCGAAACGTAAATCATTTCACTTCCATGAAAGCTAAATGCTAGAGATAGAACAAGTGGGGTATGTTGTGTCACTTTAATTTGTTAATTGAACATTGGATTTTTGTTTTTCTCGGCAATGCCATGATATGAAGACTAGATTTGCACTTTTGATATTCAACTGTTCAACAACTGTTCAAATCTTTTGTATCAATGTCATTTGCAACGAAATTAGAGAAAAGTTGATCCGCCCCCCTCTGCGAGAGAGACAACAAGCATTTGCCGTCGAAGAAGTGGAGAAGACGACTAGTTTTTTATGTCCCACTTTGCTTTTTTATTTTCATTTTTTATTTGAGAAAAAAATAAAAAATAAATGATGGTGTGGGTTCATCCATTAACTTTTTTTTTTTTTTTTGATAATATTAACTTAAGTTGCTTTATGTGGACCAACCAGCTGTCCTGTGAACAGTTTTTTAGTGTATTTTTTTTTTCGATAACCCTACTTAATTTATATCATACCAAAATCTATAATACAAAACAGCTCAGTTTTTAAGCAAGTTATAAGGGCTTAAGTGGTGGTCCTGTTTTTCTCGGAATTTGTGCTAAAAATACTTTAAGGGCCTATTTGTTTTTTGGGTTTAAGTTATAAGAGGGTCTTATAAGACATGGTCTTATAAGAGGGTCTTATAAGTGGGTCTTATAAACTGGTTTGTTTTTTATTTTAAGTTCCTCTTATAAGCACTTACAAAAAAAGAAAAAACAAACACACAACATCTTATAGATGGTTATTTGACAAATATAACCCTGTTTTACATACCATTACATAACTTGTACTTCCAATCATTATTCAACAAAATGATCTTCTTTCGCGCCTAGTTTTATAACATCAATTCACATACAAGCAACGTTTCAAAATAGAAATCATCTTAAACATTACGTTTAAATTACACTACATTAGAACATGATCTTAGGTTCAAAGAAAGATTACTATGTCCCTGATGTATAATTTTATCAGAACTCACACTACATTAGAACATGATCTTAGGTTCAAAGAAAGATTACTATGTCCCTGATGTAGCGAACACTGAAAGTAATATTGTTATCCTTGTACAGATACCACAATTGTCGTAACCCAAAAATCGGATTATATTGTTATCTACCTATAATAGATTTAGCCATTTGTTGACTCCATTCAAGGGCAAAATTTCCAAATTTCGACCTTCAAATGAAATGACGCTTCTACTAGTATTGATATTCTTCGAAAATGCAAGTGTATGCCCCAAAGAAGAAACTTAATTCTTTATTATTGTAGTGACAGAGAAAATAAAAGTCAAGACTATAATAGTGTTCAGAAGCGTTTCCTTACGAACTGAAAGTCCCGTTAAAGCTTGCTCCAATGCAATTCATGCATTTTTGCAACCTGTGAACTTCAAGGCCTCATGTAAAGTCTTGGAATGTCCAAGGTTTCATCTGTTTTGAGTCGTGTAGCCTCTTAAATCATCACTTCTCAATATTTGAGAAGTGTTCAGAGACTTGAAACTTGAGTTGGTATATGCGTGATTCTCAATATGTAATATGTCTCGATCAATCAAACCAACAAAGTATAATAATTATCACAATTCAAGAACCAAATTAAACAAACAAAGTGAACCAATTTCCATAATTCAAGAACTCATATTCTAACCAAGAAAAGATTTGTCATCGTCGTTACCTGTTTTCTTCAGATTGGAAGTTGGAGCGGCGAAGATGGAGAGTGCAAGTCGAAAGTGGAGCGGCGGCGGCCAGCAGCGATAACTTTTGGGGGGGTAGTGTTGTGGCGGCAGTTGAAGAAAATGGAGGCAAAAGAAATGAGAAAGAGAAGGCAGAAGAGAGAAGAGAGAACGAGGGCAAAGGGTAGTGTGCTTGGGGCGTTTGCGTCTTTTTCCAGTTTATAAGACTTACAAAATTGTAGTAGATCCAATTTTGGTACTTACAGAAATCATGCCTCTTATAAGACATTTCTAGTAGAATGCCTCTTATAAGAGGCAAAAAACAAACCAAAAAAATGCCAAAAATCACTGGGCCACATCTTATAAGAGGTTATAAGACATCAATGTCTTATAAGAGGCAAAAACAAATGGCCCCTAAGAGTCCTATTTAGTATATACTATTAAAAACCTACCCAAAAAGAAAAGCTAAACCCAACAAAAAAGGCTTTTACGAGTAAACATTTTATTTGATTCGATCGGTTTCTTACGAAAAGAAAAAACCATCTCTTCAGGTGCGTTCCCAATTAACAGGCACACCCAACTAAGCTCCAAGACAATTAAACTACAAACAAAATCATACCTTAAATATCAAATAAATACATCCACAATCGACCATATGGAAGTAAGGCGTTTAGACAATTGGGAAGCCAGGAGCTAAGTTAATATTTGTGAGTGCAAGTTAAGTCTATGCTTTGGTCATTTAAATAAGTCAAAATCGAGTTTAGTTAGAAAAAATATCCAACAAATGTTTCTAAGGAATTTGTGGATGTTTAGAGGTGTCTTTGAGGCAAGAGTGGCTTAGCCACGGGTTATAGCTAGTATACAATATTTGTGCAAAGTCACCATACTTTAAGCTTTTAAGAGATTTCGGCTATTTGCTAAATGTGAACATAGTGTACCTACTTACGGTTAATATACAAATTTTAGCTGATAGACATTCAACATGCAAGTGCCTAGGAGAGTGTTGCCCCTAAGAGCTTAAGTGGGACCAAATGCTAAGTGTACTTATAAAATAATCAACTCTAGCTCTACAAGAGATAAGACAGTAGTGATTGAACACGCATTGTGTAGTGTGCACTATAGTACAAAATATCCCGATATATCGCGATATTTGGGGATATCTACCCATATTTCAGAAAAAGATATTTAAATATCACGATATGTTTAGAGATATATACGACTGCAAATATCAGTGATATTTCGATAATATTTGTAATATTTGTGATATTTGGGGATATTTGGAGATATTTGGCGATATTTTGTACATATAACAATTTTATTTAATATTTACCATTATATTTCAAATAAATATAAATAATTTATCATGATATATCAAGAAATATCCACAATATCCACGATATTTGTCGATATTTTGGATATATCCACGATATTTGGGGAATATATCCACGATACATATCCAGAAATTGAATATCGATAAATACCCATATCCTGATATTTTGTACTATGGTGTACACGCAACTTTCTTTTGTGTGTGTTGCTCAACAGAGGAGACCCCCAATTGGCGGGGACCTTCAAATGTATGCATGCATACCTTTGATGTTAAAAGCTGACCTTGGTGAGAATAATGACCTGTAGCCACAACAACTGCATCATAAACCTCTCAAACCGCTATTGCAATTGGATCAAAGTCGTACAACACTCTTATGGGCGAGCTTGTTGCGCTCGAAACAACTTGGTTATTTGGATCTTTACTTCTTGGAATGGGGAAATCTCTAAGAAAATGGATCAAAATTGTGCTTTTTGGCAAGAAAGCAACTTAAAAATAAGATTTAAGTATATGTCTACTTAAATATTTAAGAAAAGGGGAAAGATAAGATTTAAGAATGGAGATAAGATTCGAGTAACTGCTACAATGAGCTAAAGGGCAAGTTTTTCCTATGATTAAAAAATAAACTTCATAAACGTTTACATCTTATAGTGGGTTGAAGAAAATTGGTCTGAACGCCTGACGGATTCTTAATTCTAATACAATTTTGCTAAAATTTGCTCAACACTAATCCACATCAGTTTACAACTATTATTTGTTTATAAAGACTATTGGAGGAAAGTAATCAGTAAGATAAGTTGTGATACATTATATTTTTAGTTTTTAAGCAAGTTATAAGGGCTTAAGTGGTGGTCCTGATTTTCTTGGGATTTGTGCTAAAAATACTTTAAGAGTCCTATTTAGTATATACTATTAAAAACCTACCCAAAAAGAAAAGCTAAACTCAACAAAAAAGGCTTTTACGAGTAAACATTTTATTTGATTCGATCGGTTTCTTACGAAAAGAAAAAATCATCTCTTCAGGTGCGTTCCCAGTTAACAGGCACACCCAACTAAGCTCCAAGACAATTAAACTACAAACAAAACCATACCTTAAATATCAAATAAATACATCCACAATCGACCATATGGAAGTAAGGCGTTTAGACAATTGGGAAGCCAGGAGCTAAGTTAATATTTGTGAGTGCAAGTTAAGTCTATGCTTTGGTCATTTAAATAAGTCAAAATCGAGTTTAGTTAGAAAAAATATCCAACAAATGTTTCTAAGGAATTTGTGGATGTTTAGAGGTGTCTTTGAGGCAAGAGTGGCTTACCCACGGGTTATAGCTAGCAGGAATACAATCAAAGTTTGTAGAGCATACATGCAGAGAACTCATATCTGCCTTCCTAGCAGCCCATCGAGATCGTGAGCCTCCCTGTTAAAGCACCGTCTTAACCAGCTAAAACTAGAAAACACAAATTTACTAGAAGTACTGTTGATTATGTTGATGTTGTCTCCTTCAAACATAAACTTCCCACCTCCTAGATGCTTCGCTAGCTTTACTGCTACTTCTGCTGCCAGTAACTCACTTTCCTCAGCTGACTTGGTCGTAAACCTCCTCACAGCTGCAGCCAATAGAACTCCCTCCTCTCCCCATGCCATAGATGCTCCTGCTCCTTCCTTGTTATGTTTGTTGAATGCGGCATCAAACCTGATAGTTACAACATCCACAGGGTGACTTTGTTGCTTCCTTTCACTGCTCAGCCCATGTCGAGCTGTGTGATTAGTTCTTATAGCTTGTGTATTTCCAATAGAAGAAGAAACATGAAATTACATTATTATTAACAGTATGAACATTTGAGTTATCAGATCTACAGTTAGAAGTAGAGGACTCCCTGTCAAAAGCCTTAAGTCTCCTCTGCCATTGTATGCTTGTTGCTGTCAGAATTGATTCCTTTGCTGCTATCCCCTTATCAAACTTTTCAAGGTTCCTATTGTCCCATATTGTCTGTAGGAGAGTGCACGCATACACTCCTAAGTTAGCAATGTTCTCATCTTCATTGTTCACCACTCCATCATCCATCCAGCCAGCTTCTGGTAGTCCACCCCTTATTGGCTTCAGTTCTCAATCCAAGGGGAGAGGCTACCCATAGGGATTTAGTCCAATCACACTCAAAGAACACATGTTCCTGTGTTTCCAACTCCCTATTACAGAAAACATAGCTGGTTTCCTTATTACTTATTCGTTTTTGTATCCTTTCACCAGTTGGAAGGATATTCATATACATTTTCCATAATAACAATTGCTCTATAGCTGCCACATCTGCTTTCCAAATCGTCTTGATGGTTTTGATATGAAAAGTGGAGTCACTACCTCTCCACTCTCTAGCTTTGAGGAGATGGAAGGCTGATTTGACTAAAAAACTTGCCTTTCTTTTCTGGCCACCAAACCAATTCATCTTTCCCCCCTTCTTGAGGTCTGATGTGAATGTTTTTGATGACTCCCGCAATAACAGGGTCAAACACTTCATCAATTAACTCATTGTTCCATCCAAGACCATCTGTCCTGATAAGATATTTGACTTTCCAATGAGCCTGATTCCCCATAGGGGTATGTATGTCTTTAATCATCACAGGTTTGTCATTCATCTTAATCCAAAGATCATTGAAGACAGATGTGTCACTCCCATCTCCAATGTTCAAGATGGATCCTTTACTCACAAGGTTAAGATTCTTATTTATGCTTTTCCAGAAAAAAGATGCATTGGAAGGCACCTTCTGCTCCACACCAATACCTTTTCTACCATATGCAGCTGTGAAAGTTTGGTGCCATATAGATTCCTTATCTTTTAAGGCTCTCCGGCTTTGTTTAGCTAGCAGAGCCTTGTTCATATCAGCAAACTTCCTGAATCCTAGTCCCCCAAGGGACTTAGGTTTGCAGAGTTTATCCCACTCAATAGTGTGGATAGTCTTAGAATCCTCATGCCCATGCCACCAAAAATCCCTGCATGCCCTGCCCATATTACTACACACAGCTGCAGGCAGGGAGTAAGATGTCATGGCATACAGCTTGGATAAGAATAGTTCTACCAGCCTAGGATAGCAATCTAGCCCTCCACCCTTTTATTTTATTATGTACTTTATCAACAAGGTAATCAAAATCCTCCCTCTTACTTTCAATAAGAACAATGGGAACCCCAAGGTATTTCTCCTCAATGGTAAAGTCCTTCATCCCCCAGTACTTCTTTAGAATCTTCCTATGCTTAGCATGAACATTTTTACTAAAGAACATACTGGATTTATCAAAATTAATCTTTTGCCCCGAAGCCTCACAATAAGCCTTCAAAACAGACTTAAGAGTCCCAGCCTCATTAAGGGAGGCTTTAGTGAACAACAACAAATCATCAACATATAAGAGATGAGCAATAGGGGGAGCATATTTCCTAATCTTAATCCCATAGATACTATTATCCTGTTCCGCTTCATTAATCATGCGAGATAAAGCTTTAGAAGTTAAGATAAATAGATAGGGAGAGAGGGGATCTCCTTGTCTTAGTCCTGTTTGAGGGAAGAACTTGTTCAAAAGAGACCCATTAAGCAAAACTTGGAAAGAGACAGAAGATAAACATTGATTTATAAGATTTCTCCATTTATCACTAAACCCCAGGTTTCCAAAAATATTGTCCAGAAAAGACCACTCTACCTTATCATAAGCTTTAGCCATATCCATTTTCAAAGCCACCCATCCATCCTTTTTTTTTTATACACAGTCTTCATATTATGGAACAACTCACTCGCTAACCCTATATTATCCCCAATGTTCCTACCCTTAACAAAAGCACCTTGAAAAGGTGAAACAATCTTATGAATATGACATTTAAGTCTATTTGCTAAAAAAAATTGAAATTACTTTGTAAACAAAATTGCACAAGCTTATAGGCCTAAACTTAGTAATATGTTTAGGAGAAACTATCTTGGGTATCAAAGTAATAAAGGTTTCATTAAACTTAGGGTTAAGGATTCCATTTATGAAGAGATCCTACACACAATCCACCACAGCAGGCCCAACAACCTCCCAACAAGATTGGAAAAACACCCCCCTGGAAGCCATTTGGACCCGGGTTTTTGAGAGCACCAATTTTCTTAACAACCAGCCAGATTTCCTCCCCATAGGGTATTTTTACCAGCATATCATTTTCATTGGCAGTAATACAAGGAGTAAAGAGAGCATCAATATTAACATTAGTCACAGGCATATCAGACTTAAACAAATTCTGAAAAAAGGAGTTAATATGCTTTCCTACTTGATCTCTTCCCTCAACCCAAATGTCATTATCATCTTTTATCTTATCTATATTATTCTTTCTTCTTCTATATATGGTGGAGGTATGAAAGAACTTGGTGTTCCTACCCTGCTCCTTAAGCCAGTGAACTCCTGACTTTTGTTTCCACATATCCTCTTCCTTATCCAGCCAATCATTGAGCTGGCTTTTCAGAGATCTGATCTCATTGCATCTAGCTTCATTAAGATCTTTAGTCATAAGATCTTCAAGCTTATTTTGTATACTCCTAATATTAGCAAAAACATTACCAAAAACCTCCCTATTCCATTTTTTAAGGTTGATCCTGGTTTTAGTTAGTTTCGTTATCACATTACAATCAGGTTTCAAATGAGTAGCCATATTCCAAGCATCCTCAATAGTAGGGAGACACGCCTCATCTTTTAACCACATATTGAAAAAACAAAAAGGTTTATATCTCTTCCTACTGTTACCCTGCAAGTTAATATGCAAAACTAAATTATCAAAAGTAGTGCAAACTACATACTTAACAACTACATGAGGAAACAACTCAAGCTACTAAGGAGAGGCTAAAACTCTGTCAAGTCTTTCAAGAATGTGGTCCTTGAATCTTCGATTATTAGACCACGTAAACTTAGGCCCAGAATTTCCCAAATCAATCATCCCTAAATCATTTATAAACGAATTAAAATCCAGCATGCAAGTATTAAAAATAGACTCACCCACCCCCTATTTTTTTCAATTAAAGAAGAAATAGCATTGAAATCCCCCAGCAACATCCATGGCCCCTTAATAGCCGGGGCCAGTTGCCTGAGTTCATTCCAAACCCTTATACGATTGGCAGATATAGGTTCCCAATAAACCAAAGTAAAGCACCAAGACTGGATATCAGGATAATTAATAATGGTACCTGTCACATGATTCTTAGTGGCTTCTAGAATCTCCAGCTGCAGACCATCTTTCCAAAATATAGCCAAGCCACCACTTGCTCCCACCGAAGACATACGAAATCTCCCCTTGTAATTGATCTCATCACTAACTTTATTTATCCTCTTTTCCTTAGCTTTTGTTTCCATAAGACAGATAATATCCAGTTGATGTTGCCGGATTAGGTCCTTTAGATTATGAACTACCGTGGAGGTCCCTATTCCACGACAATTCTATGTCATCATTGATGCTGAGGTGGCTGTGAGGGGACAGCCACCGCAAACCCTAGAGGAGATGAATATAGACCTCCAATGTAGCCAGAACCACTTTGCTCATTATAAGAACCTTGTCCCTGATTATCAAGTCCAGCCCCTTGTTGATAGCTCGAGCTTCCTTCTTGGTACTGAAGGCTTCTTTCTACAGAACTTGAGTCCACTGCTAACGGGGTGGGTTGAATATGTCCTTCCCCATCAATCTCATATCCCAGATCAACTCTTGGCACTATCATCTGATTGTCAATCTGTTGCATTTGTAACATATCCTCAGCTTGTTGTACCACCACCGGGAATCCTTGCTCCATACCATCATCCACAACCTCCGATCCCTCAGATTCAAGAGATGTATCATCCAAGTTTGCCGAATCTGTTGAGGATGGTTCAGTTGAAGTAGTCATACCATTCTGATCCGCTGATTCCACCGACTCAGCTGAGTCACTGGAAATAGGTATAATCTGTGCATACTGTGGGATCAAACTGTGTCCTTCTCCTCTGCTTCTAGCCCCATCAGCATACCTCTTTGCTTTCTTGGATCTCTTTTCAATAATCCTAACACTTCTTCTTACCCAGCCATTTCCTCCATTATTGTTCATCTCTACACCAATATCTTCACACTCTTTTCTTTTTTTGCCAGCATGAACTACTAAGGACCTTATCTTCCCGTTCCCTTTATCTGGGATTCCTTTTCCTTGAGACTTTCTTTTCAGACCCCGAGATGCCAAGGTCTTAAAACCTCGACCACGTGTAGGACGGCCATGAAATTGAAAATTTGACGTGGGTTCAGATAGCCCCTTAGCATCTCTGGACAAGTTTACCTTCTCGATACCTAGAGGGGCGTGATGTGAGGGTTGAGGCGCGTTCAGAACCTCAACTTCCAAAGCAGGCGATTGAAAATAAGATACGTTTGAAAAGGCATTCGTAGGTGTAGGCAGGCCATTTGGTACCCTAGCTGGTTCCAGATTCCCTATCTCACAATCCTCCTGGGCCCTCAGCCTCATACCTTGGGCCACTGTACTATCCAGGTCCATGACCCCTAGTTCAGGTCCTGGAGTCCAAACCATCATAACCCCATTCAGGGGGGCCCAATCCGGCCCATAAGATTCTCCAACACTATTGTGCCCACTATCCAGCCCAGTTCCCACAGATTGTAAACTATTACTAACTAGACTTCTTTCCTTATTTGGGCTATCAACGGTCACATTTGATTCTCTTATCTTATCTGACATTTCTATACCCAACTGTTCACTGTGGGCCCCCATGGACTGTGTCTCAATGGTAACTGATCCCACTGTCCTTGGACCCGACTCCCCCGCCACGTGTTGCTGTCTAGGTGGCGCAGCAAGAATACCACTTGATTAAAAATGCTTAATTGTACGTTTATTGGTTTTCTTGATTAATTAAGTCCGAGGTCCATAGTCCGAAGTCCGAAGTCCAAAGACCCAAGTCCAAAGTCCGTATAGTCGTACGTTTTAGTCAAGTTACCTTACTCACGTGGGTTTGGTAGGATAGGTCGAGTAAGGGATCGTCCAAACCTTAGGGCTCGGAAAAGGTTCACAACTGGAATTACAACTTTTGGTGAGTAGGATTTTAGGTTTTTTTTAGTTGGTTTTAATTAAATTAACGGTAATGCAAATAATATAAATTACTACGGTGATTTATATGTAGGTAAACAAAGATAGAGAAACAGGAAGAGGGTTAATCATACTCATGCAAGAATCATTTTTCAACAGTTTATATTAACATATCACTACATCTCTAATTCGTCTCGTGTTCGGAGATGACGTCGAGTATTGATCCCTAGCGCATGCCCACATCTCTGAGCCGCATCGCACTAGCATAAGAAATTGAACTAATATTTCATCTTTAGAATATCATTTCAGCTCCTGGCTCGATTCCACATCACCGGACAAATTGGAGAGTCGTCGACACACCATAAAGTCGCTAGCGAACATTTTGGATTCGGCGCCGACGAGGCTGTTTCGAGAGCATCAACACTCCAAAATTGTACAGTCTCAGTCATTTTGGGACCGGATGTCTAATCTATGCCTAATTCCTAAGCAGTGATTCTAGAATATTAATGAGTCAATCCGGATTCTCACACAAGCAGCATAACCCTCTCCCTAAGAGGGGGATTAGCTCATGGTCATTGAAGGAATAATAAAACTTGTTATATACATTAAGTAAATAAATGCAGGACAAGAATTAAACTAGAAAAGAAATGATTGTTATTAAGGGTAAAATGACTTACAGTATTTAAGCTGTTGGAATGAAAATGACAGAGTTTAAGTGCTGGAATGAAACTACAGACGTTAAAGTAAAACTAATGTATAGCTAAAGCATAGAATGCTGAAGGAGAATATCTGAAGACACACCCCATATATATAGGTTGGATGGCTGGAGAAGGATTAATTGAGTTTTGTCTTTAGCCAAATTGAAACGTTCAAAACTTTGAATAACAAAGTTTTGTTTTTACCTGTTTTAAATTTTAGCTTTTGTCTTTTTGCTTATTAAGGTTTTGTTTTTTAGCCAATTTCAATTCAAACCACCTGCTTTGAATTGGTACGTGTCTTCTCCCATTGCAAGGTGGCACTAAATTATGACCATCACTTGCCACCTGCATATGCTGACTCGTTATGCCTTTTGGACCCGCAGAGTGGGCCACTTAGTATGTCCAGTGGCAGCGCCGATTTTGGCGTTTTTACAACTTTCTATCTTTGCGTAGAGTTTGTCGCCTTGGTCGCTCTGGCAGTTCACTAGCCAACTTCGGCACCCAGATTTATCAGATGTGAGCTTCGGAAGTTTACTGCTTCTTTATATGTGGACCCATTCTGCACTGGTTTTGTTCTTTTGGAAACTTCGGCTCTAGTCAGGCTTTGTTAGGCTTCACTGGGGTTGAGTGGGAAACTTCAAATATTCCAGTATTCCCGTACTTCGATGCATGTTTTATCATTATATTCATTTTAAATGCGAAAACCTGCAAAAGTACGAAAATATAATTATTACATGATTATTAAACACATAAACGACCAAAATGCTATGTCTCTTGGGGTTTAATATTACAATTGTGGGTGCTTATCACACCACCCCCAAACAGCATTTTGCTTGTCCTCAAGCAAAGAAGAGACATTAAAATGATAAGTGGTCAAAAATGTGTTGTCCTAAGCTAAATCTCATTTTGCGAGTCGCGGTTGCATTGACCCGTGATGCAACAAGGCCTTGAACCACTAGGAATTCCCTAGTGGGCCGAGTTATAACCTCGTGAGAGTTTTTCAGAGAAGATACTCACAAACTTTGTTTATACTACAACGACTTCAAGAAACAAAGGCTTGTTTCCTTAATTAATCTCGGTATCTAAACATCTCACTAGCGGGGAAACAAGGATTTAATTCTTTCAATTTCAAGTTAATATACATACAATAATAAAAACATCTACGATTAGCATGCATGCAAAGTGATCTTATAATGAAATGTACGAAAGCGGGGCCGTTTCGGATCCTTTGGATAGCCCTTAAATAGGTTCTCCACAGGTATGTGTCGAAACACAATTTCTCTCTTATTTTTCCACTCAAGTTTTGCTATCTCTAGTGTCGCGGTGGGCACACGCGTTTCCTCACATACTCAATGACAAATCGAGGAGGAGCGAGGTCGAGAAGTCACAACTACTACTTATTATCACACTATCCTACTCCTAATTGAGCTAGATGTCTTTATTAGGTGTTATGGGGCTTAGGAGGTAGTGTAGAAGAAACTGGAATGGAAAATTCAAAAATGATAAGTATGAGAGAATAAGGTCTTCGAGATATTTATACTAGAGAATCCTTATTTTCTTTCCTGCTTCTAACATGGGTTTCCATACTTGGATTTTTCAAGCTTTTGTATTCCCTTTTGATTTGATTTTTAGGGGGAATTCTAACCTTGATATTTCTTTTGATTTTTGGAAACATATTTCTATTTTTTTCTTTTTCTTTTCTTCTGAAACAGGTAACTGATTTTGATTTGTGACAAGGTTTTTCTCTTCATTTTTCTGCACTTTATCCTATTTCTCATACTCATAATCTAGATAGGCTTATTTATTTGTGGTTAATAGATGGGTAATAATTTTTTTGGTGAAGTAGAAAGGATTAATGAAAGGTTCAGTGGAGCGATTAGCGGTAAATTTTTTTTTACAGGTGTGAATTTTTGGCTATATCGATCCAAAGAAGGCCTAAATTCTCGCCTAGGATTTGGGTAGTGATCAACTAAGTAGACGTGTGAACTTCTCTATTCGGAAGAACTACTCCTCTGTGTCATTACTCATATTACTCATATTTTGAGGCTTTTGGTTAGATTCTTACAGGATATGGAAACTAAGTTGTCTAACCGTGGGTCCCAAAAACTTACTGCTGTGTACATTTAATGATAGTCAGTGCATGAATGCTCATGAAAAGATGTAAAAATTATTGCATACGTATTAAATTAAGTTTCTAAGAACAAGTCCTAATTCTGATGTTAGGGTGAGATTTCTAAATATTTTTCATCATAGAAAGGAAAACGAGAATTTGCCACTAAATACGTTTATTTAGACATCAAATAAACTATATATAACTATGTCTGCCTAATTTTTGCGAAAGGTTCTCACCACCCCCAAACAGTCGGACGCTGTGTCCTCAAAGTGTTAAGAGGAAGAAAGAGTATACCTGAGAGGCTTGAGCAAAAATATAGCTGACATCTTCCACAGAAATTTATTGTAACACACTATATATTATACATCATAAAAGTAGAAGCACACTGTTAGAGTAGCACACTGTTAGGTTATTTATTTATTTCACATCAAAACGTAAAACAAATATGTACATGCATCAACTCACATTGCCCCAACCTTGAACTGGGGGATAGTCCATCCTTGCCTCGTCCCTGTAGAAATGTCATTCCTTTGCATCACGCCAATCTATCATAGCTTTCGGACTTGGCTCCACTTCCTCTTCTTTTGAATTGTCAAGATGAGCTATCATTTTATCATCATTAGGGAAATAACGAACTTTCTTTAGATACCTTGCAGGCGTCCGCCATGTCCTAAATCGCAAAGAACGATTATCTTGTTTGTTGGACACATAGAGAGTCGATCTTTACCCAAATCTGAAAAGGTGGCCGCGAACCGTGGGAAGCGTCCTCACTATCCTCGCGCATCTTTGAATCGGCAAGGTGATATAGTGCTACCGAAAAGACCGAGCCCTCTTAAGATTCTCAAATCTCAATTACTAGGTCTGTAATGTCAAAGGCGGTATGTTGCTGGGCCAAGGCATGGAATGTCTTACAAGCTGACTTTGAAGCAGTGGAAAAATGCCAATCCCCCATGATGTTCAGAAGAATAAATAACATGGCAGTTCCAACATTCATGGTCATACTGGCTAGTGGAATAGTGAAGTCTAGCCATCGGCCAGCTTCGGCACGTTCACCGACCTGGGCAAGGCCATCGCCATAATGGGCGGCAAATTTTTCCCAAGAATAGTCGTTAAAGTTGTTTTTTATCATGTATTAGACGGGGATGTCTGGCTGAAAAGGAGGAAGGTTTAGAGCCATAGCAACTGTTGGCTCATAAAAAGGGTGTTGGTTGTTACCAATACGGATTGTAAATCCGTTCAAAGGGAAACCTAGTACAGCTGGTAGATCTTCCATGTGATCATAAAAATAAGTTGCCAAACCTGGGGAGTATGTCTGCTCCAGGTGTAGAATAAGAGAGTTCCAACCAACTTGAGTGATGTAGTCTCTGAAAAGATGTCCATATGCAGGAGAATTCATCAACGAATGGAAAGATTGTTCTGGAATCATCTTTGGAGCTTCCATTGTAGAAGATGTGTGAAAATAAAAAATGTGACCTGTTTAGACAAGTATAAACAAATATTAGAGTATGATGAGAATAATTAAGTAAAAACAAATTACCATAGGGAAATTTCACTATAATTAAAAACTAAAAAGAAAATGACAAAGAACATAAAATTGCAAAATTTAAATGGTGTCATGGGCCCAAGTAACGGCGAGGATCCTTTTGTGGGAGGGATCCATTTATAAGATTTTCTATGCCGTCAATCCGTGCAATAGCCCATTGCAACATTTCGCTTTCTGTCTGGTAAATCTCGGCGTGGTTCTCTATTATGAGAGTGTTATTTGCCAAGAACTGGTTGTGTCTGTGCAAGAATTGTGTTTGTTCCTCTTCGTTAATTGTCCGCAGGTCCTGAAATTCAAGAAGACTGGTGATGATAATGTTCTGATGTTTGAATAATGTCATCAGTCCTTGTTGAATTAAACGAAGGCCTTCCATGGGATTAAATATGTTGCATAATGCATTTTCAGTGAAGATGTTGTCGGTGGAACAATCTTCGTCGGTTTCTGCACCGACATGGTTCTTTGCAACGTCGGGGTTCCAGAATCCGTTCCTACATACTGAGTGAATGGTAAGAATGTTAGCTGTTCGAAGAGGTGTATGAGGAGAAGTACTAGAAAAACTCCAACGTATCATGATAAGTGTCACAATAGTTGGTAAAGGAGCTGCCTTTTTCCTGGTATGTGCGATCGCATTCCAGAGAAATTTAATAGTGCAAAAATCATTGCAGTGACTCTGTAAGACCCAAAGTAGATGGAGGAGGGGTTTGGTTATTTCGAAAGTCTTAGACGTGCCAAGCACATTATGAGCTACCCATTGGATTACAGATAATTGGTTATTTTGCAAAGATCACTGATAAACAATACGGTTTTTCCGGTTGTATTCGCCGTGAAGGATAGTTGCAAACATCAGATGCCTGATATTGTCAAAAGGTGAATCCTGAAAGTGTAGTCCTTGGTTTGTAATAGGAATTTGAAGTACCTCAGAGATGATTTCCATAGTCAATTCACGCTCGCATCTGTTAGCACGGACAAAGAATTGCCCGTTTTGGAAATAACCGCTTTTATAAAACAACAAGACCAATTATCTGGAATAAAATGCCTGCTTATGATGTAAAAGAGGGTACCCATCCTCGACGTAATATTTCTGTGTAAAAAAAGGGATGAAAAAGACCATTTTGGAAATTTTCCATAAAATTTTGCTCGGGCACAAAACTTCGAGTGAGGGTCATTAAAGATGGAGTGGTGAAGAATAATTTTTTTGGAAAAAGGGAAGTTAGATTTTTGAGGTGTCTATCCTTGTTATAAATAGACACCAATCCGAAAATGTAAAAGATACAGATTGAGGTGTCACAGGGTAGTTAGACCACGTGTATCTTCTAAAATATGCGCAAAAGTGGATGTAGTATGGATGAGAAGAATGGGGCATGTGACAAGGAGTGCCCCCTTTTTTTTTCTTTTTTTTTTCACGTAAATAGCGTAAGTAGAAGGACAAGAAAAATGTAGATATACTATCACAATAAGATGTAAGAACGTACAACAGTATGAAAACACAACATAATGATACGGGGAATAAAATACAAACCTAAATATTAGATAGAACTATATGCCACATTAACAACATTACTATAATGAAACAAACAAGCATACAAACTTGAGTAGCATATTCAATTTGCCGCTGCTCAAATTTTTCTAGTGCATCCATGAAGCTTGAAATTTGGAGCGGACTAAAAACTATTTTTTAGAATAAGAAGTGTAGAGGGAAGAATATGAAATGAGTGAATGTGGAGGAAGTGTTGAACTTATTTATAGAAAGAAAATTGCCGTTTTCTGACTGTTTTTAGATGCGATTTCATGACCGTTTTTTGACCGTTTTTTGTGCATTTTCATGACCGTTTTCTGACCGTTTTTTGTGCATTTTCATGACCGTTTTCTGACCGTTTTTTGTGCGTTTTCATGACCGTTTTCTGACCGTTTAATAAAACGTTAGTTTACGGTAAAGTTTGCTGTTAAGTGTGACATTTATATATATATATATATATATATATATATATATATATATATAAAATTATTATTACTAATATTATTATATATGTTCCTACCTATATAATATAATATTAGATATAACTAATATATCCAGGCAGAAATTTTTAGGAAATAACATATTATTAAGCTGGAAAGGCAAACACGTAAATCAAATATCTAACTTAAATATTATACAAGACTGGAAAAATAAACTAGCTACTGATGATCCTCAGGAGCTGCAGAAGAATCCTCGGGGGTTGCAGAAGAAGAACCGGGGAGTCTGCGGCGTTGTGCGAGACTGAGGTCCTGTGGAGGCTAACTGCTCCTAGATATCACCCAGAGTATCCATCACCTGAGCCTGAAACTGATGCTGGCTCGCCATGAACATTCGCTGGAACTGGTTCTGGTGAGTAAGCATATGGTCCTGAAATGCAGTCATGGAAGCTTTCATTTCCTGCTGGAATTAAGCCCATCTTTGTCATCATCGACTCGTGGCGAGTGGTCATATCTGTCCTTAACTCGCCTAAGGTACGTTTCATCGATACCTGGCGAGTGTACATGTCTCTCAAACCACTGTTCACAACACGTAAGGCATCTATGGGTTGGGTCATCTTACTCATGGCAGTCTCATCAAAGTAGGGTGGGTGAGATGAGCATACGCTAGCGTGCTCGACAGCCCTAGGTGATGTGGGTTCCAAGGGTCCAGTATGCATTTCTTGAAGACAAGCATATTCTCATATTGTGGTATAGGGAGTAGCGGGGTGGCGGACAGAAAACCCAAGGTAATCATAACTTGCGTTACCAGAACAGCAAGAGGGGCTGATCTAAGAGTGACATGTGTAATAATATCAAAAAGAAAGGTAACGATCCAGAAGTTACCCTTTCGCTCCTGGAGGATCTAGAGAAGGTGGAGGAAGGTCTTGTTGATGTTTGAGCGCTTCGAGGTGCCAATGACATTTAGTCCCAGCCATTGAGTCATAGCCAACTGGTTCCGTCGCACCGAGCGCTGATACGCGCATTTTCCATCTATGTTGTACTCTCCCTCGATTAGCGTGTTGAGCATTAGGTCGTAAGTCCGTGGGTACACGGACTGCTGCTGAGTCAGCACGTGGTCGACCAGAGGAATGCCCGTGATCCCGAAGAGCAAAACAGGTGTGACTTCGTGGCGCACACCCTCGACGGTAACCCAAAAATGGTCGCCATTAAAGCTCCCATTGTCGTAGAATTTCATCACCAAATCCTTGGAATAAAGCCCTCCATTAGCATATAACAAGTACTCCCATCCTCTAGAGTGAATTTCATTATCAAAGAATGGAGCAAACATCCCATTTTCAAATAAATTTTCGAAAATTTTCTCCACACAAATACGCCAGTTACCGGCCATCACTGGTCTTAGGGAGAGGCTGGCTATTGATTAATGATGAGGGGGAGAAATGGGACTTGCTGACGGAAGGGAATTGTGGTTGGAGTTGTAAAAGTCTCGCACGGTAGGATTTAGCGGGGGCCTGTCTCGTGCGAGACTTAAACGAGAGGGGGCAAGATCCGGAATTTAGGGAAGAAGAAATGAGTAATGGTGACGCGTGTGGTCGGGTTTAAAGGGCCCGAGATTTTGATATTTTGGTTGGGCCAAAAAAATTCCCAAGCCCAAATCAAGCCTAAAGCCCGATTTAAGCCTAAAAAAATCTAAGCGCTTACCCACGACTCATTTGGACTCCGAATTGGATGAATGAGATATCGAAATGATCGACACAAAAAATGTTATCCAATTGTATGAGTCATTCTTGAAGGTCACAAGAGTTTTTGAAAAGAATGAGGGTGTTTATTTATAAAGAAAGATTTTATTTATATACAAAGGAGATATACGTGAAGAACACTGGATGTCCAGAAGAGTCACCATCTAAATTCATAGACAACTCTCATGTCGGCTCTGGAGCGAACCCAATCTAGCCAGACTGTGGCTTTACCTCTATGTATTATGGGGTTAGGGGCAAGACGGTACCATCCTGGACCGTGCGCGCTACGGTCTAATAAAATTGCCCTTATTATATACGACTATCCTCAAACCGCCCCAAGGGGAACTCAAAGTAACCAATTCTAGGGTTGGTCTGGTGGAATCCATTGCCCGTTTGTGTTCCAAGTATGCGACATCTGAGGTTGGACACGAATCTCATGTGCAAAACTTAATGCAAAGGGAAAAGGCAACAATATAAATATATCTACAAGGTGAGTCTTTTAACGTCAGATTCTCAAGACGAATCGAGTCTTTTAACGTCGGATTCTCAAGACGAATCCCAACTTGTGGGAGAAACGGTGCGGCGACGAAGATTATTCTGCGCAGCTGGTGTCAGACAAAAGTATACCTTAAACTGGCTAGTATCGGATAGGAAGTCAAGACCTAGACAGGAGGGTGTTTGACAATGCATACACCAGCCCATCCTTCACGCACGTCGTTTACGAGCAAAAGTACTACGACTATTCCCTATTCGTAATGAGTGAGACTTAGACCAAATGATTAGCTGAAGTTCGCGAGGCAGAGAGTAGAAAAGGAAAGAGAATGAAGGAGGTGAAATTTTAGGTACCTATCGTTTACCGAAAAGCACGTTTGCTCGTGTTGCAGAAGACATTTATACTCAGTTCTGAAATAGAGTTTTCGTGGACTAAGGTTCCGGCGCTTGCAACCACACACTTCAAAGAACTTTGGAGATCATAAGATAGAAGATGGCCCGGCTACCAAAATGGCGTACCCTCTATAGAAACAAGATTGAGTACGCCAAATGAAACATCTAGTCTGTGTAGACCGGATCCTGAAGAAGAGTCTGTTCAACATCTGGTGAGCGTAATTCATGGTAATGTTTTAGGCGTTGTCCATTGACTTGAAATTCGCTGTTATCTTGTGGATTAAGCAAAGAGATTGCCCCATAATGTTTCACAGTTGACACAATGAAAGGACCAGACCATCGTGTTTTCAATTTACCAGGAAAAATGTGTAATCTGGAGTTGTATAGTAAAACTTTTTGGCCAATTTTGAAATCCTTAAGCAAAATGTGCTTGTCGTGCACTCTTTTCATATTAGTTTTGTAGGATTTTGAGAGATCATAAGCATCACTCCGAATCTCCTCAAGCTCATTTAATTGCAATTTTCGCTTCTCGCCTGCCTCGATGATATTATAATTGAGGCTTTTGATGGCCCAAATGGCACGATGCTCAAGTTCAACTGGCAGGTGACAAGGTTTTCCAAAAACAATGCGGTAAGGAGACATCCCTATAGGTGTCTTAAATGCTGTTCGGTATGCCCACAAGGCATCCGATAAAAAGCGAGAGACCAAATCCTTTCTTGATGGGTTGACAGTTTTCTCCAGAATAGACTTTATCTCTCTGTTGGAGACTTCCACTTGGCCACTCGTTTGTGGGTAATATGGAGTAGCAACCTTGTGAGTAACTCCATATTTCTTCATTAAAAACCCAAAAATTTTATTACAAAAATATGTACCACCATCACTGATGATAGCTTTGGGGACACCAAAATGAAAGAAAATGTTTTCTTTAACAAATTTCACGACAGTCTTATGGTCATTTGAGCGACATGCGAGTGCCTCAATCCATTTGGACACATAGTCTACAGCGACTAAAATGTATAGAAAACCTTGAGAAATAGGGAAAGGTCCCATAAAATCAATGCCCCAAACATCAAAAAATTCCACAATCAAGATAGGATTTAGGGGCATCATATTTCGTTTGGTAATTCGACCTAGGTGCTGACAACGAATGCAAGCTATGCAATGTTCGTGTGCATCGCGAAAAAGGGTAGGCCAGTAAAAACCACATTGTAAGACCTTGGCCGTAGTTTTCTTTCCACTGAAATGACTTCCACAAGATTGTTCATAGCAAAAGGATAATACATCGATGTGCTCCCAGTCGGGAATGCAGCGACGAATGAGTTGGTCGGAACAATACTTAAAGAGGTAGGGGTCATCCCAAAAATAATATTTTACAGTGGATAAGAACTTTTTATGATCAGGACGTGACCAAGAGGAAGGAACTTCCTCAGTAACTAGGTAGTTAACGATATCCGTGTACTATGAAGATGAGAAAATATAGTACAAATATTCGTCTGGGAAGGAATCACAGATGGCTTCAGAATCACTATCAATGTCACCAACCAGCCTTGATAAATGGTCAGCCACGACATTTTTGGTTCCTTTCTTGTCTTTGATTTCCAAGGTGAATTCTTGCAAGCGAAGGATCCAGCGGAACAATCATTGTTTTGCGTCCTTTTTCGTGAGTAAGTACCGAAGTACGGCATGGTCAATATATACGATGGTGGATGTTCCAACTAGGTAAGGGCGAAACTTATCCAAGGTATAGACAACAGCTAGGAACTCTTTCACAGTTGTTGTGTAATTACGTTGAGCGTCATTAAGAGTTTTACTAGCGTAGTAAATGACAATGGGTTTGTCCTCACGTCGTTGGCCTAGTACGGCGCCAATAGCAAAGTCGCTAGTGTCACACATTAGTTCGAATGGTTGAGACTAATCTGGGGGTTAAATGATAGGAGCGGTAGTCAGAGCGGTTTTTAGAGTATCAAAAGCTTGTTTGCAATTGAAATTGAAGTCGAATACTGCATCCTTAACCAGGAGATTGGTTAAAGGTCGAGCAACTTTAGAAAAATCTTGAATGAATCTCCTGTAAAACCCAGCGTGGCCTAAAAAAGCACGGATATCACGAACTGTACGTGGGAAAGGTAACAAAGCAATTTTAACAATTTTAGCTTTATCAACCTCTATCCCGTCTTTCGAAACAATATGACCTAGAACAAGTTCTTTGATAACCATGAAATGACATTTCTCCCAATTGAGTACCAGATCTTTCTCTTCGCAACGCGTTAATACTTTGGAAAGGTTGGATAGGCAGTCGTCAAAGGAATTTCCGTAGATGGAAAAATCGTCCATGAAGACTTCCATATAACGTTCCACCATATCACTGAAAATGTAAAACATGCAGCGTTGGAAGGTGCTTGGGGCATTACAAAGACCAAAAGGCATTCGTCTGTATGCAAAGGTTCCAAAGGGACACGTGAAAGTTGTCTTTTCTTGATCGGCGGGATCGATGACAATTTGGAAGTATCCGGAATAGCCATCAAGAAAACAGTAGTAAGCATGACCGACTAAACGTTCTAGCATCTGGTCAATGAATGGGAGAGGGAAGTGATCTTTACATGTTCTGGCATTAAGTTTGCGATAGTCAATGCAAATTCTCAATTTTAATGGAATGCGAGTGGAGATGCACTCACCATTTTCATTTTGTACAACTTGAATGCCGGATTTTTTGGGAACAACGTGGACAGGACTAACCCAATCACTATCAGAGATAGGGTATATGATAGCCGCATCAAGTAAACATAAAACTTCCTCTCTCACCACTTCCTTCATGGCGGGATTAAGGCGGCGTTGTGGTTCTCGCGATGTCTTTGTGCGTCATCGAGATGTATCGCGATCGTGCATATGCTAGGGTCTATTCTCTTGATATCATCTAAGGACCATCCGATAGCGGGCGGTGTTCACAAATGACATGAATAAAAGCGTGCCTCTTCGTCGGTAGTCAACCGAAAGCAGAAATTATTATAGGGTGACTACCATCGAGATCGAGATGCACGTGCTTGAAATCGAGGGTAGAGGTTTTAAATCCGGAGTTGGAGGATTGGGGATCAAGGATTAAGTGAGGGATCATCTCTTCAATGGAAAAAGCGAATCCGGTCCTTCGAATCGGTTTGCAACGCAAAGCGATAGGATCAAATAGTGGTACCGACTCTAATAATGCGTGGACATCCTTTATGTACGAGTCATCGTCAAACTCAGGATTATCAAAAGAAAGAAATTGGTGTATCTCGTCTGGGGGAAAAGAGTTTGTAAAATAATCATGTTCCAGACTATCAACCAAACTAATCTCGCCCTCCATTATAGGATCGGGAAATTGTTTCATTAATTTGAATACGTTGAGTTCGACAGAAAGGTTCCCGAAAGATAATGTCATTGAACCGTCCCGACAATTTATGAGAGCGTTAGCAGTTGCAAGAAAAGGACGTCCCAAGATGATAGGAATGGAATCACAGGCCACTTAAGTATCTAGAATGACAAAATCAACTGGGTAGTAAAAATCTTGGACCTTGACTATGACGTTTTCTACTATGCCCTTTGGGTACTTGATAGAGCGATCCGCGAGTTGCAGAATCATATTGGTAGGTTTTAATTCATGAAGACCTAACTGCTTAAATAAGTAGTAGGGAAGTAGGTTAACACTGGCACCTAAGTCTAAAAGTCCGGTAGCGGTATACTTGTCGCCCAACATGCATGGTACAGTTGGTCGACCTGGGTCCTCGTACTTTACCACACCATTGGTAGTGGTAATCGAGGGAAACTACTTGTTGAGGAACATTCGTACGTCGTTTGGTGGTGCACATGTCCTTCAAAAACTTGGCATGCTAAGGTAAATGCTTAAGCGCATCTAGGAAAGGTAAGTTTATGGTCAAATTTTTGAAGGTTTCACGGATCTCATCGAAATGTTCGTCACGTTTGTTCTTTACCAAACGGGCAGGGAACGGAGCTTTTGGGCGGAATCGCGCATAAGGATCAGTGGCGTCTTTCCCTAGGGACGTGGGTGTAGAATTGGAAGGCACAACTTCGTCCGTTATAGGTTGCGAGGTAGGAGTTGGAAGGACGGCAGCCGTGGTTTTCATCGATTCCTCGTCTGGCATATGTATTTTATTGTCGATGGTTCGGCCAGAACGAAGAGTGGCAATGGCATTTACCTCACCCTGGCTTGGATTACTAGATCCTGGTGCATTGTTGAGTTCAAAGGCAGTGTTTGTAGGCTTAGGGTTTGGAACCTGCTTGGCGGGGAACACGCCTTTTGACTTTTATCCCGAAAGCTAACAGGTGAGATCTTTGGATAGAAGCTAGGATTTGATTCTGTTGATTCATGTATGTCAGAAAAGTTTCAACTATTTTATCGGCTGTGGATTGTACTAGCGGAGCAGCAGGAACTAGTTCACGATTATTATTTATGGGTTGATTTTGGTAGCCATATCCTTGATTAGCGGGAACAAGGTTGCGGTTGTTTTGGTACCCTATATTTGCATTGTTGGGAAAATTACTTTGCCCTTGCTGGAATTGCGGAGGATTTCCTTGACGATATGAATTGTAGTTCGCGAGTAGTCGTACAGGAACGTTGTTGACACCCGGAGGAGCTTGTTGTTGGGCAGGGGGTGCCCAAGCTAAATTCGGATGTTGTCGCCAAGGTACATTAGGGACGTTGAAAGCACAAGCCTCTTCAACAAAGGACAATAAGAATCGGCGTGCTCAGGATTTAAGCAAATAGGACATGGGGAAGCGTTGGCAGCCATGACCTGTTTGGGTTTTTGATCATTTACTTGTACCAAAAAAGCATCGACCTTTTTGTTTAGGGACTCGATTAGAGTTTTTAATTCTGGATCGGGTTTAACCTCGAACATAGACGTAACTTTGGTAGGAGTGTCTTTAGAAGATCTGGAAGAATCAGTGTTTCCCCAATGGGTGCTTCGTGAAGCCTGTTTCTCAAGAAAAGTGTATACTTCAGTAGCGCCCTTGTCCGTGAAACAACCGCCGTTCGTGATATCTGAGGTTTCCTTTTGATGGTCAGAGAGACCATTAAAGAATGAATGGACTAATACAGCGGTGTCGAGTTGATGATGGGGACATTCGAGAAGCAGATCAGTAAATCTGCTCCATGCTTCCGAAAAGGATTCACGGGGTCTTTGGCGAAAAGAATTGAATCTTTTGAAGCATTTTTGTAGTTTTCTTCTGAGTATAGAACTTTATCATGAATGCTTGTACGAGTTTGGCCCATGTGTCAATGGATTGTGGCACTTTGCCTGTGAGCCAAACTGAAGCTTTATCAGCTAAGGTGAAGGGAAACAACCTAAGCAAGACTTGTTCGTTGGTAACGGTCGGATGGCGGGAAGTGGTGACTACTTGTTGCATCCGACGAAGGTGATTATCTGGGTTTTCCATGGTCTAGACCATGGTAAACAATAACAAACCGAAAATGTTTGGCCCGAATCGAAAATCACCTACAATAGCATCGAAGTTTAATGCAGGAGGCGTGTCCTTCTTGTAAAGGCAAGATAGAAATCGAAAGGGTTTCTCGACCGGATTTTCCCCGGCCATAATTAAGGGGAGATGATGGCAACAGAGATGTTTGACGAGGTTGATTCTGAAGGAGGAACTATGTCTAGGAGATAGCATAAGCGGTTGTTTATTGTATTTTCGACGACGATATGTAAGTTCTAATTCCTTATGTTTACCGGACCGTAGTCTCATACAAATATAAATTTTAATTTAAGGCTCATAAGGAAACGAATTATGACCGAAGGTTTTAGAATTAAGGAAAGAGGGAGGTGAAGCCGTCTTCCCGAAATTTGCTAACTTGAAGCGGGTAAGCTAGGATAACGTGTGAATATTCCAAAGCGGTCACCACCGAGAGAATTGAGGGAGGTTGTTCGTGCTAGCACGTTCCTTAATTAGGCAACCTCAATTTTTTTCAAGTTTCCTAGGCACTGATGGAATAGGATGATGATTTATGATGGTGTATTATGCGGGGTATTATTAAAATTATTAAGATGAAATTTTTAATTACTATGATTTTTTATTTTTTTATTTTTTTATTATTTTAGTTTACGTAATTAATGTATTATGGAGACGTGATTACGAAATATGCAATTAAAAACAATAGATGCCAAAATAGAAACTAATTAACATATACTACTAGTTTACGCAGAAAGTCTACACATGCAAATCTATATTACTTATACGTGCAACTATATGTGAGTTATATGTGAGCTAGGGGAATGTCGAGAACGAACTCATACAAATGAATACCGCATATGTGAATTGATGTAACATACACGTACAAAAATATTCTAAGCAAGTGGTTTGAAACTACCCATACATCCAAATATATTCGAATCATATTAATCGTGTTAACGTGAAGATGTAATGACAAACCACATTTACATGCAAAGAGTTCTCATGCCAACACACAAACATACGAGGTAAAATAGGTTATAGCAAATAATATCCTCGACAAAGTTTGAGGAGTTTAAGAGTTTGAAACCTAGCGTCCCGCGATTCCTCGTACAACGATCGAACTAACTCCCGAGCTCGTGAACTTACTGGAAAAACAGGACCAGAGAGTCCAAAAGAGTATTGAAAAGGAAAGTGGCTCAGACTGAAAACCGGAGTGTTGATACTCCAGGTTAGTCTCGCGCGCTACTAATTTAGTCTCGTCCGAGACTCTTTTGTATGTTCAGTACTTCAAGTTCCTACGGAATACTTAGACTGTCCTAACGAAAATAAACAAGACTTGGTTCACAGATATTTGTTAGTAGAAAAAATTAGGGCAAACAGTTACGTAACCCGTTAGTATCGTAAAAGAAATGGAAATTAAAAAAATGAAGAGGTAGGGGAGGGGGTTTTACGTGATGTGTTCCAGTTATTACGTTAAGTCTAGAGTCCTACGGCGTGTCGCGGCGCCATTTGATTAAAACCGCTTAATTGTACGTTTATTGGTTTTCTTGATTAATGAAGTCCGAGGTCCACAGTCCGAAGTCTGAAGTCCAAAGACCAAAGTCCCAAGTCCAAAGTCCATATAGTCGTACGTTTTAGTCAAGTTACCTTACTCACATGGGCTTGGTAGGATAGGTCGAGTAAGGGATCGTCCAAACCTTAGGGCTCGGAAAAGGTTCACAACTGGAATTACAACTTTTGGTGAGTAGGATTTTAGGCTTTTTTTAGTTGGTTTTAATTAAACTAACAGTAATGCAAATAATGTAAATTACTACGGTGATTTATATGTAGGTAAACAAAGATAGAGAAACAGGAAGAGGGTTAATCATACTCATGCAAGAATTAGTTTTCAATAGTTTATATTAACATATCACTACATCTCTAATTCGTCTCGTGTTCAGAGACGACGTCGAGTATTGATCCCTAGCGCATGCCCACATCTTTGAGCTGCATCGCACTAACATAAGGAATTGAACTAATATTTCATCTCTGGAATATCATTTCAGCTCCTGGCTCGATTCCACATCAGCTGGACAAATTAGAGAGTCACGTCGACACCATAGAGTCGTCTTGAGACATTTTGGGTCGCAAGCGAGACTATTATTCTGAGCATCGGCACTCCAAAATTGTACGATCTCGATCATTTTGGGACGGATGTCTAATCTATGCCTAATTCCTAAGCAGTGATTCTAGAATATTAAAGAGTCAATCCGGATTCTCACACGAGCAGCATAACCCACCCCCAGGAGGGGATTAGCTCATGGTCATTGAAGGAATAATAAAACTTGTTGTATACATTAAGTAAATAAATGCAGGACAGGAATTAAACTAGAAAAGAAATGACTATTATTAAGGGTAAAATGACTTACAGTATTTAAGCTGCTGGAATGAAAATGACAGAGTTTAAGTGCTGGAATGAAACTACAGACGTTAAAGTAAAACTAATGTATAGCTAAAAGCATAGAATCTTTGAAGGAGAATATCTGAAGACCCCCCCCCCCCCTCATATATATAGGTTGGATGGCTGGAGAAGGATTAATTGAGTTTTGTCTTTAGCCAAATTAAAACATTCAAAACTTTGAATAACAAAGTTTTGTTTTTACCTGTTTTAAATTTTAGCTTTTGTCTTTTTGCTTATTAAGGTTTTGTTTTTTTAGCCAATTTCAATTCAAACCACCTGCTTTGAATTGGTACGTGTCTTCTCGCATTGCAAAGTGGCACTAAATTGTGACCATCACTTGCCACCGCGCATATATCGACTCGTCATGCCTTTTGGGCCCGCAGAGTGGGTCCACTTAGTATGTCCAGTGGCGATGCTGATTTTGGCGTTTTTACAACTTTCTGTCTTTGCGTAGAGTTTGTCGCCCTGGTCGCTCTAGTAGTTCACTAACCAACGTCGGCACCCAGATTTATCAGATGTGAGCTTTAGAAGTTTACTGCTTCTTTATATGTGGACCCATTCTGCACTGGTTTTGTTCTTTTGGAAACTTCGGCTCTAGTCAGGCTTTGTTGGGCTTCACTGGGGTTGAGTGGGAAACTTCAAATATTCCAGTATTCCCGTACTTCGATGCATGTTTTATCATTATATTCATTTTAAATGCGGAAACCTGTAAAAGTACGAAAATATAATTATTACATGATTATTAAACACATAAACGACCAAAATGTTATGTCTCCCGGGGTTTAATATTACAGTTTTGGATGCTTATCACCACTCTTCCCCCAGCTCCGATATACCGATCCACCTCTATTTCTCGCCGGTATCTGATCAGACCTTGGCTTCTGTGGAGTGCCACAAAAGGTCACTGAATTGGAGGTCGATTTTATCACACCATTTAACCACACATTGGCCCTCAGACTGAATGAGAAGTTATTTTTTATTTCTCTCGGAGAACCACCACATTTGAGAATATTGACCCTGTACTTTTCCTTTTGATTACAAAAGTATAGGTCATGTCATATCCTTCCACAGAAGTAGTAGAAAATCTCCAGTTTTTCATATTTAAAAGTAACCGGAAAAATCTCACCTTCTTCATTTCTCAGATCAATACCTTTGAGCAGCCTTTCCTTAATGTCCATCCTCACTCGAACTCTTGCCACTGGTTTCTTAAATTCCGCAGCACATGTGAGGTCCATATCCTTAACCTTCCCCAAACTCCGGCCAACTAGTTTCACATTTTCCTTATTTATCCAGTTGGTAGGAAGGCCAAAGATTTGTACCCAAAACTTGACAAGATCCAAACAAGTTTCATCTTCAAAGTTCTCTACCTTATTCCATTTCTTGACTGAGAGAAGGAACCCATGAACCATCCAAGGCCCATTTTTTCTTACCTAGTCATATTCTTCCTCACTTTGAAAATAAATCTTGTAGAATCCCTTTGTAATCAGCTCTATATTCGTTTTACCTTTAGTTTGCCAGCTTTGATGCAACTCCTCTGCTATATCCTGTAGTGCATGCCGATCTCCATACAACTTTCCCAACAAAATACTTTTTGCCTCCTGTTCTGAATCTTTATTTTTGCAAACAATATCAACCACTTTATTTTCTTTCGAAGTAAAAAGGTTTTGCATTTCAGCTTGTAGCTACTCTATTTTAGATCTAGAAGAGGAAGGATCCTCTCCCCGCGCCAACACAATGCTCGGATTACTCATCTTTCTTTCGAACAGGTGTGGAGATAGAGTGGGGGGGGGGGGGGAGGGGGATTATAAGGGCAATGCAAGATGGTATCCCTATCGAAACCTAACTCAATACAGTTGAGAGAGAGAGATAACAAGCAGTTGGTATATATCCCTGATAATATTAGTATCGCAAAACTCACAGAACCAAAGAGAGCCAAAAACTCTAATTTGAATTTGAAATTCAAAACAAAGCTTGGGGGGAGGGGAGAAGGACTGCTTTTAGTCGCAGGAGAGCTCTCACTTTGTTTTTTTAGTTTTTTAGTGTATGCCCACAAATTCGTTCTCTTAAAATTTTTAGATGGCATGATTGTGTGGCAGTTAAGAAAACCCCCAATTCTTTTTGTCGACAAATCAATAAATCGTGAGGTGTACTATTGCTGAAATTTCAGAAGTCCAAGTCACCTCCAAAATACCAAAATAGCAGTTTTGTTACTGAAATTTGAGACAAATGAGACGGGGTTGTTTGTTTCTCAAGTTTTCAGAAGTTTTCAGCACTAACTGACATCTTATTATTTATTTTTATTTTTTCACTTCAACATTCAAAGACTTTATTACTCTTTAGCGTTCCGCGCTCAAACTCTCGATGAATGCTGAAAAATGAACTCTTCAAACTCGATTCTCACTACTGCCCCTTCCATCTCCTTCTGTGAAAAATCAAGTTGTCGTTTTGTTGCATAAATCTATGGGGGGTTTTGTCGTGGGCAAATATCGTCAAGTCAATATTTCAGCCCATTATTTCAATACTAAATTGAGATATCAACATAATGGTCAATATCTCTCTTAAGTTCAAATGTTGCAGGCCGGAACGAGCGAGAAAGGAAGAGGGACACGTGTCAGCACCTGATGGGGGATGAGCTGGATTGGAGAACGATATAAAGACAGAAGGAGGAGAGAAAAATCATTATCTTCTTCCCACCAAAAACTTGTAACGAGAGAGAAATCAAAGAGAGAGTTGTAACCACCATTAATGAAATAAAATTACTTTTCTTCAAACTTTCATCTCATACTTCAATTCTTCACAAATATTTAGTGAATCATCCTCGATCACCACATTGGCGCCGTCTAATAAACACCCAAAGTAATATAAAACCCCGTAGAGACATAGCATTTTGGTTAATTATGTGTTTAATAATCATGAAATAATCGTATTTTCTTACTTTTGCAGGTTTGAGAAATCAACGCACAACTGAGGATAAAAGCCAGTATTTAAACACAGAATAATAAGAAAATAAATCGTGAGGTGTACTATTGCTGAAATTTCAAAAGTCCAAGTCACCTCCAAAATACCAAAATAGCAGTTTTGTTACTGAAATTTGAGACAAATGAGACGGGGTTGTTTGTTTCTCAAGTTTTTAGAAGTTTTCAGCACTAACTGACATCTTATTATTTATTTTTATTTTTTCACTTCAACATTCAAAGGCTTTATTACTCTTTAGTGTTCCGCGCTCAAACTCTCGATGAATGCTGAAAAATGAACTCTTTAAACTCGATTCTCACTACTGCCCTTCCATCTCCTTCTGTGAAAAATCAAGTTGTCGTTTTGTTGCATAAATCTATGGGGGGTTTTGTCGTGGGCAAATATCGTCAAGTCAATATTTCAGCCCATTATTTCAATACTAAATTGAGATATCAACATAATGGTCAATATCTCTCTTAAGTTCAAATGTTGCAGGCCGGAACGAGCGGGAGAAGAAGAGGGACACGTGTCAGCACCTGATGGGGGATGAGCTGGATTGGAGAACGATATAAAGACAGAAGGAGGAGAGAAAAATCATTATCTTCTTCCCACCAAAAACTTGTAACGAGAGAGAAATCAAAGAGAGAGCTGTAACCACCATTAATGAAATAAAATTACTTTTCTTCAAACTTTCATCTCATACTTCAATTCTTCACAAATATTTAGTGAATCATCATCGATCACCACATTGGCGCCATCTAATAAACACCCAAAGTAATATAAAACCCCGTAGAGACATAGCATTTTGGTTAATTATGTGTTTAATAATCATGAAATAATCGTATTTTCTTACTTTTGCAGGTTTGAGAAATCAACGTACAACTGAGGATAAAAGCCAGTATTTAAGCACAGAATAGTGTGTCTACATGAAGCATTCTGATTTATCCTACGTGAAGCCAAATGAAGCCCAACTAAAGCCAAGGAATCAAATAGGACCGTTCTCAGTCAGAATAGGATCAAAGTATCGAAAAAGCATCAAATTTCCAAAGCCTGTATCTGCTAGACCTGGACTCCAATAGCAGCAATTGAACCAACAGAATGATCAGTGCGATGAGCTCTACACATAGGTGGGAATTTGTAAAAAGTCAGCTTTTGGACCCGTCACTGGTCGAAGCATAAGGGACCCACTATGAGGACCTGCAAAAATTGGTGACCAAGCTCACACGTCAAGCTTCCGCACAAGTAAACTTGCATTGAAATAAATCAAAGACTTTTGTGCATAACTTGGCACAAAAGTCATCAAATTTGATGAGGTGGTTTGAAAATTGATTTTGGAGACAAAGTCTTGATTAAGTGGATGCAAATTAAGCTTTAGGCTTGATTAGGTGGAAAATGATTAAGCTTTGGCAACAAAGTCCTAATTGGTTGGCAAATGATGTGGTGGCATGGAAAATAATCAAATGAACATTAAATGATGCAGTTGAGAGTTGGAAAATTTACGTAGGGTGAAAGAAAATGAGCACTCTCATTTCCTATAAAAAGAAGGCTTCATGAGCAAGAAATAACTTTTGCTCCATAGTATAGTTTTTAGTCAGAGTTTAAAGGTTTCCATGTAAGGTTTAAGTTTTGTAATTTGGTTAATGTGTAGTTGTGAACAAAAGTTTTTTTTATGTCTTATTATATGTTTTAATATTGTTTTTATATCTAAATTAGAAGTTATTGTCTTTTTGCTATTTCCAGTTACAATCATTAGAGTTATTGATTAGCTAGGTTCACATTTTAGTAACTTGCAAATTAAGTCACTTTGGAAAATAGTTTTAAAATATTTGTAAAATCCTACTCACTAAATCTCCTCTTAGAGAAACCTCCATTTGGTTGTTAATTAGAGTTCTAGCCTTTTGGTTTGGAACGAAACCTTCACTCCAATTAAATTACAACGTGCACGTGAGTGAGGTCTTTGAACAAGTGTACTAGAGTGTGTATTAAGAATAAATTCTTAAAACGTGCAAAAGTGCAACTGTCAATTGGCGCCGCTGCCATCCTAAAGGCTCGAGAATCAGCAATCCAAGTGGGACCAGCTCCAAGGGGAACCCTCCCCCCCCCCACTCCCACCATTAATCTTTTTCATTTTTTTTTTTTACTTTAATGTTTTTTTTTTCGAATTTTATTACCGTGTTCCTACTAATTCACTACGTATTGTCGTTTTTTTTACACTGCCAGGTTGAACTCCAGTTGAAAACTCACCACCTGGAACCACAGAAATCCACCTATAAAATTTGTAAACTCTTTCCCGTCTAAAAAAAAAAAAAAAACAAAACAACAACAACAACAACAACAAAAAAAAAAAAAAAAAAAAAAAAACAAAACAAAATCCAGTGTTACACTACTGGTGCAGCACCCAACTCTACCACCGCCGCCACCATCACCATAGAATATTTTCGGTTTCCCTGTAGCAGTGTAATTATGCATATTTAATGCACTTGTTCTAGTAATTATTAGAGTGTTGATCGAAAGGAGTTGGATCTTTGTGGTCGCTACTACTGACCGGACACGACGCGTTTCATGAATGCATTGATGGGTCGTGTTGGGTGGTAATTTGGAAGTGCCCCCCTACATGTGGACATGTGACGATTACCAGATTGTATCTCTAATGCAATTTTTGGTTGGTATTTGAAAAATTACCAATAAAAAAAAAGGAGAGAGGTTACCTCGTCTCACTAATTAAGGTTTTGAGATTTGTTTGTATTGGGTTTTGTATGTTGTTTGACGAGTTTTGGGGTTTGGTTTTGGTATGTTTTGGGTTTTGTTGAGTTGTCGACAGGAATTATGAGAGGGAAAAAAGCTCTCGCCCTCTCAGTTACTTCTTCGGGGTTTTCTGCCCCACCCCCTAAGAAACGTGTTCATTGCCCTTTCCGGGATCGTCATGGCTGCACCAATGGGGTGAATGGTAAGGGGTTTACTGTTCCCTATATTTTCACACATTTCGATAAGCAACACTTGGATTGCCAGTTGAGTATCGAAAGGGTACGAGATGATATTAAGGATGATCGTGACTTGTATTTGTCATTAGAGAACTTCTTAAAGTCAGTTGACAAATGGGTTTGTGGCATTTGTCTTTGCATTCACGCACTTGGTATACCGTGTCGTCACCCAGATGATACCATAGAACCACCTGTTTTGATGGAGAGTGGAGAACTCACATGTGTTATTGTGGGCATACCGCAGCCACCCTTTAAGCCCAACACTACGAATCTTACACCCACGGCACACAGGGGTGACGGTGATACTCCTAATCTGCTTGGTGTTGCTTCGCATCTTGATGAGACATTACTTGATAGTGCATTCTGTATACCGTTCGTACTGTGAAAAGTATACCACGCGCTTGTCGTTTGGCTTTTTCTGGTGCACTTAAATCTGCTCTCTGGGATATTACGGTTGATCCTAGTTCAGTTATGTCTTGGGTTCGTCTCCTTCGCACGCCATCGGCCAGACTCTCGCAAGTTTTTCAACCACGTAATCGCCGAACGCGTCGCTCGGTACTTCGAAAAATCTTCAAAAAAAATTCTCTCCATGCTTTGACGACATGGAATGAGCCTGGTGGGATGTTTCGCCTCTTAGAGTCTGTAATAGAGCCTCCTTCAATCCAGTCAACCAGGAAATCCGTCCCTACTCAGAATGTGCGTCGATGCTTACAGAAAGTTGCTGATGGACATTTTGCTGCAGCGGTACAAGTGTTATCATCATCAGGGGTTGCCTCCAATAATGCAGAGACTGTACATGCATTAAAGGAGAAACACCCGATGCGACAACCACCGGTGAGACCAACTGTTCCTTTTGCTGAGCCCCCTTTATTAGTAGAGAGAGACACCTTATTGTCATGTATTAAGTCGTTTCCGAAAGGTACTTCTTGTGGTCGTGATGGTCTCCGTGCTCAGCACTTGTTAGATGCTATGAGTGGTCTTTCGCAGCAGCCTATATCGTCTGACTTTTTAGATGCCTTGGCTTCGGTGGTGAATATGTGGTTACAGGGACAATGTCCGCAGCCGTTAGCAGAATTCATAGCGAGTGCTCCGCTCACTCCACTTCTTAAGCCGGATAATAGCATTCGTCCGATAGCTGTAGGTATGGTTTGGCGACGTCTTATTTCCAAAATTGCAATGAAAGGGGTTTCCAAAGAGGTGGTAGGGTACTTGCAGGATTTCCAGTATGGGGTCGGTGTCCCTGGAGGAGCAGAGGCGATTTTGCATGCTGTTAATCGCATGGTATATGCTAACGGTGACAGTACATCTCTTTCTATGTTGCTAGTAGATTTTCAGAATGCCTTTAATATGGTTGATCGGACTACTATGTTGAGAGAGGTTCGCATTCGCTGCCCCGCTATTTCCCCTTGGGTCGAGTATTTGTATTGTCAGCCTGCAAGATTATACTTGGGGAATGATTACATATGGTCTGCTTCTGGGGTTCAACAAGGTGATCCTTTGGGTCCCCTTCTCTTTGCACTAGTGTTGCACCCTCTGATTCTACAGATCCAGTCAAGTTGTCAATTATTGCTCCAAGCTTGGTATTTAGATGATGGGACTCTAGTTGGGGATACAGAACAAGTGGCGGCAGCTCTGCGTATCATTCAGGAAGAAGGGCCTTCTTATGGGTTGGTTCTTAATGTGGCCAAGACTGAGATATTTTGGCCATCATTGGATCCGCGTCGTTCCACTTCTGGTCTGTTTCCTTCGGATTTATCTTGTCCTCAGCAGGGGGTCAGGTTACTTGGAGGGGCAGTTAGCACTGATTCTTCTTTTGTCATGAGTCTTGCTCGTAAGCGTGTTGAAAAGGCTATGACTTCGATGGACCGTTTAGCTGCATTGGAGGATCCACAGTGTGAGTTAGCACTTTTACGAGCTTGTGTTGGGCTCTCCAAGTTGGTTTTTGCAGTTCGTACTTGTCCACCACTTTTTTTTAGAGAGGCAGCTAAGACCTTTGATCGACATTATCGCATGGTTCTGCGGGGCATTATAGTTTCGATGGTCCCGCCGGTGATTTGCAGTGGCATTTAGCGACGCTCTTCCATTGCGCCTGGTGGGTTAGGTATCTATTGTGCCTCGATGTCTCTGGCTTTTGCTTTTGTGGCCTCCCGTTTTCAGACTTTAGAGCTTAAAACCACATTCTTAGGAGTTGTGGTCCAATGCCTATGGGTGAGATCCTTCCTGATGCTACTAGTGCATTGCGTCTCTGTCTTTCTGATTTTGACCTTGATTCTCTAGCTGTGAATGCTACCGTCCCCTCAAAACTACAAAAAGTTTTGGCGGAAGCTTTCTACGGTAAGATTGTTGCTAGTCTTGAGAGGGAGTTTGAGTTCTCTACTCGTCAGAAAGCAGTCATGGGATGCTTGCAGTCGGAACATGCAAAAGATTTTCTACTTGCTATTCCGATGGAGGGACTTGGACAACGATGTCAGGTGGAGTATCGTGCCATTCTCGTGCACCGCCTTATGATTCCTCTCAGACTCGGACGGGGTCTTTGCCCCGTATGCAAAAAGTAGATTAGATGCTTTTGGGGACCATGCAATTACATTGTAGACATTTCCCTGGTTTTAAATACCGACATGATCATGTTAGAGACATTTTGTGTGATGCATTTTGGAGGGTCAAGTACAAGTGAAGAAAGAGGCTCCTGTTAACTTTCTCACTGATCCGAATGAGGGCGATCGACACTTCGCCTGCGGGATGTCTTGATTTACTGATTGGTCCGGGGAAAGCATGCATGTGTTGATGTAATCGAGTCTCTCCGCTGGTAGGGTTAGGGAATGGTGACTTTGAGGTAGGAGAAGTCGCTAAGAGGGCGACAACAGAAAGATGGAGAAGCATGAGGAAGCTTGTAGGGCTAATCGGCATTGTTTTATTTCGTTCAGTTTCGACACTTTTGGGTTCTTGGAACAACAGTCTGTTGAGCTACTCAAGAGACTTCAGAAAGTTATGGACTGTAACGTTATGACAGCTGGTTCTAACGAGTTTGTTTTTAGAAGGATAGGATTTGCTATTCGAGAAAGGACTTGCGGGCGCAAATTTGTTGCACGCTTGTCATAATTAATTGTAAAATTCATTATCATTCATTATCAATAAAATTTCCACTTAAATGAAAAAAAAAAAAAAAAAAAAAAAAAAAAAAAAAAAGATAAATTGTCCATCGCTACCAAGCTCCCATGAAATTCTAATCAGGTTGAAATTTTGCAAGCACTATCCAATTCAGTTTTTGGACCTGGGACAATATTCGTACCAGATGTTTATCTGTATGTCATAGACTATTATTTGTGTATTATATTAGAAATATGTATGAATCATGTGCGTATGCCTGTTAATGTATATATACGTTTGAGTGATTATGAATTGCATGTTAATGTATATATACATTCCCATGATTATATTTTGCATGGTTATATCTATATATACGTATGAGTAGTTTCGATTTGCCTGTTAGCGTAGATATATGTATACGTAATATATATTTGCCTATTAACATCTATATACGTATTACTGATGTATATTTGTCTTTTAATATAGAAATATATATCGATGATACATCCTTGCCTATTAGTATATATATACGTATGAGTATAATCACTTCCCATACTACTGTGTATAGCTACATATGAATTAACTATGTTTGCATGATTAGATTTTATATGCATATTTAGTTAAAAATAATAATAATAATAATCATACTAATTAATATTTTGTGCTTTTACCTTATGCATAATATGTTTAAAAAAAACAAAAATTATAAATCATAATCATATTCCAACGGTGTATAGGAAACTTGAAAGATTGAGGTTATCTAATTAAGGAATGTGCTTGCACGGAAAACCTCCCTCATATCTCTCATGTGACCTGGCTGTTGGTTTATGCACACGTATTTCTCGCTTCATTGCTACATTAGCAACAGTGTAAGCCTACGTTGTTCACTTATAATGCTTACGTAAATGATAAAATTCATGTAAAAATAAATTCTTTTTGTGCCTCAGATTTAATTTTATGCTTGCATGAGATTAAGGTCTGGTAATAATAAAGAATTTGAATATACTTATCATAGGCGAAAATACGATAAGCATTTGCGTAAGTTCTCACCTCAACAAAGTTCTTCATCTGTTAATAATACTCATCAAAATCCTGTGTCGCCATTAACTCCATTCGTTATGACTGACGAAACAAATCCTCCAGCGAAGAAGCCCTTTTCGGACTTCTATACTGCTTTACAGGAAGGACCTTCTTCCTGTATCAAACTCAAGGAGATTACGGGTGATTTTTTAATCCCACCCAATGTTTTTGGATTGTTACCTGTTTATCATGGGTTAGACCATGAGAAATCGTACAATCACCTTCGTAGGATTCAACAAGTCGCCACCACTTTCCAACATCCATCCGTCTCCAATGAACAAGTCTTGCTACGGTTGTTTCCTTTCACCTTAGCAGATAAAGCTTCAGTTTGGCTAGCAGCTCAACCACCACAATCCCTCGACACATGGAACAAACTTGTGCAATATTTCATGGTCAAATTCTACACTCTGAATAAAACTACTGAAATGCTTCAGAAAATCCAATTCTTTCGCCAACATCCTCAGGAATCATTTACCGAAGCATGGAGACGATTTACCGATCTTCTTTTAGAATGTCCCCATCATCAACTTGACACCGCTATCCTCGTCCGTTCATTCTTTAATGATCTTTCCAATCATCAAAAAGAAACTCTTGATATCATGAACGGCGGTTGTTTCATGGACAAAGGGGCTACTGAGGCATACAATTTTCTTGAAAAACAAGCAACGAGAAGTACCCACTGGGGTAACACTGATCCTTCAAGATCATCCCAAGATACTACTTCTAAAGTTAGGTCTATGTTTGAGGTCAAACCTAATCTAAAATTAAAAACTCTGATTGAGTCCCTAACCAAGAAGGTAGATGCTCTCTCAGTTCAAGTAAACGATCAAAAATCCAAACAGGTCATGAACATTAACACTTCTCCATGTTTTCTTTGCCTAAGTCTTGACCATCCTGATGCATATTGTCCCTTGTTATATGACTCCACTGCCCAAACATCTGAAGAAGCTTGTGCATTCAACATCCCTAATGCACCATAGAGACAACATCTGAATTTCGCTTGGCTACCAAATACACAGAAGATGGTTCCTCCAGGTTTCACCAATCCGTCTGTTCGACTATCCACCAACTATATTCCATACCGTCAAGGGAATAATCAGCCGTACCAACAAGGTCAAAATTAGGTTCCGAGCAATTCAAATCCTACCTACCAAAACAACCGCAGCCTTGTTCCCTTGAATCAAAATTACGGATATCATCCTCAGCCCACCAAAAATAACTGTGAACTAGTTCCTCCTGCTCCATTTGTGCAATGTTCTACTAATAAGACGACTGAGACTTTCCTGGCATACATGAATCAACACTCTCAAATCCTGACGTCTATCCAGCAATCTTTTCAACTTTTAGCTCAGGATAAGAGTCAAAAGGGCGTGTTTCCTAGACAAGCAGTTTCAAACCCTAAGCCAGCAAACACTGCCTTTGAACTCAACAATGCCCCAGGTACAAGTAACCCAAACCAATGTAAGGTGAATGTAATCACTACTCTTCGTTCTGGCAAAACAGTAGATAATCAAATACGTATGCCAGAGGATCACCCAAACACTACTGAATCTCCCAATGGCCTCAAGAAATGGTAAGTTGAACCTACACGGGACACATCACTTCCAACCAAGTCACCATCCACGACACTAGGCAACAATCAAGCTGATCCGTATGCCAAATTCCGACCAAAGGCACCATTTCCTGCACGTTTGGCAAAGAATAAACCTGATGAAAATTTTGATGAGATTCAAGAAACGTTCAAGAATTTGACCATCAACTTACCATTTCTTGAGGCCCTCAAACAATTGCCAAAACATGCAAAGTTTTTGAAAGATATGTGCACCACCAAAAGGAGAACCAATGTTCCTCAACAAGCGTTCCTCACCGAACAGTTCCCTTCCATCATAG
The DNA here is from genome assembly GCF_015680905.1 of Coptis chinensis. NCBI lineage: Eukaryota > Viridiplantae > Streptophyta > Magnoliopsida > Ranunculales > Ranunculaceae > Coptis > Coptis chinensis. The sequence continues at coordinate 51,574,214 of NC_141457.1, forward strand.
AAACGAATGGTATTGTAAAATATAAAGACCCAGGCAGACCCACCGTTCCATGCACATTGGGAGACAAATATATTGCTACTGCTTTACTAGACCTAGGCGCAAGTGTAAACTTACTTCCATATTACCTGTTCAAACAACTAGGTCTACATGAGCTGAAACCTACCACCATGACTCTGCAGTTAGCCGATCACTCCATCAAGTATCCCAAAGGCATTGTGGAAACATTCTCGTAAAAGTCCAAGACTTTTACTATCCTGTCGATTTTGTCATTCTAGATACAGAAGTTGGGTGTGACTCCATTCCTATCATCTTAGGACGTCCTTTCCTTGCAACTGCAAATGCCCTCATAAACTATCGGGATGGTTCCATGACCATGTCCTTCGGAAATCTTTCTATCGAGGTAAATGTTTTCAAGTTAATGAAACAAATTCCAGATGCTAACATTGATGGTGAGATTAACATGGTTGATAGTCTCACGCAAGGCTATTTAACAAACTCTTTTCCTAACGATGAAGTGCATCAATTTTTTTCTTTTGGTGTTTTAAAATTTGATGTTGACTTACACACTAAGGATGTCACCACATTATTAGAGTCAATACCACTATTTGACCCTACTATAGCGTTGTCTGATGATTTTGAAGAACCTCAATCCGTCTTCTCTGTTAAAGAAAACTTTCCACAAGAATCTTTGATTCCCACTCCTCCCACTCCTAATTTAAAGCCTCTTCCTTTGGATTTGAAGTATGTACATCTGGATCCAGATGGTAGTCACCCAATTATCATTTCATCCAAGTTGACTGCCGATCAGGAAGGCCATTTAATTGATGTCATTCAAGAACACCGTTCTGCCCTTGGATGGTCTTTAGATGACATCAAGGGCATTGACCCTAGTGTGTGCATCCATCACATACATCTTGAAGAAGGAGCAAAGACGTCACATGAACCGCAACGTCGTCTAAACCCCACCATAAAGGATGTGGTGCGGGAGAAAGTTTTAAGATTATTTGATGCTGGTATTATATACCCTATCTCTGATAGTGTTTGGGTGAGTCTAGTCCACGTTGTCTCCAAAAAGTCTGGCATTACAGTTGTGCGAAATGAAAAAGACGAATGCATCTCCACTCGCATCTCAGTGAAATAGAGAATTTGCATTGACTATCGCAAACTTAATAAGGTCACACGTAAATATCACTTCCCTCTTCCTTTCGTCGACCAGATGCTTGAACGTTTAGCAGGTCATACATATTACTGTTTTCTTGATGGATATTTAGGCTATTTTCAAATTGTCATCGATCATGCTGATCAAGAAAAAACAACGTTCACTTGTCCCTTTGGCATCTTTGCATATAAACGAATGTCATTCGGCCTTTGTAATGCCCCTGGTACATTCCAACGTTGTATGCTTCACATTTTCAGTGATACGATTTAACATTTTATAGAAGTTTTCATGGACGATTTCTCCATATATGGTAACTCATTCAATAGATGCCTATCAAATCTTTCCCAAGTTTGTACACATTGTGAAAAGAAAAATCTAGTCCTTAACTGGGAAAAATGTCATTTTATGGTTACCAAAGGAATTGTTCTAGGACATATTGTTTCAAAAGACAGAATAAAGGTGAATAAAGCAAAGATTGATAATATTTCATCTCTTCCTATCCCACGAACAGTTCGTGACATTCGTGCCTTCTTAGGCCACGCTGGATTCTACAGGAGGTTCATTCAAGATTTCTCAAAGGTTGCTCGACCTTTAACCAATATCCTAATTAAGGATTTCATATTTGATTTCTATTTCAATTACAAACAAGCTTTTGAGACTCTGAAAATCGCCCAGACTACTACTCCTATCATCCAACCACCTGATTGGTCAAAACCGTTTGAACTTATGTGTGATGCTAGCGACAATGCTATTGGAGCTGTCCTAGGTCAACGCCGAGACGACAAACCCATTATCATTTACTATGCTAGTAAAACTCTTAATTAAGCTCAACGTAACTATACTACCATTGAGAAGGAGTTCCTGGCTGTGGTATATGCATTGGAGAAATTTCGTCCATACCTAGTTGGATCTTCGACAATTGTCTACACTGACCATGCGGCACTTTGTTACCTACTCGTGAAAAAAGGATGCGAAACAAAGATTGATCCGATGGTTCCTTCTCTTGCAAGAGTTTACTTTAGAAATTAGAGATAAAAAAGGTTGCGAAAATGTTGTTGCCGACCATTTATCAAGGCTAGTAAGTGATGTTGATAATGATTCAGACCCTATCTACGATTCATTTCCTGATGAGCACTTGTACTCACTTTTTTCACCTCCTTGGTACGCTGATATAGTGAACTACATTGTTACCGAGGAAGTCCCTTCCTCTTGGTCTCGTGCTGACCGAAAAAAGTTCATTTCCACTGCGACATATTATTTTTGGGATGACCCCTACCTCTTCAAATATTGTTTAGACCAACTCATATGATGTTGCATTCCCGACTGGGAACACAATGATGTGTTATCCTTCTGCCATGAACAATCTTGTGGTGGTCATTTCAGTGGTAAGAAAATTGTGGCAAAGGTTTTACAATGTGGCTTTTACTGGCCCACACTTTTTAGAGATGCACATGAGCATTGGAAAGCATGCGTTCGCTGCCAGCAGCTGGGTCGCATTACTCAACGCAATATGATGCCCTTAAATTCGATTCTTATTGTGGAAATTTTTGATGTCTAGGGAATAGATTTTATGGGTCCCTTCCCAAATTCTCATGGATTTCTCTACATTCTGGTAGCCGTTGACTACGTGTCAAAATAGATTGAGTCTATAGCATGTCGTGCTAATGACCATATGACTGTTGTAGTTTTTGTAAAAGAAATATTTTCTCTCGTTTTGGTGTCCTCAAAGCTATCATCAGTGATGGGGGAAAACATTTTTGTAATAAAATTTTTGAGTCATTAGTAAAGAAATATGGAGTTACCCACAAGGTGGCGACTCCATATCATCCTCAGACCAATGGCCAAGTGAAAGTCTCTAACCGAGAGATAAAGTCTATTTTGGAGAAAACAGTTAATCTATATAGGAAAGACTGGTCTCTCCGATTATCTGATGTCTTGTGGGCATATAGAACGGCCTTTAAGACACCTATAGGGATGTCTCCTTATCCACTCGTTTTTGGAAAATCTTGTCATCTGTCGGTTGAACTAGAGCATCGTGCTCTATGGGTCATCAAAAGCCTCAACTATAATATCAATGCAGCAAGTGAGAAGCAAAAATTGCAAATCAATGAGCTTGAGGAAATTCAGAGTGATGCATATGATATCTCGAAATCCTATAAAGCCAACATGAAAAGAGTGCACGACAGACGCATTTTGCGAAAAGATTTCAAAATTGGTCAAAATTTTTTGTTATACAACTCAAGATTACAAATTTTTCTAGGAAAATTGAAAACACGATGGTCTAGTCCTTTCATTGTCTCTGTTGTAACCCCTTATGGGGAAATCTCTTTGAAAAATTTAAACGATAACAACGAATTTCAAGTAAATGGTCAACGTCTCAAACATTACCATGAGTTACGGTCTCCAGATGTCAACAAGACTCTTCTACAAGATCCAGTCTACATTAACTGATAGATTTGCTTGGTGTACTTTATTTCATGTGTTTTAAAAAGGGAGTACACCATTTTGGTAGCCGGGCCCTCTTCTTTTTTCTTCTCTCATCTAACCTGGAGTGTGTGGTTGCAAGCGCCGGAACCTTAGTCTATAGCAACTCTATTTCAAAATTGAGTATAAATGTCTTCTGATAATTGAGCAAACATGCCGTCTGGTAAACGATGGGTACAAAAAATTTCCCCTCCTTCCTTCTCTTCCCTTTTCTACTTTCTGCCTCGCGAACTTCAGCTAATCATTTGGTGTAAGTCTCACTCATCACGAATAGGTACGTAATGGTCGTAGTACTTTTGCTCGTAAATGACGTGCGCGAAGGATGGGGTGGTGTATGCATTGTCAAACACCTTTCTGTCCAAGTCTTGACTTCCTATCCAATACTAGCCGATATAAGGTATACTTTTGTCTAACACCAGCTGAGCAGGATAAACTTCGTCATCGCGCCATTTCTCCCACGGGTTGGGAATCGTCTTGAGGATCTGCCATTAAAAGATTCGATTCGTCTTAAGGATATGACGTTAAAAGACTCAACATGTATATACTCGTGTCTTTTACAATTCACCTTTGCACTAGCACTGTGCAAAAAGAGATTCGTGTTCAACCTTGGATGTTGCCTACTTAGGATTTAGGACACGAACAATAGATTCCACCAAGCCAACCCCTAGCTGTTTGCTTATTGATTTCGTTTCGGGGCAGTTTGAGGCTATACTATATGTAATAAGGGTAATATTATTAGACCGTTACGACCCTTGCACGATCAAGGATGCATGGTACCGTCCTACACCCTAGGCCCCTAAAACATAAAGGTTAAGCCACAGTCTGGCTGGATTAGGTTCGCTCCAGAGCCGACATGACAGTTGCCTAGGATTTTCTGTGGTGAGTCTTCTGGCCGTCCAGTGTTGCTAACACGTTAATATCCCCTTGTACATTTGTATATAGTTCCTAAAAAATATAAAATAAAAGAAAAAGACGAGATCCAAATCCCGTACTTGAGGGTTTTTTTTTCGCCCGCGTGATCGCTACTATTTAGCACGCTTTTCGGGCTTAGACTAAAAAAAAAATCCGACCCGATCCACGACACGTGCTTGAGCTTTTTAGCCCATGTGCTCTGTACTATTCCGCACGCTTTCCCCAACGGTCCTATCTCTCCCTATAAATATCGACCCCCCTCCCATTACTTCACTCATCCCATTCTCTACCTCTCCAAAACTTAATTCTTCCACACTCTACTCTTTTATCAAATGCTGAATCATATCAAAAAATTTGAAAAGCAGCAGCGTGACGATGCATTCAAGGTTTTCATGATAGGGGTGTTTATCGCAGTCATACTTTTGATTATGCATAACATCTTTCAAAATATCTAGATCTATGTAACGTACATCTTTCCTTTTCTTTAATGTTTTTGTACATTAGCATGGTGTGTTAAATAATTTTCACACATTTGTACGGTTTACGTATTAAATGGAGAAATTGCCTATGTTATGTTTGTATGTATAATTTGTATTTTTACTTCCTAAAAAAAAACACACACACACACACACACACACACACAAACAATACGATCTCAACTCCTTATATCCCACACACCACTCTGTAAGCTCTAACAAGCTTCCATTATTGAGGTTTGCTACATAAATTCAGAATTTACGTGTAGGTCTAACTACCCTGTGGCCCCTTCCTCCGTATGTTCTATCTTTTAGCATACCTCGATAACAGTCTTAGGGACGTGACTTTACATGCCCTATTTGACAACTCAAGATAGAAAATACGTGTTGGTCTAACTGCCCTGTGAAACCTTCCTCTGTATTCTCTAATCCTTATGAACACCTCTCTTCATCGTCTCGGGAATCTGACGTTAAAAGACCCACCAGGGAATTTCTCATTTGAACGTGCTACAACATAAATGTGATGCGAAAAGAGCACATGCATGTTTTATCTGTGTTTTTCCACATATTAATTCTGGATCTAGCTGTTGACATGTGAAGATGTCCAATCCTTTAGATGTCCCCAAGATCTCCTCTCATATATGAAAAGAATTGACCCTTCACAAAAGTTCGAGCTTATGGAGAAATTGGCAATTTAACATGGTATCAGAGCCTCTGGTTTCTAAGAGGTCTCGGGTTCAACTCCTACCAGGTGAAGTGTTGTAAAAGTAAAAACAAGGACCACATGTCCCCGAGACCTCCTCTCATATATGAATAGAATTGACCCTTCACAAAAGTTCAAGCTTATGGAGAAATTGACAATTTAACACTAACTGCACTTGCCATCCTGATCCGTGAATATTCATATTTTGGCTATAAATCTCTTCCTTTCAACCATCTTCGTTTCACTCATTTTTCACTATTCTTCCCTCACTTATACTTTCAAATGGATCGACCCAGAAAAATAGCGCCCGAGAAAAATTATTTGAATTTTTTTCATGAAGGCCTGTTTGCTCCATATTTTGACACATAAATTGTACATTGAGGATGGATGCCTCTTCTATATCATTCGGCAGCTGTTTACTCCAGATAATTGGTTTTCATGTTCTACCAATTTAGCGGACCTGACCATGGTAAATTCTATTTCCATGCCCATGGCCAACGTTTTGAATTGACTAGGGAACTCATCCCCGACATCCTTCAAATTCCAATGACGAACCCGGAGATGCATTTTCAGGAGTCACCATTTGATACCGTCAAACAACTACTGAAGGCCATTATATCTCATGGCAAACTCGGAAACATAAACCACGTTGTTCTTCAGCGCTCTTGTAATGACCCAAAATTTTTCCTATGGGTAAACCGGTCATTTTACGTGTTAGTTCAGTGCCTCTCTAGGTAATTACGTACTATATGGCAAGGTTTAACATTTATCATTTGGCAGGCTTGATTAATTGATATGAGTTTGTCATTGATGATTAATTTTATGTTGGGCCTATTGTATTTTGGGCCTTTATTTATATTCGAGTGAGCAGAGCGAACGATTTTTGGGAGAAAGGGGGGTTATGCGAGACAAAAACCAACTTGGTTGGTTTCTGTCTGTCTGTCCTCATCTTCTCTCTTATTTTTTTTTTCGCCCAAATACCTTTCTCCTTCACCCATCTCTCTTTCTCCCCCCGCATCACCCAACTCTCTCTCTCCGCCGCAGCTCCGCTCACTCCCCACTGCCACGCAGTATACTAGTACTAGTGTAAATTATGTGGGCTTAGAACTGTTTTGGGCTTACTTTTGGGCTTCGTATATTATTGGGTCAGTGGGAGATATTAGAAAAGGGGGAGAAAAGAAAAAGGATCGCACTCTTCTCTCTGTTGGGGGAACTTCGAAGTAATATCTCTCGGTTTTGATCCCCTGGAAATCCATTTCTCTCTCTCTCGCTCGCTCGCTCTCTCTGGAATATGAGATCTTCTGGAGAAAAAAAAAAGAACCATGGCAGTATCAATTTTCATCACCTGATTTTGAAACCCAAAATTCTATGCGATACAGGGAATTTTGGAAGAAAGCTAATTAAGGATATTACCAAGCATTCCTCAACACCAGCTCTTTTGAAATAAGGCAAGTGGTATTTAATTGGCTTTTGGCTTATCAAGATTCAAGTTTTATGGAGGCGTACAGGAGGAAATGTCCTTCATGTTCGATTTTTTTTTTAATTACAAGCTTAAAGGTAAATCTGACACCAATCTTCAGTTTAATATAGATTAGATAGGATGATAGGCATTAATTGGGGGAGTGAGGTTTCGGCTAGCTCCTCAAGAGTACGTGCAAGCACTCAAATTTGAATATTCCATTTTATTTAATGATTTGAAAGTGATTAATAATTAAGAGGGATTGCTTGTATTCAAGGAAGGGGAGTCAGTCTCTCTGCTCAGGAAGGATAGCTTTAGATGTTATATATATATACAATTTCTTTCTCATGAATATATACGAGGAGTTACGTGTGGTGGTCTGCGGCTATAGGGTTTACACCTCTAGATTTCAATTCCTTATATCTTAAATTAATAATTGGATAACTAGACCACCTGCTGGAACCAAGCAAGTACTGATTTTGATATATGAATTGAAAGTTGTGCTCCGCAAGGCTGCAATAGGCCGTTGTCAGGCCACAAGGAGTCTATCACCAGGCCATTTGTCAGCCCGCTGCAGGTCATGTTAGGTCACTACAAGCCATTGTCAGGCTACCACAAGCCGCAACAAGCTTTAATATATTCGTGCATATTTTATTAACTTATTGTTTTATTTCCCGCGTAATTAATTGTTTGTTAGAATAGTATTGAGATAAGTATATTAATAATGCCATGCGATTGTCATAGGTTCACTTATGCTAAATACTTCTTTTTTTCTGGGTTGAATAATATATATATTGTGTGTTTACTCGAGAATTTGGGAAAAACCTCAAAAGATTAAAAGTAAATTGATGTACGAGATGGTATACCAATTCGAGTAGGGAATCGGTTGATGAACGTTACATATTAGAACATGAGTGCGGAACCCATACCGCCTTCCTCATCGGAAATGGCTTGATCCATTCCTATAGAAACACCCTACCAATAGGAGAACTACGATTGGCTTGATCCCTAAATGGCTACGTAGGCAACCACCAGGCTTAACCGCTTCAATAGGAAAACCACCCACCCCTTGTAACAAGGAAACCGGTTATTCTAGTTATGTTATTACAGTATAATTTGGTTTGAACATATGATTCTACGTGTTAAGCAAGATCTTAATCTCGTAGTACATAATATCTAACTATAGTTATTAACATTGATCGTTAAGTGTTTTCTTAGATATTTGTTAATTAATTAAGCATGCGGGGAGTTTTATAAGAAAAACGGTAAGCCAAACATTGCAATGTAACTGAAAGGTAAGCCATTAAGTAAATCTTGTCAGCTACAAATAAATTTAATTCACTTTGATTATTATATACTGGCTAACCATCTAACGTTGCATGTTAGAAAATGTTAAATAACAGGGACAACCAGACTCCCAAAAGACAGGAAAAGGCGTATGTGCTCACTAAGAAAATTTAACGTGAAGCGTACTCTGATTGGCTAAGGCGGTTCTTTTAGCTCTTTCTTGTTTCTAAATTTATTCCCTTTAAGTTGTTTTGTAATAATTTAGTTATAATGTTATTGTATTTAGTTATGAATTCATTAATTAGAAGTTATGACGGTAGTTGCGTAAAAGATTGATTTCGGGGCACTGCAGCTACTTGATTTAACTGGCATTTGTCGAGATGACTAAGTAGCCAGTGCCACGAATCAATATATCTTTTAGTAGTTGGGTTACGACTGAGGTTTTAATATATTAAATGGAAGTATATTATCTTATCTTCAGGTTAGGACAGGTTGTAAATTTATGAAATGTTGGAAATATAGAGAAGATTCTGTCGAAATTTTTTTGAACGTGATATTTAAAGGGTGTTTTATATTTTAGTTATAGTTTGGAATCGTGTGAGTCAAACTCGCTCACGTCTTAGTTTTTTTGATTCTTGAATATTTGGATCGAGCTCTTTTATCTGAATATTCAATTGTCTGGAAAATCAGGGCACTACAGCTCTTTGAAACAAAATAAACGAACTGTGCTTCACTGGTTAGGACACAATGTGGCGGGAACATCACAAACATCTAAAGTGACCAAACCTCTTCTCCACCTACTCTGGGTTACGCAGACTCAAAGGGATGACTTTTGCATAATCCAATATCTCTGGAACTCGATAACCAAGCCTAAAAAACGGTTAGCACATTTGCCTATTATAGTCATGAAAATTATGTTGCATTGGTGCAAGACTTCAATTATTTTTCCATTATTTCGTAACAATATTTAGCATTTCGGAATTGGATATTTATTTCTTGGTCAACGGGCTAGTAAATGTGGGCTTGACTTTTTGATAGAAAGATAAATGAGGGAAAATTAGTATTTTAAATTTTGATTTTTGTGTAGAGATTTTTAATTATTTGGAAAGTTTTTAAAAGATATTAATATAAGGTACTTAATAGATATACTACTTTTAATAGAGAATTATATTCCATGGTTATACATAGGGATATTTTGTAAAATGGGAAGTTTCTAAAAAGTTAAGCCAAATATATGGTAAATAAATTCTTTAGAATGGTCTCCGAAAAAAAAAATAAGGTTTTTTCTTAAAAACAAAAACAACATTTTTTTTTTGCTAAAGGTAATTGATTAATAAAAGAATAAGAGTTACATAGAATCCAAAGTGACAAAACAGAATTAGAAATAGGAATATAGGACTTTTACTAGAATATGATTATCTAGTTAACAAATCGAAAATATGTAGTATAGTGGTTCTCCAAATTTTTCATGAAAGTGGGTCGAGATTCCCACCATATACTATCTCCCTGAGATAGAGCAACCTCATGTCTGGCACAGCTGTCTGCTCCCAAATTAGTCTCTCTCCAGGTTGGAGTGACATTTATCCATGCTGCTTTTCACTTCAGAGATTTCCATATTTCCTTAACTCTCCAATGTGTTAAACAAAGAAGAACGGAGACACGGATCGTGCATCTTTTAGCTAGCTTGGGATCGGTTCTCTTTGATATTCTATATACTCTATTTCGGCGATTCGAGAGACGAAGTAGTTATTTTTCTATTTCATCGAACTTATAGTTTTACAGTTTTACGTGTATACAGACATTTTTTCTCTGTCCAAGGTTTCCATCCATTTTTCTTCTTATTCTTCTGTAAGGTCCTATCGAATTGATAAACTGTTAAAGGTTAGCATATATTGTTTCGCTGAACTGTGAAACTCGAGTGAACTGTTGAACCTTATGGGCTGTTAATGGCGGCGCGATCCCAAGAATCGTCCTGTTTTTTTTGTTTGAACTCTTTTGCTGTGGTTTGAACTTTTATTGTTGTGGTATGGTTGAATGATGTTTGGTTGTTGTTGTAAAGTGTTGGGTATGTGAATTGATGTTTGGATGGGGGGCTGTTGAAGCTTGGAGGGGTCGTTAATGGTGGACGATCCAGGTCCAGTGTGGAGGAAGGGTGTCAATATAATCTATACTGTATAATATATACTGTAGGTTGTTTTGGTTGACTAATTGTTAGTTGTTGTGGGGGTGTTTGAATGTTGTCGAATGGGGGCGGTTGAAGCTTTATGGGCTGTTAATGGCAGTTAAAGCCCAACAGAAAGAAATCGTCTTGCATTTTTGTTTGAACTCTTTTGTTGTGGTTGTGAACTCTTATTGTTGTGGTTTTGGTTGGTTTATGGATGGTTGTAGTGGGTGTGTGTGAGTATTGAAGAATGGGGCTGTGGAAGCTTGAAGGAGGTGTTAATGGCGGCGCAATCCAGTTTGGAGGAGGGGGATTTGACGTGAGGAATCGAATGGGTGCTTTTGTTAAAGTGTTAGGGGTTTTCTCGAGGAGTAAAATTGGTAGGATGAGAGTGGAGGAGGAGAAGAGTTGATGGTGGCTGATCGGTGGAGGTGGTGAGGAAGAAGAAGGAGGTGGTGGCGATGTTGTTCCTCCTAGTTGGGCCTTGGGCCGAAATTTTTGTTTTGTTTGGTTGGGCCAAACTATTAGTTGTTTTTGGGCCGGTTTTGGCCCGGACCACATTAGTTTTGTTTCTTTGGGCCGGAATAATGTCTTTTGTTTGGGCCAGTTTCTATTTTGTTTGGGCTAGGTCCATAGGACTTCAGATGGGTCAGTTTGAGTCTTTAGTTGTTTAGACTTTTGGGCCTTGGTTTTGGGGCTTTGTCTTCTTTAATTGGATTAGGATAATGGGTTGAACTATTTTAAACATGGGTTTGGGTTAGGACCTGTTTGGAGGAACACCGGTGTGGGACTGGTGACTGTTGGGTTTGACCGTTGACCGTTGACTTTGTTTATTTTTTTTATATATTAAATTTTATGGACTAATCAAATGGTAGAATGTTGTGGAAGTCTGTATAAAACTGGTTTGTCCTTTATCTAAGAAAGATTTGACGTTGATATTGTGCAATTTTTGACACGTGACGAGATTGAAATTTTAGGAGACATAATATTCCTAAAATGTTATAAAAAAAAGTTATGCGGTACGTTTGGATCAATTGTGACATTATGTGGTATGTTGAAATTGTTGCTCTGTTAAATAATATCGTATGTTATGATATCTATTAAATGCAATATCTTTGAGAAATAAATGTAAACGTTCCATTATTATGTCTGTGAGATGCTACTATAAGGTAGTATAATAATTGTGGATATTTTCCAAGAGATTATAGCTTAGTGCAATAATTTATTTGGCACGTGAAAGAATGAAAGTCGTTATGAGATGTATTGAGATATTTCTAAATATTGTGGCTTAGTGCAATAATGTATTTGACATGCACGTAATAAAGTGAAATGGTTATGAGATATTAATGTATGATACCTGAATAAATTACGTAACGAAAATCCTAGAACCTAGCTACCACAACTCATGTGATTTGACCCATGTGTAGGGCGTATGTGATATGATTGGCCCTTGTATACGGTATATGAGATGTTGATTGACCCATGTGTAGGGCAATCATAGCCGAATAGTGGCTTGATTATCTCGTTCGCAAAATTAGAACGAGACGCGCGATATTTTATGCCGAATAGTAGCAGTACCTACATAATGGCGTTCATGTGGGGGTTACCTGGTATGCAATATCCCGCTTAGGGTAACTACGCAGGGAGTGGTTCATTATGTGAGGGGAAGCATGTGGATGTACATGTTCGGCGTAGGGAAGCGATTGTGGTAGCCAGGGAAACTAGGTAAGACATAGAGACGACGTGATTCTAGAGACACTTGAAGAAACTCTAAACAATAATTGTGATGATATAACAAAGTGTACGTTAAATCTCTAATAAATAATTTATTGTAATTTATGTTGCATTCACAATAGTTCTGCAGAAGGGTGGGTTGAATTGATTATTTATGCAGGAGTGACCCACTCTGTGATTAGTCTTGTACCAGTGTAAGTATAGAGTAAGTTTTAGTTTTGTTATTTTATTATTGGATACAGTTGATCTAGTACGGTTTGAAGCTAAGGCACCTCAGTAGAGGAACTAAATGCCTTATTATTGTTGAATTGGAAGCTAAGGCGCCTCAGTGGAGGAACTACCTGCCTTAATCATTGTAATTCATAATGTTGTATTAGTCGTTAGAAGTTAAGACGCCTCGGTGGAGGAACTAACTGCCTTATGGGTTGTGTATATATATATGTATAAGTATATTTTGTATTTTAGGGCTACTCATACCAGCATTGTTTATAATGCTGACCCGATTTGCATATTTGCTTATCGGGTGTATTCATAAAATGAACCCAGTTGATAAGTCTTGACAGGATTAGTGTTGAAGAAGGTTGATTGCTGCTTGTGGTTCGTGTTAGCATCTAATTACAAGATATGTTTTGTTTTCCCTTGAGGTGCAATAGATTTTCAATTGAGACAATGTTGTTTGTATTTTCAGTTGTAATTATAATTAAAGAGTTGTTGAAAGGAAATTTGTAATCTAATCATATTTGTGAGTTTTTGGTAATGAAGATGACTTTTATTTATTAAAAATTTATTGGTTTCAAATTATTAGAAATATTAAATGGGTAATGGGTTTTTTTTTAGAAGTTGAGAGTGCATCACACCTTGAAAATCAAATAGTCGGGAACAAATATTGTTTTTTCCGATTTTGTCGAAATTCGGGGTGTGACAATTGGGGTTATCAAGCTGTTTATCCGGAAATACCTCATCAAATAGCTGGCCTTACTGTAATTCACACAGAGTGCACTACTGGTTTTTGGACTCCATATCCTCCAATGAACCTGACAGAGGAACAAGAAGACCAAAATCCATACTCTGAACATTTCTTTGATGAAAATGCCATGCATAACATCTTTAATCATATGGAGGGCATTCATTTTCTTCACCAAGGCCTGCGAGCCCTACACACCCGACAGGAAGTCATTTTTACAAGTCTGCTGGAATTACAGGAAGTTCAGGCAATACCCGAAGTGGCACAGGAAGAATTCTTGCAAACCCACTCACAGTTTATGGAAAATCACACTCTCATAATGCAAAACTAAAGTGATTTTTCCACACACCAAGCTGAACTTCAACAGCAGCTCATCAATAAAGTTGATGAACTCAACAGTCTTGTAAATGATCTGCTTCCTCTTAACCATCATCGTCGTTAACAAAGTCCTGGATTTTGTTACACCTTTAAAAATTAGATTTTTAGGTTATGTTTATCTCTTAGTCCACCTCTTTTATCTTTTAGTGTTCAGCAGTGGTTAAGGATAATGTACCATTAGGTAGTAATAATTCTTGTTGTTATCAATAAACCATCATTTCAAGACAAATTTTAAACTATTGTTTTAAATTTGTTTGCAGGAGGGCCTTATTTTCTTCCATACTATTCCATCCATTGCACCAGACTTTATTCAACTTTATCAGCAGGCGTGGGGAACATATTTGATTCCCTTGCGGTGAACCCTTATCGTTGTTTCACCCAGACGACTATTTACTTTTGGATTTCTCACCACACTGATTGATAGTCTGTCAGGATTCCCTCCTATAAGTACCATATCTCTCTACTCCATCAAGGATCATCATCATCAAGCATGGCCTCTCCAAAGATCATCCCTGAGCAATCATTCCAGGCTATGATGGACTCCCCTGCTTATGGCCTTCACTTCTGCGACTACATCACAAACATTGGATGGTCTTCCCTAGTTCTTCAACCGGACCAAACTTATTATCCAAGTTTGGCTGCATATTTTTATGCCAATATGGAAAACACACCAGCATTCAACCATGCACCTAGATGTGTTCACCATCACAAATGGGGACACAATATATATTTTCTCTGACTCAACTATTGCCCTAACTTTGGATCTTCCTTATCACGAGCCAGCGACAACTTGGTCATACATCAGCCAGAATTCATACCGTTGGTTTTCGTGGCATTATTTTTGCTAGACATATAATGATGGTCTACCACGGATGGACGAAGGAGCTGCACCTGCCAGATGGCCAGAGACCACCATTCCCCTAGCAAGCATGACCATGAACGTGGGAAATGTGATGTTGTTTGTACTTCTAAATATCATGAGAGATTGGCATTTTTCTACTACCAATAACAATGCATGTATAGTCTTCAATGCTCTTGCCCAGGGTCATACATTCTTTGATATCATAAACTGTGTTATCACCAATCTAAAAAGAGCTCGCACTTTTCGGCATCAGTATCTACTTTTACCTGTAACCGCTTGCCGAATTATGAGGACGCATTTCCCACAGTTTTTCGCTACTTTTAACAACTGGGTTCAAGTAGATTCTATGTGCTCTGCAAACAGAATAATTCGTTCCTTAAGATTTTGGGCATGGCGGCGACTGTCACGGTACCTGAGGTACATCCGTTGTTTCCCTGACGACAAAAATATGTTGGCACATTTGAACGAAGAGGCACCACAATGGAGCACCATTTGGCAAACCATTATCTATTGGTGTGATGCTAAGGAAATGCATTTCACCCATGTTGATGAGAGAATATCAGAATTTAGGGGATGGTAAAAATTGGAGTAGGATAATTTGTATGTATGTAATTGTATATAGTTGTGTTTGGTGTGCTATCATTTTTCCTTTTTGTATAAAATATTTGGTTAGAATAACTTTCTGCTATAGATGTCCAAACCTAATTTTGCTCACGGTTCTCAGGTAATTTCTTTCTTCATCTCTTGATACTTCGAGGACTAAGCATCATTCTGTTTAGGGGTGTTTTAACCATGTAGCAAAACTTAGGCAACTTGTAGATTGTATATAGTTTTTATTCTAAATAAATGTATTTTGTGAAAAAGTCTTGTTTCCTTTTCTGTGATGAAAATTGTCTAGAAATCTCATATTAGCATTCGAATTAGGATTTGTTCTTAAGAAACTGAAGATAATACGTACGCAATAGTTTTTACATCTTTTCATGAGCATTCATGCACTGAGTATCATTGAATGTACATAGCAGTAAGTTTATGGAACCCACGGTAGTTTACTTAAATTACCGATCCTGTGATAATCTAACCAAAAATTCTCGATATGTGTGAATTATGAATAATGACACAGAGGAGTAGTTTTTCCGAGTAGAGAAAATCACGCATCTACTTACTTGATCACTATCCAAATCCTAGGAGAGAATTTAGGCTTTCTTTAGATCGACATAGCCAAAAATTCATACCTATTACAATTTTTACCGCTAGTCGCCCCACTGAACCTTCCATCAAACCTTTCACTTTCACCAAAAATTCCTTACCCATATATTAAACCCCAAATAAAATAACTCACCTAAACGATGAGTATGAGAAATAAGATGAAATGTGGAAAAATAAATAGAAAGACTTGTCCCAAATCAAAATCAGTTACTTGCTTAAAAAAACAAAAAAGTCAAAAGAAAAATCAAACTCCCAAAAATCAAATCAAAAGGAGTCCAAAAGCTTAAAAGTTCCAAGTATATATGGAAACCCATGTGAGAAGCAGGAAAAGAAAATAAGGATTTCTCTAATGTAAATATCTTGAAGACCTTATTCTCTCATACTTATCGTTTTTTATTTTTCATTCCATTTTCTTCTACACTACCACCTAAGCCCCATAATACATAATAAGAGCTCTAGCTCAGTTAGGAGTAGGATGGTGTGATAATAAGTAGTAGATGTGATTGATCGACCTTGGCTCCTCAGACGGTCATTGAGATGAGAGGAAACGTGTGCCACTGCACACTGGAGTTAGCGAAACCTGAGTGGAAAAATTACGAGTGAATTTGTGTTTCGACACATACCGATGAGAACCTATTTAGGGACACTCTCCAAAGGATCCAGAAACGGCCCTACTTGTACATTTCAATATAAAGTTCAATGTATGCATGTTCATATGTAGATGTTTTAATTATTGTATGCATATTAACTTGAGTTTTAAAGGAATTAATCCTCGTTTCCCACTAATGAGATGTATAGATATATGAGATTAATTAAGGGAACAAACCTTTATTACTGAGTCATTGTAGTATAAGTGAAGTTTGTGAGTATCTTCTCTGGAAAACTCTCAAAAGGTTATAACTCGTCCACTATAGGAATTCCTAGTGGTTTAAGGCCTTGTTGTATACGGTTAATGCAACCGCCCTCTGCGAAATGAGAATTAGCTTAGGACAACACATTTTTTACCACTTATCTGTTTTAATGTCTCTTCTTTGCTTGATGACAAGCAAAGTGCTATTTTGGGGTGGTGTGATAAGCACCAAAAACTGTAATATAAAACTCCGTAGAGACATAGTATTTTGATTAATTATGTGTTTAATAATCATGAAATAATCGTATTTTCGTGTTTTTGCAGGTTTGAGAAATCAACGTACAACTGAGGATAAAAGCCAGTATTTAAGCACAGAATAGTGTGTCTACATGAAGCATTCTGATTTATCCCACGTGAAGCTAAATGAAGCCCAACTAAAGCCAAGGAATCAAATAGGACCGTTCTCAGTCAGAATAGGATCAAAGTACCGAAAAAGCATCAAATTTCCGAAGCCTGTATCTGCTAGACCTGGACTCCAATATCAGCAATTGAACCATCAGAATGATCAGTGCGATGAGCTCTACACATAGGTGAGAATTTGTAAAAAGTCAACTTTTGGACCCGCCACCGGTCGAAGCATGAAGGACCCCACTACGATGACCCACAAAAATTAGTGACCAAGCTCACACGTCAAGCTTCCGCACAAGTAAAGTTGCATTGAAATAAATCAAAGACTTTTGTGCATAACTTGGCACAAAAGTCATCAAATTTGATGAGATGGTTTGAAAGTTGATTTTGGAGACAAAGTCGTGATTAGGTGGCTTGATTAGGTGGATGCAAATTAAGCTTTAGGCTTGATTAGGTGGAAAATGATTAAGTTTTGGCAACAAAGTCCTAATTGGTTGGCAAATGATGTGGTGGCATGGAAAAAAATCAAATGGACATTAAATGATGCAGTTGAGAGTTGGAAAATTTACGTAGGATGAAAGAAAATGAGCACTCTCATTTTCTATAAAAAGAAGGTTTCATGAGCAAGAAATAACTTTGGCTCCATATTATAATTTTTAGTCGGAGTTTAAAGGTTTTCATGTAAGGTTTAGGGGGTGTTTGGATCCTATTTATTTATTGCTAAAAAGTGTTTATTAGTGAAAAAATATTTTTCGAAAAAATAAATGCGTTTGGTCTCTATTTTTTTATAAAAATTGTTTTTCATTCAAAAAACACTTTTTGGTCCCAAAAACTAGTTTTATGATAATTAGGTAAAACTTGTTTTTCAAGTTAAAAAACTATTTTTCTTTGAGGGAAACACTTTGGGCTCTAAAGGAAAATGAATTTCCCGGATGTTTTAGACTTTAGTACTTTATGCCACGATATGCCGAAATATATCGAAAAATATAGTGCGAAATCTGATTTGATAAAATAGTTTTTAAGAAAAATCACAACCAAACATGTTTATTCAAAAACTGTTTTTAGAATAAATATTTTTTCATAAAAATGTTTTTTAAGAAAAAATAATTTTTTGAAAAAATGATAGCCAAACACCCACTTAAGTTTTGTAATTTGGTTAATGTGTAGTTGTGAACAAAAGTTTTTTTATGTCTTATTATATGTTCCAATATTGTCTTTATATCTAAATTAGAAGTTATTGTCTTTTTGCTATTTCCATTTACAATCATTAGAGTTATTGATTAGGTTCACATTTTAGTAACTTGCAAATTAAGTCACTTTGGAAAATAGTTTTAAAATATTTATAAAATCCTACTCACTAAATCTCCTCTTAGATAAATCTCCATTTGGTTGTTAATTAGAGTTCTAGCCTTTTGGTTTGGAATGAAACCCTCACTCCAATTAAATTACAACATGCACGTGAGTGAGGTCTTTGAACAAGTGTACTCGAGTGTATATTAAGAATAAATTATTAAAACATGCAAAAGCGCAACTGTCACCGTCCGTGCATCAGAAGCTTGAGAATTCAAGTCTAATATTTTCTCCTTGTGTTATACGATTCACTGATCAAGTTGGAGTGATTCATTTTGAGGATTTGCATATAGTTCAAAGCGTCAACATGCCTCCAAAGAAGATTAACAATAGTAAGAAGGTAGTCAATGAAGAGAACAACTCACAAACGCGAGTAACAAGGCGATCTGGAAGTAGAATAGAGGAAGAACATGACAAAAGAATAAAATAGATTCAAGCAGAAGAGGAGATCTCTTTGCAAGGATTGATAAGACGATTACAAGAAGTAGAGAAGCAAAACAAGTTATAAGCAAGAGAAAACAAATAGATGAGAAAGATGCAGCAAGAACGAAACAACAAAATTGAGGAAGAATCTAACTCTTTGTCCCCACATGTACATAAGAGTGTACAAGAAACTATGTCTATAAAGGAAACACAGGGAGTGGAAATACCACCCCAAATAACAAAAGAAATTATGCTAAAACAATTCAGTGATCAGCTAAATGATAAAGCATCGGCATCGGTAAGAAAGCTGGTTGACGATGTCGGTAGGAATCCATTGAGTAAAGAGATAAAGAGGATGCCTCTTCCTCCAAAGTTTAAGACTTAGAAATGCAATCAGTACGATGGCATATCAGATCTAATGGATCATTTATTCGGATATCGACATCAGTATTCTGTTTACCAAGGCACTGAGTATCTCGATTCTTTGTTGTGTAAATCCTTTTCTTCTAGTCTCAAGGGGAAAGCTTTGAAATGGTTCTGTTCTTTGTATGAAGGAACAATTTTATGCTTCAGAGAGCTAGAGGAGAAATTTCTGACAAACTATGGGCATCAAAAGGTCAAGCCGAAGCAGATATCGGTTTTGTTTCAATTGAGGCAAGGGAAGAAGGAATCATTAAAAGATTTCTTAGCTCGATTTAAAACTGAAACACAGTCGGTTGAAAATCTGGACGAATCCGAGATGATGGCGATCATGGCATTTCAAACGGGTTTGATACCATCATCGAATATGCATAAATACTTGTTACATACGAAAAGAGATAAAAAGTATGCTAGAATTATACGATAAAGCAGAGAAAGACATCCGCGTGGAAGAAGGAATTCTGGCTGCCACAGTACAACCTGTACTACAAGTATCAGAATCGACTCGAAAAGAAATGGAGAGTCAAGACCGAGGTGATAGTTGAGAATATGCACGACCAGACAAGAAAAGACCTAGTGAGGCATTTGCAAGAACGGGGTTTCAACCTCTAGCGAAAAGGAGATGGTGAGAGATCATTAAAAGAAGAATTAGATCCAAAAAACTATGTCACTATCAATACCACACCAGAAGATATATTGAGATGAGTGGGTAAGGAAGCTTATGTGTGACATCCACAATTTACTCCCAAAGAATTGGACTATAAACCTTATTGCCAGTTTCACAAAGTCAAGAATCATGAAACAAATAAGTGTTTGCAATTACTAAGGGAGATTGACAGGTTGATAAAGGATGGAAAGCTTCGAGAGTTTAGAGCTGATGCTCGACCAGAAGTAACGGCTACAATACATGAGAAGCCTCTGGGAGTCATTAACATGATTTACAAAGGGGTGATACCTCATAAAAAGATCACCACTACACCATAATAGGATATTTGCAACACACACCTTTTTTGCTTTGCAACGCTTATTTACCGTTAGCAAATTCCCAACACTATATAAGCGTTAGCAATGTTGTAAAGCGTTAGTTTATTTTGGTGAATTTCCAGAATTAATTGCTAACGCTTGAAAATCGTTTGAGAAGCGTTACAAATCCAAAAAACCAAAACAACATCGAAATTTCGAAAAGAAAGAAACAAAAAAGAAATCGCGCTCGGTATATGAGAATAGCAAACCTCTCTTTCTCTCTCACAGCCGCTAGGTTAGGGTTTTCTTATCATTCCTCTTTCTCTCCTTCAACCCCTCCTCCTCTTCTCCAAAACAATCACTTCCTACCTTTTTCTTCCTTTTCTAATTCCCAACAAAAGGATTGTGTTGAAACCAAAGCTTTGAAAACCAGTTTTTGGCCTGAGAAAGACTTTGTTGTTGAAGATGATGACGAAGAAGAAAAAGGGTATTCTTTTGTTTTGATGGTCCTTCTATAAAGAATGAGTTTGGTTTCGTTCCAGAAAGCGAACTCAGTGTTTCAGTAAGCAATTTTAAATAAAGAAACGGTTTTTGACTTGGCGAGTTTGTTTGTTTATCCTCATTTCTGAAGAAAAAACTTGTTTTTACACTTTCCTTTCCAGAAAGAGAACCCAAGGACCGAAAGAGGAATCGGCTTTTAGTTTCACTCTCTCGAACAATCAGTCACCACCATCTTTGGCTTGTAGTCGAGGTAAATTTATATTTGTAAGTTTGGAATTGTTAATTGAAAGTTGATTGGGGTTTTAGTCCTAGAAAGAGGTGGACATACACATGAATATCCAAACTTATGGACACAAGAAGGATTTCTAACAACATTAACTCGAATCCACGCAAAAACGACTTGCCGCCAGAATCTTTTTCATCGAAAATGGTGTTGCGAATGGTAGAGGAAGAGTTCTTGGTGGAAGTTGTGCTATTAATGCTGGTTTTTATAGTAGAGCTGATGATGACTTCTTTAAACAACCTGGGTTTAAATTGAATCTTGATTTAGTGAACAGGTCTTATGATTGGATTGAAAAAGCTGTTGTTCTTAGACCTCAGTTGAAAAACTGGCAATCCGCAGTTCATGATGGACTTCTTGAAGCTAATGTTACACCTTATAATGGTTTTAATCTTCATCATGTTGTTGGGACTAAAATTGGTGGGTCTACTTTTGATGGTTTGGGGAGAAGACATAGTGCTGCTGATTTACTTAATCATGCTAGACCTTCAAATATCATGGTGGCTCTTCATGCCAGTGTTGAGCGTAT
This sequence comes from Coptis chinensis, assembly GCF_015680905.1. Classification (NCBI taxonomy): domain Eukaryota; kingdom Viridiplantae; phylum Streptophyta; class Magnoliopsida; order Ranunculales; family Ranunculaceae; genus Coptis; species Coptis chinensis. The sequence goes on from NC_141457.1 coordinate 51,595,723, forward strand.
TCTGTTCAATACCCTTTCTTCTGATTCTGGTACTCCTATTCTTTCCATTCAACAAACTTCTTGTATTACATTCTATTATTTTGTATGTGTGTTTGTTTTGGTTGGAATTCATATTGTAATACATGTTTAGAATGGCCCTTTGCTTGAAAAAGATTAAGAAACATCAGCCATTGGTGCTTTTAGAATAAGCTTAAGAGTTAGTTTCAATACTCTCACTGTATTTTAAAATTGTGAGTTGGTTGGGTGTCTGCTTAAACAGGTGTTTCATTGAGTTATTAATTGTCATGATGAAATTGCTTCTTAGTTAAAACTAATATTTATGTATTTGAAGAATTCAAGCTGCAATATTATTTGCAATTGATATCAGGATGGACGTCGAGTTCTTATGATTGAGAGAGATTTGAGCGAGCCGCATTGAAATTGTTGGGGAACTGTTACAGCCAGGAGGATACCTGAAATTGATAGAGCTTGGCCTTCAAGGTAGGCATGAAATTCTGAATGTGAATATATTTTAGCTACAGGTCAACATATTGATGTGGCTCAACTGTATGCTCCGCAGATTGTGTAGAGGAAATTGATGCTCAAAGACAACACTATTTTATATATCGGCAAGACAAAATATCGCATCTTTTTTAAGTAAAAATAAATAAAAAAAGCCTCCACAGAAGAAAGAAATGGAATTATTAATGGTGAATCTTGAAGGAATACTCAACTCTTTATCACAAGGTCAAAGACTGAATTGAAACATTCAAATGTCGGGTTTACGAGCTTGTCGAAGTTTATTGACTACGCTCACGACAACACTATTCTTCAAGAATCAGTAGTAGAAGAAGAACAACAACAACTTGCCAATCAAGTTTCAAAAGAAAATGCACTGAAAACACTCAATCACCTACTTGCTTTTATTTCCTCTCCTTCCTTAAACCAGGTTTAGTTTTGACCACTTTGTTTTTATTAACTATATGAAATTGTTTGTTTAATGAATATGTGTTTTTCTCAGGTGGTTGTTGATGCATCGTCGTTTGTCTTGCCCAAATTAGTTTTCGTGTTTCGAAAGCATGTCCAAAGAGTTATTTCAGATTGGTGAATGTATACTTGATCGCCTTTATATCTACTTGTAGTCCAAGAGATATGATCACCGTTATCTGCGAGGTCAATCTTTATTAATTGTTCGAGGTTGGTAATCTTTGTTTTCAACATGTTTCATTGTGTTTTTTTTATTGAATCGTGTATTATATACTCATAAAGGGATGTGCAAGGAAACCGCTTCTTTTACTCCTCTGCTTGTTTGCTTCTATCAAAAGGTAAAAGCCATTGAATGTTGAAAAGTTTTACTCATCGCTTTTACCAACCTGAATCTACCCTATAAAGTTCACACATTTTATGCATGTAAGACTCGAGAGATGAAATTACTTATTCGCTAGGTACAAGTATAATGTCAAGAGAGCTCGATAGTTTCTTGATGCATTTATTTCTTCCTTTGCGGTGCTTATATCCCTCCAAAGACGCCACTTTGAGCATATAAAAGAAGCGTTGCCTGCAGTCCTTAAGGTTCTACAAGCTGCTTTCTTCGAAGTTAGATGATGAAACTCGGGATTCATATCAGCTCAATCGTCAATTGAAGCAATGCCCACGGTAAGGATCTCGTAGAGGCATCTCCGAACAGATTCACCCGCCTGCTTTGTAAAGAAAAATTTGAGCCGGAACCGAAGCACGCCGGATGCCATGTAACCATATGTATCACGCTGAATGTATTGTTCCATGGTTGGTTCAAAGACAACTCCTGCCCCAGATGCCGCCTTGAACTGCCACCACGGGGATCCACTAGTGCTCGAGTAATCGGAGTTCTAGCAGAGCAATAGGACTAGCAAAGGCAAGTAGTAACACCACCGTGCAAGAGTCTCCGGTTGCCTTTATAGATTCACTTCTTCTGAGAGGTAAAGGGGCTTGATAAAATTTGCACTATTAATATTCAAGATAAACTTTTAACTATAATCCAAAACAACATGTAGTACTTGATTGCGATGGGAAGATCGTGTGCGAGAGGGGCTCTTCCGCTACGATGTCACCGCTTGTGAGACTAAGGTTTGATAATATTCCTTCCGCTTTTGTTTTTGTCGTAGATCCTTCATGGGCATTTTTGTCGGGATGAGAAATGACCTCGAGTGTCGAGAGATAAAAATGTGGACCATGCCATTGTTCTAAAACTGCTTTGCATTCGTAATGCGGCAGTGATCCCCTTATTGTCTACTTCATGATCTTTTCTTGGTCGACTATTTTATCTTAATGCTAGGATCTCTTTTGGAGCATTTGTGGAAATAAATGGGCGTACGGTTTTCAACAATGCAAGTTGTTATCTCTTGTTTAGGATCATAGTATGAAAACTTTTTTTATGGTGATAGTCCAACAATAAGTTTGTGAGGCTTAGAAAATCGCTCAAAGTTGTGAATGTTTGTGAATGTATATGGTTGGATTAGTTTTGTACTTTATCGGGTTTTTTTTCCCATGTATATTATGATTTCTTTGTAAAATAGTATGAAAATGTATTGTGTATCGGAAAAGGGGGCATTTTTTTGTAGGTTTAGCTAGTTGCTACAAAATATGTGAAATTATTTTTTTTTTATCAGCAACCCATCAGCAATGGTCCATAACCGTTACAAATGATTTTTAAATTAATTTTTTTAAAATTAACTAACAACTTTGCAACGGTTAAAAACCGTTACAAATTACCAACGCTTAAAAAGCATTTGTGAAATAAAAAAAAACGTTGCAAATATTTTAAATTTGTATACAAAATAATTATAAAAAGTGTTGCAAATCATTATTGCAATGCTTAAAAAGCGTTGGAAATTTCTATTTGCAACGCTTATTAACCGTTGCAAAAATTTCCAACACTTTACCCACGCTATATTTGCAACGCTTAAAAAGCGTTGCGAAAATTATTAGCAACGCTTTTTTGCCGTTGCAAATAGCCTGTTATGGTGTAGTGCACCAGAGATAAGATAAGAAAAATTTTGACAGTAAGGGAAATTCTAAAAGTCAACATTGAGCCTATCCCGGTAAATCCTAGTCTGGTATCAACCAACATTCCAGGGGCAATAATGTTTGTACCAGAGGATTTATCAAAGGTCATGTTGCCTCATGATAATGCTTTGTTAATCACTTTGTGAATATCAAGATATGATGTGCAAAAGATCTTAGTAGATTGTGGAAGTTCAATGAACATTTTGTTATGGAAGGCGTTTACCGGTATCGAGTTAGATGAAACTCATCTAAAAGCACCCCAGTTCAATTTGTATGGGTTTAATGGAATCTCTACAAAGCCAGCTGGGGAGATCAATTTACCAGTCCGATCTGGACCACAAACGATGATGGCAAAATTCGTTGTTATCATAAGAAAACCGAGTGTACTGATATGGTATAGGACCAGCTATGGAGTTTCTCCTTTATAAGAAAACCATAGGCCGTCGCTATTAAAAACAATTAGCACTTGCCATTCTTTGAAATCCAAAGCAATGAAGCTTAGGAATTTTTACAGTTGTATCAAGCATCAACAACACTAACAATGTAATAAGAGTACAAGATGGAGGTAATATCCATTGCGTAGTATATCATTATTTGACATGCTACATGAAAAAATAATTAGTATTTAGTAATAAATTTGAAATTTTGGATTAAAGTACGTGCCCATGAGTGTGGTTGTAGCCTCCAGTTCTTAGCTTCAGCGACCTACTAAGGAGTCTGTAATCCATGATTGCCAACTGTGTTTAGAGCCCCAGTTTATAGTTTGATCGATCATGGACCTAGTTTTATAGGCTGTAATGCTTTTTGGAGATCGTCACACTGATTTCAATGATACGAAGCTCTTAGTTTGGTTCTTCATGGCTTCTAGCAATCTGATTTTCTTCTAGACTATAGAGAAAATTGTAAGACCTGTTGAGAAAAAAGCAAATGGAATTGATCAAGGAACAATGAATACTTGTCAAGGTTGACTAAGTATTTGTCGACGTCAACAAAGCTTCACCTATGAATCTTTGTCTATTAACGGTTGTAATGCTTGTTGCAAAGCTAGATTTGATGATATTGCATAGTCACTTTGTTAAGCACAAAAAGTTATTGCAACAAAAGCAGTAAGTTTGTAACACATAGGCAGTTGCGAGCTGCATGCAACGGAAACCAAAATTAATAGAGACCAAGTCTTGATGGCAACAGTTTCAATCAAGCTTTAATCTTCATTGTATGTATTAATTGTTATGATGCAATAAGAAATAATAGCAAAATGAATGAATAGATTCATATCTAACGTTTAAGAATAATAATGTAAATGACAATTTTCTAGTAACTAGTGCAATGCAAAGGCCACTGTGCATGACATGCATCCAAGCTAAGGATTGCGAAGTTGAACTATTAATACTAGCTTAAATGCACGTGCTTGCACGTGGATAGAAATAAAAGTGTAGGATGAATTTTGAGTATTTACATATGTCAAAATAATAAAAAAGCAACATGTATCAACATTAGATTACAAAATTTAGGCTTTCATGCCTATATAACAGAAGTAAAGCTCAATCCAAAATTAGGAAATTGTTTATACTATTAATTTGTCAGCCTCATGCAAGGTTTGATATTTTTATCTGAGTTTTTTTTAACTTAATTGCCAATGATGGTCCAAAGTTGTTTGCAATACTCACGCAGCTTGTTCTTTACCAACCCTGCCAAAAAAAGGAGTCCAAATTCAATCTGATATGAGAAGGAAGAGCATATATAGTACAAAAAAAAAATAGAGATGGAAGAGCTTACCAAAAGTGTAATGCAATTAAATAAGTCTGCCTAAAGATAAATGTATAAAACAACCTCATTCATGTTGTCGTCGATAATTTTAAACCTTTTAATAATGATTTGTAGCAACTCACCGCATGTAGTGGGATGACCGAAAAAATAACAAAATTGTCATTAGCTATAAACTAAACATTGTGTTTGTCGTCTCATATGGAAATAAAGCTATGGAAAGAGATTTAGTTTGCAGAAGAAAAGCGTAATCAGAGATATCAACACATGACGATTAAGGATAAAATGAGAACTTAATTTTTTTTAAAGAACACTACCTAAAAAGAGAAAATTGATACATGAACCGCCAGGAATTTTTGACAGTGCAGAGTTTTGTCAGATTGTAATAGTATGTGCATAAATGGTTCTCTTGGTAGATAATGCTTGAATATCTTGATCACCAACATGGTAGTGGAGCCTTTTAAATTAGCTTGCAAAATGCACATATAATATATTCAACCAACTGGATATTCAAAGAATACCAAAATCCCTAACATTTTTTCCCTTTTAAACTGATGATACATGAACATGATGATCAAGAGAACTTGATACTTTATATGATCCTCAAGTCCCCAAACTAAATTTGTGGACGCAGTTACAAAACCATGTGTTGAAGGGAATCTAAAGTGCTTGAAGTGTCACAATAGTACAAAATATCTTTAGAAGTCTGATGAGCCTTTACTAATCCCAGTTGAATTGTAGATGTAATAATGGTGTCTTTGAAGGAAAGCTTCTATGGTATTGCAGAATCATTAGGAGGGATTAACAACCCACAAAGCCATCTAAGGGAAGAATCCAAGTCTATCTCAGGGGGACTTCAAGATGAAGTTCGCCATCGATCCCATTGAGAGGTTCTTGCCCATCTCAATTTGAGCTCAATCAAGGAACACAACTTGTTACATCTTATCTTGTAAATTAATGAAGGTGAGACGGTTTCTAGCTTAGATTTTGCATTCAATATTACTATAGATGTTATAGTAGTCCAATAACACGCCAAGAACTTTCATATCGAAAGGTTCAAACCATTTTATACTCTTTTAATTCCACTAAACAAAGAAAATCAATCCTTACTCCTTTCTCCAATCCCCTCGTGAACCAAATTCTGCCTTCCCCCCAAAGCTAACACCACAATGACCAATCCATCGAAAAAATCATTCAAGAAGATCAAAGTTGCACTTAATTGAATTTACATCACACTTAGCAAAGATTGTGGCAGGTCTAAGTGTCGCTTTTTGCAAAGGATTTTGATATCTTGATTTTTGCAAGTCTAGAGATGTTGAGTTGCAACATCCGAGTATAAAGAACTCAAAGTAAAATTAAGACTATTTTAGAGGATTCTCTAGATCCTTTTGACACTGGACGATTGATACACCACCTCACAAGATAGTGGTGGAGACTTGCTAAATTGAGGAGCTGAAAAAAGCCACTAAAGATTTAAGTTCAAGTAATCTCATCAAAAGGTCGTTTCCATAGCAGGCTCAAATCTGCTCTCATTGCTCCAAATATAATCTTACTAAAAATTATAGTGTCACCCGTCAAGAAATCGTGTTAAATTGTTAAATGGTTCGGTATATAGAAGCCTTATGGTAGCTAGTCAAATGTGGGATAGAATCAAATTGGTAATTTGAAGTACCATGATATGCTCAGTGGTTATTAAGTCACACTTGTACAGTTTCACACCTAGGTCTAAAGGTGAAATAATCAAACCTCTCTATGCATGTCTATAATTAGAAAAGCTATTTCAATTGAGTCCATGATGACTTACAGATGAGGGAAGCATAATTTATTTTCATAAAGTTTAATATGAAAGACACAGTACAGTAGTTACATATTTACAATACATGGGAAAGAATCGAATAACTAAGGATTTATATACAATAAAAAAGCTAGGAGTGGACTTGAGTTGATTGTCTGACACTGCATCACTTCAAATGACCTGCAACACTTATTGAGGTTGAATTAGATACTTATCATCTTACTATTTTACTGGTAATCGAAAGTACACCAATATACCCCAAAATGAATAATTAATCGAGTGAACCAAAGTGGATACATGCATATCTTAGATAGGTATATGCCAGGAGGAGGGGCCTCATTCAATTCTGAATGATCACATTAATTTAATGCCTAATCGATAATAAGATTCAATAGTAACTAATCTTGCACAGTAGTATCTAAACCCACCAGCACTTCCATATTACTTCTAAATAGTATACCAAGTAATCAAGGAAATCTAACATCACTGACTTAATATACATAGCATATTATATAAACTGCCAGGTACCATCCAAAATGGACTTAGTTCACCAATTAAGTTTATTCAAGCTAACAATGCAATAATATCATGAAAATCACGTGTAGCATCGTTGACTATGTTTATATATATTGCAAAGGAATCACAACAAAACAATACTAATGAGAATGGTGTAAGAGATATTTGTTTATGCCAATAGTGTATAAATTATTTGTAAACAACAAAAGCTACATATACACAAATGAATTCCAAAGAACAAAACATGTAACCTAAACGAAAGTGTGATAGTATACTATAATAGATACAGAGACAGAGACACAGGAACATGAATGGTGTATCACTATAACATCATTTAACATGATTCGTTTAACCTGATAGAGGAGATGCCTTCAAATTTCCTTGAAGAGGAGAAACTTCACGTCTCAAGATAGATCTGATGAAATTGCTAAAAGAGCATAACAAACAAAATTCATAAAGTGTGTCTAGTTTTATCTTCTTTTTCTCACTTGAAGTAGGACAAATTGAGGTCATTTAATTGTTGTTGCAATCTTCGACTTTTTGCAATAACTAAGATAAAAAACTAAGGACAAATTGAGTCCTTGGCCTTGAACGTCCTTCTCTTGATGTTCTTTTTGTTAATTAACCATAGTAGCTGCATTGTACCTCTTGCACTACTGGAAGATCGGCCTATACGTGAGTGGCACTTCCTAGTTCTTCATGAAAATTGTGTTGATTTTATTGGTTCCATTGAAAATTGTAAGGAAAGGCTATCAATTGGAATGGTTAAGTCGATCTCGTCTTGGTCTTCTTGCAAATTGTAAGAGAGAAAAGGATTCAATTGAAAGTTTAATCTTTCTAAGAAATTAATAGAGGTACAGGTTTGCCTAATCCAAACTTTAATCGGAAAAGAAAAACAAAAATGGATACAACAAACTGGGGGAATGAGTAAAGATAGAAAGAGAAAGAAACAGACCTGTAATGAGGCAATTGCATTTTCACTATCCATGAGCTTATTCTCCTGCTCCTTCACCAAGATAGACTTGGGCTCCAAAAGAAACCTGGGCATCATAGAAAAAAGAAGAAAAACATTTAAGGTGATTATGTATGCTACCAGAACCAATAATCAAGAAGCAATAAAGGATGATCTTTCTTTAGAGACAGAGAGAGTGATTTCAATCGAGAGATAGCAATGCTGCAGACTATGCTCTCCCCGTAAAACCAGAAAAAAAAAAAAAAAATGAAGTCGATGGCGTGTCGATGGCCTTGAAGAAGTACAACCATCACACAAGAAACTAAAGTAGTAATTATATAAAAGAATTATATCACTTGATGCCTATGGTTCTAGATAACTGGTTTTTGTTAAACGAATTCAGGTAACGATACTGATCAATAGAATAGCTCATATAAACATTCCATGGGAACAACATAAGAACATAAAATAAAATCGAAGGTGCAAAAAGTGTTACATTTTCACATTAACGAACCACAACCAGTATTTTTTGGCTGATAAATTGTAGAACCCATGCGTTCCAAAGGTACTCCATTTTCTACAAATTCATGTCAGACACTGTGTCATTCCCCCACAACTTGAACTCATTAGGATACACTTGCGATAGATTTGTCTATCAGGTTTACGTTGGTCACTATCTTAGACACTTCCTACCTGTTGGATACAAATACACATGTCCTGATGTCCAAGTCATTGTTATATAGGTAATATGTAACAGAACTACCTTTGCTAAAACTAAGTTAGAACTTAAATATAGGTTAGATTTGATCCTGACAATTGATGCTTTTCTTCTCACTTTGGAGGAACGTTTTGCTAGCTATCATCTTCACACTACTAATGAATGTCAGTCTGTGATTTTGCTAAACTCCCGTATACAGTTCCTGCCAAGAAGACCGACAACAATACTTACCTACATATTCTATAGTTTTTGTCTACCCAGTGTCCTTTTATTCTGTACATTTAAGTGTCGAGAAAACAAATTGGTGTTGAAAAGTTGTGATGCCATTGTTCTCTGTTGCGTGTATGTAACTATGTATGGACTTATGCAAAGCAGAGATGCGCTTGTGGTGCTTAGCCTGTTAGACTCTGGCCATTCGCTAGCCAAAAGTCGTGTCACCTTAAAATAAATTGTTCACACAACTAAATTACTCTATTAGGCTAAACAGAATGGCAGAAAGTGAACAACAAACTCGTTCTTTGGCTTCTATTTGTATACATTGGATTACTTTCACGATAATGAAAATGGCTTACTTAGTGATGAATATTCAAAAGTTACACCCTCACTCCAAATAATCACTTGAAGAATATAAATGTGTAGTATTAAGAATTAAGATTTAATAGTTGCTTCAGACCTTTCTTTGAGAAACCATGTAGCCACCAAAGCCAGTCGCGATGGAATTTCCTGTGCATCCAAATGAAGTTTTGTTGCCCAAACAAAACACATATAAATAACTCAACAAATATATGTATTACGTGTTTTTATAAAGTTTATAGAACACAATCTATTATATCGCCATCGACGCTTCAAAGAATGAAGAAATTGATCAACTCTCCACCAAAGCAGAAAAAATAATGTGCCACCAACTTGCGATTCATTATTTATGATCACGCTGGCCGATTAATTTAGCATAGCCTTGACTCGAACCCGAATTGAATCGCCACAACTCTTATATAAATATATAATCATAAGTCATAATAACTCGAAAAACCTCCGAACATCCAGTTTTAGACCTCGCTTTGTAATGTAAATTAAGGTACTTTCATTTTAGATAATCAAATTCAATAAGGAGATTGAAGAAGCATCAACCAATGACCGAAATGAGGAAAATATATTACAAAGTTCATCCAACAGAAATCAAATCTGAATACAGCAAGTTACATGTCAAATTTTAACTTATTAGGTACCTTGAGCCCTCGAGGCATTAGTGAATAACGTTATCCTATGAATCATCTCAGATATTTCAGAAACCAGAGTATTTTATGAGGCGATTAGTCAAACAAATAAAAATTTATATAGGCTAATTGATGAGAATGAGAAGTATATCTCCACGTTCACAGAATTGGCATTCAATTATAAACACATACACAAATCTGATGCGACTGAAATCTACAACTTAAAAAATGAATATTTGGTATTATCAGATAAATGTATGAAGAAGGACATACTATCTTTGATTGCCAGAAGAAACCCAATCAGAGGAACAGAGTCTCAAGGACATATATTTATGAGCAAGGAAATAACTAAGAAGTCGAAGTTACCTACATATCTCCACTTGTCTCCAAGTTGGGATTTTTTTATTCTTCAATTGGTGATCTTTAATCCCATTACATTGAAGTTTTAATCTTTGAAAATGAGTTTGGGTTTAGACCATAGAAAATGTAAACTTTGGAGAATTGAAAAATGAGTTAAGGAAAGTGAAGTGGGGTTTCAAAGAAGATGGTATGACTGAATTGGCGTAATCCAAGTTTATCTCCGTGGGGACTTCAAGATAAAGGGCACTTGAAGATAAAGTTGAGTTATCGATCCCATTAAGATGTTCCTACCCATCTCAATTGAGCTCAATCAAGGGACAAAACTTGTACTTTCTTAATTATCCAGTAAATGAAGGTAACACGATTTCTATCTTAGCTTATGCATTCAATATTCCTATAGAAGCTATATTGTCTGCCAATAACTCAACTTGTGAAACACAAAAGTGAATGCTAGAGGAAGATGATGGGAGAAAGTGATTTCTCTACCTGTCAACACGTCATATTACATTCAATTCTATGGTTCTATCCAAGCTACTGTTAGAACCAAAAATGAAATCGATGAAACCATGCACTAAATCAAGCACACTCGCCATTCAATCAACATGAATTAAGAGCATACCCAATAGTCTAAAGGTTCTTCTAGGAAAAAAAAAATCAAGAGCACGGATTTGAAGTGAATACCATGATCTTTGAAACAATTATAATCATGCTAAAGTAGTGACATGCCAACCTTCATCCTCCGTATTGTCATATTTACTGAAAAACAGCATAACAACCTTGATCATATCGTTATGATTTTTTTCTATGCAATATAGAAACTTAAATTTCCAATGGAAACAATCAATAGGATAAAATTCACTCACATGCAGAAAAAACCAAAGAAAAAATCATAGCTCTCGTAAATTGATTCTCAACACACTTCAAACCACATCAAAGCAATTATCCATTGGTACAAAGGATTAAAAAATGGCTACGCTGCATAAAGTAGGAAGATATTTATGAAGAACTAACCTTGATTGCCTAAAGACTACGCTTTGATAGTGCTTGGTCTTTATGAGGAACTAACCTTGAGTTCCTAGAACTAACCTTGTCCAAGGGGGGTATGGATTACTTGCGCTTTATTCCCATGCTTCTTTATTCCCATGCTTCGAGTGTGAAAAACTTTTTGGTTCAACTTTGGGACATGTGGTTATGAAAAATGATGGCCTACAAAACACAATAGAAAAGAAAAACAGCATACCTATTAACTCATTTAATAGCAGAAAATCTAAGAAGATTCACATTAGACTTGTACTATAAATCAACATGGAGGTAATTCGGAAAAAAAATCAGCCACTAATCTACTTTTACAAAAATAAAATAAAACTCGTAGATGGCATGACCATTTCTCCCAGGCTTTGGGGTATTTTCAATTAATCCGAAAACAACCAAGAAACATGCTACTGCATATATAAGCATTTGACATATCATAGGTTTTCACAATTCAAACCGCAAAACATTATGCCGAGCACTTCAACGAACATGAGTTGATAATGCTAATGTGAGAAATAACTTACATTTTATGGGCTGTTTTGATTATTCACTGCATGGCTATCTGCATAATAACTTACACCATGGTACAATATACATGTTCGTTCTACAAAAATGGACATTGTAACTATACAAAAAATCATGTATAATATACATGTTAATCTATAAGCATATTGGTCTCTGCATAATAACTTACACCATGGTACCATAATTATGCATGATTATGGGTCTCTCAGTCCAACGCCCAAGGTCGTCTGTTCCTCAAAGTCACCAATAGCATAGAGCTTTGCGATAGCTTTTCTGAACTTGTGAACTTGTGCTTCATATCTGGTCCACAAGTATGAATTAACATGATCTATAATTACTAGATAGTTGCTTCCGCCCTAGAACACAATGAAACCAGTCTGCACTACTCCCTTGACCATCCCAACAAAGAGCCTTGGCCACAATACTCTTAAAAGTAGTTAATAGGTCGTGCTATCTAATACCAAGGGACTTCAATAACATCTTAACCTCCCGAGCAGGGTTTACAAAAACGAACAGAGACTTAAGCCTTGAGGCGCACCTTAAGCCGTTTGGGGATTTAGCTCTTTCAGGCTTAAGCCTCACATGTGTTTTTTTTTTACTCCCATTTCAATTGGTTTTTTACGACTCAGCCCCTCATAAAAAATTCAAATATCCCTATGAGTCGTGTTTTCAATATTAACACCTCAATCTATTAGAAATCACAACCTTCCATCATCAAACCCCATTTTTTCCTGTTCTCTTTATTCTTATATATATTGTTTATTGAGGCTTAAGCCTCGAACCTTTTTTTTTTTTCTGAAACACTGATCCTGAATGAAACTTGATGCACAACCCACAAAGAACCAAATTAGACAAAGGACTAATAACAGCCATCACCGGGTTTGTCCACAATGATTACACATTGCATCGGGCCTCCAAACTATTTGATTTCTCTTCTTCCGAGCCTGAACAACAGAACGAGTTTAACTTTGCTCTTGAAGAAATGGAGAATTAAAAGCTCCCAGAAGAGGATAACCAGAAAACGATTTAAGGGCTATAACATGATTAGTAAGCTAGAGAAATATCATATAATTTAACTACATATAAGTCACCCATTAAAACAAAACATTCATAATCATAATCATCATAATCAAATTGAAAATCAAACTCCAAAAAAAATTAAAAAAAAAAAAAGCATGATTTCATGGTCACAAAGGCATAATTGGACTGTTCTTTATCGTTGAAGTACTGTACTATCAAAGGTAAAAAATTCTCATGTACCTATATTCAATTACGATGATCCTTAAAGCATAACAATAGCAATATTTACCGTTGAAGTAATGTACTCTTGAAATGACTTGTGATACTTGTCGTAAAGCTGTTGTGAGTAGTCATGAGGAGGTTTATGAGTGCACATATTATAAATAGTCCTGTTTACAAACAAAAAAAAACAAAACAAAATCATGAATCCAACAAAACAATAACATCAAAACTGCAAATGCACCGAAAACAAACATAATCAACTAAAAACGAATCAAACTACATAAGTGTATAGCATCATATAGTCCTCTGAACTAAATTGTGGCTCAGGCAATCCTTCTAATATATTCTTCAACTTAGTAATTAATCCCCTTCTGCATAAACTCCCATCCTTGCTCTAAGTCAATCGTCTTCCTTTCATGCATCGCCATATTTCCTCAATCAATTTCTACAAATTACACCCAAAATCATCAAATTATCATCAAAATAAACAAAATTTCACTAACAAACATTGCATCCTTAATCAATCCAATAAAAAATGAAATAAATTTCTCATCTTTACACTACAATACACAAATTAACAAAACCCCAAACCATAAATTGAATCGATTACATAGAATTGATCAAATTAGTAAGCAATACATACTAAAAAAATCAATGATTAGTAACTAAATGAACGTGAATTAAAGTAATCGCAATAAAATTAGTACTCGTGAGAGTCGACTCATGGAGATTTAGAATCTGTCTCTATTGATGCTTCCGTAAGTTCTTGCCTCTCGATTTCTCATTTGATTAACGGCACCGTAAAAGACAAATGTCGGTGTTAAGAATTAGCAATTACTCCCAGTGGGGGAAGTGTCGCGGACAACTTGCCCTTTTCATGATTCTTGGTTCAATATGTGTAAATTATGCTAGATACTTGCGTTGACAGAAAGGTAACCCGGATGAGCTCCACACAACAACCCATAGAAGCCTCTGTTCTAATGGGATTACACCATAGGTAATCGGTGAGCAAACGGCCATAGCTTCCAACCTCGTTAGTCAAATGTCCACAAACTTATTACCATGAATATATAACTCTATACATATAAGCTATTTTAGTAGACCTTCATCTAACCAAACAAAATTGCAAAGTAGGT